>NC_080392.1:35802959-36464114 GCF_028751815.1 Salvia miltiorrhiza | reverse complement strand
CTGGGATGAAGTGGGTGAGAGAAAAGTTTTAGGACCAGACATGGTCAATGAGATGGTTGAGATAGTCCGCCAGATCAGAGGGCGAATAAAGGAGGCACAAGATAGACAGAAATCTTACGCTGATGCACGTCGAACTGAGTTACGTTTTGAAATAGGAGACAAGGTCTTCCTAAAGGTATCTCCTACCAAGGGGATAACTAGGTTTGGTGTCAAGGGAAAACTTAGGCCCCGATTCGTAGGACCTTATGAGATTCTAGAGAGGATAGGCCCAGTGGCCTATAGGTTGGCATTACCGCCAAGTTTTGGAAACGTTCACAACGTTTTTCACGTGTCACAACTCAGAAAATACGTCTACGATCCAAAGCATGTGATCCACCAAGAAGAGAGACCAGAGGCCATTCTAGATCGAAAAGTGCAACAACTCAGGAATAAGGCAATCACATCAGTGAAAGTCTTATGGCGACACCACGGACAAGAGGAAGCCACGTGGGAGCTTGAAGATAAGATGTAGGAGAAATACCCCGAACTATTTTAGAAGAGATATGCAAATTTCGGGACGAAATTTTTGTTAAGAGGGGTAGTATGTAGTAACCCGCTCTCTTAATTATATTTAAGATTAGTAACGCGATAATTAATTATTGCATCTTTCAGTGATGAAACCCAATGTTGATCTATGTTTGTTTTCGACTTATGATTTTGAGTTATATAAAACTTAAAGCAGAGTTATTATTTTATTTCGCGTGAGAAACCGCGATAAGGATTATTGAGCAATCAATAATTTTTATTCCAAGTTCATAACTGACTTAGCAAAGTCATGTTATTTAGTAGAAATATTATTTATATTATTAGTTGTTATTATTTTTGTACTTGTTTAAGTCGTGAATTTATTCCCGCTTGTGAGGAGAATTAAATCTTCGGATTTAATTTAGATATTAGATGAGCAAACGAATTTAAATCTACATATTTAATTTAGAATTATTTTTACAGTCTATCGATATTAATATCAAGCAGATACACCATCACACGTTACATATTGCAGTTATAAAAATTCTTTCCTATACTCCTATTACACACCGGCTGCATCATCAAAGGTGAATGAGTAAAAGAAAGAAGAAAAGAAATAGGAGAAAGAAAGGAAATAGGGAGGAAATAGGAGAAGAAACAAAAGAGAGAGGAGGCGTGCGTGTGTAAAGCAGCAACAGCTCTGCCACAGCCGCCCAACTCTACCAATCCCCTTCTCCCTACACCCTACCCCTATTCCTTAGCAGCTGCCAGCCGCCCCACTTCACCAATCTGTTAGTCAAAGGTTCTACAATTTTTTTTCAAGTTTGGCAGCAACTCTTTCCATTTTTTTGCTGCTTGCAGCAACATTCCCTTTTGTCAACACTTGCTGCCACCAACCACCTCAACTTCTCTATAAATAGAGCTCCATAGCAGCCTGCAGAAAAACACAACTAAAACACCACCTAGCAGAAGTGTTATTTGCTAGAGAGTTCATTGAGACTTCATTAACGTGAGGGACAGAGCTGCCCAACTTCCGCCAAATCCTCAAGGTAAGCTTCGGCTTGAACGTTTCCACTTCCTGCCATAACCTCCACCTGCATTTTAAAGCAATAACACCTTCCTTGTATTTCAGTTATTCCCCATCTCAATCATCAATACCACAACAGCCAACCAACAAGCTAGATACTCAAGGTATTTATGCGACCTCAGTTATTCAATCCAGTTTGCATTCATACCATCAAACATGATCAAATTCAAATGATAGAAGACCTATATAAGCATAATGGACTTAGCAGCGTAGTTACACTTCATAATGCAGAACACCAGTTACATTTATTTTATGTAAGAATTAGTGTGTAGAACTCGAGCAACTCAACATACTAAGCACAACAAGGAAAATCAAGCTTTACAATAGAGAAGAATAGAAGAGTGGAACTTAGCTTTTAGTAAGGGAGGGGCCGGCTGCCCAAGGGGCAGCGAACCACCTACTGCTGAACGGGAAAAGAAGACGGGCGGCGAACTCTCGTCGTCTTGCCTGCATCGGAATAACAGCAGCGGCGCGGTGAGAGGCGTAGGCCTTCTTACTCCAGTCGCCGGAAAATCAGAAACATCAAAGCGGAAGCGGAATGGCTGAGGAAGGAAACCAACCGGTTTCAGGGACCGGAGCAGAACTTACACGACGACGAATGAGCTTCCGTTGGCGTCGGAACTAGGCGCAGGGACAGCTGACGCCGGCAAGATCAGATCTTGGCCGAGAAAGAGGGAGAGGGAGGAGAACGCCGGGGATTTGACGCGTCGACAGATGACGACGACCGGAGCAGGCGGCTGGATGGCCGGAGAAGAAGACGTCGAGCGAGCTGGGAAGGGCCGATCGACTGGTTTTTGAATCAAGAAGAAGAGCAGATTTTGGGGAGGAAAGAGAGAGAGATCCGACTGATAGGAAAAAGGGAGGAGGCACGACCTTGCCGGGCTTAGGCGGCGGCGACGCCGGCAACCTCGTCGGAGCCGAGGTCGAGAGAGCTCGACTGGATTTTGAGTTTTTCAGTGAGAGAGAAAAGAGAGAAGCGTGCGTCTGAGAGAGAGAGAGACCGAGTGGGAGAGATAAGGATGGATTTGGGCCATTTTATGTGGGCCGAATTTTGGGCTTCTTTTTATTTTAAGTTGGGCCGAAATTTTTAAAGATTTGGGTTTTTTTTTATGTTGGGCTTAATTTTAATTTAATTGAATTGGGCCAAATTTTTGGGCTCTATTTATTTTAATAATTGGGCCGAAAATTTTACCTCTTATTTATTTTCTTTGGGCCTTGTTGTATTTATTTTCATGTGGGCCTTTATTGTTTCTCTTTGGGCCGAGTTTACTAATGAAAGCCCAACTGCATTTTATTTTAATTGGGCTTTATTTTAATTTATTGGGCCTTTGTTATATTATTTCGTTGGGCCTCGTTTGATTTATTTAATTGAGTCCAGCTAATCAAATTATTTATTTATTAGACCAAGATTTATTTAATTACTTGAGCCGATGAATTATTTCAATTGGGCCTCTCATGTTAATTATTCAAGCCCACTCCTACTTAATTAATTATTAGGCTGCCTTATGTTGAGCCTTTTTATTCATTTAATCTTATAACATTACTTGATCCTATTTATTAAGCCCGATTAATTATGAGGTTATAAAGCGAATAAGTTGAAGTATTTATTTATTTTCTATTGATTACGAGGAGCGGGGTTTATTTAATTGACGGATTAGAACACCCTAAGAGAACGGATTAATTTTTGTTAATTATCCGGCTTCATGAGACGAGACTTAGCTTTTGTTTAAATTCGATAGCCTGGATTAACAATAGAAATTCCCTAATTATTATTTCAGAATAATAATTCATGCATAAGGATCATGCATAGTTAATTCCGTATTCTCATTATTTGAGGATTTTACTCGAGCAGTATCTTATTTATATTCTCGTAATAAAGGTCAAGCACGAGATTTATAATCAGTCAAGGAGCTACTGTACCACAGAAAGTTTTTTTAACAGGTGGGCATTACTTTCATATATATCAAATGAGTTTAAATGTTACGTTCAAGCAAGTTATTTCATGACTAAATTAATTGAAGTTATTTCAAATATTGTCTTGCCATAAAATATTTAAATTTCAGTATGATATCTATCTGATGTGACTTTTATCATGTAATCGAATTCGGGTCTTGAGCAGTTGATAGCTATCCTGCCAGGGCTAGTGTACACCAGTGACCGTGAGTCATCTAGCGGGTTGGCCGGTCAAGTGACCGTGAGAGGTGGCCACCTCTCCGGCACACAGTTCCAGATATGATAGATTACAAGAGAACTTATACTGCAGTCGAATTTTAAGAATCACAAATGAATTTAGTAAGCTTGGGCCTTTTAGCGAAAAACTCCCTTGCTGTACTGTTTAAGATGGCATGACAATTTACAGTTTTAAAGCATGTATTTTTATACTTAGGCATACGTGCCCACTGAGTACTTTTGTACTCAGCCCTGCATATATTTCTAAATGTGCAGGTTGAGTAGCTGCCGATGGTGATGAAGTAACGAGCGGGACTCTTTTGTCTTATTATGTATTAATGAACTCTAGGGATACATGTCTTCATACATGTATTCAGAACCTTATTCCGCTGCGTACTCAGAAGTGTTATGTTATTTTGGCTAAGTCGGAGTTATCCGAACTTACTAGTTATTTGAGTCTATACGACGAAACCTCCGTTATATTATAAATATTCCTTTTGTTAACAATGATGAAATGCGATCCTTCCTTGTTTGATTATCCCCTTTCTACCCCGCTTCTAATCTCCCTCCATTAGTCACGGTTTCCCGGCCTAATTATCCTTAATTAGGTCCGGTCGTGACAACAAAACCCAATCAACACCAACACACAATCAATTATCCCAACGTAATTAAAAAAAATACAAACACCCTACAATTCATGAAATTTTTTGCAAGAAAAAAAATGAATAGTACCGCGGCAAAAGAAAAGGTGGTGAAGCTTCATTTCTACGTCCAAGATCTCCGGATCGGCCACGTCAGCGCAACCGTGTGCGAGGTCGCGACTGGTTCCATCACCGCGGACTCTCCATATGACTTTGGCAGCGTCCACGTCCTCGATGACCTGGTCACGGCGGGGCCGGAGATCGACTCCAGCCCCGTCGGCCGCATGCAGGGGTTGACCACCAACGCCGATCTCTCGACGTACGGTGTCGCGATGAACCTCAACTTCTACCTCACGGCGGGGAAGTTTGCCGGCAGCACGCTCAGCATCCTTGGCCGAAACCAGGTGATGGATGAGGCGCGGGAGCTGCCGGTGGTTGGTGGCACCGGCACGTTCCGATTCACGCGCGGGTACGCGATTCAAAAGACCTACTCGATCGATTTTGCGGCGAACTACGCCGTGTTGGAATACACCATCTACGCCACCTACGACACCAAGATCGGCGAGAGCGACGATGATGTTGTGGTTGCTGAATTTTGAGGGGAATTGATTGATTGATATCAATTAATTAGCCTTTGAGTATGATCATCTATGTATGTAATGTATGATATGAATATGCATGAAGTAGTGTGTGCTTGATTTATTATTTTTCCATTTTTCAATATCATATGCATGAAGTAGTGTGTGCTTGATTTATTATTTTTCCATTTTATTCTCATGTACTTGTAATTGGTTCGGTTTGGTCGTGGAGGAGTGTGTGCTTAATTTATTGTTTTTCCATTAGTGGATATGATATTGATAAAATGTTATGCAATTTTAGTGGTGTTTATAGCTTACTAGTATTCGCATCCCGTGCGTATAGAAAAAATATTTTTAATTTTTTATATATAAATTAATACTAATTCAATTATCATACTTATAAATATAATAAAAATTAATTTTAATTAAATATATTTGAATTGAATATTAAAAAATAAAAAAATTACAATTATAAAATTTGATATTATGAGAAGAAAAAAATAATTTAAAAATATAAAAAATACTAATAAAAAAGAATTAAAAATACATTTTTTTCAAAAAAAATGAGAGAGGATAGATACATTTATAAAATTTTAATAATTAAACAAATTTAATTTGTACATTTTAAATCAAATATTTATATAAAATATATCAAATTAAAGCTCTTATCGTGAAAAAGAAAAATATAATTTAAACATAAACCTTCAATTTTATTATAACTACAAAATTGCCACTCAATTTTGAAATTGATTTCAAATTGAAAACTCCCTTTTTTTTAATATAGTATAGATATGATTGAGATGTATGATTAGATATTTTATTTTAAAATTAGAATTTCTTTAATTCAACTCTTTGAATGAGATATGAATCAATCAAAATTAATGCAAATGATGATAGAAATAATTAACGGTTTTTGATTACCTGAAAGTTTTAATCCAACTTAAGTTTGCACTAAAAAACACAGAGATGCATGATAGAATGTAAGAACAATCAATCAACTATAAAAAAATAGTAAAGCAGCGAAAGTAAAGTACGCACAATGGAATAATTTTATACTATAATATTAACTACTAATTACATATGTGTAACGCCCCAATTTTCTTATTAAATAATAAAAGGTACTTTGAATAAAATATTAAGATTTAAACATTTAAAATAACTCAAAACTATATTGCAACGGAAAACTTTAAATAAATTATAAATTGAGTATTTGTTCCAATTAAAATAAAAACATTGTTTCTTCTCTATTCCTTGACCATCATCACTTGCCCCGCTCATCATCGCTCGAGACGTCTCCTGAAAAAAGATATTGTTTTGGGGTGAGTACAAAAACTCAGTGGGGTGCATTTATCCGAATTATAAGAATCACAACAAATATAAGTGCAATAAAAACTGTCTCTTCTTTTGTATTACCCGAAGGGTATAACTTTCTGTCTCATATAGCCCGTATGCTATTATAACTTTCTATCTCTTAGCCCGAAGGCTATAACTTTCTGTCTCGTAGCCCGAAGGCTATAACTTTCTATCTCTTAGCCCGAAGACTATAACTTTCTGTCTCATATAGCCCGTAGGCTCTGCCTGTATCTCACACATATAATTTGAGTAAAACGTATAATAAGGATAAATGTTAAATGCAACGTTATAACCCTACCTTAACCTTTCTTGAACAAATCTCACAATTAAATATTTAAGTCTCGCACGCCATTCCTAAAAATGAATTATGAAATCGTAATTAAAATATGTCAAATCAATGAATGCACATGAACATAAATATAAATATAGATAAAATCTTTTTCTACTAATATTTTATTAATAAAATGCATATACCTTTATAAATATTCAAAATATGCATTTAGGCAAAAATCTAACTTATTAAATATATATATATATATATATATATATAGATAGATAGATAGATAGAGAGAGAGAGAAAGAGAGAGAAGGGTTCAACAGAGAATGCTAAATATTTAGAGAATAAAGAAATCGTGAAACAAAAACGAACAGATCTATAATTTTGATGAACAAATCAATGTACCGCATGAACAACAATTTGCCCCAGGTTCGAATCCTGCTGGTGGCTAGTTTTTTCTCTATTTTTACTAAATACGTCTGTTCATTACTTATGTTGATCTGTTCGTAAAATATATAGATTTGTTCATGATGAATAAAAAGATAATTCTCTGTTGAACTCAACCATATATATATATATATATATATAGGGTGCAGTTATTCAACAAACCACCCTTAGCATATATATTAAGAACCTTTAATGACGGTAGATTTGAGTGGATTATACGGCTGTGATTTAATTTAAGATTCATTGTATAATTCTATTGATTATGCCAACTAATTCACACTCAAATGGACGAAGGGGTAAAATCGATATTGACTGTTGACTTTCCATATCACCATCATAACTCTTCCGATTTTGGCGTCTGGATACCTACCAAATTAAAGATTCGATTTTGATTGATTAACCCAACTTTAGTGCGTGAATTGTATCTTGATATTTAGAAAAAAAAATCGATTAAATCTACAATACAGTTGGGAACTGGATAATCATTGCTATTGTTTAAATGCATTCACCTAAATCTTCTTTTATTCCCATATGAACTGATACATATTACTTAAACTTTCAGAGGAAGGGACGTGCATCGGACACTCGAATCCACTGTTTTCGACTAGTTAGGTGTACGAATATATTGTAATTACGCATGAATATTTTGGCTTAGCACATTATACAGATGTGTCATATTGCGAGTATAAGTATGGCGCGAATATTTTAATGCGTACGCATGAATAATCTGCATAACAACGTGAATATTAATACATATTAATTGTAACAACGTGAATATTCATGCGATGAATTTTTCATCACGACATGTGTAAGATTTGAAGTTAAACTTTGAGAAGGTGTGTGAATATATTGTAATCGTCTATAACACATTGAGAAGGTGTGTGAATATATTGTAATTACGCATGAATATTTTGGCTTAGCACATTATACAGATGTGTCATATTGCGAGTATAAGTATGGCGCGAATATTTTAATGTGTACGCATGAATAATCTGCATAACAACGTGAATATTAATACATATTAATTGTAACAACGTGAATATTCATGCGATGAATTTTTCATCACGACATGTGTAAGATTTGAAGTTAAACTTTTTATTCATCGTGTACAAGTTCTTGAAATCATTGCTTGTGCAACCAACATCCTCATAGTTACCAACGCCAGCCCAGGCAGCGCCAATCCCATGTTCTGGCATTCCGTCAAGCAAATCCCCAAATCCTTGACGAAGTGATTCACGTAAAATCCTGCCTCCAAATCCCTCTTCAATATTCTGCCGCCATACAAATTCAGCGATTTCGAGCCGGCCGCGCCGGTCGAAATTGCGCTCAAATAGCTATCTAAATCCAGACCGGCCTTATGCGCGTAGATCAATCCCTCGCACAGTCCCACCATTGTTGAGGCGATGGTCACCTGGTTCGCTAATTTGCAGAATTGCCCCTTCCCCGCGCCGCCCATGTAGTACACTCTGCCCAAGCAATTCAACACAGGGGTTAGGCGGTTTACTAGGGCTTTGTCGTCGCCGGCGAAGATCGAGAGAGCCGCGAGGCGGGCGACGATATAAAGATTATCAAATCTTCAACAGAAAATGAGATACACGTTCCCCTTAATTTAGGCCATGATAATTACTTAAAACTTGAAATTACCATTGTATCCTATTAGTGAAAAAATCGGCACTTATATGAATCAAATGAGTGGAGATCTGGCCGTTGATTTGCAAAGATCCATTGGTTTAGATTGGTTTTTAATTTATATCCTAACTCTAGTTCTTATTTTAGCCTAACCCTATATTATATATTTTAGCCTAATTTATATTTTATCCTAACACTTATCGTGAGAACATAAGAACCATTAAAATCAATGCATCTGCTATATAAAATTAATGCATTCGCTATTAAATTTAATGCATCCGAAAATAATAAAAATTTTGCTCCCTTCAGGATTCGAACCCAAGATCTGCATTCATCCACCAAGATGATGCATCCACCGTAGATCTTGATGATCGAATGGCTTAAAATGGTTCTCCGTTCTAATTTTATTTAGTGGTTCTTATTTGAACCTCTCCCTATATATATATATATATAGGAATGAGATCATGTAGTATCCAATGCTTATAATAGATCCGTAGGTCCAAATCTTGACCACACATTTATGACATGTGGCGCATCAAGATGATGACACGTGGCAAGTAACTTCCAAGCATTTCAAGGCAAAATCTGGAGAGGGGTAAAATTGGAATGTAATTTTTGGATTTAATAATTAAAAAAAAAATTTAGATTTTCTCAAAATAGATATATTTTAGATGCATATAGTTTCACACGAAGATGCATAAAGTTTTCACATGAAATGCATGACTTTGAACAGAAAAATGCATTTGATTTTTACAGTTTTAAGCACTTCTAATATTATATGGAAACAAAGGTAAGCCCTGTAAGTTGCTCTCTGGTGTTTTTGTTACTCCCACCCCCTGGTCTGGCTAGTTCACTCTGGAATAGTGCAACTAGGCAGAGGACTCGCCCGCGTAGGTGACGTCACCTGCATTAAATGCCTGCCCGATGTACAGTGCTTTCCCCGTACCCCGAGGTTACTTTTTAGCCTTTGCGTCCTTTCGTCTCTCCGTAGAAATTCTCATCCGTTGATTATTTCCCGTATGCCACGCGTCATTCATCCCGCGTGCTCGTAGTTGCCCGCGTACATTTTTACTTAGTCGATTCGAACTTCCGTTTTTCACTATTCTTCTTCTCCAAGTTTCCGAACTCCTTTTCCTGCATTTTCCGGCGATTCTCTTCCTGTTCCGGCGTATTCTCCTGCGACCCTTCCGCTCCAGGTTTTATCATCAATCTTTCTCTGGCCTAGGTAATTCGTGCATCTTCTTCTCCTGCAGTTTTTGTGCTTGGTACAAGTAGTTTTGAAATTTGTTGGTGCTCTGATTGAGCGTGCTTAGAAACCCTAGGTTTTAGGTATTTTGACAATGGCCTCCACTTCCGCTCCTCAGCCCTCGCAGTCGCCTTCCCCTTCTTCCCGAGCCTCTTCATCTTCCTCACCCCAACTCCAGGATCTCGAGACTTTCCCTTCCCCCTCTGCCTCTTACGATTCTCAAACCGTCCCCAGTTCTTCTCCGCCGAAGAGAAGGGGTAAGAAGACACCCCAACCCCCTAAGCGTGTTCCTCCATCCCGCCTGAGTGTTGCGGAGATGGAAAAGATGCAACGCCAGTGTCGTTGTCCCGAAGGTTTGAAATTCATTGCTTTTTCCAAAGATTCAACGCCCCCTGAAAATCTTCGTAACCATAAAACCGTGGCCATCTGGCAAGCTCAGATAAATGCTGGTTTAAGGCTTCCTCCTCCTGCCCTCTTAGTCAGTGTCTGTAACCACTATCGTATCCCCTTTTACCAAGTTACCCCTTCCGCCATCCGGAGGTTATATGCCTTCCACATTCTCTGCCGTGCTTACGGCGTTGGTGACACCGGCCAATTATTTGGTCAAACCCAGACTCTCCGTATGCAGGGCAGTCCCCTGTATAGTTTTGCTGGTCATCCGAAACATCCCACCACTTTTCTTTCCTCCCTAAATTCCTTTGATAAAGATTTTTTATACAAGTATTGCTATGTGCGCACCCTTGTTGGCAATTGGCGTGATTACAAAGTTTTAGAACTAGAATGGCATAGTTCCCGGACTGCCTATAGGCCAGTCTCCTTAGAACCTCCCTCGAACTTTGACCTGGGAGTTATAGCCCATCTGAATGCTATGAACGCAGCCAATCCCTTAGCGTGTAGATACCTTGCTGAGAACAATTCGGCTCTGGCATACAATGGCTTATTTCCCCTATATCCAAAGAAATCAATAGGTAAAAAATATGAACTAGAGAATACATTAACCTTTGTTATCCTGATGCTAATGGCGTAGCATTTTAATTTGCAGACATGTCTTGGAGAAACAAGTGCGGGGGCAATTTGCCTGCCGTGGCTTCTCCTGCTGTCAGTGGGCAACATGACTCGGGGGGCCCTACCTCTAGAACAGGCCCCTCTGAACAACCCGCCGTGCTTGAAATGATCACTTCTCTCCCAGTAGTCGAGGTCCCGGAGGGAAACATAGGGGCCTCCCACACATTTGACGCAGAGGAGGTTGATGCAAGCAGCCTTGTTCACAGGCGCAGGCGTCCCAGCACTGGTGATGTATCCGGTGTGGGTGAGGAGGGTGTCCAGATTGTGGACATTACTGATGAGATTCCCTCACCCGACTCGGTCCCGGGTATTGCCCTCTCTGAGCTTTCGAAGAAGAGGAAAAGGGGTTCTCTGATCTCTGTGGGTGAAAAGGAGAAGCAGGAGGGCGTGAAGAAGGCCGGCAAGTCTCCAGAGCCAGCGAAGAAGTCTGCTGGTGGTTCGAGGGTCCTCTCCTCTGCAGTGGAGAAGGGCAAGGGGCCAGCAAAGAAATCTGCTGGTGGTCCTAAGGTTCTCCCTTCTGCCGGGGGAAAGGGCAAGGGCGAAGCTGTGGTGCCCCCTGTTGATGAGCCAGAAGATGTTGTTCCTGGGCCGATTTTGAGTTTGTCGGGGCAGGAGTTGATTGATGCCTTGATAGCTCGTGTCCACTCAAAGGACCAGGAGAAAGTGGAAAAGCTGTCCCGAGCAGCTTTGGCTACTCAGCTATGCCAGTTAGCTCTTCAGGTACCCTGCATCTTATATTTTTGTTGTAAAAAGTTTAAGTTACTAACCTCTTTATTGTTCTGTCGGGACCCCTTTTGCAGGTGGAGTCGCGGATGTGGGGAGCTGTTAAGTGCATCCATGACTATGAAATGTCAGAGAAAGAAAGAGAGAAGGAGCAGGCGGACATTGCCAAGCGTGATGATGATGTCGCTGGGGTGGTGGAACGTCTGAGTAAGGCTGAAGCAGAGATTGCTGAGTTGAAGGCTCAGCTGGCCCAAGCAGATGTGGAAAAGTCCTCCCTGGTTTCTGAATTGACCAGGACGACCAAGGAAAGCCATGAGAGCCTTGCCAGGTTCAAGGCGGGGTACGAAAAAGCCTACAAGGAAACCAGGCGTGGCTGGAAGAAGACACTTGTAGAGGCTCAAAACCGCGCTTACATCCTGGGGGTACGAGATCAACGCCTGGAGTATTTCCTATCTCCGCAGGGTCAACACTTCCTGGGAGTGATGCTGGAGGGCACTCTGGGGGCTTTCAAAAAGACTCCCGAATACCTGGAGGATTTTGGGCCCCTTTTTGCTTACGTGATAGAGCGTACTGCTACAAAGGCACTAGAGATGGCGGGAGCCACCCCGGAGCAACTCACTTCCTTGAATTTTCGAGCCCTGATGGATAACCTCAAGGATGAGGAAATAAATGAGCTGATGGGGATCCCTGCAGATTCTCCAAGGAACCCAGAGTGGTGGTATCCAGTGCTGGAGAAGGCCATTCCCTATTTTACTCTTGGGATTGGATCTGACTCATTGCCCTCTGCTCCCATGTATATGCCTGCCTTCTCTGCTTCCCTGGTGCGCTTTGTGAACCGGCTGCGAGATCCCACTGGCAAGGGCACCCGGACATTTTCTCAGTTCAGCATGGAGCCTCCCCTACCCTCTAACTTGGCGCCTTCAGCTTTCTCCGACTCTGCCTCCTCCTCTGCCGCGGTGGACCAGCTGTTTGATCTGTATAGAGATGAGAATTTATATGTGCAGGAAGCTATGAAGCTGTTGGATTTGGGAGCTCGTCTTCCCAAGGTGAAAGAAATCGGCATGCTGCCTGTGTTTACAGAAGGGGCGTCTGCCAGTCGGATCCCCACGAGCGATGTCCCTCTATTGGATTCCTCTGCTTCTGCTCCTACTTCCTCTACTTCCCCTGAAGATGCCTCCATCCCTCCTGCCTAATTTGATAACAGTTTCTGTAACTCTTTATTTTGTACAGACTGAATACTTACCCTTGATTTTTGGTGTACAGCTCTACCTCTTGGGCATGTTTTTAATAAAATTTCTTTCCCGCTTGTACTTCTTTTATCTTTGTTCCTTATGTTATCTTTGCTGATTGTTGATGTTTGAATTTATATTCCCGCCTCTCCTCTGCTGATTTGATTTGACCCGTTGTGTTTGTTGTTGATTTTTCTCTGATCTTTTCCTCTGAGGTTTCTTTACTTTCTGCTTTGGGGGCTCCGCTGGTTCCTCTGGCGAGGATTTTGATGACTTTTCTAGAAAAGGCTTCACCGCCTCCTCTTACGAGGATTTGGTTGACCTCTATGATAGGGATCCCACCGCCTCCTCTTACGAGGATTTGGTTAATTTTTCTGATAGGGATTTCACCGCCTCCTCCTATGAGGATTTGGTTGATCTCTTTGTCAATGATTTTGTGATTATTTTTCATCCAAGCGTTCCTTTGCTGCTTCTCGCCTAAGCTGCTTCCTATCCGAGCTGCTTCCCATCCAAGCTGCTTCCCATCCCAGCTTGAGCACTCTGCGCGGAGCATGGAGGACCCGGGGGGTGCAACCAACTTTCGCGGCTTACGATTAAATAGTAACCCTCTGCGCGGAGCATGGAGGACCCGGGGGGTGCAACCAACTTTCGCGGCTTACGATTAAATAGTAACCCTCTGCGCGGAGCATGGAGGACTCGGGGGGTGCAACCAACTTTCGCGGCTTACGATTAAATAGTAACCCTCTGCGCGGAGCATGGAGGACCCGGGGGGTGCAACCAACTTTCGCGGCTTATGATTAAATGCAACCTCTGCACGGAGCATGGAGGACCCAGGGGGGGTGCAACCAACTTTCGTGGCTTACAATTATGTGCAACCTCTGCGCGGAGCATGGAAGGCCCGGATGGCACGACCAACTTTCGCGGCTTACGATTAAGTAGTAACCCCCTGCACGGAGCATGGAAAACCCGGGGGGTGCGACCAACTTCCGTGGCTTACGGTTAAGTGCAACCTCTGCACGGAGCATGGAAGACCCAGGGGGGGTGCAACCAACTTTCGTGGCTTACGATTATGTGCAACCTCTGCGCGGAGCATGGAAGGCCCGGATGGCACGACCAACTTTCGCGGCTTACGATTGAAAGAACACCCTGCACGGAGCATGGAAAACCCGGGGGGTGCGACCAACTTTCGTGGCTTACGGTTAAGGACAACCTCTGCGCGGAGCATGGAGGACCCGGGGGGTGTAACCAACTTTCGCGGCTTACGATTAAGTGCCACCTCTGCGCGGAGCATGGAAGGCCCGGATGGCACGACCAACTTTCGCGGCTTACGATTAAAAGAACACCCTCTGCGCGGAGCATGGAAGGCCCAGATGGCACGACCAACTTTCGCGGCTTACGATTAAGTAGTATCCCTCTGCGCGGAGCATGGAAGGCCCGGATGGCACGACCAACTTTCGCGGCTTACGAGCGCTTCCCTCCCTCTGCGCGGAGCATGGAAGGCCCGGATGGCACAACCAACTTTCGCGGCTTACGAGCGCTTCCCTCCCTCTGCGCGGAGCATGGAAGGCCCGGATGGCACAACCAACTTTCGCGGCTTACGAGCGCTTCCCTCCCTCTGCGCGGAGCATGGAAGGCCCGGATGGCACAACCAACTTTCGCGGCTTACGAGCGCTTCTCTCTGTTCTGGTGGAGCGTGCTCCCTCTGCTCTGCTGGAGCGTGATCCCTCTGTTTTTCCTTTGACTTGTTGAGAAGCCATTTTTGAATTTGAAAATTGGGGACTACGGGTATACACCCTACTCCCCCCTCTGGTGACATGTGCAATACTCTATTATGAACATGTTGGCCCAATTACTTCTTACTCCCTTCTCCGGCTCATAAGTTCGCGCGGGCCCATTACCTCTTAGCCCTTTTCTTAAGCCTAGTACCACCTCTATATATACCCTCTACCCTTCATGCCCTAGCTTAGCATCCTTCATTTCCTTTCCGCCGTCTCAAAACTGCTCTCCTTACCAAACCCTAGATCTACTGACCCTTTGTCTCTCATTTCCTGTATCTTTCCCCATCTTGGTTGTAGAGCTCTCAATCGGGGGAGCGAGTCATGTTAAGAGGTTGTACACTGAAAAGACAGGACTCCCCCCCGCTTGAGAGTTTTATCTCCCGGGTTCCTAAAGAAGGTTTTCTCCCTGAGTCGTCCCTAGCTTGGTTGTAAGGCACTCAAGTAAGGGAAGTTCCCCTCTGAGCACTCACATCCCTGAAGGCGCCGCTTTTCCCTCTGTGCTTCCGGTGCAGATCTCTAACTTTGTGGTTGTAATGAGCGGACTTCCCGTACTTGAGAGCATTATTACCGCTTTTCTCAGATCTGGACGTTGGTTCTCCAGTTCTGGGCGTTGGTTCCCCATATCTGGCCATTGATTTGTTCCTCTTCTGCATTCTTTCTTTTTGGCCTTTTGACTTGTTATTTTTCTTGATATTCTGCAGACGTGGGGTGGAGCTGAAGTAGATCTGAGAAGTGAGCATGTCCCGGCGGCGAAAGAGAACTCGAAGTGTTGGATCGTGGAAGAAGAGGAGGAGGCAGTCTCTGATGTTTGCTTTCCCTTTTACCTGCTAAGAAGCGATTTTTGTATTTTGTTCTTCCCTTGTCCTGCTAAGAAGCAGTTTGTATTTTTGAATTTGAAAATCAGGGATTACGGGTATACACCCTACTCCCCCCTCTGGTGACATGTGCAATGCTCTGCATGAACATGTTAAATGGCATATGTAAAGTAAGAAAGCGATAATTGAAATAAATGAAACAACACCAGGGAATTCCCTAGAACCACATATCTGTTTTATTGATATTATGGCCCCGGACCTCGTTAAAACCCCTGTGGGGAAAAAGAGTATCCGGTCTACAAAGTGATCATTCCTGCTAGGAATCAGTTATACATAGAATTTCTTGAGCGTGTTTATATTCCATGGCCTAGGGAGATCTCTGCCGTCTGAATCCTTCAACATATATGCTCCGCCACCCAAGACCTCTGTGACTATGTATGGACCCTCCCAATTTGCTTCGAACTTTCCCACTGCCTTTAACGCATCGGCTCTTTTTAGAACCAAATCGCCCTTGACCAGCTTCCGTGCTTTGACCCTTTTATCGTACCCTGCTTTGATGACTTCTTTGTACTTTGTTGCTCTGAGTTGAGCTTCTTCTCGCTGTGCTTCCACAAGGTCGAGCTCTGTTCTTCGGAGATCGGCATTGTATTCTGTATCATAAGTGATGATTCGGTATGATTCCAGTCTGGCCTCCGCTGGTATCACTGCATTAGATCCGTATACCAGCGTGAAGGGTGCTTCGCCTGTTGCCGTCTTTGGACTAGTTCGGTAGGCCCAGAGAACGGTGTCTAACTCCTCCACCCATTTCCCTCTGCTCTGATTCAGCCTCTTCTTAATCCCCTCGCAAATTGTTCTGTTAGCCAGCTCCACCTGACCATTAGCTTGCGGGTGAGCCACCGAGACGAAGCGCTGTGTGATGTCCATTCGGTTGCAGAAATCCGCAATCCTCTGCCCTGTAAACTGAGTCCCATTATCAGACACAATGATTCTCGGAACTCCGAATCTGCAACAGATGTTCCTCCAGATAAAGCGTTCCACTGTAACTTCATCGATTTTGCCCACAGCCTCAGCTTCGACCCATTTAGAAAAATAGTCTACCGCCACAATGAGAAAGCATTTCCCTCCAGGTGCTGTAGGCAACTTCCCGACTATATCAATGCCCCATTTGTCAAACGGACAGGCAGCGTACATGACACCCATGGGCTCCCCTGGTGTGTTGATTCTCCCGGCATGCCTCTGGCAGGCTTCACACTTGCGGACGAACTCTCTGGCTTCCTTGTTGATATGAGGCCAATAGAACCCTGCCCGGATGATCTTGCATACAAGGTCCCGAAATCCCGTATGCCCACCACAGCAACCTGCATGAATTTCTTTCAGAGCAAAGTTAGCTTCATCTGGCGATAAGCATTTTAACAGAGGTTGAGTGAAAGATCGTTTGAAGAGTTGATCGTTGATTAGGCAGTAATTCTCATAGCGCGCCCTCTGATTGGTTTCTCTGCTTAGCCGTTCCCCTGTCTTTAGGAAGTGTATAATCGGAGCCCGCCAATCGTCCCTGATCTCTACCGAGAAAACCTGCGAAGTTTCCATCTCCCTGGTATCACAGAGTAAAATGATCTCATCACTCCAAGTTTGTTCTACCGTACTAGCCATGCGTGCCAGTAGGTCGGCCTTCGTGTTCTCCTCCCGAGAAATCTGTTCGAGCTTAAATTCCATGAACTTTTCTTTCATTTCGCTGATTTTGGTATAGTACGCCTTCATCCTCTGATCTTTGATATTATAACTTCCCGAGAACTGTTGAGCTACTAACTGAGAATCTGTTTTGATGATGACGCACTCGGCCTTGAGCTCTAACAAGATATGTGCCCCTCTGACCACTGCCTCATATTCTGCTTCATTGTTGGATAACCGACAAGTGAATTTGATGGCGAACTGGTATGTCCCATAACCCGGTGAAGTGATGTAAACCCCGATCCCACATCCCTCTTTCGTCACGGATCCGTCCACAAAGGCCACCCAAAACTCTGGTACAGGACGACGAGTTGTTTCTTATATGAAGTCTGCCAATGCTTGCGCTTTGATCGCCGTTCTCGGTTCATACCCTACATCATACTCCCCTAATTCCACAGCCCATTTAACCATTCTTCCCGACAAATCCGGGCGCCCCAAAACTTGTTTGAAGGGAAGAGACGTGCGTACTATCACTCGGTGTGAAAGGAAATAGGGCCTCAACTTTCTGGCCGTGACCATGACTGCCAGAGCAGCCTTCTCAATCTCTGTGTAATTTTGCTCAGGCCCTTGTATGATTCTGCTAACAAAATAAATAGGCTTCTGGTGACTTCCCTCTTCTCTGATAAGCACAGAGCTAATCGCATCTTCTCCCACCGCTATATACAGATACAATATCTCACCCGGCACCGGCTTGGTCAGAGTCGGTAATTTGGCTAGATAGACTTTAAGATCCTCAAACGCTGCTCTGCATTCCTCCGTCCACAGAAACTTAATTCCCTTCCTCAATACTTTGAAAAATGGCATGCTGCGCTCTGCCGAGCGTGATATAAATCTGCTCAGAGCAGTGATGCGCCCATTCAGAGTCTGCACTTCTTTGATTCCTCTGGGCGGCGTCATGTCCATAATGGCTTTGACCTTTTCTGCATTAAGTTCAATTCCTGCAGGCGTGACCTTATATCCCAAAAACTTCCCTGTTGTGACCCCAAAGGTGCATTTCGCTGGGTTCAGCATAAGCCGATGATCTCTGACCACCGTGAAGATTTCTTCCAGATCAGAAACATGATCCTCTGCCCTGATACTCCGCACAAGCATATCATCCACGTATACTGAAATGTTCCTTGCCAATTGCTCTTTGAAAATTTTCTCCATCATCCGCTGATATGTAGCTCCCGCATTTTTTAAGCCGAAAGGCATACTTCTCCATCCATATACTCCGCAACAGACGGCAAAGGCTGTTTTGGCGATGTCTCCCCTGTTCATCTTTACCTGATGATATCCCTGGTATGCAACCATCATGGATAATAAGGCACACCCTGAAGTAGAGTCCACCAATTGATCAATCCTCGGCAGAGGATAGTGGTCCTTTGGGCAAGCGGCGTTTAAATCTCTGAAATCCACACACATCCTCCAAGTGTTTGTTTTCTTGGGTACCATCACCGCGTTTGAGATCCACTCTGGATATTGCACCTCCACAATATGCCCGGCTTTCAGTAACTCATAGACCTGCTCTCTGATTGCAGCGTCCTTTTCAGCCCCAAAATTCCTTGTCCGCTGTTTCACCGGCTTAACCTTAGGGTCCACGTTGAGGTAATGCTCTGCCAATTCTCTATCAATTCCTTTTAAGTCTGCGGTGCTGAATGCGAACACATCCGCATTTCGCCGAAGACAGCCAATGAGCTCTTCTCTGACTTGATCACTCATGGCAGACCCAATTTTAGTCTGGAAACCCTCTTTCCCTGGGAATAATTCGATCATGTTGCAGACGTCACTAGTGGACACCAGCGCAGTTTTCTCTGTACAATCTCTGTCTTTCATTAAATCCGCCAACTCTTGGCGCTCCTCTGCTGGGGCATGCACCTCGCCCACCTTTCCCTTTTTCCGTGTATCTGATCCCTCTGACATTCTTTCCCTCTTTTGGCCCGCTGATTGTGTAAGCATTTGTACGTGGCATGCTTTCGACGCTGTTTGATCACCACAAACTTCTCCCACTTTTCCCCCTCCGATGGGGAACTTCATTTTCAAGTGAAACATAGAAATTATCGCCTTGAACGCCGTCAAAGCAGGCCGACCGAGTATGACATTGTATGAAGGTTTGGGCATGTCCACAACTAAGAATCGTACCATCCTTGTCCTGCTGCTAGCAGCATTAGCACCCAGAATTATTGGCAACTCCACATAACCTAACGGCATGACCATCTCTCCCCCGAACCCAAACAAAGGGGCATTTGTTGGCTCAATACGAACTTCGATTCCCATGTTTTGAAGGCATTCCTTGTACAAGATGTTTACAGCACTGCCCGAGTCTACAAAAATACGGTGAATAATGCAGCCGGCAATGTCTGCCGTGATTACCAGCGCATCATCGTGCGGGTACATTAACGTGCGCAGATCCTCTGCCCCGAATGTAATAGCTGGGTCCTCCGCCGCGCTTGTAATCTCCATGACCCGCTTAGGATAATATCCCGATTTGACTGCCCGCACCACCTGTTTCTTAGCCCTGTTCGATGTGGGCATCCCATTCTCTCCACAAATCATATGAACTTCCCTCCGATATGGGAAAGGGGGAGCTTGTCTTTTCGGTCCTTCTCTGCGGTTATCTCGATTGTCATCGGGCCTACGATCTCTGTCATTTCCCTGCTCTTGTCGCTGTTCTCGGTTATGTCTCTGATCCCTCTGATCTCGCTGATCCCTTTGGTCCCTTTGATCTTTCTGATCATTCCGCCTCTGTCCCTCATTCCCTCTGTCAATGAACTGGTCAATATATCCTTGGCGTACCAATAACTCCAATTGGTGCTTAAGATGTCCGCAATATTTTGTGTAGTGTCCAAAAGAATTGTGATACTCGCACAACTTGTTATTAGACCCTTCCTGGGGTGGCCCATTCCGATAAGTTCCCGGTGCTCGAAAGAACGGTTGGTCTTTTATCAGATGGAAAATTTCCTCTTGTGGTTTATTCAAGGGCGTGTACTCAGTAAATCGCGTAAGCTCATTCACAGTGCGTTGTTGATGGGATGGCATTCCTCCCTGGGGTGGGAGTACCCTTGGAGGCAACCCTCTGAACGGGGCCATTTCCTGATGTCTCTGTCTCTCGGGTGCTTCCTCGGCTTTTTTGACCTTATGTTTGTCATTTTCCACTTTTCTTGCCATCTTGGCGTCCTCTAACTGTAAGTATCCTGGCAGCCTTGCCATAATGTCATCAAAATCCTTTGCTGGTCGGATTTGCAATTCATCAAAGAAGATCCCTGGCCTGAGTCCTCTGACGTAAGCACAATTTTTTATTTGTGATTCCGCCTCCGGTACTTCCAGAGCAGCGAGATTAAATCTTGCTGTATACTCCCGCAACGTCTCACCCTGATCTTGCTTGATATCCATCAGCGAAAGAGCCGACTTCCCTACCCTCCGCGAACTCGCGAACTGACGTAAAAAACGAGTTTGTAGATCCTCAAAGGAATTAATAGAGTTTGGGGAAAGCATCCCGAACCATAACTGAGCCGGTCCAGTGAGAGTAGTGGAGAAAATACGGCACTTAATGCCCTCGGTATACATATGCAGTGTGACCAATCCCTCGAACCGATTGAGGTGCACCTCCGGATCGGTAGTGCCATCATAATCCAGCGAGATGGGCTTGTAGCTTCCGGGTAGGGTATCTGCCAGAATATCATCAGAGAAAGGACTACGGTTGCTGATGGGGTGAAATCGTGAAGTCTTAGCCCTCTTGTCCCCCTTATGCCTCCCCTGCTCCCTTCTGTCCCTGGGTGCGTCACGAGCATGGCGCTTGTGAATTCTATATCCAGGTCTGCCAGAGGAATACTCCGGTTCCCGTTCCTCTGATCTCTCTGTGTAGCGCGATTTTTCTGATCGATGGGACTTCTCTACCCGGTGTGATTTTCCTGACCTTTGTTCCCTGTCCTCCCTCCGGGATTTCTCCCTCAGTGATTCCTCCAGATCCTGGAGTTGGTGTTTCAGCTGGGACACTTGGTTTTTCAACCGTGCTTTCTCCTTTGGTCTCTCTTCCTCGAACACAAGGGAGACGGATTGACTATCAGACTCGTCAACCCTCTCCTTTCTAACAACACTGTTGAGTCTGACACGGCTTCCTTCTGGTCTTCTTTCCACTTCCCTGTCAGCAAGGTCCCCTTGCATTTCCAGAGGCATCGCAGCCTGTTTGTTGATTGCCAAAGTGTTTGCCTCCTGGGCAGCGGGAGGTGGGGCCTCAATGCCCTGCGGGTTTGCTGCTCCAATCGGGGGAGCTACAGTAGGAATGATAGACAGCATCGGAGTTCCCATTGCCTGGCGCATGTTAGCGTAACTGAGCAAGGCCATCATCTGCTCTGCCAGCCCAAAGTTAATCGATCCCCCACCAGATGTGGGGGCCAAGCTCGGCACCTCTGATCCTGGTGTCACCAGAGCAGACCTCTGGAAGTTACCATTCAATCCCACCAGCGGAGTAGCCGAGACAGCGGGGAATCCAGGTGGCGTAGCGAAGGTTGTGTTGCCCTGCAAGTTGTTGAACAATGAGGTAGGCACCTCAGTGGTGAGCGCAGCGGAGTCGAACTCCTTTTCTAGGTTGCGGTGTGCATCAGAGGATCCCATGGTACCTACACATAAACAAGGTGAGAAACAATCCCAACGACGAAAGAATAAACCCTTCGTTACCGGTTGGAGTCCCGATATAAGAAATCCAATAAGAAATCCCGGCTACCGGTACAGAGACCGTTAAAAAATTCCCCACGCAGTAACTCTATACACTGGGAAATAAACCCAGGGCATAGATTGAGAAAACAGAGCCTGCATAACGGCGGTTTCCCCCGTGAACCCACACCAATGTCCGGCAGAGAAAACAGAGCACCCAGAGAACCAAAATAGGAAAACCAAAGATAGGCAAAAACAAGGTAACCACCAACAAACTTATTAACGTAATACGTTAGAAATGATAGATAAATGAGAGACATGTAAGGGAATGAACATCATAACCTACAATTAACACGGTCGTGCATTATAATGAGAGCAAAACCTACAAGCAATTAGAATTATCATGGTAATCAGCCAGGTTAGCAACATGATGCGTTAACCAGAGCACAAAACGAAGATTAGTTTGAGAAAACATGAAGAACATCAATGATTATTCCCTTTGCATGAAAATTATCCACAGATCCACAGCACGAACCCCATCACAACATCGACCAAGTATTAACCGACATATTAATCGGGGCAGAACCCCTGAGTTAACGGCAAAAATTCATGAAAATAGAAATAGAGTGCTAAACAACTTTTCATCAATACGAAGCCCCTAAATTAATAGCAGAACCCCACCTCTTCCAAGAACAGGGTAATGTCCCACAGCTCATTAGCATAATTTTAAGGTTGTCGGAGAAAACACGAAGATCGTCCTCACTTATCATGTTTACACGTAAAACACTCATCCATTAATAGCCTAGATCCAGGATATCAGAAATAAAAGATCAATCCACCGCTCATCGATGTAAAACACTAGGTCCATAAGGAAAAATCACCCAGCATAATCAAAACAGAGCCTCAAACCACAATTTCCCCGACAAAAAACGGAGATTAACCACAGAAAACATGGAAAACACTGATAGGCACTACTTGTAAGCGAACAATACCCACGGATCAACAACAACCACTACCACAATGGAACGTTAATCAACATTCTACCGAAGCAAAACCCACAAATCAACAGTAAAAACCCAATATAAGCGAAAACAGAGCAATATTCCTCAATTCCCCGATATATACGTCAGATCTATAAATAAAACCTCTATTCTACAAATTGAACCGATCAAACAGTTAATTAAATATAAATTTCCCCCAATTCACTGTTCATAGCTCCCGCCACCTTTTCCCATGCATCAAACACATAAACGGACATAGATCACAATAGATTAACCACAAATTAGCTCGACAAACACAACAAACGGATTAAAAACAGCCAGGTGCCCGAATTAACAGCTCAATCGGTGCCGACGCCCGCAAATCCGATTGGATTTACAGATCTGCGTACGCCGGCGACCGTAACCTCACGTCTTAATTCAGTACCCTTCCCACAGACGGCGCCAGTTGGTGAATTAAGAACCAACACCTAAACTATAAGATGTAAAGTGTGGACTATACCTAGTAGAGATGATCGGAACGAATAAAGTAAAGCGATCGGAAACTTTGCGTGAAAGAGAAAATAACTGTTGTATTCGAAAATATGAGATAACGTGATGGTAATACACGAGCTGAGGTCTATTTATAGATTACAATTGAGGGTAAAAAGGTAAAATCATTGCCCATGCATGCTCCTTGCGTGGTCGGAGGGTAGAACAGTAACTTCGCCTTTACGCGGGAGATCTTCCCGCGCCTTCTAGCATTTCTCTGGCGGAGGTGGTTCCTCTGGTGATGATGACTTCTCTGGCGCAGGTGGCTCCTCCGGCGAAGGTGACTTCTCCGGCGAAGGTGACTTCTCTGGCGAGGATGACTCCTCTGGCGAGGATGACTCCTCTGGCGAGGGTGACTTCTCTGACGAATACGATTCCTCTGGCAAGAGTCATTCCTCTGGTGGATGAGTTGTCTCTGATGTATGAAATCCCTCTGGTAAGAATGATTCTTCTGACCAGTATGATTCCTCTGATGAAGATGATCCCTCTGATTTGTATCCTTTCTCTACTCTGCACATATCACTCCTCATCACGTGGCAAGTAACTTCCAAGCATTTCAAGGCAAAATCTGGAGAGGGGTAAAATTGGAATGTAATTTTTGGATTTAATAATTAAAAAAAAATTTAGATTTTCTCAAAATAGATATATTTTAGATGCATATAGTTTAACACGAAGATGCATAAAGTTTTCACATGAAATGCATGACTTTGAACAGAAAAATGCATTTGATTTTTACAGTTTTGGTATTTTCACCACCCCACCCCATACCACCCCCCAACCCACCCCACACCACCCCCCAACCCTCCCCATTACCATCCCCAAAAATAGACATGTTTCACATGCATATAAAATCAAACAAAAATGAATAAAATTTTCACATAAAAATGCATTAAATTATACAAAAAATGCATTTCATTTTAATAAATCTGGTAGTTTCGCCACCCCACCCCTGCCCCACCCCCACCCCACCCACCCCCCCAATTTTTTTTTTCAAAAACTGATTTTCTGATTGCTGACCCACCCCCACCCACCCCCCCAATTTTTTTTTTCAAAAACTGATTTTCTGATCAGTTTT
Source organism: Salvia miltiorrhiza (assembly GCF_028751815.1). NCBI lineage: Eukaryota > Viridiplantae > Streptophyta > Magnoliopsida > Lamiales > Lamiaceae > Salvia > Salvia miltiorrhiza. Next base: position 36,439,609 of record NC_080392.1, on the reverse strand, counting down.
TTTAAAAAAAAAAATTGGGGGGGGGGGGGTGGGGTGGGGGTGGAGCAGGGGTGTGAGGGGGTGGGGTGGGGTGAGGTGAAATCTTATGCATTTTTACATGAAACTTTATGCATTTTTATATGAACCTTCATGCATTTTCGTATTAAACTTTATGCATCTAAAATATATCTATTTTGAGAAAATCTATTTTTTTTTAATTATTAAATCCGAAAATTACATTCCAATTTTACCCCTCTCCAGATTTTGCCTTTAAATGCCTTGCCACGTGTCACCATCTTGATGCGCCACATGTCATAAATGTGTGGTCTAGATTTGAATATACGGATCTATTATAAGCTTGGCTACTACCGGAACCCAACCCTATATATATATATGGGAAAGCGAAAATAGGAAGAATTGGAAGCAAATCATTTTGTACAAGACGTTTACATTGGGAGAAATAGATGTAGTACTTGACATGTAGAAAAGAAGATTGACTATGTTAATAAAGTTTTTGACAAGAAGTAAAATAAAGAATAAAACTTTCATCTCCTATGGAATTGGCAGACGAAAAGAAAACAAAGTAAAGAAAAGGGAAAAAGAGGAAGAAGAGTGATTTACCTCACTCAGAGCAAAGAGTTCGGTAATTGATATTTTTGAGTGTGAGCTCCTATTTATACTAGGAGTTGGAAGTTTATTTTTGTAGAGAAATCAATCAAGAATAATTCTCTCATAATTTTGATTTAGTTAAAAAAGGAAATGTGAATTAGGGTAAATCTTACTAAAATAATAATAATAATAATAATAATAATAATAATAATAATAATAATAATAATAATAATAATAATAATAATAATAATAATAATAATAATAATAATAATAATAATAATAATACTTTGAATTTATTATAATTAAAATGCTCATGCTCATGCAATATCTAGGCACAACTTATAAGACTTAAAATTTAATTAGTAAAAAAATAATCAAAGAATTCAATATTTTGAAGTTAAAATATTTTGTGTCTCTACAATATGTGAATTTATTATAAAAATTCTTTTATAATAAATTATACGAACTATTCAATAGAATCCCTCTTATTGAGTATATTTGATAAGAAAATAATTATACGAACTATTCAATAGAAAATAAATTCCTTCTAATCCTATCAACAATGCTAGCAACAACAAGCCCTAGATATACGAGTCTCCCACTCAAGATATGCTAGACATACGAGTCGTCTCTTGTTCAAGGTATGATAAACTAGATATTGAGGTTGATGTTAGAACAATTGGAACAATATAGCTTAACACTCCTGCGATTCAAAAATTATATTTTTTCTTGGATGAACTGGTACCGAATGTAGTGGCCTTCAATCCTATTTATAGATGAATAACATGCATGGAGAGCAAGGGTTAAAAGGTTGAAGACATGATCGAAAAACATAGAGTTAATTGAAATCTTGGAGCAAAAGTTTAGTTGTTTACTAAGTACATAACCAACATCCCTAAAAATGTGGATAACTAAGTCTTAGTTGTTTCCTTCTCTCTTCTTCCAATCTTTAATATACTTGAATTTTGTAATAATTCTCTTTAAAATGATTTAATGAAAGGTATAAAACTTAAATGATTTATCCGAGCATGAATAAAATATTTAGAGTTTTTTTTTTTTAGGAAAAAGATACTTTCATTAATTAAGAAACATCAGCTTCTACAATCTCCTTCAGCCAAATAGGTAAAACATCCGTCCAAATGACAGACTTCCTCACAACTACGAGAAAAATGGGATAATCTATGAGCAGCTTGATTCGCCTCTCTATAAACATCTTTAATCTGAATCAAAAAATTCTCTCTTTCCACTTTCACTATATCTCTCAAGTCTGCAGGAAGGCATCGTTCATCCTCCTCCTCGTTCACCATAGCTCTAGCCGCTAATATTGAGTCTGTGTAAATCATCACCGGGGCCAGCTCTCGTTCCACACAAACCACGATCCCCTGAATAATTGCCATGATTTCAGCCATCGTGACACTCGACGCCGGCGACATCTTTCATGCCACAACCACCTCCACCGCTCCTTCACAGTTACGAGCAATGATCCCAACACCAAACTCTCCTTTCTCCAGATCATACCGAGCATCCACATCAACTCAGATTCTTCCTCTCTTTGGTTTCTCCCATTTTCTCATCCCAAGCTTCACGCCAAGCCATCCCTCGATGGTATAAGTTGGCTTCGCCGCCAAATACATGTCCAGGTAGGCTCTTCCATCCGCTTCATAAGGCTTCTCATAGCCATCTTTAGTACCATGTTTGATGTTACATAAGTAATTCCATGTTTTCCAAAGCATAATACCCCATAAATCATACTCCTCACACTAAAAAATGGAATGAATCAATTTCGCTATATCAACCATTTTCATACCTTTCACCTTCTTGATAATCTCCCAAAACCTCGAGCTACTCCACACCTCCTTCACCTACGGACAGTACAGCAAAGAGTGGCTAGTAGTTCCCCATTGATCTTTATAAATCTCGCATATCCCCTCACTCGGCACATGGTTCCGTTTAAGATTAACAGGAGTTGGTATAATGTCTGTAAACGCCCGCCATAGAAATACTCTCGCCTTTAGAGGTATAGTGACGTTCCACACCAACCTTCCCCATTTCTTCCTATCCTCATTGCTTTGGTTGGGGTGTTGAACATAGTATCCTATGCCCATCAAATAAGCTGATTTCACCGTAAACAATCTTCTCTGATCAGCTTTCTAGAAACGTTGATCGACATCTCCTCGTTCCCCAATTGGAGTTTCCAAAATTTTATCCCTTTCATAGGGCCTGAATCTACTCGCAATTTTCTGAACATCCCACGCCCCATTGCTATCCAACAGATCCGCCACCAACTCCTCACAATTTCGATCCTCTCTGCTCACCACCGGCTCCTGCATCCCCCTTATCCACACATCCGAATAAGCCTTGATGTTACGCCCATTGCCAACACTCCAAGCCATACCCTCACGTAATAAAGATCTACTCCACGCAATGGATCTCCACACATACGAGGCTCTCGGGGGCACAGCCGCCCGCATGAAGTCCTCGTCCTTGAAGTACTTGGCCCGGAGGACCCGGGCAACCAACGAATTCGGGTTTTGTATAATTCTCCATGCTTGTTTAGCCACAATGTAGTAACCCGCTCTTTTAATTTATTAAAACCAGCAATGCGATAATTATTTATTGCATCATTCAGTAATAAAACCCAGTGGTTATATATGATTCGATTTCGACTTATGACTTTGAGTTATATAATACATGAAGCAAGAGTTATTATTTTATTTCGCGTGAGAAACTGCGATAAAGATTATTGAGCAGTCAATAATTATTATTTCTGATTATAACTGACTTAACAAAGTCATGTTATTTAATAGTTACAATAGAAATATTATTTTTATTATTATTATTATTATTTTTTTACTTAAGTCATGGATTATACCGAGTTGTGAGGAAAATTAAATCTTCGGATTTAATTTAGATAATAGATGAGCAGATGAATTAAATCTACGGATTTAATTTAGAATTATTTTACAGTCTTTTGACATTAGCAAGACAAGAAATAGAATATCGAGACACGAGATTTATTAGAATATACGGATACACAGATAGACGATTAAATAGCAGAATCAAAGTTACCATTTTTATACAAAATGACCAACGCTGGAAGATTCTATCTATTACACCACAATTTTTACAACCTATCTATTACAATGATCACACAAGTTCCTAGCCCACAATTCAAAAACACCATCTCCCAACAAAGAAAAAAGAAAGAAAGCAAAGAGGAAAAAAAGGGATAAGGGGCGTGTGAATTTGCTGCTACAGCTACAGCCCCTCCCCTCCTATTCCCTTCTCCCTACACCTCTCATTTCCCTATGCTAGCCGCCCACCCCATCCAATCCACCTCATACTCCAGCCTGTTGAAAATACTCAATAACAAAGTCAAGAAAAACCACAAGTAAAGTCAAAAGAAATATATATTGTAGGACTTTAGTACCTTAATTATAGGGATTTGCATGACTTTGATCATTCTTAAACCTATAAATTGAGTATCATTGTAATACGGAAATATCAAGCAATATCAAAGAAATACAATTTACGATCTTTGGCTTTTCTTTCTCTATATTATGATGATACCATGTTTCAACACAGCCACCCTACCACCTACTTAGCACAATCAAGTGCAAGCAACCCTTTGCCTTCTCTTTAGTCTCTAATACCAGCCAACATCAAACTCCAGCCAACAATTTCTTCACACTCTTCACTTAAGGATTTCAAGAATAGCAGAAATCTGCATTCCCTACTCTGCTGCCAACATTCAAGTTTTTCCAGTTCAGAAATACCTTAACAACCAAAGAAACAAGGAGGAGCATTTATTCACTGCCCTGCGGCCATCTTAAGGTGAGTTTTGGCTACATTCTTCCATCTTATACCTAGCATCACCTGCATATATTGAAAAGCAAAAGCTGCGAAATTATTTCAGCCATTCCAGTTCGTTAAACTCAGCGACAGCGACAAACAGCCAACCAACATTCATTCTCAAGGTATTAATTCTATTTCAGATATCCATTCTAGTAAGCATTCATACCAAGCATAATCAGTTCCAGATGAGATAAGACTCACATAAGCATGATAGACATAACAGACGCAGACCTTATCATATAGAACACCAACCTCTATTGTTGAACAAGTGTCAATAAGAATTCGAGTCAAACGAGCATAGTATGAGTCACATGCGAATGAGAGTTTAGACTGCATCTGTTTATATTTTGTCGTTGAGAACCGAAAAGGAAAAGAAGGAGCAAGATGTCTACTTAGCTTTAGGAAGGAGTGGGCGACTGCCCTGCTTCGAATCGGGAAGACGGCGCGACGACGGAGCCTCCATTGACGTCGGAACTAAAGAGTCGCAGGAGGTGGCAGACATCGCCTACTCGCTGGAATCGTACAACGGCAACGACCGGGACGATTCTGACTTAGGCATTTAGGACTTCCTTTTTCTCACCCCCTTCTTTCGGCTTGTGAGATACGATGGAGAGAGAGGACGGATGGACGTCGACTGTAATTCGCCGGGTTTACAGAACGCCGGGGCGCCGAGCAGAGAGGGAGACGGTTCAAAATCAAAGGGGGAAATTAGGGCTGCTCGTTTGGGGATCCCCCATTACATTGAGGAAGGAGGGAGGACAAACGAAGGCGGCGGCCTCAGAGATGCAGACGACGGCCGTTCGCCGGACACCCAATTGCAGCGGCGACGGCGACCTTCAATTCGTGAATTAGGGCTCGCTCTCCTCGCCTCGGACGAACTGTCAGCAATAGAGAAGATAAGGAGAGAAAGGCGGGTGCGGCCACGCCGGACCTAGGATCGGCGGTAGCCGACGCCGGTCGGAGCAGAGGCGGCGGCTGCAACCTCGACTGAAGGGGAGAAGTCGACTGTTTTGGGTAGGAGTTCTCGACTGATGCTGAGAGAAGAGAGAGAGCCGACTGTTTGAAAAAGATGAGAGAGAGGACCGATCATGAGGCGGGTTGGGCCTTGAATTATTTTACTTTGGGCCGCTTTTTGACTTCGGGCTGAATTTTATTAACTCAAGCCCAGTTGTTTTGTTTAAGGATGAGCCTGCTTCACTTTATTTTCATTGGGCTGCATCCATTTTTCTATGTTGGGCCGAATTATATAACTCTATGGGCCGATTCTTTTATTTTGAGCCCAGCTGACTTCTTTTAATTGGACTGTTTTTAAGCATTCAATTAGACTCTCGTTATATTATTATTTGGGCCGAGGCTTATTTAATTGCAGCTGGGCCTTGCATACTTTATTTAACTTAGCCCAGCTATTCTTTATTGATTTATTTGGGCAAAGATTTATTTAATTACTTAAGCCAATGAATTATTTCAATTGGGCCTTTCATATTAATTATTCAAGCCCACTTCTACTTAATTAATTATTAGGCTGCCTTATGTTGGGCCTTCTAATTATTCGAACTTATAACATTACTTTTCCTCATTATTAAGCTCGATTATTTATGATGTTATAAAGCGAATAAGCCTAAGTATTTATTTTTATTTTTTTTTTCCTATCAATCACCTCGAGTGAGATTTATTTAATTGGCGGATTAGAACACCCTGAAGAGAACGGATTAATTTTAGTTAATTATCCGACTTCATGAGACGAGACTTAGCTTTTGTTTAAATCCGATAGCTTGGATTAACATTAGAAATTCCCTGATTATTATCTCAGAATAATAATTCATGCATAAGAGGATCATGCATCGTTAATTTCGTATTCTCATTATTTGAGGATTTTGCTCGAGCAGTATCTTATTTAAAGTTCTCGCAATAAAGGTCTAGCGGGAGAGCAATAACTAGATTAAGAGCCACTACACCACAACAGGAGTTGCTATCAGGTGGGCATTACTTTCATATATATCAAATGAGTTTAAATGTTACGTTCAAGCAAGTTATTTCATGACTAAATTAATTGAAGTTATTTCAACTGTTGTCTTGCCATAAATGTTTCAATGTTTGGTATGATATCTATCTGATGTGGCTTTGCCAGTTATTATGCAATCGAATTCGGGTCCTGAGCAGTTGATAGCTATCCTGCCAGGGCTAGTGTACACCAGTGACCGTGAGTCATCTAGCGGGTTGGCCGGTCAAGTGACCGTGAGAGGTGGCCACCTCTCCGGCACACAGTTCCAGATATGATAGATTACAAGAGAACTTAGACTGCAGTCGAACTTTAAGAATCACAAATGAATTTAGTAAGCTTGGGCCTTTTTTTTTTAGCGAAAAACTCCCTTGCTGTACTGTTTATGATGGCATGACAATTTACAACTTTACGAAGCATGTTATATTTCATAGTAGGCATATGTGCCCACTGAGTACTTTTGTACTCAGCCCTGCATATATTTCTAAATGTGCAGGTTGAGCAGCTGCCGATGGTGATGAAGTGACGAGCGGGACTCTTTTGTCTTATTATGTATTAATGAACTCTAGGGTTACATGTCTTCATACATGTAATCAGAACCTTATTCCGCTGCGTACTCAGAAGTCTTATGTTATTTTGGTTAAGTCGGAGTTATCCGAACTTACTAGTTATTTGAGTCTATACGACTAAAACTCCGTTGTATTATAAATATCCCTGTTGTTAACAATGATACTGCGATCCTTTCTTGTTTGATTATTCCCCTTTCTACCCCGCTTCTAATCTCCCTCCATTAGTCACGGTTTCCCCGGCTTAATTATCCTTAATTAAGGTCGGTCGTGACACACAAGCACTTTATTAAAAACTTTTAAATCACGAAAACCCATTCCACCTTTCTCCTTTGGCAAACACAATTTCTCCCATCATGCCCAATGCATACGTTTCGTATCGTCCTTGTCCCCCCACCAAAAGGCCGCACAAATACGATGCATATCATCACAAATAGATTCTGGTAGCCTAAAGCATTGCATGGCGTAAATGGGGACTACGTGAACCACAGACTTAATCATCACCTCCTTCCTGCCTGCGGAAAACTCTCTCTGTTGCTTACTATTCACTTTCTTTTACATCCGATCTTTAAGATACCCAAACTGGAGGCATTTTTGTCACATTGAGAAAGCCGGCAGCCCAAGGTATCGTTGAATTCCATATCCCGATTTAACCTTCAGAATTCGCAGCACCTTATCCTCCTTCACCTTTGTCGTGTTCGGGCTAAAAGAGATTGGCGAATTGTCAAAATTTATCAACTGACCAGACGCCTTTTGATAGCATCGAATGATGTCTTTCACCACCCTCGCCTCATCACCTTTGGCATGTTAAAAAAATTAAGCTATCATCTAAAAAAAAAGATGTGTAATGTTAAGCTCTCGCGGTATAATGGGTACCTCATGAATCCACTTCCTCATTTCTCCATAATTAAAAGGAGAGAGGGGGTCTCCTTGTCTCAGCCCTTGTGTCGGCCTTATATCTCCATACACTGCTCTATTAAGGAAGAATGATGTTAGGGTCCCGGAGGGTTGACTGACAAGTGTATTGGGGAGGGGGGGATACACCTGTGGGCTATTTTTCACAAACAAAATAAATTTAACCAGATTTCAGTTCGAAATAGGTTGTAGACTGATACTGAAGATGCTTCAGTAAAGTGACATCAGTCGAGCACTGGGTTTAACTGATATCCAAGTAAGGCTTCAGTCTAGTTTGTAAAACAGAGTAGAGTTATTAATCTCTCTGACTATTAGTCGTCAGTAGGATTAATAACTCAGCAGCGGAATTTAAACTTAATGCGAATAGCCTTTAGAAGAGGTTTGTCACTTGTAAAATTCTTAGTTACACTTTTCAGTTAATCCAGTTTAGTTGAAAATAGTTTGGCACAAGTAAGAAAAAATTGAAAGCAGATAAAGAACACAAGGATTTTTAACGTGGTTCGGAGACATCTCTCCTACATCCACAGCTAGATTATTTGTCTGACAAACACTCTGGGCTTATGCTTAGAGGTGCACAGCAAACCTACCAATCCATCCTGAATTGGATTTAACATTAGCACGCCCTGACACTGTCGTGTCCAATCAGCTAATGCTAAGGTAATTGGAGCCAGAACCTTTTAATCTGAACTCCTTCTTGATTTAACTGGTACCAAGGTAACCACCTAGTTTAGTTTCTGGTACTAAACAACAACCACTTGGCTTACCAGGTGCCAAGGGACCGAACTGTTTAGTTTACTGGTACTAAACAACTACCACTTAGTTTATCAAGTGCCAAGGAACTGATCTGCTTTTGGAAAGCTGCATATTTTTCCTATAAATCATCATAATTTTGTTCCTGGGCAGCTGCGATCCTCCTTGTAGAACTTCTGTCATTCGGTCATTGATAACTATTAGAGGCCATCTCCTCCATCACACGATAGGCCTCCTTAGTATTCCTATGAAGCAAACATCCAACAGCAGTAGCATCCACCATACTTTTCGTTAGACCAGTCAGACCATTATAAAAGTAAATGATCTGCTGATCCTCTGTGAAACCATGTTGGGGACAGTTTCTGAGCAGCTCACGGAATCTTTCCCAGGCATCATGAATGGTTTCATCTCCAAGCTGGGCAAAGTGAGATATCTCGGCAATGATCTTCTGAGCTTTTGAAGGAGGAATGTACATTGCCAAGAAAGCTCTACACAAATCCTCCTATCTAGTAATATCTGATTTGTCCAGACTCTTAAACCACTCCTTAGCTCGGTCCCTGAGTGAGAATCCGAAGATGAACATCTTCATCCTAATAGCTCTGGGTGGCACTCCATTCTGCTTAATAGTGTCGCAGATATCGAGAAACTGAGTGAGATGAGCATGTGGATTTTCAGTAGCAGCTCCACTAAACTGTTCAGCTTGCACCATGTTTATCAATCCTGGCTTCAGCTCGAACGTATTAGCCTGCATAGTTGGCCCCCATCCTCCTCCTTGGAATTGATCAACACGAGGTTGATACATCTCATTAAGTGGTGGAGCTGGTGGAGGCGCTCGGTTACGCCTATTCTCCGCTCTCTCTTCATTCAGCTGCCTCTGAAGGTCTGCCACTGCTCGGATAAGGGTTGCAGGATCAAAGTTATCACGGTTCTCAGCTATAGCTTGCTTATTCTTTTCTCACGATTATCCCTTTTGTGCTGCTTTTCAATCTCCAAATTCAAAGGCAAGACTTGCTCCTTTCCTTTGGATCTTGTTATCATACACTCCTGAGACAACCGATGAAAATAAGAAACATAAAACAAACACTAAAAAAATAGAAAATGCCTGAAATAATGCCTAAGTCTAATCAGAAATATTAATGTGAATTCTAAACAGTCCCCGGCAACGGCGCCAAAAAATTGATCACTATTTTTATAGCAACAAAAACTACAACTAACATAGTATTATTGTAGCACATAAACAATAACCGGGTATCGTATCCACAGGGACTGATAAACGAAACCACTCTAAATAATCCTAATAAAACTCTAACAATATTCAGGCAAACGATAAAGGAAGAAGTTTTAATTAAAACTAAATTGCAAACCAGAAGCAAATAAAAATCAAATAGATAACTCAAAGATAAAAGACTCTGACCCTAGGGATGTACTGTTGTTAATCAAACATATATATTCAACCTATTGATTCAATTACCAATTTAATCCAACCCTGATGAAAGATCACTATATTATTCACAAGCTTGTCTAACGAACACCTATGAACGTAGATTAATTAATCCCTTTTCGCATTCAAGACTCCAAGGAATAAATTAACTCCAAATAGCACACAAAAAATAGTTTTCTATAGCTTCACCTGTCGCATTCAAGACTCAAGGCTAACACTATATCATGCATTCCTAAATTGACTGAACAATTATCGCATTCAAGACTCAAACTGAACAGCTAGACATGTAAATTATTGGTCAGATAATTCACAAGAAAACAAGCACCAGGAATCATGAATCACAAGCTGGAGGGCAAATTGATATCAATAAATCAAGCACACATATTTAATCAACTATGTGCAAACCCTAGGTTCAGATAAAGGAACTAGCCAGACATAGCGAAATAAATCAAAAGAATAAATTAAAGAAAGCAATAGAAATAAATAAAATAGATAAAACGCGGAAGAATGTTGAATGACAGCTTGAATCTTGCAGGAAAATAAGGCTAATCTATGAAAACAATAAAATTCTAAGTCTAAAACTGAAAAGATGGAGAAAAGATGTGAAGAGATATGTCTAATAGGTCAGGGAAATGACCTATATATAGGCACATGAGATAAATGCAGTGTAAAACTCGAAAATACTGATAAAATCCGAAAATTTCGAAAATTCCCGAAAATTCAAAAATTCGCGTCGGACACTATTCACTGCTGCGCGCGACTTTCTTTTTCTGGCCATATATCTTTCTCATCCGAACTCGGATTTGCGAACCGTTTGCGCCTACAAACTCGTATCGAAACGAACTACAAGTTTCATTAAGACTACTCGTCCAAATTCAGACTCCATTTTTCTGTAAAATTCATCAAAGTTGAAGCAAGTATCATATTTCTCAAGATAAAGCAATTTAAGCACAAAACAATCATTCAACACTCAATTTCCTATAAAATTGACATCATATGAACATTAAAAACCATGGAAACATGAGTGTTATCAGTCTTAGTCTCGAACTCTATTTCAAACACTCTTCTCTCTGAAAGAAAAAGGTTATGTAATAACCAACTAGGATTACTGAGAACATGCTCTCAAGTAATCATCAACTAGGCTAAAGATATATCTATTGATTGCCTAGTGATTCTAAGAGAGTTATTGTAATCAGTCATTCTGATTGTATGATCTCCGTTTGCTCTCTTCTTCGATTCAATGCTTGTGAAGGTTGAGCTCGAATTGATCTTTCGATGTAGCTTTTACATTGATGATTGAATCAGATTTTCTCTCTCTTCCTCCCCTCCTCCTTGGGGTGTCCTCCTTGGCTTTTTATAGACAGCTCTAAAGAATAGATCCGTTGGTGGATATCTCTTCTTCGAATCATGCCGTTGTGAGATAACGTCTTAATCTGCTCAGGTTCTCTGTCTCCATTCTTCTTTGATGGATGGAGAAATGATCTTCTTGTCCTTTGGTACGGATGCTTGATAACACTCATATTTCCATGGTTTTTAATGTTCATATGATGTTAATTTTATAGGAAATTGAGTGTTGGATGATTGTTTTGTGCTTAATTTGCTTTATCTTGTGAAACATGATTCTTACTCGAACTTTGAAGGAACTTGCAGATTTATTGAGTTCGAATTTGGAACAATGTCCTGAAATAGAAGTTGTAGATCATCTCGATACGAGTTCGTGAGCGCAAACGGATCATAAATCGGAGTTTGGACGAGAAAGTTATGGCCAAAACAAAAACGTCGCGCGCAGCAGTCAAAATTCGGCGACCTAAACGGCGACCGCCGAATTTTGGCGATTTTATGAGCAAAATCGGCGACCAACTCGGCGATCGCCGAGTAGGTCGCCGAAATCCCTGGATTGAAATTGGCTTTGAGGAGAAAATTCGGCGATCGCCGAATTTCAGCTGTTTTCAGGCCAAATTCGGCGACCTGTTCGGCGAACGCCGAACGGGTCGCCGTTTTTGACGCGTGTTTTTATATCTTCCACGTTTTTACGTTTTTCCAAGTTATTTTCGAGCTCAAACTCTGTATTTTACCCTGGTACTATAAATAGGTCTTCTTTTGACCTATCTAGGGTTCCCAGCTTTAGTTTTTCAGTTCCCAACATTCATATTTCAGTTTTATAGCTTTAGAATATTTTAGCTTTCCAGTTTTCAAGGCTTGGATCAAGATTGAAGATTCAAGTCGCTACAATCGTTTTAATTCGATTTTTATACAATTTGTTTTTACAATTGCGTTCAATTTAATTATGTTTATGTTTGATTTTGCTATGTCTGGCTAATTTCCTTTAGCTGATTCTAGGGTTTGTAAATAGTTGATTGAATTTATGTGATTTATTTGTTAATACCTTTGTGCCTTCCAGTTTATGATTCATGATTCCTGGTGCTTAATTTCTTGTGAATTATTTGGCCAATAATTTACATGTCTAGTTGTTCAGTTTGAGTCTTGAATGCGATAATTGTTCAGCCGATTCAGGAATGCATGATATAGTGTTAGCCTTGAGTCTTGAATGCGATAGGTGAAGCTATAGGGAGCTATTCTTTGTGTACGCTTGGGAGTTAATTTATTCCTTAGAGTCTTGAATGTGAAGGGGGGTAAATTAATCTACTTTCATAGGTGTTCGTTAGAGAAGCTTGTGAATAGTTATGTGATCTCTCATCATAACTGGATTAAATTGGTACATAGGATTAATAGATTTATAGCGTAGATTTAGTTAATGAATTTACTACCCTAGGATCAGTTGTTTTTAATATTTGAATTCGTCTACATACTTTTATTTATCGTTATTTGCGTTTTAGTTTAAGTAAATCAATCTCTACCTTCTGTTGCCTGTCTACTGTTAAAGTTTGTTTAGGAGATAGCTAGAGTTATTTCGATTTTCAGTCCCTGTGGATACGATACTCGACTTGCTATTTCTGTGCTACAATTACACTGTTTAGTTGCAGTTTTTGTTGCTAAGAAATTAGTGATCAATGCTACAGGCTTTTACACAAGAGAGGAAATTCCGTCTTTTAAAGTCGATGCCTCTGACTTCTTCAGAGATTGCAGCATGTCTTGGAGGTTATCCACGTGGCCTTCCCTTCTTCAGTTGGAGCGAATGCCATGACTCGTAGGTTCCTCAATTGCTTTTGATGTAGTTTCCTTCGGTTGGGAGCTTTCAGTTGAGTCTGCATCTCTTAGTGTGTTCTGAACTTGTGTACAGCCTTCAGTCGAGAAAGTCTTCAATTGAGCTGACATCTTCAATCATCATTGTATTCACTATCCAGTCTAGCTATTCAAGAGACTCAAACAGTTAAGAGTATTAATATCATCTCTAGCTAGAGTGTGCCTGTCAGTGGTTTTGGTATCATCAAAACATAAGGGTTGGATTTATCTTTTCATTTCCCAACAAATGAGAAAGACACGGTTCTCACACAACTCATGAGCAGCACACATAACTCATTAGGGAAACTCATCCTCCTCAATACTGCATCTAGATAATCCCATTCCACCCTGTTATACGCCTTACTCATATCAAGTTTAAGAGCCGCATAACCTCTTCCGCCCTTCTTCCTCTGTCTAATCCAATGTTAGCATTCGAAACTGATAAGAACATTGTCAGTAATCTGTCTCCCCTTCAGAAATGCGCTATGTGCTTGATCAATCACCCGTCCAAGAACCATAAAATATTTAGAGTTAAAAATATAACTCTAACACCATCTAAGTAAAGAAGGGATTAGACCAACGTATTCCACAAACTAATTCGATTTATTCGAACATGAAATATTTTTTTGTGTTGAAATATTTTTTGTGTTGAAATTGTTATATATATATATATATATATATATATATATATATATATATATATATAAGCTTTTAGGATCATGTATTTATTCAAGTAGATGTATGTCTTTCATATGTCATCTTTGTGAACTCTGCTACTCTTTTTTAATAGCTTTGTTTCTTTGCCTAAAATAAAAAATAAAAAATTGACAAATCAAATAATTAATTATTCTCTAAATCTCTATAATAATAATAAAAAAAGGAATTGATGTAAATTATTATTTTTTTTTTATGGAGAGCATGACGAAAACCCTAGCTTTCACCGTTTCCGCACAACCCTAGTTTCTGCGCCGCCTTCCTTTCGCCGGCGATGGATTCTGGCGGCCCTCTCCTTGTTCCTGATAGGGGTGGGCTCAATCTGCCACCGGTCTCTTCCAATTTCGATGGCAACAAAAGCTCTCCCGGTTCCGGGGGAGCGAATTCTCATAATACGAAATCGACGTCAACCGCGACTAATTCTTTTGGGATGATGATGGAACACCAGAGAGTCCCTACTAAGTCGTCTGGTAATCTTGAGAATCAGATTCGTAACATGGAAAACCAAGGATTGATGGGGCAGAAGCCCTTGACGGGCGAGGCACGTCCTGATGATCTGCATGATACCAACGTGACTGAGTTGCCGAAGGCTTCTTATACTGATAAGGTTGCTCCAAGGCCTGCGCGCAAGCCGGACATCCCTCTCCACAGATTCCATGCCTTGAAAGCGGTCAAACATGGGGAGTCGGCGTCGATCGCTATCCCTCGTGATCTTTACATGCAACAGGTCTCCAACTTCAAATTTTCTCTTATTGGAAGGCACCTTCTCAATAAAGGTGAGAAACCTCGAACTTCTCTGGAGCTCAAGGCTGAATTGCAAGGAATCTGGAGGCCGAAAGATCCGTGGACCCTTATGCCTATGGGTAAGGGTTTCTATACTATCAAATTCCAGACGAACGAGGATAAAATTCTGGCCATGGAGAGATCGGGCTGGGATCTCGCTTCGGGGCAGTTGCTGATTCGTGAGTGGGTGCGGAATTTCAATCCCTATAAAGCGTCGTCTTCGTTTGCTCAGATTTGGGTCCGAATTTACTACTTGCCGGTTGAGTATTGGCATCCAGAAATTATTACGGGTATCGCTGGGATTTTGGGGCAGCCCCTCCGAACTGATGCGGCTTCTTTAAGCGGTGAGGTTGGTCATTTTGTGCGTGTGCTGGTTGAGATGGATTTAACGCAACATATCCCTGAAACTTTAATTGTGGATGGTGGTGATTGCTCCTTTTCGGTGGAGTTCAGTTTTGAAAACTTTCCGTTGTTTTGTCCTCGTTGCAAAATGGTGGGACATTCCGCTGATAAATGTCGTAAAGTGTTGAAGGGGAATTCTGGTAATAAAGCTACAAATAAACTGGTAGAGAATAAGGAACAGAAGCTTCCTGATAAGAAGAAAACTCTTGCTAATAAGGATTGGCAAATTGTTAATGGTAGACGGTCTCAAAACTCGTTTCAGGTGTTAGGTGATGAACAACCGGAACATTTGTCTGGTCCGAATTTGTTGGACAAATTTACTCAGCCAGTGTCGGAGAACAAGCCGCAAAATGCTACGTTTTGCAATGACACTGAGACTGCTTTGACTATAGAGGCTTTCAGGGAAGGTGTGGTGGAGGATGCGGATTCGGAGGAGGAGGAAACTGCTCATGGGTCAGCTGGCAATGTGATTGTTGATGTGGGCGAGAGGCAACAGCAGCAGAGCAGTCCGACACGCCAAGTGTTTGGGGAAAGTCCGGAGGCTGCTAGACAGTCACCATCAGATTCGAGTATGCTGCGTTCATCCTTGGCTGAGCAGCGGCAGATTGGTGAGCTTCCTTCCGCGCTTAAACAGCAGCATGAGCTGAACATGAAGGCTGAACACGCACACCAGGTGCTTGATGGAAGTTCGAAGGCTGATTCTGGGCAGATTGGTTCGCCGGTGGTTAATGGGCAGCATTCGTCGGGAGATGCGAGTATCGAGCAGAATCAGTGGGTCCATCTGGAGGGACAGCAAGACTCCGCTGAAGTGCAGACGCCGTTGGGTTCTGAGGAAGTGCAGATGATGAAGCCTATGACAGCGGAGGTTAATGCTAAAAAGGTGGCGGCCTTGGAGAACCAAATAAAAATTGATCGTTTGCAAAAAAATTTGGGGCAGACTAGTACCGAAACCACGGGGAAACAGGGTCGTGGGAGGCCTCCGAAGCATGTGCAGGTTCAGGTGGCGCGCAATCACAACATTTCTCTAAGACAACAGAAAGAAAGTATCAAGCAGCGGCTTAGGAAGTCGGCGGAGTCGGGGCACAAGCCAAACCCTTATGTGGTTGATCGCAGCAACCGCGAGAGTCTGCGGGTGATGGATTCTGTTGCTAATAAACGTTGGGCAGACGAAGTGGAGCTGGCTGAGCACCAGTCCACGCATTCTTCCACGTTTTGATGAATATGCTCGTTTGGAACGTCCGGGGTCTTACGGACGAGTCTAAGCGTTTGATGAAGGAGTATTGTCATTCCTTTGCTCCTATTGTGCTGGGTATTATTGAGCCGAAATCTAAATTTCAAAAAATCCAGCAGAATTTTTGGTTATCTTTGAACATGGTACCTTGTCATCAGAATTGCAGGCTGCCTCGTCGTTCTAATATTTGGTTTCTGACGCACCCTTCGGTCCAGACTAGTGTTGTCTTCTCCTCTTCTCAGGCTGTTGTGGTGGATTGTTATTGGCAGAACCGTAATTTTCGCGTGGCTGTTATTCATGGTTCGAATGATGCTGGGGAGCGTCGTATTTTGTGGGCTGATTTACTCTCGGTTATTAGCAGAAATACTGTGTTTATTGGGGATTTTTAATGCGGTGAAAGGAGCTAATGAGAGGATTAGTTCGGTCCTCCCGTGCAGGCGCGCTTGTCAGGATTTCTGTGAGTTCATTGAAGCTTCGGGTTTTGGCGAGCCCACCACTTTTGGTCTGCGCTTCACTTGGTCGGGTCATCGTTTTTTGCCTAGACATGTGGAATCGGTGCTTGATAGAGCACTGATCTCTGATGGGTTCGCGGATATGTGGGACTCCATTAATTCCCATGCTCTTCCTAGAATTTCTTCGGATCACTCTCCGTTGGTATTACAATGTAAGCTTGTCATGCCTACTGGTAAGCGTCATTTCAAGTTTCTCAATATGTGGGTTCTTCACCCGGATTTCCAAAACATGGTCGCTGCGTCGTGGAATGATCATGTTGATGCTCATTGCCCTATTTTTCGGGTTATGTTTAAATTGCGCCGCCTTCGTGGGGTGATTTGCTCTTGGAATAAGACGGTTTTTGGTAATGTCGATACTGCCATTCAGGAGTATCAGCAGGATCTTTTAGATATTCAAGCTCATATTGCTGAGTCGGGATATACGGACAATTTGTTTGATGAGGAGGTGTCGGCTCAGGCTAAGATTAATGTGCTCCTTTCTAGAAAAAATAGTATGCTTCAGCAGAAAAGTCGTATGAATTGGCTTGTTGATGGGGACCGGAATACGAATTTTTTTCACAATATGATTAAGTTCCGAAACCGGGGTTTTTCGATTGGCCACTTGAAAATTGATGGGGTGGTGGTGCATGATCCGGATGTTATCGAGACGCATGTTACGGATTTTTTCTCGTCTCTGTTTACTGAGGATAGACAGACTTCAGTGGATCTTGCTGAGTTGGAGGCGAATATTGATCCCTGGGTTTCTGAGTTGCAGAACCGCCATCTCACGAGTATCCCCCTTGAGGATGAGATTTCTGCTTCGGTGTTCAGTATGGATGCTAATAGTTCTCCGGGTCCGGACGGATTCTCTGGGCGCTTCTTTCAGAGCTGCTGGTCTACGATTAAAGTGGATATCATTGATGCGGTTAGGGCTTTCTTTTTGCATTCTTATCTTCCGGCTGGTTGCAATGCGAGTACTTTGATTTTGATTCCTAAAAAAGATGTTGTGGAGACTGTGGCTGATCTTCGACCTATCATCTTGTCCAATTTCTTTTTCAAAATTATTTCCAAGATTTTGGCAACTCGTCTCAGTTTGGTGGCTGCGGAGGGGGTCTCTCAGAACCAGTTCGGATTCATCAAAGGAAGATCTATTCATGACTGTATTGTGTTGGGTTTAGAAGGTTTTAATTGCATGAATAGATCGGGTCGTGGTTCGAACATTGCTTGCAAGGTGGATATTCGCAAAGCTTTTGATACGATGAGTTGGGGGTTTATTTTGCAGGTTCTTCGTGCTAATAACTTCCATGAGAATTTTATTAGGTGGATTTCTATTATCTTTTGTTCGGCTAGAATTTCTATTCTTTATAATGGGAATCTTAGCGGTTACTTTGCTTGCTCTCGGGGTGTTCGACAAGGGGATCCTTTATCCCCCATTCTGTTTGGCATTGCAGAAGATGTTCTCAGTCATCTTTTCATCAATTGTGTGAATTCTCGTCATCTCCAGCCGATGAGCTTCAGTAGGGCGAGTAACTTCCCTACTCACTTGCTTTATGCGGATGATATCCTTATTTTCTGTAAGGCTTCTCAGAAGAATGCGCGTAAAATCAAGGAGATTCTTGATTATTATGGGAGCTTGTCTGGTCAAGTTTGCAGCGTCGAGAAGTCTCATGTCTTCTTTGGTTCGGGGGTTGCTGCTGTCATGCGTCGTAATATTACCCGGGAGCTTGGGTTTGCTGTGGGATGCCTTCCTGTTACTTATCTTGGCGTTCCAATCTTTGCGGGTCGCTCTCGTGCTTCTTACTTTACCAGCATTTATGACATAATTGTTCAGAAGTTCTCTCGCTGGAAAGGGTTGCAGCTCTCTATCGCTGGAAGGCTCTGTCTGATTCGTTCGGTTATTCAGAGTTCTGTTATTCATTCGATGATGGTTTATCGGTGGCCAAAATCTCTTCTCCACAGCTTAGATAAAAAGTGCCGGAATTTCTTATGGACTGGCAGGATTGATCAGCGGCCTTCCTGCCCTGTTGGTTGGTCTCGGGTTTGTGCTATTCGCCAGGAAGGTGGCTTGGGGATAAGAGATTTCAGTCTCATGAATAAGAGTTTTATGATGAAGCTGGCTTGGAAGTGCATCAAAGGGACTGACTTCGCGTTTTCCATTCTTCGCACGAGGTACCTGACTAGTTTTGGGCACGCTAAGTCTTCGCTGGTTTCTTCGCCGGTCTGGACTAGTATTCGTGAGAATGTGAGTGAGCTGGTGGAGAATTCTTATTCCTTTATTGGGGATGGCTCTTCTACTTATTTCTGGCTTGATGATTGGCTTGGTTATAAGTTGGTGGATAAGCTTCAGGTTCCGCACTTCATGCATGAATTTCTCCATCAATCGGTGGCTGATTATTATTTTGAGGGAGCTTGGCATTTATCTGAGGATTTCTTTATTCAGTTTCCTGACACGGTCTGTGATATTTTATTATTGCCTATTGGGGAGAGTGAGGACTTGAGGTTCTGGAAACATTCTGTTACTGGTGATGTTACGGCGGCTCTTGCCTATTCTCGTATCGGCCATAGCTTTCCCAAAGTCCGTTGGGGAGATTGGATTTGGGAGAATTATATTCCTATGAGACGCTCGATTATTTGTTGGCGTATAATTCAGAGCCGCTTGCCGACCCTGGATGTTCTCATTCGTCAGGGTACCTTGGGACCCAATCGGTGTTCTTTATGTGGTGCTGCGGAGGAGACTATATCCCATTTATTTTGGGAGTGCTCGGTGGTGCGTCCGATCTGGATGGATTTTCTTGGTTGGTTTCATCAGGGTGATTTTAGGCATTGCCTGGATATTCATAGCTTCCTGGTTTTGGCTTGGAATGCTAAGTTCAGTTCTCAGGTGAACTCTTTTTGGAAGTTGGGTGTTCTGTCGCTTCTTTGGCGTATCTGGGAGGGGAGGAACCGAGCTGTTTTCAATGATGAGAGTTTCGATCCAAGGGCTGTGATGAGCTTCGTTAAAGTGGCGTTTAAGGAGCTCGATGCGTCTTCGTTTAAAATCGGTTCGGTTTCGAATTCTTGGCAGGATTATTTGATCACCCGTAGTCTTGGTGTTGTTTCTCGTGCATCTCCGCCTCCGTTAATGATTGAGGTGTATTGGTGGCCTCCTGTTGGCCAGTGGATCAAGGTCAATACTGATGGCTCGGTTGCGGGTTCGCCAGGTGCTATTGCAGCTGGTGCGGTTTTTCGGGATAAGTTTGGATGGGTCCGTGGCTGCTTTCACTTGAAATGTGGTCGTGGTTATGCGTTTGAGGCTGGATTATATGCGGTTATTACTGCGATTGCGATTGCTCATGCTCGAGGTTGGATGTTTCTTTGGATTGAGGCGGATTCGATGTATGTGGTAAATCTGTTAAGCTCTCGTGCCCGGGATGTTCCTTGGAGATTTGTGGCGTCTTGGAACCGCACGCTGAATCTTCTTATGGATATGCAGATCATGGTTTCTCACATTTACCGGGAAGGTAATGCTGCGGCTGATATTATGGCTAATCCTGATAGGTCGGAAGGATGGTGGCCTCATGCGATTGATGATGTCAAGAAGGCTGTGCTTTGGATATGGCCACTCACAGTTTTGTTCGTGTTCGTGGTTGATGGCTATGGGGGTTGGTTTTGGCTGGCTGTTGGGATGGTTTTGGGTGTTGAGATAGGGCGTTTCCTGGCCTTTTTACAGTTGCTGGGTGTGCTCGGCGCTGGGGTTTGGGGAGTCGGGTCCTGTTGGTTGCTCCGCGATGGCGTTTGGCTGTCAGCGTTGAGAGTTTGGAGATGTGGTTGTCTCTGCGCGTTTCGCTTGTTTTCTTTGGCCTTTTTCTGCTCGTTCTTTCTGGTTAGTTGCGGTGTTTTCTGCTCGTTTTTTGTTTTGTGGATTGTCTGTGCTTGTGCTTGTTTTGGGGTTGCTGAGCCGGATTGCCTAGGGACGATGGTTCGGCCGGAGTTTCTGAGGCAGTCCTTCCCGCTCTTCAACTCCTCTGAGTCGTTTGTTTTTGTTTTTTTAGACGAGTACTCTTTTTCCTCCTTAGAGGTTTTCCCTTGCGGGTTTTCTCTATGGAGGTTTTAACGAGGCTCGGCCCTTAGTCTGCTCTCTTTTGTGCTTTCAAGGGTTACTTTTAGGCTGTTTTTTTCTCTTTCTCTTTTTAATATAACCTTACTTAAAAAAAATAATAAAAAAAAGATTGTAACTACCAAAAACTCATGATGGAAGACTTCACGGTAGTTTGTAACCGATGTTTATCAATTTAATTAATTAATAGTGTTTACATATAATTTTGTAGCTACCAAAGTGGATGGCGATGTTGGACTTTACTGCAGTTTCTAATCAAGATTTTATCTCTTTGAGGAACAAAAATATTATAAACCAAACGAGACACAACATCCATTGCTACAATACGATGTAAATGCATGCATTAATTAGGTAGATAATATAATGACTGGATTTTTAAAATGGCCACTTTTATATTGTAAAATTAAAAATTGTCCACTAAGATAAAAATATTAAAAAATGGTCAGTGTTACCAAAATACCTTTCACATTAAAAATTTAAAAAATATTCACTTCATTTTACCCTTTAAACATCACTCCTTTAAAAAATCCCGCAATTCACAACCAGTGTGAATTCATAACCAAAATTTTTTGGTTGTGAATTCACACTGGTTGTGAATTCACAATTCACAACCAGTCGAATTCACAACCAGAATTTTTTGTTTGTGAATTCACAACCAGTCGAATTCACAATTAAAATTTAATTCACAACCAAATTTTTTTGATTGTGAATTCACAATCAGTCGAATTCACAACCTAAATTTAATTCACAATAAGAATTTTTTGGTTGTGGATTCAAAACCAATTGAATTCGCAACGAAAATTTAATTCACAACCGTAAACCCTAAACCCTAAACTCACTCTAAACCATAAACCCTAAACCCTGAACCTTAAACAGTCGAATTCACAACAATAATTTTTTGATTGTGAATTCACAAGCCTAAGCCCACTCTAAACCCTAAACCGTAAATCCACTCTAAACCGTAAACCCACTCTAAACCCTAAACCCTAAAACCTAAATCATAAATCCACTCTAAACCCTAAACCCTAAACCCACTCTAAATCCTATACTATAAACCCTAAACCCTAAACCCTAAACCCTAAACCTAAACCCTAAACCTTAAACCCTAAAACCTAAACCCTAAACCCTAAACCCTACACAGTTTAATTCACAGCCAAAATTTTTTGGTTGTGAATTCACAACCAGAATTTAATTCACAACCAGAATTTTTTAGTTGTGAATTCAAAACCAATCGAATTCACAACTAAAATTTAATTCACAATCAGAATTTTTTGGTTGTGAATTCAAGTAGTTGTGAATATGAATTATTAAAATTTGAATTCACAACTAAAACTAGAATTTATTTTGATTGTGAATTTGACTTTTAGTTTTGAATTCAAGAATATTAAGTTGTGAATTCATTGAGCTGGTTGTGAATTCAAGAACATTAAATTATGAATTCATCGAGCCGATTGTGAATTCATAGATCTAGTTGTGAATTCACAACTAAAAATAGAATTTATTTTAGTTGTGAATTCAAGTTTTAGTTGTAAATTCATAGCTTTGGTTGTGAATTTAAGAATATTAAGTTGTGAATTCATCGAGCTATGTTGGGAACTTAATGAAATATCTTAATCCTTGTTTTGATGATACCAAAATCAATAGGTTTCTTTTGTTATAAACTAGAACTGCTCGAACTCAAGTGTTAGAGTTTTTTTTCTAGTTTAGCTTGCTGTTCTGAAGACTGAAGACTGGAGAACGAAGGACTGAAGACTGAAATTGCCGACTGAAGCATCTGTCAAAGAATCAGTTTTGACTGATTACTTAATGCGTGCCACGTGGAATCAGCGGACTAATACTAAAGTCAAATATCAGTTAAACATTCTTCCTCGGACTGAACCTCCAACGTTCAAAGGAAGCCACGCACTCCAGAAGTACAGCCGCATTAAATGCAGAGATCTCAGGATCGTCATTTCTCTGCAGAGGTCATTCCTCTTTGGTGATTACCCTTTTAGAGATGTCGCATCTCCTGCTCTTCAAGATAGCTATTCTCACCAAACAAAGAACCTCGAAGATTGAAGCCTCAGCCCAAGTTCAAATTACTCTTTAACGGAAGAAATCTTGAAGACCTTCTCCGCCAACGGATCTATTCAAGACTTTTTCTATAAATAGGGCTCGAGGATCACTTCAATCTTCACCGATTCAACGACATAAGCTGAAACTCTGCCAAAATTGTTTCTCAGCTAAAGCCCAGACTCTCCAAAGTTTGAATCAAAGAAGAGAATCCTAAAGCTAAAAATCAGTCACTGCTGATTACATAAATTCTCTTAGACCAAAGCCTAGGTCAAACTAACTGCAAAGAACTTGTTCTTTGAAGTTTAGTTGGCAAGTTTTCAAACCTCCCTTCAACCGACTGAATCGAGTGTTTGTGTTGTAAAGGAGTTCAGAAAGGCGTTCTGTCTCCGTGAGATCCTAGTGCCCAGTGCGTGCTAGGAGTGAGAAATCCAACAAGGTGTGTTGGTACTGAAGATTGGATCTTCGGTTGTGTGCACGTGTAAGCACATGTTCATGTTTGCAGTGCACCAGTAAGCACTTGCAGAGTGAAGTTGTTGGTCTGATCAACCGACCGTGGATGTAGGAAGTGTTTTCCGAACCACGTAAAAATCTCTATGTTATTTACAGCTTTCAGTATTTACGTTCTTACTTGTGCTCTTCCTTTCGTAAATTGAAAACTGATTAATTGTAAAGAGAAACTTAAGACTAACAACGTGCTCAACTCACAGGTTATTGCGAAACAAAAGTTTTCCGCTGCGTGTGTTATCAGTCTGGTTGATCTATCCTCTGATAGTCAGTAAGATTTATAACATCTCTATTTATCAAACTCGACTGAAGCCTTACGTGCATCAGTTAAGTTCTTTTGACTTAACTGATAACTCCTTACTGAAGAGTATTTAGTATCAGTCGTCAACCCCGTTTTGGTCAAAACTCTTTTCAGTAAACAGGTGTCTGAGTTTGTGTTTGAAGTTTCGTTTTGATCTCTTGTAAAGATCGAAAATATATAGCCTATAGGTGTATTCCCCCCCCCCCCATACACCTATTCGAGACCCTACGGACCTAACAAGCTAGTTGTGAATTCAAGAACATTAAGTTCTAAATTCATAGATCTAATCGTGAATTCAAGAACATTAACCAAAATGTTCCAATTAATTAACCACCATTGTAAAATAATTAGAAAATACTCTCAATTCACACATCATCTTCTTCCACAATTTCCCCAATTTCCCCAATTTCCTGCTCTTTTCCCCAATTTGTGAAATGATTGTTGCTTATAAATTATGAAAAGATAAGTTAAATTTGAGGAATTTATTTTAAGGAGCATATATATTGTTGAAATTTATTTTTATAACTTATAAACTGTTTAAAAATTTATTTTACCAAATATTTCATAATAGCTATAAAGAACTTATAAGTATGATTCCAAAAAAAAAAAAGTCATAAGCACAGTCAAACATCCCCTAATAGTTTGTAACAACTTGTTAATTCCAAATTATTCAAATAATTGCAATATACTCTCAACATGCAATAATTATTTAAATTTCCCCACTTGTTCCATCGATTAATCGTCAATCACTATATAAGCCCATCATTACACGCAAATAAAACCCAATCAACACCAACACACAATTAATTCTCCTAAAAAAAAAATCCCTACAATTCGTCTAAAGTTTCTTTTCAAGAAAAAAATGAACAATACTGCAGCAAAAGAAAAGGTAGTGAAGCTCCATTTCTACGTCCAAGATCTCCGGATCGGCCACGCCAGCGCCACCGTGTGCGAGGTCGCAGCCGGTTCCCTCACCGCGGAGTCCCCGTTCGGCTTCGGCAGCGTCCACGTCCTCGACGACTTGGTCACGGCGGGGCCGGAGATCGACTCCCGCCCCGTCGGCCGGGTGCAAGGGTTGACCACCAATGCCGATCTCTCGACGTACGGCGTCGCGATGAACCTCAACTTCTACCTCACGGCGGGGAAGTTCGCCGGCAGCACGCTCAGCATCCTCGGCCGGAACCAGGTGATGGATGAGGAGCGGGAGCTGCCGGTGGTCGGCGGCACCGGCGCGTTCCGGTTCACGCGCGGGTATGCGATTCAAAAAACCTACTCCATCGATTTCGAGGCGCACTACGCCGTGTTGGAATACACCATCTACGCCACCTACGACACCAAGATCGGCGAGAGCGATGATGATGTTGAGGTAGCTGAATTTTGAGGTAAATTGATTAATTGATAACCTTGCTTTTGACTATGTCGTCTTTGTAATGTAATATGAAGGCATATATGTATATACATGTAGTGTGTGGTTTTATTTTTATTAGTGGGGTTCAAATTTTAATGAAGTGCATTATTGTGATTTGAGTTTTTTACGAGTGTTATCTACGATCTTTAGTTGAGTGGATGGAAAATTTAGAAATAGAATTGGGCCCATTGTGATTTGATTTGAGGGTGCGTTTTACACTTTTCTATTTAGTTGTGCGGATAGAATTGAGTCTCATCTCTATGTATTCGGCTAGTATTATACGTGGTGGGAAACAATTCCCCAAATAATTTATTAAGAGAGAAGGACACGAATTTTAAGATGAAAAAAAAAATGAAAAATAAAAATAAATAAAATATTAGAAATGATGAAAAGTAATAGGTAAATGGAGAATTAATTATGATGGATAGTATTCAAAAGTAAAAGCGCAAAGTTTTTGGGTGACGAATCGAAAAAAAAATATGAAGTTATTTAGGGGACAAAAGAAGTATACTTTTCAAATTTTGAGTTTCAAATTTTAAAAATATGAGCTTCTTATGATTTGGTTTGGGGGTGAGAGCGCAATTAAACAACAATTCACACAAAATATCAATAATTTGACGATTTTAAAAGAATTTATAAAAAAAAAATCTTTTATTTGGTGGGTGGATTCATTTTTATCGTACTAAAATTCAGTTCATTGTCTTTTCAAAAGTCCTACAAAGGAGAAAAATTTACAACTTTATACACTTTCTCCATCTATAAAAAATTTATCACATTATAAACAACACGAATTTTAATAAAATGTGAGTATAATTATTGGTGGAGTAAAAGTCACATTTTTGTGAATCGTAAATAAAATTTTAGTAAATTTTTTATGGAAAGATGGAGTATTAAAAACATCATCTTTACAGAATTAACTTGGAACATTTTATATTTAATTTCTTCTATATAGATGTGAATGTGATAGTCAAACGATGTCATGTTTGATTTCTTTTTTAGTGAGATCTTAGATTGATTTAATCTAAAATCTTATTCTATAAGGGGATTCTATTTGAATGCACCCATATATATGTATGGAGGAGATCAAAGGAGAATGGATAAATGTGGTGAGAATGGAGAATGATTGCATAAGCTGCTTGTAATGAGTGCATAATGAAATTCAATTAATTAGATAAAATTTTGATCCTGGAGGCTCCTTCCAGGATCCGAACTCAAGTAAAAATTTGTGCAGTATTATAGTGCAGCTTATGCAATCATTCTCATTTATCACGAAAGATAGTATTTTCAGTATAACCCATCCATATATATATATATAGGGTGGAGTTCTATGGAGACCACTTCTTATATAGAGAATGAAGACCAAATCTTGTGCGTCGATCTTGCTTAATCTAACGGTGATCATTCGTCCATTAATTATTGTAATTTTTTCATATTTATTTATTTCCCTAATTACAACTAATCAAATCTTTTATTTATGTTCAAATCTCTCCCTCACTGATCTGTCCCTCGCTCCAAACTCACGCTCTCTCTCTCTCTCCCACACATTCGTAGAAAATACTAATGAACATACTAATGTCCGTTGATATGTTCGTAGAAAAATAAACAAACATACTAATGTTGACATAGAAAATACTAATGAACGTACTAATGTTCGTTGCTATGTTCGTAGAAAAATGAATGAACATACTAATGTTCGATGATATATGCGTAGAAAAACAAATGAACAACGATATGTTCGTAGGAAAATAAATGAACATACTAATGTTCAACTATTACGTTCATTGATGAATGGTATCACATCAGAAAATGAAGGGAGTATTTCACGGGATTTCATAAACATACCAAATTAATTTAATATCATGGAATTTTATGGTCCCTTGATTCAGATGCATCCAATGGACATGATGTGGTCTCTATTCTCCATCTAAGTAGGTGGTTGTCATGGAAGCTAACCCTATATATATATATATATATATATATATATATATATAGGGTTAGGATCAATGAAAAAAGCCTAAATGTAATAAAGAAGAGAGAAGTAATCTCATCCGTTGATCTTATCTAATCTAACGGACATGATTTATTCACGCCATGTTCAACGGATTTTTTCGTTGAACATTCGTGAACATATACAATATTTTTGGGGGTTCTGAGTTTCGACCCACCCCCCATATGTTCAACGAAAAAATCCGTTGAACATGGCGTAAATAAATCATGTCCGTTAGATTAGATAAGATCAACGAATGAGATTACTTCTCTCTTCTTTCTTACATTTAGGCCTTCTTCATTGAACCTTGGCCTATATATATAGGGACGAGTTATACTGAGAATGCTATCTTTCGTGAGAAATGAGAATGATTGCATAAGTCAGTATATAATATAGCAAAAGTTGCACATAATGAAGAAAGGGTTAAGCTGCAAACTCCTTTTAAAATATAAATTACGAATTCAATATTATATATAATCTGTTTATATTCATTGGGTAAATGTAAAAATTAAAAAATTAAAATTTGTGTTCTATATAAAGGTTGAACTCATCATAAATATATCTTCATGGAACTCTTAATTTATATCTTAAAATGAGTTACTCCCTCCGTCTACGAAAATTATGACACTTTTGTCAATTTTAGCGTCCATCAAAAGTACGACACGTTCCTTTTAAGAAAACTAGTACAGATCCATTCGTGCAATGCATGACGGACATCACAATTAAGCGATAAATTTAAACAAATAAATAAATATAAATAATAAAAAAAATCAAAATATAAAAATGTAGGAAACGAAATAAAATTAATAGAAAAATAGAAAACAAAGAGGAAAAGAAATCGTATGTCCAACATTAATAGGAAATTTTATTTAAATTTTAAAATTTCTATAGTACAAAAATATTATCTACTCTATCTCATGTTTGAGACTGTTCTTTGCTATTTGATTATCATTTTCTGTAAAAAAAAATTAATAAATATTTTTATAATATTGTCTAAACATTTGTTGATAAAGTGCATCATATTTTTTTATTTGAAATTTTAATTTAAATATTTTTATGTTATGCTTGATAAAATAATTCAACGCCTAAATATGATATTTTATTTTTGTTATTTTTATCAAAAGAGAAGAGAGATAAATTGTGTAGGAAAATGAGAGATAAATAACGTGAGGTCAATAAAGAGAGAGAGAAAAGGAAAGAATATAAAAAATATAAAGATGAGAGAGAAAAATAATCACCTTAAAATTTTAAATTTTAATAACTTATTTGTTTCAAATTCATATTTAATGATTTTTACATCAAATTAAAGAACTTGTCATGATCTTTAATTTAAGATACACATTGATTATATTTCTTTAAATCAAATTTGAATTTTTTTTTTATAAAATCATAAATGTATGAAAGAGTGATTAGAAGAAAGAGAAATATTATATAGAAGTGGAAGAGAGAAAAACGTGTAATATACATGGAGGAGAGAAAAAATATGAAAAAAATAAATAGTATAAGGAGAGAGAAATTTTGACGGGAAAAAAACTGATGTTTTATATATTATATAGATGACCCCACATCTTTTCCTTAACTTTTATCCTTACGAATACTTCTTTTTTACTAAAAAAAAAATTGCCTCAAATCCAATCTCAACCACACATTTCATAAAATGGTGGAACATTTTTGTTACTATATAAAAATTATCATCAATTTTATTAAAATATATTCCCACCAAAAATGTTATACTTTTGGTGGACTGATGGAATATTATTTAACCCATCAATCCTCATGAACCAAACCACTAGTGTATATATACCACACATGAGTTGGGATGGCAATCTACCCGCGGGTAGCGGATATCCGCGAAAACCCGAACCCATTAGGGTGGGTTTGGATACCATTTGATATTCACGGATAGTTTCGTGGGTACAATTCACTATCCATTTAGTTCGTGGGTATGGGTTTGGATACTTACTATCCATACCCGCGAAACCCGTTTACCCGCGAAAAATACCCGCCAATTACCCGTCAATTATCCGTCAATTACCCGTCAAATATCCACAAAAAATTCTATATTTAAATACATATTTTGAAATTATGGGCTAGTATTTTATATTTTAAAATAGGCCCAAATAATAATGTCCAAAGTCTAATATTGAGCTAAACCTAAACCCTAGTAATTCCCCTACGCCCCTTCCTTCAGCCGTTTCTTCCCCAGCCCTCCTCGCGAAGTCGCGATTCCAGCCACCAGCCGGCAGCCACTCGACGGCCGTCGCTCGCCGTCCGTCCAGCAATTATAGACATTGTTCTTGAAGATGAAGAAGAAGAGTTCAATGAAGAGGGTTCTATTTCTACTGTCGAGCAATTATAGACATTGTTCTTTGTTGGATTTTATATTTTAGTTGATGAATTTGAACATTGTTCTTTGTGAATTTGAATTTAAACATTGTTCTTTGTGGATTTGAACTATGCTATTTGTGTTGATTTTTTTTTCTATTAAGTTTGTTGTAAATTTATATTTAAATTCTATTTCGTTGGTATCTAGCGGATAGTGGGTATCCGACGGATAGTGGGTATCCGTCGGATAGTGGGTGACGAATACCCGTCGGATAACGGGTTTTCGCGGATACCCGACGGGTAGCGGGTTTGGATACCATTTGATATCCATGGATAGTTTTGTGGGTAGCAACCACTATCCATTTAGTTCGTGGGTATGGGTATGGATAGTCACTATCCGTACCCGTCGTACCCGATTGCCATCCCTACACATGAGATTGCATGTATAAGTACTTAATTAATGGGCCTTGGATAATTATTGGGCTTGGGCCCAATTACCCAATAAAAACAATTCCACCCAAATTTGGTCTCTTCGGCCCAAATACATTTAGACTAAAATTTAAACCATATTTTATTTAGTAAATTGTTTTTAGTAAGGATTTATTAAATGTTGTGGATTGTTCCATCATTGAAATTTAATTAAACCCTAGAAATTACTCCCTAAAAAGGTCAAATGATAGTTGTGTCTTAGTCAAGACGGAGTTCCACGTCTTTTTGTAAATAGTGAGAGGAAAAAGTTCTTGGGGTCATTTCCAAATAAGAAAATACCACAATTTTCAGGGACATTCCGATATGATAATAAGACCACAATTTTTAAGGACAAAGAGAGTATTAAATAAATAGATTTGTCACACGGTGCAAATGTCTGCATTCAAAAGTATACCTTATATATGTATGACCTTGCGCCTCTCATTTTATAGTACAAAGTTAATTAAAATATGAAAAGAGAACATATGACATTTAATTTCAAATTAACCGCTTTACTACTAAGTCAATACACGGATATTCGAATCACTCTTGTTGGGAACTTAATGGAATATCCTAATCTTTGTTTTGATGATACCAAAATCCATAGGTTTCATTTGTAATAGACTAGAATTGCTCGAACTCAAGTGTTAGAGTTCTTTTTCTAGTTTAGTTGTTGTTCTAAAGACTGAAGACTAAAGACTGAAGTTAGCGACTGAAGCAGCAGTCGAAGAATCAGTCTTGTGTCAGTTAAACATTCTTCTTCAGATTGAACCTCCAACGTTCAAAGGAAGCCACGTACTCCAGAAGTACAGCCGCATTAAATGCAGAGATCTCAGGATCGTCATTTCTCTGCAGAGGTCTTTCCTATTTTGAACGTTAGGTCTCCGCTAGAGCAGCAACGATCGTAGATTAGTATATTTTCTATCTCCGCTAGGTCTCAAGAAAATCTACTAACTCCCAAAAGCGCATAAGAATAACTCCATATGATCCACCTATCTCCGCTAGGTCTTAAGGTTAAAATTATATCATACATTCCGGAATCCGCTAAACAATTATCTCCGCTAGGTCTCAAACCAAATAGCTAAACAATCAAACTATTGATCAGATAATTCACAAGAAATCAAGCACAAGGAATTATGAATCAAAAATTGGAAGGCACACAAGTATTAACAAATTAATTACATAAATTCAATCAACTATCTACAAACCCTAGAATCAGTTAAACGAAACTAGCCAGACATAATGAGAGAAAGCATAAACATAATTAATAAGAACGCAATTGAAAGAATTGAATTATACTCCATCCGTCCCCAAAATAAGTTCCTCTTTGGGGACAGCACGAGTTTTAAGAAAAAATGGTAAAGTATATTGATAGTAAAGAAAAATATGTTATAATTAGTATTGGGAGTGGTGAAAAGATGAAAAAGTTTTATAATTAGTATTGGGAGTAGTGAAAAAGTGAAAAGTAAGAACAAAAAAAGTATTATTAGTGGTGGGGTAGCTATCCAAAAATGAAAAGAAAGAAAGAAATAGGAACTTATTTGGGGGACGTCCCAAAAAGGAAAAAGATGAAACTATTTCAAGGACGGAGGGAGTATAAAAATCGAATAAGAACAATTGTAGCAGCTTGAATCTTCAATCTTGATCCAAGCCTTGAAAACTGGAAAACAAATGTAAAACTAAAGCTATAGTACTAGGAAATAATGTGTGGAACCCTTGATAGGTCAAAAGAGGACCTATTTATAGTCTTAGGGTCAAAACAAAGTTTGAAAATGAATAAAACACAAAAATCCGAAGAAAAAAAAAAACCCGTAAAAAACTCCCGGATCGGCGATCAATACGACGCCCGCCGAGTTGCTCCAAATTGCCTTCAAACTCAGCGACCGCCAAGTTCCAAAAAAAAAGTTCAAAATTCCTCCAGAGGCTTCGGCGACCTGATCGGCGGTCGCCGAAGTGCCCACCGATATCCTTCATGTTTTGTGAGAACTACATTATTTGTGAGAACGTGAAAACCATCAAATCTAATGCATTCACTGTAAAATTAATGCATTCGCTGTTAAAATTAATGCACTCAAAAAAATAAAAAAAAATGGCTCCCTTCAGGATTCGAACCCAGAATCTGCATTCATCCAACAAGATGATACATCCACCATAGATCTTGATAATCGAATGGCTGAAAATGGTTCTCCGTTCTTTTTTTATTTATGGTTCCTTCTTGAACCTCTCCATATATATATATATATATATATATATATATATATATATATATATATATATATATATATATGGTGTGGTTCTAGAGAGAACTACATTATTTGTGAGAACGTGAGAATCATCAAATCTAATGCATTCACTGTAAAAATTAATGCATTCGCTTTTAAAATTAATGCACTCAAAAAAAAAATTGCTCCCTTCAGGATTCGAACCCAGGATCTGCATTCATCCAACAAGATGATACATTCACTGTAGATCTTGATGATCGAATGGCTGAAAATGGTTCTCCGATCTTTTTTTTATTTATGGTTCTTTCTTGAACCTCTCCCCTATAGGGTGCGGTTATAGTGAGAAACACAATTATCGTGAGAACATAAGAACCAATAAAATTACTGCATCTGCTATACAAATTAATGCATCCGCTATTAAATTTAATGCATCAAAAAAAAAATTGCTCCCTTCAGGATTCGAACCCAGCATCTGCATCCATCCACCAAGATGATGCATCCACCGTAGATCTTGATGATCGAATGGCTTAAAATAGTTCTCTGTTCTTATTTTATTAGTGGTTCTTATTTGAACCTCTCCCCTTCCCTATATATATATATATATATTGTAATAATGGATTTAAAGATATGGAAGTTCATTTCTCATTGATTTGTCTCCCCTTATGTATGTTCCATTCTATAAGGTGTGCAAAAATAGATAAAATAATGATTCACAGAGTGTTATCTGCATGATTTTTTATAGGTCACATCTCAGATTTAACTTGTTTCTATTTAATAGGCAATCCATACTGTTACACTGTCTCCCTCTCTATATACTACAGCCTCAAAATTTTCTAGTCACAAATCATTGAGGAATAAAAACAAAACAAAATGGTGAAACTATCGATTATTTTCATATTTAATTTGTTTGCTTAGCAAATGCCATTGCAACTCCCACGGCTTGAATTTTTGACAAGCGGCCCGAATCAGTTCAAGCGTGGTTCAAAATACTTCCAAATGCCAAGGAAAAATTTAACCGACGGTGGTCACGGTGGCCCGGGCCAACATCATTCACGGATATCTCACAGGTTTTGATTTGATAAAGATGATGGACAATCCGCTGACAGTTGAGCCTGAGCCCGACTCCAAGATCATTGGCCAGGCTCGGGGCATATATGGTGGGGCCTCGATCAAGGATCTTGACCTGCTCATGACCTTCAGTTACGATTTCACGATAGGCAAATATAATGGTAGCACACTCAGCGTGCTCGCTCATAACCCGATCCTAGACAAATATCGGGAGATGCCTATCGTCGGAGGCAAGGGTGTTTTCCGACTAACGCGCACAAACGACTTGGTTTAATATGACCTCCCAAGATGCTGTTGTTAAGTACAACATCATGTATTATAAAAACGAATAATAATCGGTTTGTGGTATATTTCTTTTCATATTTCATTATTAATTTTCAATTCGATTCGATTTGATTTTATTTTATGTGTTGCGATCATTGCCTAGTCTTTATTTTCCTAGCTAGGCTTTGGACTACATATAATATTATTGAAAAGATCAACTCAATCTCACTCTTAGTGAAAAGAAAAATACAACTTTTATACACAAGATGCATGTCTACGTTATTGGTATTTTATATGAATCGAATAACATACTAAATCAAATATAATGGATTAAAGACGTGAAAGTTCATTTCTCATATATCTGTCTCCCCTTATGCATGTGCCATTCTATAAGGCGTGTAGAAATAGTTAAAATAATTATTCACAACGTGTTAATTATCTGTAACAAATTTCAAATTTAACTTGTTTTTATTTAATAGGCAATGCGGTAGTAATGATAATATATATATATGTACAAAACAGAGAGAATTTTTATTTAAAATTAATCTCAACCTTTATACCTTGTTGCAAATTAAATGTAACTCTTATTTATTTGTGATTCGAGGAAGGGAAATAAAGAGGTTTGAGTTCTTAACTTTATTGTTAAGACAAAATGCTATCATCGTTTAAATCTGTTCGAAGGGATATTAAACCCAAAAGTTTGAATAATAGTCCAATATTTTGAGTTGTAATAAATTTGATGTTTCTACTAATATTTTGCACAAAGATAGAGTTGAGGCTCATTGTCGGCGTGTGTTGTCAAATATTTCATCGGACATTCAAAACTGCAATTGTTGAATTGTTATGTGTGATAGGATCAAACTGATAATACAAGAGGATAATGTGGCAATGGGGCTTCAAAAACTCATCATCACACATCTCCTAACTCGTTCACAAAATTAGGAGAGATTAATTAATTTACTATAAATTGCGAAATATTTTTAAATTGATTTAAATGTTGGGTAAAATGTGTAATAAGTTCTAAAGCTTTGGATTAAACAGCGAAATTATCACTATAATTAAAACTAAAATATACTCTCCATATATTTTTTTCCTTTTAGAAGTCTTTAGCACTTGATGACTGATGACTGATGACTGATGACTGAGTAGTCGTCAAACGTTCTACACACTCCAAACACTACAACTTTCAGCACTCATGTAATAATAATAATAATTACTCCTAGTGTTTGTCATTATGTAGAATGTACATTCATAATTTGATATTTATTCAGATATATATATTAGAAGATGTTCTTGCTACTCGTTGAAACTCCTAGCTATGTGGTTATTGATAGTAGATAGACATCAGAAGTTTATTTATCCAGACGACTCCAGATTGCAGCAGACTTTGGACTCCTTATTGCTTAGATTATGGATAGATTCATTTATGCTTATCTTCAAGTGGATAGATGTGTTCGTACGTACTTATCTTTAAGGAGTTGTTTCTATTCACAACTACAAAAGTATTAACTTGATCAGCTGCAAGAGAAGATCGATGGCGTAAAGGCTATATAAGGAAATCCAATTTCGTGCAAGAAGGTTGGAAAAATTCGTGCCAAACTTATCTCACATGATATAGTCGAGAATTATCATGTTCATTTCCTTATACTAGTTCATTTGTTTGTTCTAGCAGAAGAGTGTTGTTATTTTCAAAGAGTTGTTTTCATTCACAACTAGGAAAGTATTAACTTGGACTACAAGAGAAGATCGAGGATGTGAAGGCTATATAAAAATACCTAATTTCGTGCAAGAATGTTGGGGGAATTCGTGTCAAACTGATCTCCTATGATGTAGTTGAGAATTATTATATGTTCATTTATTTGTTCTAGTATACGAGTGTTTGTGAGGTATACACTATTTAGCGTACTTTGTAAATGAGTTGTGGACTCTTCTTTATTTGGTTCGTGTTTATCAAGGGATAATTAAGTGATGAATGTGCTGAGTTCAAGCATGTGAAGTGAGTCGTTGTCTTATTTCCAATTGTCCATCATTGGTGAAGTTTTGAGAACTTATATAAGAGTAATAAGTGAGAGTCTTATTGTATAAGTTCATATGTATCTTAACTTCAGTTAGTGAATCATTTTTTCTTGGACGAGACCCTTAGGGTGTTTTATCATCGAACTGGATAATTATTTACTGCGTTTTTTTTTTTTTTTTTTGATACATTCAGTGATACTGGTATCATCGTATATACGTACTACTATTACCTGTTGTAACACGTCTCACTACATGTTCTATGGATTACTCATTCTTTCAATAATAATAATAATAATAATAATAATAACAACAACAACAACGTATATTTAGGGGGAGGCAAAGGGGCCGACTAAACCTGTCAATTTTTCCATACGTCTAACAATAATAATAATAATAATAATAATAATAATAATAATAATAATAATAATAATAATAATAATAATAATAATAATAATAATAATAATAACAACGTAGATCTGGGGGGAGGCAAAGGAGCTGACTAAACTCGTCAATTTTTCCATGGGTCTCGCCAGTTGGATTACGTTCGAACTTGGATATAATGTGGAATTGTCTGTAGTTTATTTGTATATTGTCAGAATAAATAATAATTTAATATCCTTCATTAAACACCTATCATACTATCACATAATCACGCCCTTCATGGTAAGTAAAAAGTTGCTCTCTTAATTAATTGCAAATAGCCAATTAAAGTGCAATTGTTGAAATCGTGTCTTACTCTTTTGATTAAATCATCAACAAGAAACCAATGGATATTACAAAAATAAGAATATTGACTTTCCTGTGCTCTCACACAAACTCAAAAAAATAATAAATAAATAAATAAAAAATATTACATATGCTGCATATGCATATGCAACTTGCCAAGACTTTGACTCAACCAATAAGCGACTTTAAAATTTACAATAATTTCGACCCCTAATAATAATATGTAAATTTCGACCCCTAATAATAATAATCAACGTCGTACTGTTACACTGTCTCCCTCTCTATGTTCAACAACCTCAAAAAAATAATAAATAAATAAAAATATTACTTTCCAAGAATTTGACTCAACTAACGACTTTAAAATTTACATTAAATTCGTCACCCTAATAATAATAATAATAATAATAATAATCGACGTCATACCGTTACACTCTCTCCCTCTATATGTACCACTGCCTCAAAATTTTATAGTCACAAATCATTGACAAACAGAAACAAAAAAAATGGTGAAACTATCGATTATTTTCATGTTCTTTTGCTTAGCAAATGCCATTGCAACTCCCACGGCCCGAATTGTTGACAAGCGGCCCGAATCAGTACAAGCATGGTTTAAAAACCTTCCAAATGCCAAGGAAAAATTTACCAAACTCCACTTCTATTTCCACGACACCGTTGCCGGCAAAAATCCAACGGCAGTCACGGTGGCCGGGGCCAACGTCGCTCACAGATATCTCACGGGTTTCGGTTTGATAAGAATGATGGATAATCCACTGACCGTAGGGCCCGAGCCCCACTCCAAGATCATTGGCCGGGCCCGGGGCATATATGGTGTGGCCTCGATCGAGGACCTTGACCTACTCATGACCCTCAATTACGTGTTCACGGAAGGCAAATATAGTGGCAGCACACTCAGCGTGCTCGCCCATAACCCGATTCTAGACAAGTACCGGGAGATGCCTATCATCGGAGGTACGGGTGTTTTCCGGCTAGCGCGGGGGATCGCCACTGCACAAACGACTTGGTTTAATATGACTTCCCAAGATGCTGTTGTTGAGTACAATGTCATGGTGTTGTATTATGAAAATTAATTATGTTCGTGATATGTTTCTTTTCATGTTTCATTATTAATTTTTAATTCGATTCGATTTGATGTATTGCGATTGATGCCTGAGTCTTTGTTTTTCTAGGCATTGGATTACTTATCTATATATTATATAAAAGATCAGTATAACGGAAACTTTTTACCGCCAAATTTTCTCTCTCCTATTATTCTCTCCCTATTTAACTAACTACCGTCATTCTCTCTCTCTCTCTCTCTCTCTCTCTCTCTCTCTCTCTCTCTCTCTCTCTCTCTCTTTCTTTTTATTTCTTTACGTGTTTTCAATTTTTTTTTCTTTTCTTTATTTGTTTTTTACTTTTATAATTATTATTTTTTCTAATATTTATACAGTTTGATTAATTAAAAAATTCATTACGCGTATCAAATTAAATACCATAACAACAGCTTTAATTTGATTTATAATATATAAAAAAATAAATTTAAAATAAAAAAAGTATTCAAATTAAATTTTTTAAAATTAATCTCTTTCTCTCTCTTATTTTATAAAGGAAGTTAGTTTATCATTATATTTTTTTGTTATTTGCATAAAATATTATTTGAAATCATGAAAATTATGTACATTTTATTATGCAAGGCTGCAATTATTTTTATTACTCTTTTCTTTCGAGTTTTTATTTTATAATATATAAAAGAGGAGTTTTGTCCCTTCATTTTTTCCCTCCATTTTTTCTCTTTTATTTTTAAAATTTTAATTTTATTCTAAACATTGTCCAATTTAATTTATAAAAAAATATTCAATGTGCATCTTAAGTTTAAGTTCGTCAGAAGATCTTTAATATGATATAGAAATTATAAAAAATGAATTTAAAATGAATAGGTTATTAATATTTTAAAATATTTTATTTTCTTTTTCTTTGGTAAAATTTTATAATTTTTTATTTATGTTTGTGTAAGAAAATATTTATTTATTATTATTATGAGAAATACTCTATAATAATAATGTGTAATATTAATTTTCATTATCAAATAATTTAAATTATCATAACACTTTATATATAATTGAAAATTACGTTTTCAAATTCGGAATTGTATTGAGTAATTAGTATTTTATTTTTAAACCATATTTTGTATTTATTATATTTATTTATTTAAATATATCATTTAATTTCGATTTCGCTGTGCATCGCACGGATGGTCGTACTAGTATGATTGAAAAGATCAACTCAATCTCACTCTAAAAAAAATTAAAAATAAAAATAAAAATTACATCTGTTAATACACAAGATGCATCTATATGAATCGAAAAAAATATGAAAGCAAATGATCACACCAAGCAATATTGAAATATTATCCTATAGAGATTTGATTATTTAGCATAGTTTTATCATTATTATTATTATTATTATTATTCAATTTTTATTTATATATCACTGATTTCCAATCAACTAGTCTCAAAGGCCCACTATAATTGGATCATAAGCCCACATTATATTAAGAATTTTAACCCATTTATAAAAAAGCCCATAATAAAACAAAGTGTAAATTGTGAAGTCCAAAAATAGAAAAAGACAGTGAATTATTACCCTTTTACTACCGGTCTAAATTCAACCGGAGATCACGGCGCCACCACCGATCTCACGGCGGCGATGCTCGCCGGAGCTCTATGAACCCCCCAAAATTCCGAAAGTATCCCTGCGTCGTTCAGAATTTCCTCAATCTCGCATCGCGCGGCAAGCTCCGCGAAGCAGTTGACGCCCTGCCCCAGTTATCCCGCAGAGGCGTTTTGCTCAACTCCAAAATCATCGCATCTCTCCTGCGGAAAATTGCCGATGCGAAGTCGATCAAGGAGGGGAAGCTGGTCCACCTCCATTTGAAGCAGACGGGATCGAAGCACCCAAACACGTTCCTCGCCAATCATTTGATAGAAATGTACGCGAAATGCGGCGATCATTCTAGGGCGCGGGAGGTGTTCGACAAAATGCGCGACAGAAATTTGTATTCTTGGAACAATATGCTCTCTGGTTACGCGAAATTGGGGATGGCGAAAGCTGCGCGGAAGCTGTTCGACAAAATGCCTGAGAGAGATTTCGTGAGTTGGAATACAATGGTGATGGCGTATGTGCAGATTGAGCGGTTTGAAGAAGCCGTGAGTTGTTATGTCGAGCTGAGGAGGTCGGATTGTGGGTATAATGGATACAGTTTCGCCGGCGTTTTGACGGCTTGTGTGAAGTTGAGGGCTTTGTGGCTGGCGAGGCAGCTGCATTGTCAAGTTCTTGTTATCGGGTTCTTATCAAATTCGATTCTTTCGAGTTCTGTTGTGGATGCTTATGCGAAATGTGGTGAGATGGGAGATGGGAGGAGGTTGTTTGATGCGATGGAATGGAGGGATGTTCTTGCTTGGACCACATTGCTATCGGGCTATGCAAAACTTGGTGATATGAAATCAGCTCGTGAGGTGTTTCACGCGATGCCGGAGAGGAACTCTGTTTCATGGACTGCGTTGATATCGGGGTATGCACACAACGAGAGGGGGTGGCAAGCTCTTGATCTGTTTAAAGAGATGATCAAGCTGGATATCGAGCCAGATCAGTTCACGTATAGCAGCTGCTTGTTTGCTTGTGCTAGCACGATTTCGCCTCAACGAGGTATGCAGCTTCACTCCCATTTGATAACTGCTGGCATTAGGCCTAATGTGGTGGTTGTGAGCTCTCTCATTGACATGTATTCAAAGTGTGGGAGTTTAGATGTTGCAAAAAGAGTTTTCAACACAACACATAACAAGCAGCATGTTGTGTTGTGGAACACATTGATATCTGCATTAGCAAACCATGGATGTGGTAGCCAGGGTTTAAAGATTTTCGCGGATATGGTTAGGTTAGGTGTGAGGCCGGATAGTGTGACGTTCCTCGCCCTTCTCAATGCGTGTAGCCACTCGGGGCTCATGCAGGAAGGGCTGGCCCTGTTCGCCTCCATGAAGGCGGATTATGGTATTGCTCCGAATCAAGAGCATTATGCGTGCTTGATTGACCTGCTCGGACGGTCTGGCTGTTTTGATGAGTTGATGGATCAGCTCAAGAGGATGCCATTTAAACCCGAGGATTGTGTTTGGAACGCCTTGATTGGTGTTTGTAGGATTCATGGGAATGTAGAGATGAGTAGAGTAGTGATGAGACACCTCGTTGAGGTGGATCCTCGTTCCCCTGCAGCGTATCTTATGCTGTCGGCCGTGTATGCTGCTCTTGGGAGGTGGGAGTGTGCAAAGGAAGTGAGGGACCTTATGCGTGCAAGACGCATTGAGAAGGACCAGGCCGTTAGTTGGTTAGAAGTCGATAGGAGACTGCAGTTAGATGCCAAACCGGATAGTTCACAACGCGTTGGAAGGAATACGAATACAACCACGGTGTTGGAATTGTTAGCTGATGGGAGCAGATTACACAGTGTTGAAAGGTAAATTTGGTCTTCTTCGCCCCCGTTGAAATAAGGCGGGGCGGAGAACCTCGTTCCTTTTTGTAGAACATTTGAAGATCTTACCTAGTTTATGTTACACTTGATTTG
Source organism: Salvia miltiorrhiza (assembly GCF_028751815.1). Lineage (NCBI taxonomy): Eukaryota > Viridiplantae > Streptophyta > Magnoliopsida > Lamiales > Lamiaceae > Salvia > Salvia miltiorrhiza. Next base: position 36,398,636 of record NC_080392.1, on the reverse strand, counting down.
TTTTGTGTCTGAGTTTCTTTTCTTGGTTTAGCAATATAAAACTGATTAGAATTTTGTGAAAGTTTTAGATATTATTATGAGCATTGTGTGTTTACTAGGTGTGCATAGGAGATCTAAAATAATGTGTTTTCACTTGAATCTTGGATTATGAATGTGCCTTAAGAACACTTGAATGTTGCCCTCTCGTGTTTAGCTATTTCATTTGGAGATGAGAATGTTGTTGTAGGGTTTTAAGCAACTGAAACACCTATAAATAACTCGTGATATTTGCTTACTGTAGAATTGTAGAGTTCAGTGCAATTACTTTATAGGTTTCATTGCAAAAATTCTCATCATAAAAAGTTTTTATTTGAACGGACTCCTAAGTATGATATATTGGGAGATCGTTAAGATGATAGGAGGTATTAAAGCTAGATTGTGGAGTTGGAACAAAATCTTCGACCTGTTGGAGGGAGATGCTAGCTTTCTTGATTGGATGACAAATAGCATCTCTCACCTCATTGTGTAACTCACGGTACCTCTGGTACCACCCTCTTCCCTTCTAATAATATCTTCTTTTTCTGATCAAAAAAAAAAAGTTGAGTTGATGGCCTTCATCTTCTTCCCATTTGTTGTTGTCTATAGATTTGTTAACAAAAATGAATTATTTTTGAAGTTTTTTACATTTTGGTGCCTTCTTTGATCTTTAGAGCATCCACGGCATAGACAACCCCCTCATTTATAAGGTGGTTCTATAGATTTCTCATTTCATTTTTAAAAATTGAACTTTAAAATTGAAATTTTCATCAAATATATTATTCCCTCCGTCCGCAAAGATTGTGTTTATTACTATTTTCGTCCGTCCATAAAGATGGTGCGTTTTCCTTTTCCGAAAACCTACTTTATACTTTAAACCTCATTTACACTCAATATTTAAACAACACTCGTCATTTGCTTTTACAATTTGGTGGGCCTCATACTACCCTTTAACAATAAAATCAATTTTTTTATTAAAACATGTGCCCTCTACTCCACCACACACTCTTTATGGACGGATGGAGTATAATAATTAAAAAGAGAAATACATTAGAAATTGAAAATTGGGTTAAAAAAAATACTCTCTCCGTCCACCATAACTGTAGTTAGATGGGAGGATACACGTTTTAAGATAATATTGAGAGATGTGTATAAAAAGGAAAAAGTATCTCACCAAAGTTGATTTATTAGTTAATTAATAAATGGTTGGTGAAATATGATTTTTGTAAATATTGTGTGCAAATGTGGGTAAATGTCTAAAGATATATATCCTAAAATGAAAAGATCATGCTTATTATGGACGAATGAAAATAACAAAAAGATCACACTTATTGTGAACGAAATGAGTAAAATTTTAAAGGGTTAATTGCATGTAAATCCATAACGTTTTCACGGAATTAATTTTTGCTCCCAATTTAAAAAATTTGCTTTTAAATACTAACCTTTCATTTTTGTCTCGTTTTTGTCCGGTGACCGATTTTCTCTTACCCCAGCGCCGAAAATGACACGGTGGCAGTCGAAATTAATGCTGTGGCAGCCAAAAATTGACACCTAAGCATATTATGACATGTGGCATAAAATAAAATAAAAGAAAAAGGAAAAAAATGAAAAATCCCCCCATCATCTTCTTCCCCTTTTCCCCACCCCAAACCCTAATTCCCCTTTCCCCCACCCAAAACCCTAGGGGTGAGCAAAACCGACGGATCGGACCGAACCGATCGATTTTTTCGGTCCGGGTTGATTTTGGTCCATGTATTGGTCCGGTCCGGTCCTATTTTCTTGGATCGAAAATATTTTGGTTCGGTCCCGATCCCGGAGAGGCCAAAACAGACGAAAATCGGACTGAACCGAATATATATATTTTAAATATATATTTATTATTTTTTATTAATATTATTAATATTTTTATTAATTTTTAATATTTTAAAAATGGTCAATTTTGGACCGAACCGGACCGAGAACCGATAGCGGTTTCGGTTCGATTTCGGTTCGGTGCTAATGTAGATTAGGGTTTGGGGTGGTGGTGGCAGGGGGGAGGCGGCGACCGGTTGGGGGAGGGGAATTAGGGTTTGAGATTGGGGGTTTGGGAAAGATGATGATGATGTAGATTTTTTTTTCTTTTTATTTTATTTTATTTTATGCCACATGTCATAATATGCTTAGGTGTCAATTTCCGGCTGCCACAACATCAATTCCGGCTGCCACCGTGTCATTTCCGGCGCCAAAGTAAGAATAAACCGATCACCGGATAAAAATGAGACAAAATGAATGGTTATGTATTCAAAAGCTGATTGTTTAAATTGGGAGCAAAAACCAATTCCGTGAAAACGTTATGGATTTACAGGCAATTAACCCAATTTTAAAATAAAAAAAAATAGAAATTAAAAATTTAGCAAATATTGAAATTTAAAATCATTCTTTTTTTTTAATTAGACACGTGCAATACATGCTCTTCACATAAATCACTTCGAGTCGATCTCATGAAATCGAGCCTCGTTGGAACCCCGAGGGCGCGGCAATGGAGCACGGCTCACCAAAGTGGAACTTGCCCCTGTCGAGTTTTACTGTGAATGCTTTTAATCTCCAATATCCTATTATTGATATTAAATACCCCCTTCTATTCTAAATGTATGTCGTTTGGGACCTTTTTTTTTTCTTCAAAATGTAAGTCGTTTTAAAGTTTGTAGACCAAATTGACCTTATGTTTCCACTGCCTCATTAATTGATTCAGTGTACCAAATTCTAAGTAATTAAAGCATAATACACCTTTCACTTTTCACATCTTTCGTGAAACTTATTTAAGCACAGTCAATAGTACTCTTTTTATTATGATAATTTTATGTTTTGAATCATGGATGAGAGTGGAAATGAGGAATTGAAAACGAGTATGCCATTGCTTGTCAATAATGATCTCGATGAGGCGAAACGATCATTCGAAAAGGTTATGAACGAGGCTAAAGCGTCGTTGGAGAAAGCTGAAAAACTGGCTACGCAATTGAGTGGTGCGATAGAGTCACTCAAAGTGTCTGATTTGAAGGTCGAAGACGGCGTTCCTCGCTCTTCAACACCTTCTACCAATCATGGTGCAATCAAGGATGAAGAGAAGCCCGTTGCGGAGGATAAACGGGGATACAGTATGCTTAAAATTCTCCTTCCAAAATTCTTTGAGATAAAAAAGATTAAGTAATGCTTGCTTATCATGTTATGATTTACATTTGTAACCAATGATTGAGTGTTATTATGTTTAATGAAATACTAGTGTTACTCTATTTATACATTTATTGGTGTTGGATTTTGAGTTATCAAATTGTTGTTTATGTTTAAACATGCAGGATACAGTACAATGACCAAAGATACAACTTAAGCTCTTTAAGTTTCATACCCGAAAATCCAAAACAAAAGCTATCATGAAAAACAATCTTCTTTACAAATCTTCAACTGTACAAATCTTCACTTCTTTACAAATCTTCAACTTGTAAAAATCTGAAACTTCAGTTATTCATTGCTTGTGGTTCTCCTTCCATGAAAAAAAAAATGTAAGTGCGAGATATTAGTTCCAAGAAACTTCAGCAAAAATTCATAAAAATACACATATACACACTCACAAAATAAACTTACCAAGTCGTGTTGCTACCAAGTCTTTAGTCGTTTGCACTAGTGTAGCCTAACATGAAATTTGTGTAGGAAGACAACCTAGCCGCTGAAGCCGTTGTTTGTTTATATGTGGGATTTTGTATCGATTTCCTCCTTCTAACTTCATAGCTTCCTTCATACATAGTTGCAATGTTAACCAAACATAATTTAGTTTGATTGAGGAATAGTCATAGAATGCTTTCTCTACTGCACAAACAAGCTCGGGGATAGTTCTTGCACGCCTTTTTTGTTGCAAAGATTGTATGGCCCTAAAAAATCCAAGGTCAAGTATATTGAAATCAGGGGAGTTTGGTGGTTGACAAGTTAATCGAATATCAAACCCACTGTGTGAAATCACGGCTAGAAGATCAGGGTCATTAGAAGGAACATGTGTCCTAGCATTGTCCTGTTGGATGAAAATAGTTTCTCCGCACTCCGATCTTGGCCACTTCTCAATAATGGTTGGAATAACTTTTTCAATAAGAAATGCCTTAATAGTCTCACTCTTAACAGATGTAATTGCATTTATCTCCATAGTGCCAGCATGTCTATTTCTGCTACTTCTCAGCGCCGGTTGCTCGGTGACAAATGGCCAACATCCAATTTTACCATCAAATATCACCCCTTCCTTCATCATCAAATATGGGACGGGCGGTGGCCGCTAGGAACATGACTTTTGAAATGAAATTTTTACTTTGACATGACCGATCGAGTTCCCCTTCGTTATCGAGTAAGTAATATGTTTGGTCTTTTTTGGTCATGTAAAACCATTTCTCATCGATATGCACATAGTTATGCATTTTCTTGAACTTAGGATCTTCCAATATTGTGCTTTCGTCAATCATCGACAAACAAAACTTTAGCCGGGATATTTTATTTTCCTCTTTCAAATATGGTTTAATGGCACTTGAGTGGCGACGGAGGACACCTTGCTTGAAAAGGCGATACAACTTTGAGTAGCTAACTCCCAAAGCTTCCGAAAGAGATACGAGCATCGTTCGTTGATGCAAATCTATTTCTTGTATCCGACTTATATCAACTGCAATTCTTTTACGACCACAATTTTTCACCCTCTTTGACGAAACATCAACATCTATGTTTGGTGGAGTTCTCTTATGAATATTCCAAATTATCTGTACTGTTCTCACACTCTTGATGTTAAACATCTCTTGCACCTCTTTTGTCGTATTCTTCTTCAATTTACCATCGACACTCTTTTCCAATAAAACACGGTATATTTCCCATCGTCCCACGTCGTTTAGAACCCTTCTTTTATTTTCTTGAACATTATCTATCAACAACCAAATAAATAAACTGCACATTAACATTTTCTATACATGAACGAAATGGACAGTAGAGAGGCAGCACCCACATTGCCCACTTTAATTGGTAAGGACATCTAAGCTTCACCAACAAATGAGTATACAGATTTCTATATGGAGTATTTACTTTTTTATCAAGCAAATTCCTATCACTCAAAAATCTCGTAGAGATTCTTTTGATGAGAGAATATACCAAATCCAAAAAAACAATAAAAATGGATAGAGACCAAATAAATGAAACTACAAAAAAGATACCCGCTATTTGGTTTCTATTTCAACTAAAAAAGATACAACATAAGGTTGCAAAAAAACCATATCAGGAACTATCTCCTCCTTTGATGAATCGGAATACGCTCCATCATCATCTTCCCCGACTTCATGTAAGTCGAGCTCTATAACAGGATACCCAATCTCATCATTGTCTCTGTCTAGTTCAATTATGAAGTTTCCCGACAAAGGATGCGTCATGGAAATTGGAATTTCTCCCCTTTCGGGCTGTATTTCAGGATCGATGGTAGGAGGAGGTTGGTTCAAATCGATCAAGAACTTTGAAGCTATATCTGGAGACACGAAACCATGGCTCCATATTTATACAACATGTATGGGAGCGCAAATTCAAAATTTTTGGACGATTTTTTTTTTCAAATTCTAGTGTTCTAGTTCATGAGTTGTTAATTCTAGGGGTGAGCAGAGACCGAACCGGCACTTGTAGTGGGCAAATTTCGTATAGCCCATTCGAGCAAATATTCGCGGCCCAAAATATCAAAGCCCAATCCAAAAAAACTGAATTAATTTCAATTAATTCAGCCCGTACTCTAGGTTATCAAGGCCCATTGACCCTAACCCTAGAGAGGGCGACAACTTAGGGAAGAAGGCAGAAAACGGATCAGGGATATCGACCCCACAAATATCGAAACTACTAGGGTTAAGGGGGAGGTGTCAGCAAAACCCTAACCGTCAGGCCAAGGGTATAAATAAAGACCAACTAGGTCAATAGAAGAGGACGATCATTCATACTCTAATCACTGCTACCTGCACTTATATTCTACACGATTTGCTTTCTTGCTCAATCAATCCGCTTCCACGCTCTCACGGGCTGAAGTTCAGAACAACCCTGACCCGTCAGGCTGACTAGTCCGACCAACCAGACCGACTACTTCAACCCTGCTCTATTATTTCATTAATTTTACGTTTTATTATTATTTTTACGAATTCCATCAAATATCTTTTATTGTTGAACTGACTTGAGCGTCGGAGGCCCTTCCATCGACACCCCCACCGGTGTTCCTAGAAGGGCTCTAACGTGTTTGTGGTTCTCAGGTTGCTAGTGCCCGCCGATCCGGACGTACCCGACGTCCTATTTCTAGATTAATCAATTAAGGGTTAAGGTGCAGATATGCACCTTAAGTAGAGGCCCTTATAGCGTTTCACTCCTCTTACTCACTGTGTGTGCAATTTAGCCCCTAAAGTACCAAAATTTGAACATTTAACCCCCTCCTCCCTAACTCCGTCAGTCCACCGTTAGTCAAACTTTTTTTTTAATTTTAATAGAAATTTATTTTAATTTCAAAAATGGGGCTGACAGTGAGCTTAGCTCTGGATTCGATGAATTCGACCATGGAGTCGGCCAGTCTCGAGTAATCGGCGGCGTCCATTTGAACGGAATCCGTCTTGGCGTCGGATGCGGACAACGGGATGAGGCGGATGTGGGGAAGGGAGTTGACGCCGAATAGGGCGAAGGAAGATTGGGATTCCTGGAAATCGATTTCGAAGAAGAAGAGTTTGGATTTGAAATTAGGGTTATTAGATTGGAAAGGGCGAATTCAGATTTGATTGTGGGGAAGGAGAGCTCGGGTTTGGAGTAGAGCTGGTGCACGTCGAAGAAGATTAGGGCGTGGAATGGGCGCGGGGTGGGGAGGGAGAGGATGCGGCGGAGGAGGGCGTCGGAGAGGCAGATGACGCCAATGGGGGACTGGGACTAAGATCCAATCTGCCCTCTCAAGATTCAAGAACTGGTGAGCAAGAATCTCCAAACCAGTCCGCTGCAAATCGAAATGAGAAAACGAAGGCAGATGGAGGGGGGTGAGGAGAGAGAGGTTGGATTGTATGTTGGCATGTTGTTGTTGGTTTGGGAGTCAGAGTAGCTGTTACTCCTGGTGTCGCAGCTTCGACGGCCGAATTTTGGCAGCGCGGCTTCGGCGGCCGGTTTGGGAGATGGAGGAGAGGGTGAGGAGAGAGAGGTTGGATTGTATGTTGTTGTTGGTTTGGGAGTCAGAGTAGCTGCTGCTCCTGGTGTCGCGGCTTCGACGACCGGTTCTGCTGCTTGGCCGTTCTCGAGGGGCATCGGACGCCGGAGGAAGGGTGCTGGCCTCGCCGGAGGAAGGGATTTGAATTTAAAAAAAAAGTTTGACTAACGGTGGACTGACGGAGTTAGGGCGTAGGGGGTTAAATGTTCGATTTTTGATACTTTAGGGGCTAAATTGCACACACAATGAGTAAGAGGAGTGAAACGCTATAAGGGCCTCTACTTAAAGGGCCTATCTGCACCTTAACCCATCAATTAAATTTACACATACAATAATACTCCCTCCGTCCATGAAAGAACTTCCTAGGAGAGAGTGGCACGGGTTTTAAGACAAAATATTGTTGAGTGTATTGAGAGTGGAGAAAAGATAGTTGAGTGTATTGAGAGTAGTGAAAATTTGTTATAATTAATATTGGGAGTTGTGAAAAGTGAAAAGTAAGAGTAATTATAAGTGGTGGGGTATAGTTCAAAAATAAGTAGGAAGTTTTTTTTATTGACGTCCCTAAAATGAAAGATAGGAAGTTCTTTCGTGGACGAATGAAGTACAATTTTTCTCGAATTTTCGGTCATGAAATCGTCACCTCACCAACAATGAAAATAAACTTTGCGGAAAAATTCAATAACATGCCATTATCAATTTGAAATTTATACATCCGTAGTAATTATGAGGTCATCTTTTCTATCGTATTATGTGTCACATTAAATTGTTCTTGAATCCTTATATTGATTATGTAATATTATTTCTCCAACTGCCGATCATAACTAGGATTAGTTGTCATCATGTAATGACGGAAAACCCAATATTCATGAATAAATAATAAATTTTTTAAAAAAAAATCTAGAGAGAGAAGAGGAGAGAGGGTACGTGCAGGATTGGAGGGCCATACAAATGGATGATTAGGTTTTCGGATAAGAAAAAAATACTATAGATTATACAAACCCCACCCCCGCCAATCATTCAATCAAGCCGGCCCCGCCTTTATCACCAAATCCAAACAATTATATCTAACTTCGACAACGAAATTAAGCTCCCTCTCTCTCATCATCAAACTCAGAGAAATCTCAAAATTCATGATCAAGAGAGAGAAATCTCAATTAGCTACTGCAATTTCCCCAACATTCTCCGCTCCTCTCTCTCTCTAAATTCTCTCTAAATTCAATTTAGAGAGAGAAAAATCTCAATTAGCTACTGAAATTTCCCATCATTCTCCTCTCTCTATATATAAATTCATGATCAATAGAGAGAAATCCCAATTAGCAATGCAATTTGCCAACATTCTTTCCCTCTAAATTCATGACCAAGAGAGAGTAATCTCAATTAGCTGCTGCAATTTCCCATTATCCCCTTCTCTCGCTCTCTAAATTCATGATTTCAAGAGAGATAAATCTCAATTAGCAACTGTAATTTCTCCAACATTCTCCTCTCTCTCTCTCTCTAAATTCATGATAAGAGAGAGAAAGTAATCAACCAACGAACCCAACGACGAAGAAGAATTTCCAGATAAACCTCAGCTTCTCTCGACCCCCGCCATGGGAGCCCTGTTTACCAAACAAGTCGAGCGGCGCACGGACATCAAAACGGAGAAGAAAGTCCTCGCCGACCTGAAACAGAGCTGCGGCTGCGATTTCCCCGGCTGCGACTACCGCACCAACGACCGGAAGAACTGGATGTCCGCCCTCAACCCTGACAAGCTCCGCATCAACCAGATCGTGTGGCCTGGCACGCACGACTCCGCCACCAACAAAATCGGCATCCCCTTCATCAGCCGCCCCTTCGCCCAGTGCCAAAGCCTCTCCATCTACGACCAGCTCGCCGCCGGCGCCCGCTGCATCGACGTCCGCGTCCAGGAGGACCGCCGCGTCTGCCACGGCATCCTCCTCACCTACTCCGTCGACGTCGTCATCGCCGACGTCAAAAAATTCCTGCAGGAAACACAATCGGAGATCCTAATCCTAGAAATCCGCACCGAGTTCGGCCACACCGATCCACCGGATTTCGATCAGTACCTAAAGGACCAGCTGGGCGATCTCCTGATCCACCACGACGACGGCGTCTTCGAGAAAACGGTGGCGGAACTGCTGCCGCGGCGCGTGATCTGCGTGTGGAAGCCGCGGAAGGCGGCGGCGCCGCCTCCGGGGGATCCGCTGTGGGCATCCGGGTACCTGAAGGACAACTGGATCGACACCGACAAGCCGTCGACGAAATTCGAGAGCAATTTGAAGCATTTGGGGGAGCAGGCGGCGGCGGCGGGGCGGAGGTATTTCTACCGGGTGGAGAACACGGTGACGCCGCAGGCGGATAACCCGATCCTGTGCGTGAGGCCGGTGACGGGTCGGATCCAGCCGTATGCGAGGACGTTTATTGCGCAGTGCTTTGCGCGGGGGATTGCGGATCGCTTGCAGATATTTTCCACAGATTTTATCGATGCGGATTTTGTGGATGCGTGCGCGGGTTTGACGTCCGCCCGCCTCCAGGGGAAAGCCTGACGGCTCGGATTGATTGCGGCATTCTTGGATTCTTCAAATTGTTTGTGGGAATGGTGTTTTATTGGAATAAAAGCCTTGTATTTTCTTGTGTATAATTTAAAATTTCTTCTTCTCTCAATTTTGTAAAAAGTGGAGGTGTTTGTGTAAATTAAAGTCTACTTAATTTTTTTTATGTTGAGGGATGTTTTAGTGAAAATCAGATACTTTATGTTGTTAGTGCAGCTTAACCAACCCCATCCAATAGGGGTCTCGCTGCAATTTAACCCCCAAACTACTTACAAAGATACATACCTTTTAATACATACCTTTTAGTACTTGTTTAGCATTCGTCTGGTATTCACATTTGAAAGTTGACCGATTAATATAAGTAGATAAATCTCATCCCAAAGATAAGTAATATAATGAATAATAATACTCCATCCGTCCCCAAAGATAAGTAATATAATGAATAATGATACTCCCTCCGTCCCCAAAATAAGTTCCTCTTTGGGGACGGCACGGGTTTTAAGGAAAATGGTAAAGTGTATTGATAGTGAAGAAAAATGTGTTATAATTAGTATTGGGAGTAGTGAAAATGTAAAAAAAATGTTATAATTAGTATTGGGAGTTGTGAAAAAGTGAAAAGTAAGAATAAATAAAGTATTATTAGTAGTGGGATAGTTGTCCAAAAATAGAAAGAAAGAAAGAGGAACTTATTTGGGGACGTCCCAAAATGGAAAAAGATGAACTTAGGGACGGAGGGAATAATTATTATTATATTGTTAAAATTAATTATCTTAGGGGAAAGGTTTTTCAAAAAGGAATAATAAAATAAGGCAAGGTCCTAAGTTTTATCTCGAGCCCTCTTATTAAAAATTTAAAGTATCAAATATATAGATAATCCCAAATTATTTAATCATTTATACCTATAAGGCCCTACCAAACACAGTATATAGTCTCTAGACAATATCATGATTCTTCTTTGGTATCTCTTTGCAATAAAACTAATTTCAAATCAATTCAATCTTAAATAATCTCGATCAATTTAATTTTAAGTAATCAAACACAAAATACTAGACAGCCCTTTCAAACCATGTTGATTTTTTTTTTCTTCAGCTAGTCTAATTTAATGAACGATGCGGATTTTCTCTTTTTTTGGTAGCTCATACAAATTTGGTAGCTATAATCTATAGACATTGGGAAACACATAAAGAGGTATGACCATCACATTTCACAAGCAATGCATATGCAGTAAGCAATGTTTGATAGACATATTTACCTAACAAATTGTCAAGTAGCATCGATTTAGTTGGTTGGTCCCATATAAAAATTTGGGCACAACCATTTAGATAGGGTGAATTTGTAACCTTACTACACAACACAATTGAAACTCCACAAACATTACATTACATGAATTGTTGTATGTTTTAGAAAGGGGCAGTGAATACATACAATTAAAGCACGCTTTTCACGCGTTTCAGAACTCGCATCTTTCTTCCTCTATTGTCAGGTTTGCCTGACTCCATGATCTGAGAAGCACGGCATAAACGTGACTCGGTTGAGGAAACACATTGCAGTCAGGTTCAACTGTGTCTTTAAACATTTCTGCTCACATTATTTCAGCTCAAGCGGCAAAACTAATTGCATAGTTCTTGTTGAGGAAACTCACAGTTTTGAGCGTTTTCGACAAATGTCCCTTAGATGAAGATCGTAGCCAAGCCGGGTTTTCACTCTTTAGGACTGGGCTGATTCACCAATACTCTTCCGGGACAGAACTTCTTGGCCAGAACTTCTTCAAGATGACGAAAAATTAAAGAAAACATACCTGTATAGGAGAAAGGGAAACTTTACAAAGAGAAATGACTTCGGTTGGACTCAAGTTTCTACTGGCAGATGTGTGTCATTTTCTTTCATAGAATCATTAATGTCCAAAAAGAGAAAATGATCATGGAAAACTATAAGATGATTGTATTGCATTTATTTGGGATTATACTAGCAAAAAAAAGCATTAAATCAAGAGCATGGCGTGTTTTACTAACTTCTACGTTTGTCAATTGATGGAAAAAGACAGATCAAAGAACAGAGTCTGAGATACCCGAGATGGAGGTTGATCTTTCAAGCAATTTTCCTCGGACCAAGAGTGCTCCCGGATGTTGCTGGAAGACCTACATACGATATAGATTTAGAACTATATAGATTCACACTAAATGAATCATAGTAGTAGCAGAGCGTTATTCAAATATAAGATTACCGTAATGCGAAAGCACAAGCTATCCTCGTGACTATGGTAATCATTTGAAGAATTGGATAGGTCACATGTCTCACTTTTGAGAATTGCATCAATTTGATTCCTTGAAACAGTAATCTTCACATACAAAACTACGGATTAGTTATCCGGTATTAGTGATACGAATATAATCTAACGAAGGAAGACGGACGTACGTCGACATTAAAAGCAGCAGCATCTAGTTTACTGGATGCACCATTACTGGAGAGGTAGGATTCCACAGACTGTAACACGTGAAAGGCGCCATGCCGATGTTGAAGGCCCTACCAGATAGAAACATTGCAGTGTGAGATGCCATGTCACAAGTGTCATGGACAACTATGAAATGTGCAGAAACTACGAAAAGAGATAGCAGGCTTGTTAATTAACAGAAAACAGCGTGGATAGCAAAAAATCAATACAATCAGAACCCAACCCTAAAAAATGATATAGCACAGTTAAAAGTCTCAAAACCTCCAGCATGAAAGACATATTGTTCTCCTCAACGTTATGAGACGATATCTTTCTTGAAACCGGCAAAAAGGACCATGCAAGACCCCATCTTGATGTCCTGCCCTGGACAAATTCTGTTGTCTTCACCACAGTCGCTCCGACTTTCCAGAGCTTGGATACAAGAATATTTAGGTTCAGTTTTCTTCCTACCATGGAAGAGTACCATCTACACAAGGTATATGTTAAGGCGGCAGCTTTAAATGGAAATGACTTAATACAGAATTATTATTATTGTTTTGATAAATTTACAATATTAAATAAAGAAATTAAAAGGCCGCGCCACAGGGGATTCGAACCCAAGACCTTTGGCCTTAGGCATTAACCCCTTACCGCTTGACAACACACACACACAATACAGAAATATTATTGTTATACCTAAATGTGTCCTTGAGCATAACACTATCTTCGATGATGCGAGTAATAAAGGTGTGTTCACCACCAGAACAGACCATCTCCTCTGGGGTGCCTCCACAAGAAGTCTTTGGATTCATACCTGCTTCCTCTATTGTCTCAAAGAATGGGGGATTGCACATACAGAAGTCAAAATTCTCACCATCCTTCACGACGACTAGAAGTACAGGTGGCCCATCACAATCCTTTGCATTCGACTGAGTTTCAAGAACAGATAATGCCAGAGAGCCAACATTTTCAGCCTCTGGATTGCCCAAGTGAACACCACCACCTTCACTGCTACAAATCGGATGATTTTGTGATTCTCCCACGCGACTCCTTTCATCCCCCATGCCAGCCCTTCTGATATCAATCAAGTGGGATAAATGAGGATTGCTCTCAACATTTTTATTTGCCCACTCTATTGCTATATCAGTAATATCTGACAAAAACAAAATAATTAACACGTGAAAGGTGGCACTAAATAAAACAACGAGAGACGGAAACTAAAAGAGAAGAGATAAAGCACCTGAACCAACGAACTTCCAGCCAAGAACAGATGCACCAAGAAGGGGATAAATACAATTTGCTCCGGTACCAATATCAAAACCTTTTGTGATATCGCTCTCGGCTCTAGTGGCAGGAAGGATATCCAAGGCAAGAAGATCTTCTATCCAATGGATGTAATTTAATCTGTTGGGCACTGTAGGACAGAGCTGCCCATCAGGAATCCACCTACATAGTTGTTTTTTAACGAATTAACGTCGAATAGAACTCAACAATACAATCCATATGTATTAAACAATCACATTTTCAGAACCTCAGAACCAGAAAGGGAGAGGACACCAAGAAAAATGTGTTGATGAAACAAAGATAAAGCACATAAACTTTACTTTTACTTTCGCAGATGAAACGGTTATGTAGGAAACAGAAATGTACCCAAAATTGCAATTACAACAAGAAGAGAGCTGAACTCATTGTCAAGCTCTGATAACGAATCCATTTTCGCAAGTAGCAACGGAGAAAAGCTCCCAAGCAACAATAAGCAAAACCTAGCTAACCATTAAGCTGAAGAAATTGAAATTCCCTCGCTAAAAAATTGATGAATAAGCAATCTTAGTTAGCCCTACTTATCTCACAATCAACTAAAAGTAAAGAGTTTCTCATAATTGACTCGATGAACAAAGCAATCTCAAGCACTGCAAAACTCGACCCTAACTACAAAGGGAAAATATTGTGCGTGTGTGTGTGTGTGTCTGTATATATGTACACTAATTATACCAATTAACGCCATGATCGTGGAGCAACAACACCCGAGTCAACTCGCGGGTAGCATTGAAATCCGTCCAATCAATTCTAGGGCGGCCGTCGCGCGAGTAGAAAACATAGGGCTCAAAACTCGGGTATAACGACGCCAGCAGCGCGAAATCCGGCGGATTATCTGCGTACTTATTTCGGTGGTGGATCGCTCGCCGCTCGCCGCCGCTCTTCCTCTTCCTCTTTCCCGCCATCCGCCGCCGCCAAACGACCATCTGATTTCACATCATTTCGATTTTTAATGGAAGCATGATTAAAACTAGGTTAAGTATTAAATAAGCCCCTAATATAGTGGCCCTTATCACGTTTAGATCCCTATAGTCGAAGTTGAGCCAACTAAACCCTCAAACTGCCTAATTTCGAACAATTGGGCCCTCGCCTTTAACGGTAAGTTAACACCGTTAACTATTTTTTTTATTTTTTTTTATTTTGCAGGTGGTGGTGGGATTCACGCCTTCTTCCTCGCCAAAGTCGTCGAAAACTCGCCGGAAACACGCTCTGCGGCGGTTTGAGGCATCTTCAGCCCCCCCTCTCTCTCTCCAAAGCCTGGAACCACCGTGAAAGCCACCCTGACCCCGCATCACCACCTCCGCAAACCCTACCCCCAATTCCAGCCACCGCCTCTTTTCCCATTTTTCGACGACCACGACAAGGGCCATGGCCACCGCCATTCTGGACCCTAACCACCCCTCTGTTCTCTCTCACGTCTCACTCCAACAATACCACTCTCTATTTCATTCTCCGACCGAGCGACAACTGTACCTCGCCGCCGCTGGGAACCCTCTGCGACACACACACACAAAGGCAACAACAACAAACCCTCATGCCATTCCCCTTCTTCGACTTGATTCAGGCAACCACTTAGTCAAGTTGAAGATGCCTTTCTCTTCAAGGCCTTTCCCTCTCTGGCTCCAATTCCGAACGGCAAAATGGTCGCCGCCAATCGGAGCCCTACATTCCCAAATCACCACCTCCGCAAACCCTACCCCCAATTCCAGTCACAGCCACTTTTGCCATCTCCACAAACGCCTTAAAGAATTCCGTTTCTGAGAACTCGTCGGAATTCACCATTTTCCTCTGATTCAGATTGCCGGAAAACGAGAACTCCATCTTCGGGTGCACCAATTGAATGTAATTGGAGATCTTGTTTGCGATGCAGGGGTGGAAGGGTGGGGCCCACCTATTCAAATTTTAAAAAATAAAAAAATAAAAAAAAAATGACGGTGTTAACTCACCGTTAGAGGCGAGGGCTCAATTGTTTGAAATTAGGCAGTTTGAGGGTTTAGTTGGCCCAACTTCGACTATAGGGATCTAAACGTGATAAGGCCACTATGTTAGGGGCTTATTTGATACTTAACCCTTAAAAGTATCTGTGAATAGACGAAAGTACCCACTTTCATAAGTTATCTTACAAAAGTACCCACCCAAGCCAAAGTCCAAAAAGTCAAAGCCGACATGCTTGGTTTTTTGTAAAACCAGACCTGTCATGCTTCGTTTTTTGTAAAATGTCTGTCTCACGTCACTTTCACAAGTTAAAAATGTGATGAAGAGTCAATAATTGCCCAACTCACGTCACTTTCACAATCTAATATATACTGTATGTTTGAAAATTTATAAAAAATTAGCTTACGTTTGCGTTGTAAAAATATTAGTAAGAGGACTAAAATTTTTACTATTATGTCTATTATGCAACAAAAAAATATTCTGAAACCAATGGCATAACTAGCCGCCGGAAATTCATAGCCGCTGCCCAGTAGCCGCCGGTCCAAAATATACACGGCTACTGGGCAGTGGCTATGAACTTCCGGCGGCTAGTTACTCCATTTGTTTCATAATATTTTTTTGTTGCATAATATACATAATAGTGAATTTTTTAGCCCTCTTAGTAATATTATATTATAACACGAATACCTTAATTTAGAGTTTTTATTTTTATTTTTTTTATATTAAAAGAAGTATACATTGATGTGAAATATGAGAGATACTGAATCTGCAAAAAATTGGATTATAGTGGGGTAATAATACTCACTTTATGTATGATTTGATTGAACACAAAATAATACAGTAAACACATAAAATAATAGGCTATTTTTGAAGAAAACACTTGAAACTCCTGAAATGTAAACAAAAAGATATTTGAGCCCTACAAAATAATTAGCCGCCAGAAATTGAAAGCCGGTCGTACTAGCCGTGAGAAATTTTTCACACACGGCTAGTGACGCCGGCTACGATTTTGTGGCGGCTAATATTTTTTTTTGGGACAAAAAAATCATTTTGAAGTAATACATATGGTTGTAAAATTTTTTACCTTGTTATGAATGTTTGAAAGTAACATATGTATCCCTTTTTTGTGTATTTCTATTTATTTGTTAATGTTTTAGTCAAAAAAGTACATGTCCACATGAAATACAAGATAAGGTGACTGCACAAATTTGGATTGTAATGAGGCTTTAATGCTCACTTTCTGCATGCATTTGATTGCACATTGAATAATAGATTGAAGTGTACTGAATGAATGAACAATACATTTCACGTGAATTTGTACAAAGGACTCTAATATTAGTCTATAATAGGGCTGCATTTGTGAATGAGAAAACATAAATCCAAATACTCGTAGAAAGAGCATTCAGTTAAAAAATTGAGAAATTGAAACCCTCAAGATTTGAGAAGTGGTTTGTGCGATAGTTGGTGCAATTGGTGTTCAAATTCGACTTGAAGAGGTGATTTTCTCATATATTGTTTGTGTAATTAATAGTTTGAATGTTTTATGTTATATTTATGAGAATTTTTAAAGCGTTTATGCATATTTTAATACTACATTTTATGTGTTTTTATAGATGGAATTCGTTAGATACATATATGTGAGATACAACGGACTCGTCGATGGTATACACTATGTTGGTGGGGCTACAGAGGTCCTTCCCCTCGTCAACGAAACTATTGAGAGCCTGATGTGCAGCGTCAACAATATTATGAGGACGCATTCGTTGAGCTCGAGCTACCAATTGTATTATTTGGCGACCAATCTATTTGGTAGGGAGACGAAATGTGGCTTGGCCACAGACGATGACGTGGAAGCCTTGTTGGCAACTGCCGACTATCCCATGGTGTACGTTGAGCACTACAACGGTCCGATTGTAGAAGAAGCCTACATCCGTACTTTTGATTTTGCTGAACCTTCGGGACACGTAGATGAAGCACAATGCAGTCAGTATGAGACGCCGTATTATCATCATACGTCGTTTCATGGTGTCCAGAGCTCGCCTCCACAACAATATTTCACATGGGATGGACAACCGCTAGACGAATCTGCATGGAATCAAACCGAAAGACTTAATGAAGTATGTGGGAGATTGAACGATGTGCGGACAGATGATGAACCTGAGCACGAAGCTGAAGGCTCGGTTGCATCAGGAGACGATGATGATTCTGAGGAAGATGACGAAGAATTTGACCCTGCGCTCGAGGTGGGCACTGCTTCTGATGCCTCTGAGGATTTATTAGACGACGATCTAATCGATTTCACGGAGACCGAGCGAGCAAGTTGGATCCGACAAAGTACAACACGTGACGGAGATCCGACAGCCGAGACCGGTGATCTAACTAATTGGTTAGTTCCCTTAATTCCAGTGGACGTCTCGGCTTCGCTGGTTGCTCGCGAGAGTGACCCTTCTAGAGTTGATGATCTGCAGAAGAATTCTTTTTACAACAGCAAAGACGACCTGATCATTGCTGTTGGTTTGTGGAACATGAAGCGAGGCACTGAGACAAAAGTTGTCCGCTCAGATCCGAGACGAGTCTATTTCTCGTGCAAGCACTCTGACAACTGCAATTTCGATCTTCGTGCGTCTAGTCACGGCCGAGGGATGTGGAGAGTGCATAAGTTGAAAGAGCATTCATGCGAAGGGGACTTGTGCACAGCTAAAAAAATCAAGGCGCACTCGAAGGTGGTTGCAGCGTTTGTGGCAAACAGAATACGCGATGATGGAGAGGTCATTAAGCCGAAATCCATCATGGCTGAGTTAGTACGCGATTTCGGCATCAAAATCAAATATGATGTCGCGCTGCGTGCAAGAAATCTCGGGATGGAGATGATATACGGTCGAGTTGATGATTCGTTCCTCCTGCTCCCAAGATATCTGTATGCTCTGAAGGAAGCGAATCCTGGCACCTTATATGGTTTGGAAGTAGACATAGACTGCTGGTTCAAACATTTGTTTGTTGCTCTTGCGGCTTCCATCTCACCTTTCTACTTTCACCTTCGACCAGTGATTGTGGTTGACGGCACACACCTGAAGGGAAAAAAATAGTGGCATTTTGTTTGTCGCCGTGATAAAAGACGGAAACGAGGCAGTTTTTCCCTTGGCGATCGGTGTCGGTCCGATCGAGAATGATGAGTCGTGGAAGTGGTTTATGTCACATCTGAGAGGTGCTTGCGGCGAGCCCGATAACTTACTTATTGTATCTGATGCGCATGTCTCCATCGCTAATGCTGTGAAGAGCGAGTTTCCAAATGCTACTCACGGTATTTGCTACTACCACTTGTTGAACAAGATCAAGGGTTACGGGCCCGGTGTTGCTGAGCTTTTCCGCCAAGCTGCATACGCCTACGAGCAATCAGATTACACGCGTGCAATGTCAGCCATGGCTGCTCTGAAGCCAAAGGCGTACGAGAAGTTGTTGCGCGTGGGACCGGAGAAGTGGGCACGATCACAATGTCCTGTGTCCCGTTACAGTTTCCTTACATCCAATGCCGCCGAGAGTTTTAATGCACGTTAGCTGTGGGCCAGGCGTCTTCCAATCTGCTCGATGTTGGAGGCAGTCAGATTAGTTATCGAGCAGTGGTTCAACGACAGGCTTGCGGCCGCACAAGAGAGCGATGAAAATCTGACTCCGGAGGCAAAACAGAAGCTCAGTGCAGAACTTGTAAAAAGTCGTCGTTACACAGCCAAGAGGACCACCGAGAGAAAATACAGGGTTCGTGCTAGTGGTCGCCATTATATGGTTGACCTTCAAAAGCAGAGCTGTGAATGCAACGAATTCAACCTGGACCAGATGCCGTGTTCTCATGCGATTGCAGCCATTACGTATGTCATTTCTATTCATGACCTCAATTACCATTATTAAATGATCAATATGTATAATCGTTTGTTTTGCAGTGAGGCGAACGAGTCAGTGGAGGATTACGTGCACTCTTACTACTGGAACAGTTCACTAGTTGACACATACTCTCGTGCTGTTAACCACTTGCCTCCCATAGAGAATTGGAATATTCCTTTCCAAATTGCATCTCAGCTTGTTTTACCAAATCTCTCTCGGCGACAAGCTGGTCGTCCAAAGGAAACTCGAGTTCGATCCGCAGGTGAAAGGCCGACTCAAAACACATCAACAGCGGAGGCATCAACTAGTAGCAAGAAACGAGCACCAAAAACGTGTGGTCTCTGTGGCGGGTCTGGTCACACACGTCGATCGTGCAAGGGTACGGCCACCGATGCGTAGTCGTATTTATGTTTAAATTGAAGCTTTTTTAAATATGTTTTCAGTTGTACCATGTCAGCGTATGACATTAATTTCCTATAGTTTATTATATTATTCTAATCATTTTTAGCTATTTCTCCACATTTTTTATTTTTTATTTCAATTTCATTGTTTTTTTTCTTCTAAATTTTAAATAATAATTTATAATTTTTATATATAACTCATAAACTCGCTATATTCTATAATTATTATTATTACATTAGAAATAGAAATGAATTACTATATAATTTTGAGAAAAATATCATAAGTTGACCGGATTGATGGATTAAATCATAAAGTTGTAATTTGTATGTATTCGATAAATTAAGTTTGAGTTCAACAATTTAGAATGAACTAAGAACTAAAATGAATGATTAGCCGCCACAAAATGTGCCTAAAAAAGGTGTAGCCGTGGGTAGTTAAATTAGAACGGCTAATCCACACGGCTACACTTTTGTGGCGGCTAATTGTTCTATTTTGGTTTGTTGGACGTTGATAAAGATATTCAATTCTAATATTTAACAAATTCAAACAATAAATCAGACTTACTTAACAATGACCACCATTTACATGTCACTACAATTATGAGTTGGAATTATGAATGAGAATTTGGTAAAATGAACAACTTGTACTAATAAATTTAGAATATACCATTACAGAGCTTGAAATTATGTGATTATGCATTAAACATGTCATTAAAGTTTGAAAAACTAATTAGCCGCCACTAATTAGTTTTTAAAGCTGTAGCTGTGGGTAATGAAGCTTGCCACGGCTAAGCCACACGGCTACACTTTTGTGGCGGCTAATTAGTTTTTTCATCTTATCTTACAGTGTTATATGTATCACAAGTCATCATGGCAGTAAATATAGATAAAATGATACTAGAATGTAATGTAAAAATATTGGTAAACAAAATAGTCATAAGGATGAAAATACACTATCAAAGTGCATTGGGGGTCGTGCAAAACTCATAGATGGCACTGCCTATCTTGTGCCTATACTCCTGTACATGGTCATTGCCCCACGACAGGCTCGGCGAGTCTGCGATCAAACGCTCCACAGTCATGCACGCGAAAACACCAGAGCTCCATCGGTCAGTCTGTGTGAACTGCTCGGCAGGATCGGCATACTCGATCTGGAGCTGACGCCATTGGAGATTCTGATTCGGGTTCTCCATAATGCGTGTCCGCTCGAACCAAAGGGACACCTCAAGCACCCGGTAGAAAAGGCGGCCCAAAGGAGCAAGAGCGCGCAACATGTCGTGGCGCTGCTGTGCCAGGATCCGATACAAGTTCGGATCAAAGACGCGACATTTACCCGTGAGCATATCAATGCTACAGATAACGAAACGCTGCTCGACAAATACAGGAACAATGACCTGTACATGAAGAAATAATTGATCAACAATCATTATTGATCAACAGTCAAAGTTATTTATGATGTGGGTGTAATTGTGTACCGCAATGGCATCCATCCAATCTCCCTGAGTCGATGAGGTACCCCTGCCATACACTGAATACATACGGTTGGCGTGCGGCTGCCACCCCAACACCGGAGCCTCAGAGTTTATAAAACGCTGCTCTGAAGGAGAGCTAAACATACGGCGCGCATTCTCCATAATCTCCTTGTATTCTCTATCCAAATAAGTCTGCAAAGAAGAAAAACATTATTTCAAATAATATTTTATTATAAACGCAAAATATGTTAATGCTTACAAAGAATTCCGCATCCAATATGATATGCGTCCTGTGATCGATGTCCTGAAGCAGGTCTGTACCAGTCACCAGCCTATGCCTCAGCGTCATCATGTACGCATCTATATGCTGCACATACTTTAATGTTAATATTAAGTAAACAATAATACTACATGTAACAAATGCATCAAAAATATTAGATACCTCGGGCTCGAGCTCTTTAGTCCTGTTCATGAGAGTAAGCCAAAACTGTCTCTTGATCGGGTGCCCACTCTCTGTCACCACCAACTTCCTGTAGTTCCCACCACGGAGACGCTCCACCATACGAGTAAATCCCTGAATATACTCCTTGTCGACGGGTTTCGGCTCGTGGTTGTGAACGTATGGGGATCTCAGCGCAGTCGAAGGCTGCCGCTCACGGTGGCTTCGGCGCAGTTGCGCATCCTCTGGTGGTGGTGGACAAACACTGAGGGGAATGGCAGGTGTTGCCCCAGAAGCAGAAGCTCCCTATATTTACATTAAAACAACACAAGTTAAACATATAAACAGTCCATAAATGACACGTAATTTCAATTAGAAGTTAAATTTAAAACAAATACTGAGCTTTTACCCCAGTAAACTGCTGCCATAAATGCTCCATCTCTCCCTGAGAATATCCAGCCTCGAGAAGAATCGGCAGCGAAGAACGAGGCGGCTCGAATGGGTGTGCTGAGCTCGAGGGTTGCTCAGTGTACGAGTAGCGTGGCCCCAGATATGGGGTCAACTGTACGCCAGCCCCAAAAGTCGTGGGCACACCAAAACCAGTATGCGGGCCCGGTGGGGTTTGATAATCATCACTGGCGGAGTGACCCGCGTCCCTAGCAGGCGACTCGTGTGCAGGGGACCTCTGCTGCGATGGCGCATCCTCGTGCTCGGGCTCCGTCTCGGGCTCGGGCTCTCGTCGCCTGTCCGATTGAGGTCTTGGAGCAGGCATGGGCTGACGTACATCGGTGCTATGCGAGCATCGGCAACGCATACACCTAAAGGTCTCCTCGGCCCAATTCTTCAGCCTCGTGAATAGGCCCTCCTCCACACGCCTCGCCACCCGGCCCTCACTCTCGCGCACCATCTGTTCCATGCGCTGCCACTCCTGCTCGCTCAAACCAGAAGGCCCATAAGCAGCACTGCTCTCTCCCCCGTATCTGGGCCTCCTGTGACTCTGTGACCTCCGGCCGGAAGTCACGGGGCGATCGCCGCCGCCACTCTGATCCCGCTGGCCACTGCTCGACGAGGACGAAACCACCTGTGGTCTCTGCCGCTTTCCCCGATCTTCGCACCTCGAACTGCGACGTCGGGGTTCCATCTGAATAGATGCCTCAGAGCGGTCCCCACCACTCACATCCGGTCGAGGATTCCTCTGGCCGAAGACGCTCGGACCTGGAAACTGGACATCTCCTTCATTCGCGACCGATAGCCACCAATGCGTCGTCGCCTCCTGTTGTTCGGGCTGCAACTCATAAAGCCCGATCTTCTACAATAAAAAATATATGTACATGATGATTAATATTCATAACATCAAATATAATTAACTAATAAACACTAAAATTATTACCGATGACTCAAATAGGGGCTGCAAATCTGCAATGTTGTGACTCAAGAAGGTCCACCTCTTGAATCTAGGTAATATCCCGGCATTATGTATAGCGATGTGGCTGCCCAAGTCGGGAATAACCTCAAGACCCCAAGTATATAGAGCCCAAGAAGGCCCATAGAAGTGGTACTTCCATTCTTTCGACATCTTCTTCATCCTGAAGTTCAAGCGATTATATGTCGCTGCACCCCAAGGAAATGTGGAGAACTCCGACAAGTCCTCCGCCAAAGCCCACGTCCAGATCTCCACGGGTCATGGCGTGTCCACGCCCAAAATAAATGCGTGTAGCACCAACAGGTGGGCCACACGCAGTGCTATCGAGCCGTCGGGGTCGACAATCTCCGTCCACTGCTCAAAAAAAATGTCTGCCAACTCCTGAACTGACAGGCGCTACCCGCCACAAACTCGTCTGTAGGCTACATTACTATTCAAATTGTGGCGGGCTGTTGGATCGAAACGATGTTGCCCAAATGACAATCCGGTCACAAGAGCGAAAGCGGCGTGATCAAGGCAAACCTTCTGGCCGTTGATGTAGAACCACATCACATCGTCACTATCCAGCAGATGACGTGAGACAATATGGTGCAATGCCATGTTGCACCTGTGGCCCGGCGCCCAATCCAACAAATGTCCAAAGCAACCCTGCCTGAACGTATTCTCCAGTGCGTCGCCCCCAATTTCCCTCAGTCGCTCGGGTACCCGGGACAAATAACTGGTCTTGTAGTAAGAACTGATCTGCGTCCCGGGGCGATTTATTGTGTCGGGCCTCCGATAACCGATCTATTCAATACCAAAAATATATCAATTAAAAAGCCAAAATATAATTAATTAAGAAAAATAACACAAAATTTAATAATAACATAACTAATTCAACCAAATAGAATTATTATTATTATTATTATTATTAATTCACGAAAATAATTATGTACATGTAGAAGATCTTCTCGTTAGTTTAATAATTATGCACTACCCAATTCAATTCTTTGGTTGTGTATTTTATTTAAATTATTGAAATGATTTTAAAATTAAACTAAATCAAATTATATACTAAGTAATTCACAAATAACATAACTAATTCAACCAAAATGACTACAACAAAATAACATAAGTAATTCACGTCCCAACAAAATAATTAAACATAATGACTACAACCAAAATGAATATACAACCAATAATTAATTATTTTCGTCCCAACATAAGTAAATTCCGTCCCAATAATTAAACAATGTAATTTTCGTCCCAACATAATTAATTTACGAACCCAATTCACGAACACAAGTAATTCGAATTAAACAATGTCACCAAAATAATTCACGAAAATAACATGCTTCTACTTGTTGTGGAAAATAACATCCTTATTCACGAATTTAAAATCAACGAAATAGGATACTTACTTGATTTGAAGAAGAAGCCATGGTGTATGCCTTCGGACGTTGAAAAAATCGTGAATGCTCTCCTTCAAGTTCAAAAAAAATGATTCTCATTCAAACATGGACAAACAAGAAAACAAAGCAAAAAAAAAAAATTCATTCCAATTTACCTTCGGTTTGGAATGCTCTCCTCTCTCTCAAAAATTTTCCGATGCTCTTTCTCCTCCCTCTCTCTCTTTCTCGGCTGCCTCTCTCTCTCACTCTCTCTCAAAAAATAAACTGATGCCGTGCGGCTAGGTTAAAAGTTCTAATTCTTATACATGTAAATAGGTTTCTTGGTCAAACAAGCATTAAATTGCCTTGTGAATTTGAGATACAGCCGTGTATATCCCCCAATAAAGCTTCCGCGATTCTCGCCTATCTGTATAGCCGTATGAATTGTCCAATCACCCTTTAAGCTTATAATTAAAAAAAAAGGTTTTCGTGTATAAATAGAAGAAATAGTAGTAAATTAAGGGTAAAAAATACGAATATTATATAAAATGATATGAAAAATTATTTTAAAAACATTTAATAGCTTACCCGCCAGTAATAAGTAGCCGTCAGCTGTAGCCGTGAGTAGTTTCTTACCCACGGCTACGGCAGCCGGCTACATATTTCTGGCGGGTACTTGGGTAGTAAGGTGTATTATGTTTCACTGATTCATAATATATGATTTTGTAATTTTTTTATGCACCATTTGCTATTATTTTATGTGTTACAATATTAATTCATATACAATCAAATAAACTAAATAAATTTAGACTTATTGAGTTTATTTTGTCAATCTCCTTCTCGTGAATTTACTGCAAAGAGATTCCCACCCTATAAAGCTGAATTTACCCGTGAATTGTCCAATCACCCTTTAAGTTTATAATAATAAAAAAAATTAGGTCTGTTTAAAAATTTAAAATCAAGAGTATTATGAAACTAGAATTTTTTTTAAAGCTATTGAAGTATTTACCCGCCTGTTAATCCTAGCCGGTCACAGTAGCCGCCGGGATCCATTTCCAGCCGGCTACTGCTAACGGCTAAGATTAACAGGCGGGTAATTGTTGTATTAGCTTCAAAAAAAAACTTGTTTCATAATACACTTCATTTAATTTTTTTTCAACTTTCTTATAGATGTTTAATAACATGAAAACCTGTCCTTATTTTTTCGAACTTAAGGCATTTTAGGGTTACAAATAATGATGCAAGTTAGCAAATAATGTCATTTCCTCAGATTTAGAGTCATATTTAACTACATCTCTTACACATTTTCTTACACAAGTGTACTTGTGTAAGAACTTTTACGGAAAACGATGCAAGCCTATCACCATCAATTGCAAAGTGGGTAGTTTTATAAGACATCTTATATGGGTGGGTAATTTTGTAAGATAACTAACCAAAGTGGGTACTTTAAATTCCGCCCCGTAAAGTATTAAGTGTTGTTATTTTTATTTTTGAAAATAAAGTATGTTACCTCAAAAAGCGAATGAGATTCAGTGCACCACACTTTATGTCCCACTTTCAATTTTGTTTAATTTCTTATGTATATTTTCTTCAATTTCAACTTTATATGGTTTAGTTTAATTTTGTGATTATTGACTAGGGTTTATTCCATCAATTTAGGGTATATAATTATTTTTTAACATTTAATTTCACTTTTATTAGCTAATAATAGGTTGATAAATTCAAAGTCATGGTATATACTTTTTTAAAAAATTAATTTTTTGAAATAAAACTTCGATATAATTCATAGTATTATAACAAATTTTATTTTTATAAAAAATATTTTTAAAATAATAGATATAAGCATGGGACATAGTTGTACACATAAAATTGTGGGACACTGGATCTCATCCTCAAAAAGATAATAAAGTACTGTAAATCTCATCATTTTTAATTAGTTTAATTATAATTTATGTATTGAGTGTACTTTAATTATTTTATATACTCCCTCCGTCCATAAAAAATATGCTTATTTTCTCATTTCGGTCCGTCCACCAAAATTATGTCTAATCCATTTTTGATAATATACCCAACAAACACTTTTTACTATTATACTCATAAAAAATGTGAGACTCATATTCCGCTCAACAAACACTTAACACAATTCTTAAAATCTGTGCCGAAGCCAATTAGGTCTATTTTTAATGGACGGAGGGAGTATAAATAAAGGGTGCGTTCATTTTGAGGTATAAGGAAGGGATAAGTTACATTTACCACCTTACACCCCGTTTGCTTTGATGTATGAAAAAATTCAGGTAGGTGGCATAATTTTTCGAGCATCCTCTTATCCCTTGGGAAATTGATAATTTTATACCTAAGAAAGAGTGGTATAATTTTATACCACATATGAAGGGAGAGATAAATATATTACTCCCTCCGTCCACAAAGATTGTGTGTTTATTACTATTTTCGTCCGTCCACAAAGAATGTTTTCCTTTTTCAGAAACCTCATTTATACTTTAAACCTTATTCACACTCAATATTTATAAAATACTCATCATTTACTTTTACAATTTCATTTACTTTTATAATTTGGTGGGTCCAATACTACCATTTAACATTAAAATCACATCTTCCAATTTTTTTATTAAAACACGTGCCGTACACTCCACCACACGCTCTTTGTGAACGTAGGGAGTATCATTCAAACCAAACAAGATATAAAATATGTGGTCCCCACTTGAAGGGATTAATATATACCTTCTTATATTATCCCTCCATTTAGAAGGATAAAGAGCAAACACATCCTAATTCTATTATTTACACTCATTTATACAGTTTTTAATTGTTTTGTCTCGTGATAATTTCTCAAAAGCAGCTACATTCCGTCTCAAGCATTAATTTGAAAAGAAAAAACTAAACCCTAACTGTGGAACAAATATGAGAAAATCACAAAACAGTTGAAACAAATTGAAAAACTTTTACACAAAATAGTCGCTTTATGTCTTTTTCTAATATTATTAATAATAATAATTTTTAATTTGCCTTTACCCAGCTCCATGTGCAAAAAACAATATCATCAATCATTCTAGCAACATCAGGGACCTCATCTATGAAGATTCTATCGTTTCTAGCTTTCCATGTCTTCCAACAAATACATCGTCAAATAACATTGAAAAGTATATTTCCAACCTTGTTCCCGCCCATCTAACAAACTCAAAAAAGTGATTCAAAATCGACAACGTAGAGATGAATGGGATCTTCAACCACCTGCAAACCTTATTCTACACCAAAAAATAGAAAAAGAACAATGTAACAAGATATAATCAGAAGTTACCATTGAGAAGAGTAGCTAGATTGGGCAATTGTGATTATTGTCGATAATAATTATTCTCTTCGTCAAATTCTCTCTAGCGGGGATTCGGTCTTGAATAGTTTCTAGACGAAGGATGACACTTTTGCTTTCTAGCTCTATCACATAATTTTAAACTAGTACATCCTCCCGTGCGATGCACGGGCCACGATATATTTATTTATTTTTAAAATTTTAATTTATATAAATATATTACTCCCTCCGTCTCACTCCAATAGGCTCGTTTTTCATTTTCAGTAAAGAAAATGTACTTAATTGGTGTAACCACGCCACTTACTCCTGAAAAGTAAGTTTCTTAATCTCTGTGCCCAAAAGAAGTGAGCATATTGGAGTGGGACGAATGGAGTATTATTTATGAGTTAAATTAATTAATAACAAAAAAATTCTGCTAATTTAAATATTAGTATTTGATAATTTATCAACTTAATGAGTAGGAGTATAAGTATTAAATTTGATGAGTATTGTATAATAATTAAATTTACTGATTATAAAGCATACAATTTAAGTGAATCTCATTTTGAGCAAATAACACTAAAACTATCAATAACAATATTAATAGATGTCATATAATAATTTTGGGCTCTTAAAAGTACGAATTGCATTATTATTAAAAGTTCATATTTAAATAGCCCAAAAATAATTACAAAAATAGAAAAAATACGAATAATATAAAAACAAAATATAACAACAAATATGTTTATACAAAAAAATAAATAATTTGTACATATTATTAAATAAATCTATATTACATTTTAAATTCTAATTTTAAGATAAATAACTATTTTTTACAAATTCATATTGAAATTTCCTTCTCCTTAATTGCATTAAATTAAAATAATTATAATCAAACAATCATGTAAGTTTTTTTGCAAGAAAAAAAAAAGACATTTAATTATTTTTAACCAACAAACGAAAATAAAATAAAATAACTAATCTTTTATAGTATTATATAAAGATGTATATACTTTATGTCAAATCTTAGAAAAAAATATTATAATGATATTTTTCTATTTTTCTAATATTATAAATATCTGAAGAAAGAAAGAGAGTAAAATAAAATGGTTCAAATAAGTTCAAAGAAAGGAGAATATAAAATAGAACCTAAACCTTGTATATTAAATATTATACATAACACAAACTTAACAAAATATTATTGTCTCAACGTTTGATTATTATTTTCTATAAAATTAAAATTAATAAATATTTTTATAATATCGTCTCAACGTTTGTTGATAATAGTGCATCATATTTTTTAATTATAAGTTTTTATTTACATATTTTTATGTTATGTTTGATAAAGTAATCTAACGAATAAATTTGATGTTTTATTTGTTCATTTTATCAAAAGAGAAGTGAACATGATAAATTTTGTGGAGAGAGATTAATATATAGATAATATAATAACGTGGAGTGAATAAGGAGAGAGGGGAAAAAAATGAAAGAATATAGAAAAAGAAAGAGGAGAGAGAAATATAATCACTTTAAAATTTTAAATTATAATAACTTATTTATTTCAAATTCACATTTAATGATTTTTATACCAAATTAAAAATCTTGTCATGATCTTTAATTTAAGATACATGTCGAATATATTTTCATAAATTAAATTTAAAGATTTTTAGAAAATCATCTAAATATGAAAAATAGGTTAGAAGAGAGAAAATTTTGGAATTGAGAAAAAATGGGTGAATGTATAAGAAAATGAGGAGAGAGAAAATGTGGGAAAAAATGATAGTAGATGAAGCGTAACTTATCTCACATTTATATTTTTCTCTCACCTCTCACCCCACTCTCTTTTAATTTCTAAACTTTTATCCTTAATTGACATTATAATTACAAAAATGCCATTAAATTGGCGGGAAGAAAACTGGTGTTTTATATTATATATAGATGTTTTATTATGATATTATTAATAATAATTTTTAATTTTTCGTGATGTCTCATGCCCCCAATCTAATAGGAGTAGCAGTTATGCTTTGCTCTATGACTTTGGTATATATCATATTAAACATCGAATTATACTCACTTTATTAAAAATATTTTAAATTATGAAAAATATCATCTAAAACTCCAAACTATTAAGTTCGTATCAAAAATATCCCGTACCTATTTTCTGATCCCCGAAATTGCGACGTGGCTAGCCGGATGCCAGCATGTAAATTTATATATATATATATATATATATATATATATATATGGGGCGGTTATTCAATAAACCACCTTTATTTTAAGAATTACGAACCAGCAAAAATGCATGAATTTTATGTATAACACGCATGAATAAATTGTATAAAGGCATGAATTGCGAAAAATAATTTTTTGCTACCTTTGGGATTCGAACTCAGGACCATGAATTTATCCAACAAGGTGATGAATCAACCGTAGATCTTGATGATCTAAGGGCTGAAAATGGTTCCTAATTTATATTTTAAGAAGCGTTCTTATTTTAGCCTTCTCCTATATATATATATATATATATATATATATATATATTTGTTTGAGTGACATGGCATAAAACGACGCCGTTTCATACCATGTGATTTAAAAAAATAAAATCCACGCTGAAATCCAAATAATTTTTTTGTAAAACGCATACAAAATCAATTGGTGCAATTGACCAAATCACAAACCAAAAATCTATTAACTACAAGAATATCAGCCTCAAAAAAACATATACGAAAAAGATGCAAATGATGTCCCAAACTCAAAACAAAGGTGAAAACACAAGCGAGACATTTGTATCAAATTTGCACACCACCGGCCAAGAATCAGAGGCTCTGATTTTACAGCAGTAATGTTGGTCCGCACCGCCACCTCTCCGCTTCTTGCCCACCATCAGAGCTGCCAACCTTCGACTACCACCCCAAACCCTACATTTGCCAGAAGATCATCGCTGGGATATGAGAGTTTTCATAATCCTCTTCAATTAGGGTTCTTTAAGCATTAAAAGAATTTATTCTTAAAGAAAAAAATAAGGAAAAATCACATCTAATAGAAGAGTTTTGAATTCCAGCGTGGTTTTTATTTTTGTAAATGACATAAAACGAAACGACATCGTTTTGTGTCATTAATATATATATATATATATATATATATATACACACACAAATTACATGTTGGCATCCGGCGAGCCACGTCACGATTCTAGGGATCGAAAAATGAATGCGGGATATTTTTTATACGAACTTAATAGTTTGAGATTTTAGATGATACTTCGTCCACGAATTAAAGCTCCATTTCATGTTTGGCACAAAAGCTAAGAAAGCTGATAAAGGTTTTGTGAGTGAAATATAAGAATAGTTGACTAAAGTGTTAAAGGTGTTGTGTAGTGGGTCCACTAGTAGTAAAGTGTAGTAAATATAGAATATAAAAATAATAAAGTTGTTGTAAGGTGGGTCCATTAGTGACAAATAGTACTCCCTTCGTCCCATTATTCATGGCACAAATTCCATTTTGGGTTGTCCCAACATACTTGGCACATTTCTATTTTAGGCAAAAATAAGGGATAGATTAAGCCTTAATTAATTGACTAATTCTATCTTAATAATACACCAAAACCGAAAATTCTGGACTTCAAACCACCGCTCTCTCTCTCTAATCCCAACTCCTCTCTCTCGAAACTTCTCCTCTCTCCCTCTTCGAATCGCCTAGGGTTTGTAACTCTGGTGTTGAATTTGCACTCGTCTCTCACCAGCCCATCTATTCGCCATAGCCCGATGATGTAGATCTGAGGGAGCAATCATCCGCTCTCTCTCTCTAATCCCAACTCCTCTCTCTCGAAACTTCTCCACTTCCCTCTTCGAATCACCTAGGGTTTGTAATCTCTCTTTGAATCTGCATTCGATTCGCGAAAGAAATGAAGAGATATGTCGAGACACTATGGAGATGCGCACAATTTGGAGTGGATGATTGCTTTGTAAGTGTGGATCGAATGCAAGGTGATTGAAGATAAGTGCAGAGAACATGTTCTCCGAGATTTAGCCCTAGAAGGTAAATCGCCTAACTCCGGCATTAAATCTGTGTCCTATTCGACGGACTTGTCCGATGCTTACCCTGATTCGTTCTTCTTTTGTGAGGAAAATTGGGAGCATCGAAACATGTCCGATGGTGTTGAATCTATGGTGCGGATCCTACTTCATGCGTTCTTTTTGGTGAGATCTTCCCTATTTTTGATCTTATCTTTATGCATAGACTGTTATATGTGGGATTATGTTGCAATTGTACTGTGGAAAGTTATAATTTGTGGCTGAAATGATAGGATTATGCTCATGAATTTGTGTTCTGTTAAAAAAAAATTCATCGATGAGTACAATCTGAAATTGTATGAGATGATTTATTAATTTCATCTTGCATGTTCCACTTGTTGCTTATGGCTTGGTTTTTCTATGGTTTATGTGTTGTGTAGTGCATGTTTTTCTTTGGCCCTGTTGGTTGGCAATTTCCTTATCTGTTGGTATCTGCTTGTAGCAGTGTTTGTGATGTACTTGTTGGTATCTGCTTGCAACAGTGTGTTTGGTGTTAGCCTAGTCTGTAATTAACAAGGATGGCATTTGAATTTCATTAGAAATTTGCATACTTTGTAACCATTACATAGTAGGATATGCATCTGCGCATTTCACTTTACAAAAGGCAAACTAAGAAGAACCTATGCATTTCACTTTACAAAAGGCAAACTTTCAAAAAACCTATGCATTTCACTTTACAAAAACAACAATAACTTATGCATTATCAATATGCACTTGTGCACCCTTCAATTTGTAGCTGCTGCATGCTACAACTTAGCCCATCAGTTGTGCCTCCAATATAGGAAGCTGCCTTAAGAAATCTTCACTTCCATTAATGAATCCCTGCTCAATTAGGTAGGATATGCATTCCCTAACAAGCCTTGAATCAACTTCAAGGTTTAAAGGGAGCATATCCTGCCTAATCAAGGCATCATTCTTCAAATGAAGAATTTTGTAACAGTTTTGACCCTTTACCTTGAGTATTTCAATCATGCAGCTTTGTAGACTAAGAAAAACCTTGTTCAAGATCTGTAGACTTAATTCATTAAATGAATTTTGTACAGCCATAACAAGGTCACTCACATTGTTAGTGATTGTATCGCTCTGAACCACCCTAAATCATTTATGTTTGTGTATGCACCAATCGTATGTCAAATCCATCACTTGATGCAGCTACCCTGAAATTAAGGTCATTGTCTTTAATGTGTGGCCGTGCATTATCCTGATGTATGTAGATGATTTTGCTAGCAAAACTAGGCCACTTTGCTTTTATAGCAGGTATAATCTGAAATTGAATGAAAACATTGATACTAAGAGTCTGAAATTACATGAAAACTTGGATATAGAGCATCTGAAACTGAATAAAAACATGGATACTATGCCATATGAAATTACATAAAAACTTGGAGACTATGAATTCATAAATTACATGGATACTAAGTATAAACTGAAATGATTTGGACACCAAGCATTTTACTTGCACATTTCTTGCATAAATCATTCACTTGTCATACCTTGTTAATTAGGCAGTCCTTCACCACTTCTTTGGTGATACTTTGAATGAGTTTCTGCTCCATTGTGCCTGCCTCCCTGTTCTTACTCTTCCTTTGTGCTGGTACCATTTCAGTAAATGGAAAAATGCCTATTTTTCCATCAAATAGGCATTCTCCATCAGGGCCAAAGATAGGCCTACGCACTGCACACATAAACATCACCTTCGTGATGATTTTTTTGGATTTACAGGTTCTATGAGGCTCAGTCTCTACAGGGGTTAAGTAAAACCTTTGGTTGGACTTGGTTATGTAGAACCATTTCTTATCAATGTGGATTGTGTTGTGCATATCCTTAAATGTCACACTCCTCATAATCCTATCATACTCTAGGGCCTCTAATGAAAACCGTAGCCTAAGCAAGTTGTTAGGAGCGGTAAGATCAGGTTTAATAACATTTGAATGAGGTTTGATCAGCCATTGCTTAATCCATCTTCCTACATTACTTTTGCTACATTGGATCTCACATGCAAGCCTTCGAATTGTAGATCTTTTCGACAAGTCTAAGTTAGCAATTAACTGTAAATCTAATTGCACTCTTTTTTGTCTTGATCTTTGTATTTTTCTACTCATGGAACATATTACCTCACCATTATCTTTTTGCTTTTTTGCAGCTGTCCAAATCCGATTGATGGTGGTTCTCGAGCTGCTCCATTTTGTAATAGCGGCTTCAATCTTCCCCCTAGCAGGCTTCCCCTCCTTGCTGTCTTCAAAGAGGAATTAGATTATGGCTGCCCTCTCAAATGTAGAGAGATATTTTCTCCTAGGCATAGTGTAGTTTTTGTGGTTTTTATGGATATGTAGTTTGGTCTCTGAAAACTGAATTGATCTCTATTTATAGATAGGAGGAAAATTGTAAAGTGTGGGAAATTTGAAAATTCCCAAAATTTCAATGGAAAAGGCAAGTGACATGAATTCTGGCACCTTTATTTTGGTTAAATCTAATTGCACAGATTTTTAAGTCTTGTTACAGATTCAGAATAAGAATTTGATTCGGTTAATGTAGTTTACAGGTTCGGTTTATGTAGTTTAAATTTCAGAGTTTAAATAAATTATAGAAATTAAATTTAAATTTCAGAATTTAAATTAATTAAATAAAGATTTTGAAAATTAAATTAAATTACATTAATTTAAATTAAATTACAGAATTTGAATAATATTAATAAAGAACCTCTAATACAATCCTAATTAAATCAACCACATACCTTTACTCCTTAATCTACTTCTCATTAATCTTCGTGTTCAAAAGTTTTGTCTCATAAATAATGGGACGGAGGGAGTAGTAAATATATGAAAAGAAGAAGAGTAAAAAAGTACAAAAAGCACAATAGGACTTTAATTGGTAGACAAAAATTAAAATTCAAGTAGGGCTTTAATTCGTAGACGGAGGAATATTTCTTATAATTCAAGATATTTTTGATAAAACGAGTATAATTTGGGGTTTAATATGATATTTATCTTTTTACTATATAAGAAATTGCATGATTTCAAATGTTTTTTTTCTATTATTATTAATAATAATTTTTAATTTACCGTCCCCAATTTAATAGCATAGCGTCTGTTTTGCTGAGTTGGGTTTTGCTTTATATAAAAACGGGTATAATTTGGTAAATTAATATATGATATTACCCTTATGACTTTATATGGAAATTGCACGATTTCAAATGTTTTTTTCTAATATTATTAATAATAACTTCTAATTTCCCGTCCCCAATTAAATTGTCATGCAAATTTCCAAATTTAAAAAGTTACTAGTGACTATCTCATGAAATAGTGTGTGGAGTGACGATAACCCCAAATACCAATAATTAGGAAACAAAAAAAGAAAATTGGAACTCGAAATGAAATAATTTGATTGGAATCTTAATAAAAATCTTAAATTAAGAAACTGCATAAGCTGCTGCTCAAGCCTCAAGGCAGAAACGACGAAAAATAATGAATGATAAGTCCCATCTCCATATCACATGCATGGACTATGAACTTAGCTCTCTTTCTCTTTCTCTCTCTATTTTTTTTTATACACTTATCTATTCTCATATTTCTTTATAGATACTCTCACCGTCCGACGAAGCATGGCCAATTTTTTTTTAATTTATCCCACAAAACTTAACCAATTTTCTAATATGACAAAAAAATAATTATTTATTTATTTTTTCACTTTTACACCTACCACACTTAACACAAACCTATGCCCAATCAGTAGCAAGGGCTTTGAACATTGAGTCATTATTACCAAAAGAAACCTATACAACAATTTGATGAAAATATGAAAAAGATAAAATGGGAAGCCGAATCATTCGAAGAAGGAAATTCAAAAAGAAATTTTTTTAGAGAACCACCGCCACAACAATCACAACAACAACAACAACAACCGTAGTTTCAACAACAACTACGACAACCGCAACAATACCCTCAACAATGGGGATTTCAGGGACAAAAACCTGTGTGTCATCAGTGTAACAAACCTCACTTAGGAGAATGTCGAATGGGGACAAATGTTTGCTTTAAATGTGGAAGACCAAGACATATGGTTAAAGATTGCACCCATAGAAAAGAGTTAAAATTAATGAAGTAAACAACAATGAGCCCAGTTCTCCGAGTTGAATGACCAAGGTACGCAAATTTTGAGGACGAAATTTTTATAAGGAGGGAGGAATGTAGCACCCCGATTTTTCTTAAGAATAATATTAGATTATTTTCTAGAATATTTGAAGGAATTTAGGATTTATTTAAATTTAGAATTAATTAGATTTGAGAATAATATACCATTACTCACTTCTCGTTATATTTAGAAATTTGCATTGATATTCCCTTAAGCATTTTCATATAACATGAGCTCAACTGTATTATATTGTCATTTTTATTTTTATTTTCATTTTTTTTTCTAACTAGAAGATATATTTTACCTAAAACTCTATTTAGAATTTATGAATATATAATTACCTATTCTTATAAAAAAATTCTTATATAAATATGTATATATAACAGTACGTATATATATAACTATACTAAATAAATAAGCTTTAGTTATTAAATATTCATGTATATATATATATGTAACAGTACATATGTAAATAAATAAATATATGTATAGATGTATTATGCAAATGAAACCAAGTTGATTATATATGTATATACACACGTTCCTACGTAACACATATACATAAATAATTAGTAAAATGAAATGCATGCATGGGAAAATGCATGGATGGAGAAATGATACGTGGATGACTATTAAATAACTAACTAAGCAAACCTATACCTATTCTAAAACAATGACTCATCAAAGCTATTGGATGAGATGTTAGTATAAATAGAGGAATTGTGGCAGTGAATTTCATGCATGAAATATTGGAAAAAAAAATAAATGTTTCTAAAAGTTTTTATCAGAGATAAGCTTACAGTGCAGATTAATTGGTAATCAAATCACGGTTCATTAACGGAAAGCATATCAAGGTTAAGGTTGAAGTGGGTTCTATTTTCTAAAATATATTTGAGTTATTAAGTTCTGATGATATTATATAAAATGTGGTATGTTCATGAAATATTTTCATGTTCTCCCACTGTTTAATGCTCTTATGTTAACAATTGTGGCTTTTAATGGGTCTAACACACATATTAAAAATTGTGCGCACTGTCTTAAGGTAGTGGATTGATTCCCACAAGCCTTATAGACGAAAGAAGGATTTTGGGTTCGCCCTTAATCCGGCTAGATGGTGTAGCTGACATGGGTTCATCCCGGGGTCCCATCTAGTTAATGAATGAATGAATGAATGATTACTTCTCAGGGGTCGCCCAGGGACTACGAATGAAAAGGATAAGGGTAACAGTGGTGCTACGGTATAGCGCGCGCAAATGAATGAAAATGTTTTGTGATTATAGAAGTTAAATGTTTATTGTTAAAACCTTCTATAATTCACTATATGCATGGACTATCATATGTAAATGATGATTTCAAAAATGCACGACCCATTGGGTACACTAGTACTCAGCCCACAAATCTTTTCAATCTTTTCAGGTTAGTAAGATGGTGGAGATGGAAGCAGCTGCGACGGGTTGGCTACAATATTTTGAAATAGCTAATATATTAGAAAGTATGTTATATATTTTGAGTATGTAAAATGCTAATCAAATATTATATATCTAATATGTGATATTATTATTTCTTTGCACACAGTTTATTTATTATTTATCACTCGATGGAGAGTGCATGTAGTCAGCCCCTCTTGGACGCTTGACCAAAGCCCTCATGAACATGTTGGTGCTATGACAACCTCATGAGTGAGCTGGTCGGTCAACTCCTATTGGCGAGCTAGACTCGGTTACCCCATCATCTACTGCTTTATTAAATTACTATTAAATGTCCGACTGTTTAGCCGCACATATTTGTAGTCTGGTTCTAAACCCACCAGCATGCTGAGCCAAGCTTTCGACTTTAATATTAACTATGTTACTACTTAGTTAAGTTATCTAACAATGTTCATTACAAATATTGAAGTTATATTATTATTATTATTATTCCCCTTTCTTTCCCGCTTCTTTAATCCAACCCCTAGTCATATCCCGACATTCGTGCCTTCCTTCGGGAATTGGGGCGCTGTCTCCTTTGCCCTCTGGATGTAGTCACTTTTGGGCTATGTATGTTTTGTCTTTTTGATGTTTTTCCCTGTGATTTATGATGGGAGTTGTCACTTTTGGACAGCGTTATGTATGGTAGTATGTGATACAGGTTGAGGTTTATCTACAGATTGGGGGTCTACTTAACCTCTCACCCTTTCGGGTGTTTGTTTAAGGAAAAAAAGAAGAAAGAAATGTAAATTTCATCACTACTCATATTACTAATTGGGATGATTGCTATACAAATTTATCGTATAAAATAAGTTCGCTATATTAATTAGAATAATTATTATACAAATTAAATTTATCATATAAGATAAATTTATTATTAAACATTATCATACAAATTAAAATTATCATATAAGATAAATTTATTATTAAACATTATCAATTGTTCTGAAAAATAAATTAAAAAAATATTAAATTTTCATCACTTATCGACTTCGAGATCTAAACCATGAATTCTAATTAAAGTTATGAATTTACTATAGATCTTCAACATCTAAAAACTTAAAAATAATTTTTATTTTATATGATATTTACATAAACTTTGTGAATGACTTGTTATATTTAAACTTGAAGCACCCAAAATGCTTTTTTCTAATCCAAAAATAAATGTATTCGTATATGGTAGTATTTTACGAAAAATTGAATATTTGATACCAATCTTAAAATTTCAGCTTATATAAACAATTTTTTTTTTGAAACCGGAGAAAAATACTTGTATTACGAAATATCGTCAGCCACAATATCCCTAAGCCATCTAGGGAAATCACTCGTCCAACAAACGGACTCCGAGCATTGGCTAGAAAAATTAGCAAGACTATGAGCTACTTTATTAGCCTCCCTATAGGCATGCTCAATATCAATAAGAAAGTTCTCTCTAGCCACGACAAGAATCTCCTTTAAATCATCAGGTAAACACCGCGAATCCTCCTTCTCACTCACCATAGCACGCGCGGCCAACACCAAATTAGTAAAAATCTCCACCAGCGCCACCTCATGTTCCACACACACCACAATCCCTAGTATAATTGCCATAATCTCAGCCATCATCACGCTCGACAGCGGCGTCATCTTCTTTGCCACAGCCACGATCATAGCACCCTCATGGTTCCTGATAACAATCCCAACACCATACTCTCTTTTATCTGAATCAAACTTCGCATCGACATCAACCCTAAAGCGCCCACGTCGTGGTCTCTTCCACGTTTTCTGCCCCAAACAAACATCGAGCCATTTGTCATTTTCATAAGTAATAATTAAAAAAAATTATTGTGCAGTTGTGTCGTAAATATTGGTGAGAATTTACAGTCTCAGTAAATTTGCGCGTGAATTTATTTGTCTGCACAAACAGTTGGTTACAAAGCTGGCAGTGCAGTGGCGAATAATATCCATTTCAACACGCATATATTTCGTATTTTTTTTGTGCTGCTTTTTAAATCTGTTTATTTTATGTAATTAAATATTTTATTACTAACTTTGTATCATTTAATTAGTATTTTTAGGCATTCTAATAAAGTTGGAACAATATAAATAAACTTCATCAATAAAACGTGACATACAACATTTGCATTTATATATTCGATTATTCGAGATTAAATTGATTTGTAATTATTTGAGATTGAATTAAATCAAAATTATTCATGATTAATTTTGTAAGTTGACATTCGCTATATTTTGGGCTCTCCACTTTTATAGTTCGACAAAGGAAGATGTGATTTCAATATCTTTGTGATCGTTTTCAGAAAAAACTCAATAATTGGAACACAAATGATTTTCGGTTGGAAGCAA
This sequence comes from Salvia miltiorrhiza, assembly GCF_028751815.1. Classification (NCBI taxonomy): domain Eukaryota; kingdom Viridiplantae; phylum Streptophyta; class Magnoliopsida; order Lamiales; family Lamiaceae; genus Salvia; species Salvia miltiorrhiza. The sequence continues at coordinate 36,358,887 of NC_080392.1, read as the reverse complement.
AGAGGCGTTAATCAAATCTGTTTTGCAGGCCATTCTTATTTATGCTATGGCATGTTTGAAGTTGCCAATGGGGATTAGTACGAATATAGAGCAGATGTGTTGTAATTTCTAATGAGGTGACACTGATAATGGCAAGAGAACGCATTGGGCTACTTCGAATTCTATGTGTGCCCCGAAGTCGAATGTACGTAAGACTTAGTTTCTGAAAACTTATCAACTTCAATCAAGCTATGCTAGCCAAGCAAATTTGGAGGCTTAGCAAGTTTCCAGATACTCTTTTGGTGAAGGTTTTGAAGGTCCGGTATTACAATGAAACGGATGTAATGGCTGCCAAGGTTATTTTGAATTGCTGGTATACTTGGAGGTCACTTTGTTGGGGTCATGATTTATTGCGCAATGGATTCAGATGGCAAGTTCAGAATGAAAATGATACGAGTAGTATTTTTACAGATGCATGGATTCCCGGGCATGGACCCATCAGATGTCGGGAGGAGGATAGTGACGCGATTGATATGCGTGGTTCTTACCATATTGACAAGATGGACTATGGGGAATGGCAAAACTACAAGATCTTGTTGCTCCATGATCACTAATTTCTTAGCAACAAGAATGACTGCAACTAACACAGGTAATTGTAGCAAGCAACAAGTAATCGAGTATCGTATCCACAGAGACTGAAAAATCGAAATCACTCTAGCTATCTCCTAAACAAACTAAAATAGTAGACAGGCAAACGAAAATAAGGAGGATTTACTTATAACTAAACTCAAACATCAGCAAACAAAGTCACGTAGAAAAATCAAATAATAAAGACCAACTGATCCTAGGGTAGTAAATTCATTAACTAAATCTACGCAATTAATCTATTAATCCTATGTACCAGTTTAATCCAGTTATGATGAGAGATCACTTAATTAATCAATCACTCTCGTTAAAGCAGCAACGATCGTAGATTAGTAAATTCTCTATCTTCGCTAGGTCTCAAGAAAACCTACTAACTTACAATAGCTCATAAGAATAGCTCTCTATGATTTGCTTATCTCCGCTAGGTTTCAAGGTTAAAATCATATCATACATTCCTGAATTCGCTAAACAGTTATCTCCGCTAGGTCTCAAACCGAATAGCTAAACATGCAAACTATTGATCAGATAATTCACAAGAAAACAAGCACCAGGAATTATGAATCATAAATTGGAAGGCACAAAGGTATTAACAAATAAATCACATAAATTCAATCAACTATTTACAAACCCTAAAATCAGCTAAACGAAACTAGCCAGACATAATGAAATAAAACATAAACAAAATTAAAAAGAACACAATTGGAAAAACTGAATTATAAAAAAACTGAATAAGAACTATTGTAGCAGCTTGAATCTTCAATCTTGATCCAAGCCTTGAAAACGGAAAAGCAATAAAATTCTAAAGCTATAAAACTGAAAAATTAAGTCTGGGAACTGAAAAATAAAGTTGGGGACCCAAAATAGATCAAAAGAAGACCTATTTATAGTACCAGGGTAAAATACAGAGTTTGAGCTCGAAAATACTGATAAAATCCGAAAATCCCGCAAAATCCCGAAAATTCGGAAATTCTCGTCGGGCACTATTCACTACTTCGCGCGACTTTCTTGTTTCGGCCATATCTTCCTCGTGCAAATTCGAATTTGCGAACCGTTTGCGCCTACGAACTCGTATCGAGACGATTTACAACTTTCATTAAGACCACCAGTCCAAATTCGAACTCCATATTTCTGTAAAAATCATCAAAGTACGACCAAGTAACATATTTCACAGGATAAAGCAATTTAAGCACAAAACAATCATCCAACACTCAATTTCCTATAAAATTAACATCATATGAATACTAAAAACCATGGAAACATGAGTGTTATCAACTCTCCCAAACTTAAGCCATTGTTCATCATCGAATAATGAGAAGAACACAATCAATAACACGAATGGGTTAGAAATCTAGCTCATCGATGCCTCCAAAAGATAAAGAATGATAGAATTCTCAAATCCTCAATAATTAAGCACAAAATTCACCAATAAACACAATCTATAGCAAAATCAACCTTGACATTCCAAACAATTGAATCTCACAAGGTATGTGTATTACTCAACTCTCAATTTGATGGAATATATAGGACGTGTATGCTCTCATCGAATTCAATGCAATATAGATCACTTACCATAAGCTTGCCAATCGTCTACAATCTCCATCGCTAATAGTGTGCCAGGACTAACATCAAAAAGGTCTTTTTCTTTGGATTATAATGTAGGGACATTGGCTAAGGTAGAGAAATATAGGCTAAGTGACTCAAAATAATTAAGAACACCAACCTTATAACTTCACGAATCAAGTATGGAATAAATTCCATCTTCCTCCCAACTATGCCACCATAATCACACAATTCAAGGGATTTAATCATCACAAAACAGAACTAAACACTCTTTTATGCTCTCCATTTATTTCCAACACACAAAGTCGATTTTCTAACAAATTTCTCAATAAACACTCGACTTCACACTTTTCTCTTCTCTTTTTTTTTCTTTTCTCTTTTTTTTTTCTCAACAATTTTTATTCCTCTTTTCACAACTTTCTAGAGCTTATAAGAGTAAATAGTAGCACAATATCATCCCTTCTTTTTTCATGACCTACTATGATATTCACCACACAAAGATCCCCATATACTACATCACCCCCTATCATCAGGCTAAAGAATAAAAGCTAAATAGGCTCAAAGTAGATAACAACGGATAATTTTTCGTTAAGGACAGTGTTTGGGAAAAAAAATGTGGCTAACAAAAGATGGCTTAAAATCATCTCCTAATCCTAGGCACAACAGCAACCTCGACACAGAAACCATGACAAGTTCTAGAAGATCACCACATGCATGACAAAACTCACAACAAAGAATAAACTGTGTATGATAAACAGTTATGGCTCAAAATCTCACAGGTTTATTCAACGTCTAAAAGTCAAGGTCAAAATCATTCTAGAATTATGCAAATTAGTTCCAATTATGCTTAAATCATCAAAGAAAATCAAACTCCAAATTTTTTTCACATAAATCATCATTGGCATCTTACCAGAAATCTAATGGAGCATTAATCATCTAAAAAACAAAACAAACACACACCACCAACCAAGCAGAATAAAACAATAAAGCCAACAAAAAGATAAAAGTGATACACATATCTACTCACACCCCCCTCCCCCAAACTTATTACAGAACATAAGTTCGAAAATAAGTTTGGAGGGATGATGATATGTGTGTCATTACTCACAGAAACACATGCTCCATGGTGGTGGTATGAACAAGGCGCGAGTTCCCGCATCTTCCAAGCTCAACACTGCACTAATACCCCGAAACGAAGAAAACAAAGAAACAAAAAGAAACTAAACAGAAGGAAAACAAAACAAAAAAAAACGTTTGGGTTACCTCCCAACAAGTGTTTAATTTAACGTCTAGAGCTCGACGATACCTGATGGCCTCAATGAACATCAAACGCAGCGGGCGTGACAGACCGCCTAACACGAACAGAGGCAGGGGACTCATGCGCATCAGCTGCGTGAAAGATAACGCTTCTATTTTGCACATCTATCATAGCTCACCCCGTAGCTAAGAATGATCGACCAAGAATCAACGGCATATTTGTATCTTCAGGAATATCGAGGACCAAGAAATCCGTAGGGAAGACGAGCTTGTCAACCTTCACAAAGATGTCTTCAACTTTCCTCTCGGCTTCACTCTTCATCATGTCTTCCATGGAATCTTTCTTTGGCTCATTTATCACTCCCCCACTAGAAATTGAGAATCCTGGTGGAGGTTGCACATCATTGTTTGGGTTGTCATAGGATAGATTCGGATACGGGCATCCTCCTGGTTGGAACTACTGCTAACCCGGCTGATATTGTTGACCTCTGCTATACATTCCTGGTTGTCCTCGCTGGAAATTTCCATAGTTTCCTCTGCTATACATTCCTGGTTGTCCTCGTTGGAAATTTCCATAGTTTCCGCCATTAATAAAATTAATGTCTTTCGTGGTCGACGGGTCTTTCACAGCTTGTTCAGGATGTCCAACAGTCAATCCACTGAACTTCTCATGCAACTCTGCTAGCTATGCAGAAATCGCTGCCTGTTGTGTAGCCATTGCTACTTGTTGTGTAACCATTGCTGCTTGTTGTGTAACCATTGCTGCTATAGGATCAGAACTGGAAGCAGCTGCAACCTTTTTCAATTGCATTATCCCTGATGGCCATTGGTAGCTCGTAGAAGCCATACTATCAATAATGCTCCATGCTTCAGAACTGCCTTTCTGGAGTAGAGAGCCACTTGCAGTTGTATCCATATGCATCCGTGTACGTTCCCCGCTGGCATTGTAGAACATGATCACGAGCGTGCCTTCATTAAATCCATGGCTCGGGCACTTTCTGAGCTTTTCCTAATACCGCTCCCAGGTATCCGCTAGCTTTTCTCCCTCATACTGTTGAAACTGCATGATGTCCATCTTCAATTTTAAAGTAAGGCCAGGCGGATGAAACTTGCGTAGGAACGCATGAGCCAAATCCTCCCACACGGTATTCTCTCCCAGCTGGAGTGTATGATACCACGACTTCGCCTTATCCCGCAGTGAGAAAGGGAAAAGACGAAGACATATAATGTCATCGGGAACACCATTCATCTTTACCGTGCTGCATAGCTCCAGAAAATGCTCCAGATGCGCATTAGGGTCCTCTATCGCGTGCCCTCCATACTGGTTCTATTGGACCATGGTGATCAACCCAGTCTTCAGCTCGAAATTATTGACATTGACACGTGGAGGTTCCTGGTAAATATACTGCGGTATGAATGCCTCATTAATCGGAGGCTGCTTCTGCTCCTCTAGCTTTTTCTGCGCATCCAATAACTGCTGCAGCTGTTCCTATATAGCACGAATCTGTTCAGCAGTAGCCATCGTAAGTAGTGTCTGAAAAAATGAGAATTAGAAAAATAAAAAGAAACAGCAAACGCCTGAAGTACTACTAAGTCCTATCAGAAATATTAAAGTAACTTTTAATCAGTCCCCGGCAACGACGCCAAAAAGTTGATCACTAATTTCTTAGCAACAAGAATGACTGCAACTAACACAGGTAATTGTAGCAAGCAACAAGTAATCGAGTATCGTATCCACAGAGACTGAAAAATCGAAATCACTCTAGCTATCTCCTAAACAAACTAAAATAGTAGACAGGCAAACGAAAATAAGGAGGATTTACTTATAACTAAACTCAAACATCAGCAAACAAAGTCACGTAGAAAAATCAAATAATAAAGACCAACTGATCCTAGGGTAGTAAATTCATTAACTAAATCTACGCAATTAATCTAATAATCCTATGTACCAGTTTAATCCAATTATGATGAGAGATCACTTAATTAATCAATCACTCTCGTTAAAGCAGCAACGATCGTAGATTAGTAAATTCTCTATCTTCGCTAGGTCTCAAGAAAACCTACTAACTTACAATAGCTCATAAGAATAGCTCTCTATGATTCGCTTATCTCCGCTAGGTTTTAAGGTTAAAATCATATCATACATTCCTGAATTCGCTAAACAGTTATCTCCGCTAGGTCTCAAACCGAATAGCTAAACATGCAAACTATTGATCAGATAATTCACAAGAAAACAAGCACCAGGAATTATGAATCATAAACTGGAAGGCACAAAGGTATTAACAAATAAATCACATAAATTCAATCAACTATTTACAAACCCTAGAATCAGCTAAACGAAACTAGCCAGACATAATGAAATAAAACATAAACAAAATTAAAAAGAACACAATTGGAAAAACTGAATTATAAAAAAACTGAATAAGAACTATTGTAGCAGCTTGAATCTTCAATCTTGATCCAAGCCTTGAAAACGGAAAAGCAATAAAATTCTAAAGCTATAAAACTGAAAAATTAAGTCTGGGAACTGAAAAATAAAGTTGGGGACCCAAAATAGATCAAAAGAAGACCTATTTATAGTACCAGGGTAAAATACAGAGTTTGAGCTCGAAAATACTGATAAAATCCGAAAATCCCGCAAAATCCCGAAAATTCGGAAATTCTCGTCGGGCACTATTCACTACTTCGCGCGACTTTCTTGTTTCGGCCATATCTTCCTCGTCCAAATTCGAATTTGCGAACCGTTTGCGCCTACGAACTCGTATCGAGACGATTTACAACTTTCATTAAGACCACCGGTCCAAATTCGAACTCCATATTTCTGTAAAAATCATCAAAGTACGACCAAGTAACATATTTCACAGGATAAAGCAATTTAAGCACAAAACAATCATCCAACACTCAATTTCCTATAAAATTAACATCATATGAACACTAAAAACCATGGAAACATGAGTGTTATCACTCCATATTTACAAGAAGCGGTCCGTTCTATCCAGTTCAAAAATCAACTGACTTCGGACTCTCGATTTTAGTGCTTCGATGAAAAGGGTGTTATATGGTGAAATCTGTGAAATCTGGATACTTAGCTTCTACAAAGTTCTACAAACTGCATGCTTACACCTCCACTTGTGAAACGATCAAGTGGTGGAAACTGCTTTGAGGCCTCTTAATTTCTCCCCCCAAAAGTTTGCCATTTGTCATGGCATCTCTTCAAGGACTTAATTCATTTTCATGAGAACTTGGTCTTGCACCATGTACCGATCATTGGCATCTGCTATTGGTGTAAAAAATCTTAAGGATCTACTTCTCATTGTTTAATCTTTTGCGACCTTGTTTGCCCAGCAACATGGAAACATACTTCTTATTGGATTGCGATGAAAAAATGGTTTTTCTTATTTGTGAAAGAGCTGGGGAAAATGATCAGAAATAAGTTTGACAAGGAGGATCTCGAGGTTTGGATTCTCCAAATGTAATTGGCGTGAAATTTTTACGGGAAATCAAGCATGAGCAACAAGTGCACAAGGATGGAGAGTTTTTGAATAACATTGATGATGAGTAAATCATGCATCAGCGCTGTCATTTATTAAATTATTTATTTTATTTGTGAAAAATACAAGTAAAAACATGGAAGGTGGAACATTGATCATCACGTTTAAAGAATACTTGGAATTAGTAAACACATGGAAAGATAATCAGAGTTGACAAAATGCTGAGAAATCAAATAACAAGTCAACATTGACGACGACGAGATTTAAAGACAGTAAATCAGAGCTGAAAACTATAGTTAGGCTTGAAAAATATGTTGAAGTTCGAGGGAGTGTTAATAGAAATAATGGAAGTCAGATGTGAATAATCAAATCTGTTTAGTCCTATTTCGTGACGATTTTATGGGTGTTTAGGACTGCTATGGGTTTATATTTTGGTTTCGTTCACTCAAAAGCTAATTGAGTTGAGCTTATGTGTTAATTTTGTTGTTTCAGGATTTGAAGCTCTAATTGATTAATAAATGGAAAAATATGGAGTTTGAATTATGTTGATTGGTCTTGAGAAGAATTGTGACGAGTTACAATTCTTCTCAAGACCAATCAACATAATTCAAACTCCATATTTTTCCATTTATTAATAAATTAGAGCTTCAAATCCTGAAACAACAAAATTAGCACATAAGCTCAACTCAATTAGCTTTTGAGTGAACGAAACCAAAATATAAACCCATAGCACTCTTAAACACTCATAAAATCATCACAAAATAGGACTAAACAACTCTTCCGCACACTTAGCATTTTGCTTGTCCTCAAGCAAAATCCATATAAATCAAATAAAGAGACGGCTCAACACTCAATTTCAACCAAACATTCAATAAATCAATTCAAATTTTTCAGTCAACACATATCTCTCAAATGGTGTAAGTAACTTCAAGTTTTAAGAAGCAACACCATTATAATACAAATGATTCGATCAGACCTAATTCTCCTCTAGAAGTGAATTCTCTAATGTGATCGCCTTTATAATCATTATCTTATGTTTTCACTATTTTCTTTTCACAATCTTCTGTTCTCTTTGAAAGTTATTCTTTTATTTTCAACAGTTAAGCCACAATTCATGAGATAAAGCCTTTTGGAGGTAATCCAAAGTTTTCTCACGTGGTTTCCCATGCTCATAGAAATACTAGAGGAGCAGAGACTCAGAGCTGTCAAATATTTCAAAATTCATACAACTTCACATATAAAGATAAGATCGTAGGCAATCACACTGACAATACTCCCTTTAGCATCTATCGGACAAATCACGTCTCCATTGCTTACAAATGTGTTGCAACAAAAACTTCTAATTCATCGCACCAAACAAAAGATATGCACAAAAGAAAAATAAGAATAACCACCAACGGCACAAACCCGAAAATCACATTGAGAGCCACATCTTCACAAGATCAATACAGACAAGCTCAATTTCAAGCATTTACTAAATGCAAGGGGACCATTTGCCCCACCAATGAAGCACACAAAGAAACTCTCCCGTATTTACCAAAATCAATAAAACCAAGGCTCCCCACCCACACTTAGAACAAAACACTGCTTGAAATAAGAGTGTAAGAGAAACACTTTCCTAAAATATCAATCAAGGAGATGAGCCAATGGAAATGAAGATGAAGTTCAAAGGCGCAAACAGGCAAACAGCTGGAGTCCATGGGTGGTGTCCATGTGTTTTTGTTTTTTACTCCTTTGTGTGTATTGCAAGTTTTCTTTTGAAATGAAATGAACTTCTTTTGATCTCAACCTGAAGACAATATCTTTTTGTCCAGGCTCTGATTATTTACTTCAGTTATGTCTTCGTTTTGTTCGTTTGAACTGTTGTGTTTTTCCTTCGAGAATGCAAGTTAATAGGTTTTCTTGTTAAGGGGGAATAGCATTTACCCTGTTTAGTAACTTTTTGTTCTTGTTCAGTCTTTTCTTGTCTTAGAACTGTTGTGTGGTTTTGGCATCATTAAAAAGGGGGAAATTGTTGGAAACTTAATGAAATATCATATTCCTTGTTTTGATGATACCAAAATCAATAGGCCTTCTTTGTAATAGACTAAAACTGTTCGAACTCAAGCGTTAGAGTTCTTTTTCTAGTTTAGTTGTTGTTCTGAAGACTGAAGGCTGAAGCCGGAGGACTGAAGACTGAAGACTAAAGTTGCCGACTGTTGACGAATTAAGGCAAAGTCAAATACTGGTATTTGACTAACCAGTCCAAGAATCAGTTACGACTGATTACTTAATGCAGCCCACGTGGATTCAGCAGACTCATACTAAAGTCAAGTATCAGTTAAACATTCTTCCTCGGACAGAAGCTCCAAAGCTTAAAGGAAGCCACGCACTCCAGAAGTACAGCCGCATTAAATGCAGAGATCTCACGATCGTCCTTTCTCTGCAGAGGCCCTTCCTTTTTGGTGATTATCTTTTCAGATATGTCCTATCTCTTGCTCCTCAAAGTAGCCGTTCTCACCAAACAAACGAACCTCGAAAATTGAAGCCTCAGTCCAAGTTCAAATTACTCTCTAACGGAAGTAATTCTTGAAGACCATTTCAGCCAACAGATTTATTCAAGACGTCTCCTATAAATAGAGCTCGAGGATCACTTCAATCTTCACCGATTCAACTACATAAGCTGAAACGCTGCCGAATTCATCACTCAGCATTCAAAACCATTCCAAAGTTTGAATCGAAGAAGAGAATCACAAAGCCAAAAATCAGTCACTACTGATTACATACATTATCTTAGAACTTAGGCAAATATTATATATCCAAAGCCTTAACTGATTACAGAGAACCTATTCTTTGTAATCTAGTTGGCAAGTTTTCGAAACTCTTTTCAACCGACCGAATTGAGAGATTGAGTTGTAAGGAGTTCAGACCAGTGCTCTATCTCCGAAGAGATGTTAGTGCCCAGTGTGTGCTAAGAGTGAGAAATCCAATCAGGTGTGTTGGTACTAAAGATATGTCCAGGTTTGCTGTGCACCCGTAAGCACATGCCCAGGTTTGTTGTGCACCTGTAAGCACATGCCCAGTGAAGTTGTCAGTCTGATCAACTGACCGTGGATGTAGGAAGTATTTTCCGAACCATGTAAAAATCTCTGTGTTGTTTACAGCTTTCAGTTTTTACCTTCTTACTTGTGTTCAAACCTTTTCCAACTGAAAACTGATTAACTGCAAAGAGAAACTTAATTTCTGACAACGTGTTTAATCTCACAGGCTATTTCGAAACAAAAGTTTTCCGCTGCGTGTGTTATTAGTCTAATTGATTAATCTTCGGATAGTCAGTAAGATTCATAACATCTCTCTGTTCAACAAACTTGACTGAAGCTTTACGTGTATCAGTTAAAGTCTCAGACTTGATAACTCCTTACTGAAGAGTATTTAGTATCAGTCATCAACCTAACTTTTACTAAACTCCTTTCTCCAAAAAGGTTGTGTCGGTTTGTGTTTCAAGTTTTATTTTCAAAAATAGCCTATAGGTGTATTCTCCCCCTTCCCCCCCATACACCTATTCGAGACTCTCCGGACCTAACAATGGCCGTCTCTTCTTACAAGTTAGCAAGGAATTCTTGCTCAATGTCGTCTTCATCCTGCAACTTATCAAAAAATTCCTGCACAATGCGATCCTCCTCAACAACATTAAATATCTCAACATAAGAACAGTTCTGCAATGAAGGATTAAGAGTAGTAGGTTTCTTATAAAAAACTGAGAATGTTACCGATCTACTTGATTCGGCCATACTCAATGTTCCAGATCCCACGTCAATAGATGAAATTACCTTCCTTCTAGAACAGTAGTGGAATCTCCTTTCCGGATTCTTCTGAGTGTGTGAGGTTTCCTCAATCGCTGGAATACCATGCCCACACAATTTCTCACGCCCAATTGAATCCCTTGAGCTCGAACAGTTCGACATTATTCAGACTTTGAAGATGACGACGGAAAGAGCTCCCTTCTATCTTGAAAAATAAGACAAGGGGAATTGATTAAGAACAGCTTCAGAAGACGATTTCAATGGATGAATTTCAGATTCTTGCTCCCTTCAAATCGAGCTACCTTCTACCTTCTACTTTGAAGATGAAGGCCACGTCCGATGCTGAAAGACAAACGCTCAAATTCAGATGCTCTCTTCTATTCCCAATTTCGGCTCGCGACGCTCAAAGACTGACGCGATTTCAGAAGCTCGCGAATTTGGTGTCTTTTTCGAATTAGGGCTCTGCTCGAGTCCTTCGACTCTGGTTCGATTATGCCTGCAAGTTCGTGATATACGCGGCTCTTCACGGATGCAATTAGGGCATCTTCACAGACGCGACTCTCTCAAGCTCGCGACAGACGCGGTGCTTTGGTTCGCAGTGTGGTGAAGCTCGCGAATCTGGATCTTGAATCTCCCTAGGTTTTGAAAGCTCGCACTCAGAGGAAGCAATTAGGGCTTGCACTCCCTTGGTGTCTCTGATTCTCAAAGAAAATAGAGGTTGCGCTCTCAATTTCTCTCCAAATTGGGGCTTGAACTTCTAAAGGGAAAGAGAAGAGGGAATATTCAGACGTTTTTTTTTGGAGAAATGGGAGAGGGAATTTCAGACTTGATTTTTGGGAGATTATCATTCACGACGTCGTTTTTTAATTTTCATTTCCACGTGGCGTCCGGCGAGTCCACGTAGACAATCCGGCGTCCACGTCATCTCTTCATTTGGGGATTTCCGGTGCCATGGGAAAAATCAGAAAGATATCAAAGTTTATGTATTGTGGGGCTGAATTTAAAGGTGGTGTGCAATTCCAGAAATTTGTGAAAGTTTATGTATTTCCTAGTTAGGGTTATTGCTTTGATTTTCATCCTTACGCCTTGAGTAATTCAGTAGTTAGAGATTTATTTCTAGTTATCATCTTACCGTGAGTTTCTAATTATTGCCTAGATAAACTCTGGATTTATGATTTTCATCACAGTATCAGTATTTATTTCCCTATGCTCTTTAGATTAATTCTTATTTATGAATTAGATTGTTGTCTAGATAATTGATTTCATGATTGCTTGTTTAATTATTGAATTATTGCTTTCCTCACGAACCCTAGCGTAGAATTACATGCTATTTTATTACTGCTTATTCACAGTTGATTTTCCTCTAGATAATTTTATATGTTTTATTTCAATTACGTGTTAGTTAATGAGAGAGAGTGTCAGACCCAAAATATTGATTAGAGTGTTTAGGTTGATTTCTTGTTAATTGTGTGCAACACGAGCAAACGCCCTGCTTAGCCTTTCTTGAGAGTACGACTTGGGTTAGCTTATTCCACTGCAATTGACCTCGTACGATTGCGAGTTAATTCAATAGGTGTTTCAAGTTGAGTCAAAATACAAAAGATAGAGGTTGATCAATGCTGACTACACATCCGACAAAATACCTGACAAAAGCTGCTAATTAGTAACAATATCTTCAGTGAAAATGATCAAGATTTGGGCGTCGCATGCAGTGTACGTGAACCTTAGAAATTTACTGTTTAATCCTTCTGTATCTTCTCTATAAATAGGGAATTCATTTCATTTGTTAAGATTAGGCTATCTCTCAATACAAGAACGATTCTACAGTTTATTTTTCAGTGTTCTTCAAGTTCTTCTGATTCCTCAAGCAAATCGTGACACTCAGGTTCGATTCCAACAACGATTTAGTTATTTTTCCTTAGGATGTTGATATTTGTTTCATCAGGCAGCTACCTCTTTCACTGTCAACCTACCATGAAGCTCGAAGACTTATGTTTATTAATCAACACATCTTACCACCAAAGGTTTTGGCGAAGTGGAAAACTCCTAAGCTGGGGCTTTTGCACCTAGATGTGGATGTTTCTTATCACGACAATGGTCAGCGCTTGGGCATTGGTTTTATATTAACGGGATCATTTGGGAAAAATTATTGTTGCGTTGAGCAGACCAACTGTATATGTGGCCACGGTTGTCATGGGTGAATTGCATGCTATATTGCTTGGCATCGAATTTTGTCTTTAGCATGATATTGGATCAGTCGTTTTGTTCTCTGACTCGCTCCTGGTGATCCACGCTCTCCAGGACAAGCACATAGGTTCGGATTTTTTATGTAACGATTTATGGAAAACTTTTAATTATGCCCGAGAGCATGTGGTTTTTGATTTTTGTCATGCACGATGGGAGGCTAACCGCCCGAGTTTTTCCTTCATGGCTCTGGGATATTGTACACTCGGATATGGTTTGAATAAAGTCATTGGATTTCCTCTCCAGAAAAAAGAAAATGTAAGTCGAGATCTAATTTAAGTGCCATTATTTTAAATTGAGTATTGAACGTCCATCCATTCGAATAGAATATCACGAAACTAATCATATTTTAAAGTACCCATTCAAATAGAATATCACGAAACTAGTCATGTCTTTTTTTTTTTTTTTTGATCGGGCAAAGTCATGTTAGATGTTAGTAATTAGTTCCTCATCCACTCCACGAAACTAGTCATGTCTAAGAGCATCCGCAATGGGGTTCCTTGATAGCCTACTTGATAGTGGTTGTGTTATTGAGTAGGTAGTGCTGCATTGGGGTTCCTTGATAGCCTACTTGATAACATTAGTTTTGATTTTTATGTTTTTCATTTAAATTTAATTGCATAATTTAAATAACATAATTTATTTTAAATTTAAATTGCAATAATTATAAAATCCTAAATATTACATAAAACTTAAATAAAATAAAAACAATTCCTAAATTTTAACTACTCTGGCCCTAGAGGTCCGAAACGTGCCCAAAGGTGCTCCATCAGTGCTCATATGGAAGAAAATATCTTCACCTTGAACAGCCTCGACAATGCGCAAGAACAGCTCATTCTGCATGCGAAATCGACGCCGGAAAAAAGTAGGGCCGTACGTTGGATTGTCGACGAAGTAGTCTTGCATAAGACGTACATGGGCCTCTTCACGATCACGGTGGACGTATGATCGGGGATGTTTGGCACGCGCCGGCTCCGGCGCCGGTTGGGGGCAGTATGATTGAAGCAGTTGTTTCTGCAACTCAACCAACTCCATGAACTTTTCAGCGACTTCGTCGGAATCGGGCGAAGAATCATGTTCAGGTGACGACATTTTTGGAAGAACGAATATGATATTTTGCAAGAAAAATTGTAGGAGGAAGAAGGAGTGAGTTGTGATGAATGAAAGTGAGTTGTGATGAATGAATAAGGGAGAAGTATTATTTATAGAGAGAAAAGAAGAAAAAAACAAAAAAAAAAAGGAAAATGGGCTCAAACGGACGAAAGAGCCGTTGGGGAAGAAAAAAAAAATTGAAAAACAGTCGAAAAAGCCGTTGGAAATTTTTTTTTTTTTCTGGCGCGTGCAGAGCACGCGCCGCTCGAGGGTACCCGATAACACGAGAACTCCTCGAGGAGCTCCCCCCCGCATCGCGCCTACTCGAGTGCAACACCCTCCTTGAGTAGCCACTCGAGGAGAGCGTTGCAGATGCTCTAATACTTTAAATCGAACAATCCCTATGTGGACTATATCATAAAATAAATTATGCTGAAATAGTAATAATTTTGTAACTCACATTAGGTTATATATTGTTGAAGTTATGAATCTCAAGTGGAGGAAATATTCAAGAATTTATTGTAGTTTCATGAGACACAATTGTGAATTTATAGTAAAAACAAAGAATGTTTAGTATCGACTATCGAGTAGAATTCCGAACTTTGTTTATTAAATACTTTGATTCTCACAAGTTTAATTGAATCTATACGAACTTTATAAATTTATATTTATATTCAAAATATTGATTATTTTCTTTTAAAACAAATTATTTCATTCAAAATAATATATATATCCTATATATATATATATATAAATTACTTTTTTATGACAAATAAAGTTAATTAAAGATTTAATACAATCATTATTAATTTTAGTATAGATAATTAAAAGTTGTATCTATTAATAATTTATATTTATCAAGCTAAATTACATAACGAACGTGTTCACGATCTCAATACTACCAAACTCATTTTTTTATTTTTTTTTGGGAGGACTACCAAACTCAAATTTGATTTATTTATTATGTATGGAACTTCGCTAAACAATATTTTTTCGAGCTGAAATTCAAATAATTTGCGAGTTTAGTTTCTTTACAGCTTCGCCCTAATCATATAATTCCTCAAGAGTTAGAATATTAATTTTCGCTATGAAAATATAGTGAGACGCAGTTTAATTATTTGCGGTAATAAATTGGATTAGACAGTAGATACTACTAAAATATAGTCTAATAATACTAAGCCAAATTTTGAATAAAAATTATGTGAATCTTGTCCCAATCAAAACTCGATATATACAGATTGGAGTATAAGATATTCGCTTTCAAATAATGTTCCCTCGATTGGCTTAAAATAAAGAAAAATAATGTTCACTCTAACTCAATATTACCACAACCAAATAATCATATCTAATTATCTATCTTGATTTTTGGCAAAAAGATCCCTAATTGATATGCGTAAGCTTACACGCATTTAAAGCGTTTCAATCCTTTTATGTTTCAAGTATATCCTAGTTACAAAAAAGAATATTTTTAACATGGTTAGGGAAAAAAAAAATCGTTAAATAGACGAGTTATTATTTGATGATAATAAATACTAGCAAAAAAATCTCAACAGGTTAAATCTTGAATCTTTCAGCAGAAACTAACAATACAAATATACAATGATAAACTCCAAATTATATACTTTTATTAAAAATAAATAAATGGCAATCAAATCGAGAATCGAACGGTCATATTTCGTGGCCGTTGGATCATCCCGACAAAATCCGTCCGTCGCTTTGATTCCCCAAAAAGATAATTATTAAAACAAAGCAAATAAAGGAAAGAAAAAAAAAATCACGGACCCCACTTCGTAATTTTCAAGCAGTTGAATAACAAAATCAAGTCCGATGACGTGGCGCACTCCAACAAAAATATATATAGTCACGCCTCTGTGCAAGCCCTTATACAAAGGTTTAGATAGAGAAAGGGTTACCATTTAGAGAGAGAGTGAGAAATTAGGGTTTTGGGAGAAAAATGGCGGACGGCGATCTGAAGAAGGGGTGTGTGAAGTGGTTCAACGATCAGAAAGGCTTCGGCTTCATCACCCCCGACGACGGCAGCGAGGATCTGTTCGTCCACCAATCCGCCATCAAATCCGACGGATTCCGCAGCCTCGGCGACGGCGAGGTTGTGGAGTACACGGTCGAGATCGGCAACGACGGACGCGCCAAGGCGGCCAACGTGACCGGACCTGACGGCGTATCTGTGCAGGGCAGCACCCGCGGCGGAGGCGGCGGGGGCGGCGGAGGAGGATCCTACGGTGGAAGAGGCGGCGGAGGCGGTTACAACGGAGGAGGAAGCAGAGGCGGCAGCCGTGGTTACGGAGGAGGTGGTAGCTACGGCGGCGGCGGTAGCTACGGAGGAAGCGGTGGCTATGGAGGCGGCGGCGGCGGCTACGGAGGAGGCGGTGGTGGTTACGGAGGAGGCGGCGGCGGAAGCGGCTGCTTCAAGTGCGGTGAGAACGGTCATATGGCGAGGGAGTGCCCGACCGGAGGTGGCGGTGGAGGAGGTGGCCGGTACAGCGGCGGCGGTGGTGGAGGTGGCGGCGGCGGAGGCGGCTGCTATAACTGCGGTGAGGATGGACATTTTGCCCGCGAGTGCCCTAACAACAATCGTTAGATCTGCTTCTCCGTAGCCTATTTCCAAGCTTGGTTTATTTTACTTTTTTTTGTCTGATCTAGGGTTTCTTATATGGTGATGGTATTAAAAAAAATCTAAGAATGATGTTTGTTCTGGTGTGAGCAAGACGCTTTTGGGTTTCTCGACTGTCTGCTCCCCAGATTTCTCTCTGGTTAGGGTTTGAAATATTTTGAATGCGATGTTGGTTTTATGTTATATTTTTGTCCACAAATGTATACATGCGTACATGTATAAACATATGTTGGTTGGCAATTTATCGAATCAATTGAGTGCTTGGGTTCATTGATCCGTCTCTGTTTTTCACCTGCTTTTGTTGAATCGGCTTCGCTTATTTCAATTTTAATCGATTTTTTGTGAATGAATGAATGATTTATCTCTTTATTTTTTGACTATTTTATTTGCTTGTTTGAAAAAAATTGTAAATCGATGCTGTGTGATTGTGATTGCGACATTGATAAATGTTTTATCTAACTACATAAATTAGGAGAAGCTTTTTATGTCTGTTGATTTGATGCGAAGGTGCAATGCGTATATTTTGATGATGAAGTTTCTTCTTAGTGGGCATTGGAACGATTTGCCCTTTTCAGTCCCATTTTTATTTTCTGAAGTTGGATACGAAGTTTTCGATGCTGCTTAAAATTATAGACGTTTTTTTAAAATGAAATTATTGATGATTTAGGTATTGTTGTTTGCATAAATACTTGATAAGATGCAACTAATAGAAGCTCTACTCTAAATTTACACACTTTCTCCACAAAATTGTTTCACATTTCATTGCATTAGTGCATTTCGTGGCGAAGCTACATTCATTGCTCTCAATCTCAAGCTGTTTCTCCATGATTCTGGTCTGAGGCGATTTTAAAGGGCGTGGTGATGAGGTGGCGGATGGGTGGTGTTGGGCATGGGATGCGGCAGAGGAGCGGGTGAATGCGGCGGCGGTAGCTGAGGGAGGCATTGGTAGCACTTGGTGAAAAGCCCAAATGTGTCGATTTGGTGAATGAAATTAGTCATACTGGCCCATCCACCAAACCCAAACCCAACAATCAAAACCCACACCACTACAAATATGTTGATCAAATATGCCCCCACCCATCTCCCAAAATACTTGGAAGGCTGCTCCACTGCATTCTGCACAAATTAAATCCACCAAATCTTGAATTCTATCTACCTCCAACGAATAAATTATTTAGGGGGATAAGTACCTCTCTTGCTGCGGCCGATCGGAAGGTGAAGATGTGGGCGAGGGCTGGGATGATGTAGACGGTGAAGCTGACGAGGAGCGATCCGACTGTGGAGTTGATGGGGCCGAAAAACGGGAAGATGATGGCCAGGAACCATATCGGCACCACCACGGGTAGCCGGGCTGCCGCCCTCTTGCACAAGCTTTTGCACTCATGCAACCCTATGGCCTTCTCCCACACGAAGTATAAGGGTGTGCAGGCAAATCCGAATGTTATGAACTGCAACAACGACAACACTGTTAGACGTTGCTTGAGTTGATCTCATTGAATGACCTAACAATCAAGATTCATGCCTGGTGAATTAGCATCAAAATTACGGCAATGTCCTTGAATGTGGATCTTGGGAGGAGAGAGAAAGCATTGGAGTGATTGAGAAGCAAATCTCCAAAAGCCCAATACACAGCTGATGCAGATGGGAGGGTCAGAGTCAACACATAGAGTGTTGCTAATAAATATATGGCCTTGAACTTCTGTGGCTTCCACATTGCGTGCATGATCTCTCTGTCCAAAATCAAACATTTATTATGATTTGTCTCAACAAAAAACACACTCAAAAAGAAACAATAAATTCAAAGCATTCAATCCCAACATGATCTCTCTGTCCAAAATCAAACATTTATTATGATTTGTCTCAAGAAAAAAAAAACAAAAAGAAACAATAAATTCAAAGCATTCAATCCCAAAACCACAAGCCCATCTTCCTATCTAGAGATATGATGTTATCTGTTCATTGACTGCACTGTTACTTGAAACAAATCTACACACTTTATTGTGTAGTATCATTTCATAGCCCCTTGTGACAGAGCTGCAGTACCACTACTTTGTAGTGTTGCATTTTTTATTAGGGTTTATAATTGAATCTTTTAAAGATTTGGTCTTCACAATTTTTCTTTTTGAAATGTTCATAAAAAATAGTGTTATGTTATTTATAAACATTACCCATAATGGATTATCATTCATATATTTACTTATTTACCTATTCTATCATATGGTGTAATCCTCTTTCCACTCACAATATAATTATTTATTATTAACAACCCTACCTTTAAGGTGAGATTATTTCTCTACTCATTATATATTTAATCAGTTTTATTAAAACTCGTGTCGTTCTCTCATATGACTGGGAGTATCAGTTATATCCTAGCTCGTGAAACTTATCAATTACTAAGTATTTATCACTCTCTTTTTAATCTTTTCATTTGTATTATTGAAGAAGCTCCAATGATAAATTCATTGAAATTGAAACAATTGGGATAAAATAGATAAAAATCACTAACCAGAGAATTCTATGAAGAAAACAGTGAGGTGCAGAAAGTGATTGGGGAAAGAAGTTAGGCTTTTTTGCTATACACTCCAAAAGGGTAAAAAGTGGGTTCCCAAGAAAGTGCGATTCTTTTCACCCTAGCACGCCTAAAGAGAAGGGCAGTAATGGAAATCCACTAAATAGGGAGTAGTGAAGAAAAAGACATGACATTCAACTCAAAGAATTGTTTTATGAAATAAAAGAGATTGGTCATTAGATTACATGTCTGGATGACCCAGACCATGTCTATATTTGTCAATGTTCAGTCCGTTTTAAATTTGTGTAAGGCCTAAAGAATCTCAAAACACCCCCTGCAAATTTACCTTTCTACCCCTACCCGACAGGCACATTGGAAGCTAGGCAAGATAAATTAAACTAAACCATAGTGTAATACATTTTTCTAAAAAAAATCTTAGGATGTCTTACACAGTCACAGCATGTCCCCCAAATGTGTATAGAATGTTTGTGGCTCCGGTGAAATACAACACCATCTTGGTGGGGCCCGAGTGCGTAACGCCCTCGACCTATATACATCACGATGAAATACAGTCGTTAATAATTGGTCGCGATCGAATAGATCGAGATGGTGAGGTACCTGGCCATGAAGTAGGGATGCAATGGTGAGGTACCAAGCTGTGTAAGTGGTCATGATTAGGCCAAGAAATGACCAAATTCTATAGTTGTGGAATGATGGGATGAAAACAGTTGTTGCACAACATGCCCCAAAGATGTATGTCCATGTCCTCTTGTCCAAGTTGTCATTTATGTAGTAGATATTGCTGCGAGGAAAACAAAATATATATATAAAAAATTTAAACGAATTTCTCGTGAAATTTTAATGTAACGAAACAGTGCAGCATCTGACGAGACACGTACCTAGCACAAGCGATGAGTTGGATCACGGATCCGAACAAGAGGAAGGTGCAATTAAATGCCAAGCCCACATTCCTCCAATGCTTCCCAAGAAGCCCATCAAGAACTTCAAACCACTATTTTTTGAAAAATACAATACACAATTAAACAAAACCATTCCACATGATAAAATAGAAATGCACATGTGAAGATATGCTTAATTTTTGTAAGAAAAAAAATGGAAAATTACCTGAATAACATGGTTTCTAAAGACAACTTTCTCCCTCTCCTTTCTAGTTCTGTACTCAACATAGAGAATGCTTATGAGATATGCAGTCCAACTCCCAAGCAACCCATAAAATAATTGGAAGAGAATTCCTGACGTCATCCCCAGCTGCGAGAACGAGTAGGGCAACGTCAGCAGCACTTGCGCCACCTAATAAATTAAACAAATTATAATTTTATATAAATATGATAATTAATCTTTTTTAGCCCCGGCTTGGCTTCGTCTCTAATATGCAACGACAAACCCAAGAGGAGCCAATACGGGGGCGCTTAAGCACTCACCATACATTTTAAAAAAATAAATGAGAAATAAGTATTTAAATATAGTGACACGTGAACTCGAACTTAAGATCTTTACCAAATTAAAATACGACAAAATAATCTTTTCAAATTTTAAAATTTTTCCCTTATTAAATCAAAACAAGGGAAAATATTATTTTCGAAATTTCGATATTTTTTTTTAATATGTAAGGATTTTTTGTGCATGGGCCCCTGAATGTAAGTGAACCTGGTTGGAGGCGCAGCTGAACCAGGCGTCGTAGGCGGAGCCGCCGTGCCAGAAGAGCTTCGAGATTCTTGATTTCATGCCGGAAGGCTTCCCTTCCGCCGCCTCCATTTCCACGTAGCTTCCGACCACCACACTCTCCGCCGCCTTGTCCGAAGACTCCATTTTTTTCTTATAAAGAAATTTGGCTTTGTTTTGGAACTGTGTTAATTAGCTAAGCTAGCACGATGTAATGCAAGTTTGCAATGCAGCATGTATGAAGAAGATTGTGTATCTATATATATACATATATATTGTTGGTGGGGTTGGGTGGGGGGTTGGGGTAGGGAGGGAAGAGCGACTTTGGGAAGGGAGAAAGCACGCTTTTGTAGAGGTTCAAAGCGCTATTTCTGAGGTTTTTTGAAGGAGTTGATTTTTTCTGAAGTTTATTTTAATTTGTAATTTAATAATAGTATCTTGTTCTTGTCTCGTAGTGAAAGGGATTTGATTAAATTATAAATTTATGCGATGTTTAAGTGTTAATTTAATAATGTTTATCAGTTGTATAAGCGTGGCAGGCCTGTCCGCACGAGGGGGTCTCTAATTCCGAGATTAATTGATTAATTAATTAATCCTTCATACATGTCACGGAGGGAGATTGCTTTCGTTTTCTTTCTCCTTATTATGAAATTTTTATATCGATTAATACATTTTTTTTTCTATTTTGGAAAAATTACCTGTACAATGTCGAGTAATCAGCCAAGACATTAAATCATATTTTCATAACTGACTCCATAAATTCAGTTTTTGGTGCTTAAATTATGCCTCCTTAATGTATTTCTTCTCGTTATTCTAAAAAAATGCACTATTTCTTCTCGTTTAATGCAGTGAAATTCGACAACAAAATTTTGTTTGGCACAATATTTTAATTTAGTGGATTAATAAATTATATTTTTATTAATAGAATATATATAATAATTCGATACTCTACATTAGGATAGAGTGACTAAATGGAGCAATATGGAGACATGAAGCACTAATTTATTTTATAAATATTCATATGATGGGTATTGTAACTAAATTATATCGAATTCGACGAATATTTATATTTAGAGACATCCAAAATATGTATGATAATTAGTTAGTACCCACTTCGTTAACGAAAGAATTTTCTAATTTTTTTTTTGGAATATTCATAATTTTTTATTTATTTTAAAATTATATCTCATTATTTCTTTTTTTAGAAATATATTCCACTGTTTATAATACTCTATTTATTCTTATTTTTAAATTTTTTCATTATTTTTAATATTAATTACCATGTATTAACCATATTTTTAATACACTCAATAATTTTTTTTGTTAAGATTTATGTCATTCTATGCTAAGAAAATTCCTTCGTGATAGTCGCAATATTTGTTTTAATACATAAAAAAGAATAGGGGGTGAATGTGGGGGAATAATGAGAAAGTAGACCAAATGATTGCAGCCAAACTGGCGTGGTCGCTTTGCTAAGAATAAGAAATTTTCTTTTACCACATAAGGGCAAAATAGGGAAACCAGTCAATATGTGAGGGCTCAACAATCTATGCACATTTTTAAATATTTACAATTTTTCAGAAGAAAAATGATGCATTGTTACAAATTACAATGATATGGAGTATTAATTTTGTTTTCCTAGTATGATTTCAGTTTTTTTTAGATTTTAACCTATACATTATCATACTGATACATGATATTTTAGTACTATTTGTTAGTTCCCCTATCTTCTAACACAAAAAAAAAAAAAAAAATACTCCCTTCATTCCACTTATACTGACACTTTTACTTTAGACACAGAGATTAAAAATAAAGGGTTAAGAGTGTAAAGTGGGTAAAGACTATTTATTTAATGTGTGTAGAGAAGATAAGGACCACATACTTATTTTTAAAAAATATCAATATAAATAAAATAAATAAAAAAGTAAGTGTGCCAATATAAATGTACAGGGGAGTATTTGTTAGTTTCCCTATTCATCATGTGAGTTTGCAATTGATTAACTTTAGCAATTTTGATTGTTGCGAAGAATGGAGAATAGTTCTGACACTATCAAAATATAGGAAAATATATATGCTCCATTCCTCCATCAAATAGAATCTCGTTTGACGTTAGAAACAAATTTTTAATAAAATTATTATAAATACTCCCTCCGTCCCACGAAGCATGACACAGTTTCCTTTTTGGTCTGTCCCACGAAGCATGACACGTTTCTAAAAATGGCAAAAAAATTACCCTTTATTCACATTTTCACCTTTTCATCTACCACACTTAACACACAAAATATCAATTTCTTAATTCTCGTGCCGAAAAGAAGTGTGTCATGCTTCATGGGACGGAGGGAGTAGAATAAAGGTATAATTTATTAGGGTAGTGTTAATATAAAAAAATTAAATAAAAATATAGTACTCCCTTCGTCTATGAAAAAGAGTCTTACTTGCCCTATTTTTTTGTCCATGAAAAAGAGTCTCATTTAATTTTTTGAACCATCACATCACACCTTTTCTCTTACATTTAATTATAAATTGTACTTTTATTTCACTTTTTAACTAAGAATGTACTTTTATTCTATTTTTTGTACTAATAATACCCCTACAAATTATAATTTTTTCTCACTTACACCTACTTTAACAACTTTTTTAAAACCCGAGCCGAACCCCAAATGGGACTCTTTTTCATGGACGGAGGAAGTATTAGTTAAAAAAAATTGAATAAAAATATAATTAATTTATAATTAAATATATGAGGAAATATATAATGTGATGGTTCAAAAAATTAAATGAAATCTTTTTTTTGGAGACAAGAAAAAAGGATTAGTAGGAGTGTAGGACTCTTTTTCATGGGCGGAGGAGTGAGTATATAATATGGAATAAACATGTATGATTATTAATCATTATGCATTATTTTCAAGAAGATGAAATGAAATGGTGCAGGCATGCTTTTCAAAATTACTTTTAACTGTACATCTTTTTTCTCATATGTAGCTCTCAGAATCAGAAGTATTACCCAAACGTAGTACAAATTATTAACTGTTTTAATAATATTTGATTTTAAAAAAAATATGAAAAACATATATATGTAGTTTATATAAAAAAAAATTGCTGTGAGAATTCCTGTACTAAACCAACAAAGTAATTTGTGATATTTATTGAGCGTAGAATTTCAATAAAATTACTTTATACAAAATTCTCATAGTTCTTACGATAATAGTTTTATATAGGAGTTGGTTAAAATAAAACTATACTTTGTTGTGAAAATTGAGAACGATGCACTAAACATATTATATTACTGCATTTGTTATAAAATTAACTATAGTAGAAAAAAAAAATATTTTTCATGAAATTCAAATTCAAGTACTGTTGCATTCATCTATTAAAGTGATGCATTATATTAATCGTATATCCTAGTGAACCAAGGGCTAAAACTGTATATATATTATATATATGTATATATGTGTGTGTGTATTTAGAAATTATTGGAAATCTAAGATAGAAGAAAATGTAATGTTCAAAATTTTAATGGGATTATTCAAGAATTTATTTGTGTAACTTGGAGAGACAATAAGAACAAAAGAAAAAGTTATCTTTGTTCACCCTTTTGCAATTAAAGCAAAAACTTGTGTGTTTCTTGTCTTCAAATGGGTTAGATTTTTCTATCAAAATAATTATTTAGATTCCATCCAAATTTCTTTGCTTTCTTATTTGGCAAGAGCGTACATCCCATATGCAGCCTTATGTTCATCTTTTCCTTTTTGCCTTTTTTTCCCAAAAAAATATAATAAAAAATTACAATTTTATGAATCGTCATATCGATGAGATGGAATGTGTGTGACTGAAAGACTATATAAATAATTCGATTATGTTGTCTCAAAAAAAAAAAAACATTATGTTATGTTATGCATTGTATAGATGATGCACATTAAATAGATATAGTAATCATATATATATATATACATACTCCAAAATCAATAATAACTTACCAGGATATACTATGATTGTTCCCAAAGATAACCCTTATACATTATAATTTTTTTTCCCCTATATATATGAACATGTTATGTAATTATGGTTTTATTTATGTGCATCAGAAACATAGTGATTGTGAAATTTGTTGGAGAAATGATAAACTGTGGCAATGGGACCAGAAACATTCTCTGAAAATTTGTCTTCCATTGACTGTCTCTTTGATCATGACTCCTATAATACAAACCAGTTTGAATTTGCAAAAATGATTTTTTTTTTATTAATGTCTACTATTTATTTGTTGTACATTTTAACCATATTTTAAACGTTGAATTTATCTTTTCCTCATAAATTGTGAACTTCAATCCATCACTTGATACAAAGCCTTGAAAATGCAACGGGTGAACTTCCATTCACGCGCACGCGCAGGGGAGGACTAGACTAAAAACATCTTTTTATATAAAATAGGAATAGATCCACACTTCATAATCTAACGGTTGAGATTTAATTTTAAAAAATTCGTATATAAATGTATGAATTCTATGTAGAACATGTATCAATTCACTGTGTAAATGTATGAATTGCAAAAATTAAATTTTTTACTACCTATGAGATTCAAATTCAAGACAATGAATTCATCAAACAAAGTGATGAATCAACTGTAGACCTTGATGGTTTAAGGGCTGAAAGTGAATATTTTAAAATTTGTTTTTATTTTAGCCCCCTCCTGTACATATGTAGAATACGTCTAAACTCAATGGATAAATGTTTGAATTCTGAAAATAAAAATTTTCGCTTCCTATAAAATTTGAACTTAATACCTTGAATTTATCGAATAAAGTAATGAATTAATCGTTGATCTCGATGATTTAAAAACTGAAATGATTCATATTTTATATTTCAAAATGAATTCATCCCCCCTTCCCCCACATACATTTGCATTACAATTTTAACGATTAAATATCAACCATTAAATTAGGGATATATTAATTAATTATGTAAATACATTCATATTTTATACTCTAATAATGATTTACAATCTAACTACTCTCTCTATATATGTAGTATAATTTTTATCTCTCTCAAGAAAAATACATACGGCACTAAACCTTATAAAAAAATGTCATAATATCCAGCGTGCAAAATTAACATTCACGCAAAGCCACATACCAAAAAAGAAGAAGAAGAAGAGATTTTGATGCTATAATTATTAATGATGAAGACAATAATTAACACTAGTTTAACCAAAAATTAATGTTAATTAAGAAAACATTCAATTATGTGACTTTGCCACATTCCACCAGGGTTTTATTTATGTTCATGCAAATGATTAAAGGGATTTTGTTGGTTTAATATTTCCCTATATATATACTTCTCCTTTTTTTCTAGACATAATATTTGCAGGTGTTTTCATATCTCGAACAGGAAATTAACTTTTCCGACCCCAAAATTAAGGAGAGATTTTCAAGATATTGGTACCAATTTTAGATATAAATCTTATTTACACTTCATCTTTTTTCAAATAAACAAATAATTTTAAAGATCAAGTCGAACCTAAAATATTTGGCCTCAAATATTAATCATACTAATAAGGAAGCTAGTGTCAGGGAGTCAGGGAAGTGGGTTGGGAAGGATTGGGTTTGGGACTTGAAGTGGAGGAGGGAGCTGCGGGATAGGGAGAGGGAGACGGTCATTCTGCTTACAAATGCTATCTCAAACTGTTGTCCGAATGCAGGTATTGAAGATGGCTGGAACTGGACAGCAGCACCGGATGGCAAATACACCACGAGATCTGCCTATTTTGCTATCAAATCAAGAAGGAGCGAATGTCAAAGTCAGAACGCAGACGCGAAGTCCTTGGCGTCGATTTGGACAACGCCCGCACCGCATAAAGCTTTGGTTACAGTGTGGAGAATCCTCCGGAACCGGCTTCCGACTTGTGACAATCTCAGTAAGAGGAACATCAGCCTGGGAGACGGGGAGCGCGAGTGCCCACATTGTCATGAGCATGGTGAGTCCACTAATCACCTGTTCACTTCGTGTGCTAAAACACAAGAGATTTGGAATAAGATTCAGCAATGGATTGGAGTCAGTTTGGCCCGACCTTGCACGACAGGTTTGCATTGGGAAATGTTCTGCTACTGTGGCAAAAATAAGAAGGTTACGAAGCTCCTTAGGTTGATTTGGGTTGGATGCTGTTGGATTCTTTGGAAGAAGAGGAACGACAAAAAATTTGAAGGAAAAGACTGGGAAGTTGTGGATTTGATTTTGGAGTTAAAAGCTAGAACTTGGTGTTGGAATAGAATTTATGGTGTTTTAGATAAAGATTTGGATTTCTCCTTGTGGAGTTCTGATGACTTAATCCTCAGAAGCTTGTAATCCTTGGTACCTCTGGTACCGTTTTCTTTTTCAATTGAAATTTACTTGATCAAAAAAAAAAATACTAGATCAACACACACACATCTTATTTACACTTATATTTGGTCGAAAATTTATATATTTTCAAAAATCGTGTCACGATGGACTAAAACTTAACACCCTACCACTAAACTAACAAACCGTGGCTATTTCTATTGTTTATGGATGAGCCGTGGCACTTTAAACTAGGCACATTTATTGTACTCGTAAAATGTTTCTTTATGTTACTAGATCTTACCAATCTCTTTTAGACACAAAATTAATTTTTTGAGATTTCCTTTATTTCAAATATATGTCGGCTAAATATATTAATTGAAATTTAATAAATCCATGTACCTTTCATTTTGTAGATTTTGATCATTGACAATTTGACATGGCATGGTGTGACAAATTCGTAGGTCCTTATAGTATGTGATTGCAATTTGATAAATGATTCCATTAATTAGAACAACTTTTGGTGCCAACATTTATCCATGCAAAATAATTGATTCAAAGTCATTTTATCAGCAAGCATAATCATTTTTATGAGTTATTTTCTTGGTCCATAGGGTTGGAGTTGTTTTTAACATGAATGATTGGATTTTGAATTGAATCATCAACATGTCCAATGTGATAATTGATTCAAACTTATATCTATTTCGTCAACCTACAATGAACAACTTTGTTGATAGTTGTTATTCATATACGTATTTTAGACATGACTATATAGTATATATATTATAGTAAATTGAATATTTAAACACCGATTGTATAAACGTGACTGATATAAAAAAGGTGGTCTCTTACTACATATATGAATTTCAAAATCAAGTCTTGATTTAATTACTATCAACTGCAGACAACAGTGGATACAAAAGAGAGACCCCCCCCCCTCCAAAAAAAGCATTTTATAAAAACTAAATCCTCATAATTACTACCCCTCCGTCCTGCGAATCTTGAATAAATTCTTTTCAGCACGGGAATTAAGAAAATACTATTTAGTGTGTTAAGTGTGGTCGGTGAAAAAGTGAAAAGATGAATAAAAGGGAATTTTTTTGTCAAAAAAGGAAACTCAAGATTCGTGGGACAGCCGAAAAAGAAAAGTGACTCAAGATTCGTGGGACGGAGGAGTATTATTTATCATAATTTTAATTATAAATGGTCACTCTTTTTACTAGTATTGGACTTGAAAATCACAATCTAGGAAGGCCTTTATTTCGCTATGGGCCGGGCCTGTTATATATTATAAATTATTTACTGGGCTCGAGGAGATGCATTTGGCCCATTTTCATTCTCCAACAAATGGGCTATAAAATGTAGTTTTACCTTCAGTATTCTTTTTTGAAGAAGGCCACTATAGATTATCTAAATAAAAAATGACCAAATTAAAATATACCTCAAGTTAATTAATGGGGTTATTGCCGAAAAATACCCATAGTTTGTCAATTTTCTGAATTTATAACACGATCTTATAATTTGACCAAAAAATACACTAATTTTGAATTTAATCGCAAATATAACATGACTTTATAATTTGATCAGAAAATACATCAAGTTTCAATTTAATCTCGATTATAATATAACCTTATTTAGATCATTGTTCATCATAGACATATTGATATTTATTGTAATTCCATATTAAATTATTGAATTGCGATTGTATAGAAAAGGAAAAAAGAAAAAAAAAACTTAAAAAACCCTTGAAAGCACAAGAAAAGCAGACTAAGGGCCGAGCCTCATTAAAACTCTTTTACGGAAAATCCAGTGGAAAAAACCGTAAAAAAGAAAAATAGAGCTCATCTATACGACGAAAAAAGGTAATTTCATATTAAATTGTTATGTATAAATTATTGTTAATTGATTGATTTATTTTTATAAAGAATAAGTTAGTGGATTAGTTATTTTATATTAATATTGTTTATATATATATATATATATATATACATTTGCAACACAAAAATGCATATATATAAATTTGATTTTAATATTATATTATTATATTACATATATAATTAAGTATTTATCTATTTAAACTATGAAATTATAAAATATTAGGACCAACAAAAAATTAGTATGTTGTGAGATAAAAAGAAAATTAAAAATATTTAATGTTAAATTTTGATATTATTAGTACTAAATTATAAGGTCATGTTATAATTGCGATTAAATTGAAAATTGGTGTATTTTCTAGTCAGATTATAAAGTCATGTTATAATTACGATTAAATTGAAAATTGATGTATTTTATGGCCAAATTATAAGGTCATAAAATCAGAAAAATGGCAAAATATGAGTATTTTCTGACAATAACTCCTTCATTAATGGATACAGATTTAAATATCGGCCCGAGTTTAATAAGGGTAATTTTAAACACAGTCCCCAATTTTCTCACTATAGCCCTACTAAAAATAATAATAAAAATAATTATGATTTTACTATTATACTCTTATAGCTTATTTAAAATTTGTAATAGATTAAAGTTTATAAAAATTAATTTGAAAGAAGAATACTGCATACAATCTCGTTCGGCTTGAAGGATTAGATAGGACTAGATTAGATTAATCTTATCATATCTTGTTCGGTTGAAGATACGGCCCGTGATTCAATCTTGGGAGAGTGCCACATAGGATTATTCTTGGTGTATGAGTCTTGGCTTACCCCCTATGACAAAATTAGTCTTGGGCCTACTCAATCTTAGGTAATATCGGGCTAATTTAATCTCCGCAACCGAACGCCCCCTTGAAGGATTAGATAGGACTAGATTAGATTAATCTTATCATATCTTGTTCGGTTGGGTGGATACGGCCCGTGATTCAATCTTGGGAGAGTGCCACATAGTTAGTCTTGGTGCATGAGTCTTGGCTTACCCCCTATGACAAAAATACTATGTGGCACTCATACACTTATAAATACTTATACATAACCCTAATAACTCCATCAGTATAGCCCCTAACTCAAAATTTTAATTAAACACGTTAGAGAATAGATGCAGACACAGGTGCAGAGAACAGACGCAAGAAGGAGATCGTGCGAGTATGTTTTCTTATAAGTCTGACTTTTTGGCACCCCTATGTTATTTGTGTTTATACGACTTTTGTTTATATGTTGTGATTATTGGGTTGCTGTTTATGGTTCTTCATGTTTGAAAGGCTTTATGTTGGTGTTGCTTGGGCATGTGTCGCCTTCTTGGGTAGTTCTTGATTATAGGTATCAATTTTGTTCTTGAATTATTTTCTCTAGCAAAGAGAGGCTGAATTCCAATAGAATATTTTGGACTTGACCTAGCATATTTTCATAGCATGTTTGTCTTTTCCTGTACGACTAATTAACTATTTAAAGTTAGAAGATGATGATTATTTTCCATGGAAATTGTTTTGGTTGTAATTTGTGGTCTACATTCATTCATGTTGTGCCATTTTTCCTACCCCACGTCCTGTCATATATGATTTTTGTGAGAAAATTAATTCGTCGATGGCTCCTTTGATAGTACCGAACCTCCTCTTGTAAAACTTTTGAAACTAAACTTTGAAAATAACTCTTGTTTGTAAAGGACTAATCTTGTTGACCTAAGTTCTTTAATGACTCCTACGAAGCTTCCATCTTCACCACCAACAAAAGAAAACTTTACATCTTCATCTCTTCCAACTCACACATTCGAGCTCATGTCGATAGCGATGTCAATTATTTGTTGAGCTACGTGTTGCAGTTCAACCAATTTGTCGAGACCGTAACTGAGGCGTTAGGAGTTGATACAGGAGCAACTTTTGCGACACCATTTATCCGTTCACCACTCTTTCTGAATTTCTGCGCGTTGGCGTTGTTTCATCGGGAGAAGCGGATTTCGGTAGTCTGCTAGTAGGGCTAGGGGCGGACCTGTGGCAGGAGAAAAGGTATTTATGTTCTTCTCCATTATTCATGTTCATAAAATTTTAGTTGGGGCTATAAAAATAAATTATTTACAAATATTTGAGTTGGGGTTATAAAAAGTTTGAGATTGTACACAATATTCTTTGAAAATTAACTTTTATAAACTTATTAATTTATTATAAATTTTAAATAAGCTATAAGGGTATAATAGTAAAATTATAATTTTTTTATTATTATTTTTAATAGGGGGCAATAGTGAGAGAATTGAGGGTTATGTTTAAAATTGCCCTTCTAATAATTCCAGTACTTCTAAAATATCCAAATTGTCTTTCTCAACTGTAGTAGAGGTAGTGATAGTACCTATAAGTATTACTCGCTAGCTACGTCCCGATTCAATAGGCCATATTTTCTTATTTAGACGTCCCAATTTAATAGGCTATTTTCTAAAATGAAAAGTCAATACATAATAAATATCCACATATAACTCATTATTTACACCAAATGTCATTGTACCTCACACATGATTATCTCTTCTTTATTTCTCTCTCCTACTTTTTGGATAAATATATCCTCAAGAAAAGTTATTTTCTCTCTCCTATTTTATTATAAATTATTTATTTATTAACATTCGTACCCAAACCTTGTGGCCCATTAAATTGGGACAGAGAGGGTACATGTTTATGCAAGATTAGATACCTATATAAGTACTACATGTTCATTGCTTGTATCACGTGTGTCATGTGAATTCCTAAATTTGAATTATCTATTCATATTTGAGAAAAATACATAAAATACAAAATATTTAATTAGATGATATATTGTCAAATAGCTTAGTAAATACTATATAAAAAATTCTGATTGGAGCAATTGTTCTGCTTTTTCTTTTAGTACGTTTTTCATATCAAGATTTGATATTTTCTAATCATATTAAGCTTAAAACTTTAAGCATAAGTGTCAAGTGCACAATTAAACAAAGTAAAGATACAAAAAGAAAATCAATTAATTAAAAAGAAAATATTGCACCAATACTAATCTCATAAAATATGAAGAACTTAGTTTATTCACGACTAAC
This sequence comes from Salvia miltiorrhiza, assembly GCF_028751815.1. Lineage (NCBI taxonomy): Eukaryota > Viridiplantae > Streptophyta > Magnoliopsida > Lamiales > Lamiaceae > Salvia > Salvia miltiorrhiza. Next base: position 36,326,718 of record NC_080392.1, on the reverse strand, counting down.
ACATACAACTCATTGTGCTAAAAAATATCGTCTATAACGAAAAGCTAGAAACACGTGAAGATTGCGAAAATATAGAGAACTTTTGTATTGAATATAGTGTAAGGCTTTGAGTAATTGAGAGCTTGTGAATGAATGATTTTACAATGAGGTTTTACATGTATTTATAGGCTAAAACATCATGCATTTTAGTAGGAAAAAGACTCATTTTAGACTTATGATTGGACTCTAATTCTTGATATCTATCTCGTATTTTGCCTTGATCTTCTTCATGTCGAAATACCCGAAACAGCGTTGTTTCGGGCGAATTTGGACCGAATATGTTTGATATTCCTATCTTTAAGGGATGCTTATTTTTGTCCCTGTCAACTTCTCCCCCATAGTTTAGTCAAAACACAACAACTCTGGTGTTTTGGCTAGACTAAAGAACTTCAAGTAGCATGTCTCAATTCATCATAACAGTGTTGTTTGTTGAGATTCTTCTGTCTTATATTTCTTGGGAAATAAAGCAACTCATTCTGGAATGCAATTATGGAGTTACAGGGCTGATTTCCTTGAAACAACTTTAACCTCCATCTGGAACTTTGTACAGGATTGAGAGGCCTGTTCTTAAAAGCAGTATTCTTTAATGCGGTCAATCCATGTTCTCCACTTTCACACGTGTCCCACCATATTTCTACGCGTAAAAACCGTTCACCTTATTCACGCGCTTGAATTATGTAGTTGCGCTTGTTTAGTCGCGATCTTTGCAATTAGGGCTTTTGATTTTGCCGCGGTATTCCTTTAATTACTCTGTCTCTCCCATTTTGAATTTTTACTTTTGCCTTCATCGTTTTTACTACTATCCTATCGTGATTCATCCATTTTCAGACATCAGTGTTGAGTTCGTTCTTCGTCGTTCTTCCGACTTCTTCTCATCTCCAGGTACTAGCTTTACCTTTATTCTCACGATTATGTTTGCTAGCTACTAGTATGGTACCCAAAGAGCCAGATTATAGGATGGACTATAGGGATCTTCCTCCTTCATGAATTTGAGTTGCACACATAATCACACACTTTTGAGAAACCTGATGACGAGGACCTTTCCCCTAATGTGATTCCCTTTTGGGAAGCGCAGCTTACTGCTGGGTTGCGATTACCTCCAACTAAGTTCCTAATAGATATTTGTAGCTGATGAGGAATAAAATATGCACCAGCGCTGTGCATAATAGGGCTAGGGTATTATTATTATTATTATTATTATTATTATTATTATTATTATTATTATTATTATTATTTGGTGCAGCTCTGACTTGACAGGGCTGACTTCCAATCAAGGAGTTTCGTTGCAGCTTAACCCGGTTCTCGGCTTGGCAAACTCAGCTCAGCCTTCTAGCTATGTCGCACCAGCTCTGACAGCTCATTTACAATATGAAGATCAAAACAAGGATTGTGCCTAATTACTTGAGCTAATGGGCCTAAGGGCCTTAGGTTTACTTTAATGCATATAAATATGAATTGTATCACTAGATTAGAGGACTTTTGATTTATTAATCTCTCATTGTAAAATGTAAACTCTTCGATCATAGTGCAATCCCTAAAAAACTCACCCGTGGATGTAGATCCTAGCGATCGAACCACATAAATCTTGTGTTCTTATTATGTCGATTTCGGTTACATCAGTAATAATTTTGGAATTTCTTTTTTTCCAAATAGCTCATTCTGCCATTCGTAGGGCTCTTGCCTTTCACATAGTGCTTCATTTATGGTATTGAGGACACTGCCCGTATTATCTGTGAAACCCAAATCTTGATGAAGACTAACATTTTCTATAACTTTTCTTCTCTCCCCAAATACTATATAAACTTTCTGCGCTGTTTTAATACCTACGATCGAGACTTCAAATCTCAGTATTTCTTTGTTGAGGTGCACGCTAGTGACTGGGGCTGTGCCTTTGGTTTGAGGTCTACTCGTTGGCATTCTATGAAACATTCCCATCATACTGCTGATACTGAACCTCTGCTTCATGTTCGAACTCTTTTTCTTCAAATAAACAGTCTCAAGCAGTCTGAGTCCTTTAACATAAAGAAAATTTGCCAAGATAACTCTACCCTGGCTTCCTCAGGGTTGTTTGATCGATATCCAAGACATCTGATTGGTAATTCTTCAGTATTGCTTTTGATTTTGTCTTTGCAGGGTTGAGTTGAACTGGCTTTTGATTTCTTCTGGCAGATATGAGCTAGAAGCAAAAGGCTAAACTGAGGCGGCTGCAAGCGGCCCAACAGGCTGATCAAGTGGAAGGGACTGTGGAGACAGCTTCTGAGTCCACGCAGTTAGGATCTACTCCATCTTTAGTTGGTGGAGCATTACAGGCTTCTTATTTGGAGGCTTCTCTTTACCGGACTCTCCACTTTCTGAGGTACCCTTACTTTCCTTTTCTCTGTGTAACCCGCAGGTCTTCTAGTGGGGTCAAGACTGCGGCTCTGTTAGAATAGATGACTCATGAGGGTGGCAACATATTTCAGCTCTGGGATGAACCCGAAGAGCAAGATGTAGTTGAGATTGATCCTCCCTCTTCCAAGAGAAAAGCTGCAGAAAGTTTGGATATTTCTGCTCCGACAAAAAGATCAAAGCGGTATCAGATCGAGGCTTCTTTTCTAGAAAGTCGGCGGCGCCGGAGAAGGATGATGTTGAGACATCTGGCCTGTTCTGAATTTATATGGGCCAGATCTTTATCATGTGTTTATGAACCGGGGCCACGAGACCGACGTAGTAAAAGTGCAGGGTGAGGACGCAAATAAGCTTTGCGTTGATACAACTCGCCTCTATATGCTGGTAAGTTCTTAAGACTTTTCCTGGTTCCTGCCAGTTTTGCTGTTTGGTTAGTTTAATTCATGCTTTTTATGTTATTACCTTTTAGGCGGAGACTTGGGTTTAGGAGATGATGGCTCGGACTCTCAAGTTCGAGCAAATAAAGGATTCTCTTGTTGAGGCCAAGGCTGCCCTACAAGCCAAAGATCAAGAACTGATTAAAGCCACTGAGATGTTCAGTGACTTGGAGATGGAAGTCGAGACTCGGGCAGCTCAGGTCTCGGATTTGAATCTGATGATGGCCTTCTACGAGTCAGAGATTCAGATATTTAAGGCTGATAAGGAAGAGAGCCTATCCAAGTTGCAGGCAGAGCGTGCCCAACAGCTCCAAAACTTCGAGGACAAGGTTAAGGATTCAGTTATGCAGGAACGGAGGAGAGCCTATGTTTTTAGTGCTAGGGATCAGAGACGGGAGGTGTTTCTGTCTCCACAGGGTTAACACTTTCTGGATTCCCTAGTGCACGGGACTTTGGCTGCTTATCGGCGGGCTCCGCAATTCACGAAGGATTTTGACAACGACGTGGTCTTCTTGGTAGATGACACGAGCAAGAAGACTTTGGATATGGTAGGGGCTACTCCGAAACAATGAGCAACTCGAAATATAGACGAACTGATAGATTCACTAAGCTTTGCGGGGCTGTACAGGGCTCTCGGGACAGACACTTCTTTACCCGAGAATTCTGAGGAGTGGGTTATCCCTATTGTTGATAGGGCTCTTCGGATATTTATTTATGGGGATGACTCCGAGTCTCTACCAGAGAAGCTTGTATTCCGGACTCCTTTAATAGATTCTGTCAACGAGTCTCTAGTTCGCGCCGAAGGCGATTCTCCTAGGTCATACAATAGCTCTTTGACGGCTGTCAGCGCTGCCCTCCTGTCTTGGTGAGCTTTCTAGTCTTTATTGTTGATTTGGTTGGTCTAGGTAAAAAGGTCAGTTGAAGCAGCTCCTGCTCAGGAGGTAGAGATCTTGGTCTTGGCCGAGGATACTCCTACTACTGAGATAACAGGGGATGCTGCTCGCGGGGAAAAGGTTCATGAGAGGCCTACTGAGGCTGAGGTCCCGGAGAAGCCTGCTGGAGATGATGTCCCTGAATCCACGAAGATTGCCCCTGTTGATCCTGTTTCCTAACTTACAGGATAATAAACATTATTTTGTCAAACTAAACTTTAATTTCTTTTATTGTTGTATGTATATGGGTTTGATTAGTTCGAATCTTATTTTAATTCGCTTTTTGAGTAAATACCTTTGGTTTTATGTGTTGGTTGTTCATCCGTCCTATATAATTTAGTTCTGTATTTTTGTCATTGTTTATATTTTTGCAAGGCATTGTTATGATAATTACCAATTGTTAGACAAACATTCACTCTCTTGCAAAGATATTTATGCTAAGTATGGGGAAGCCTGTGGAGCTTTTTTAGGGCTCTTGTTCGGGGTAATCCAGGCTGCAGTGGCCCCTTTTGAGTTTGGATGACATCGTCATGGTTTGGCAGGGCTGTTTGAACCCTTTGAACCTATAGGGGTTTAGTGTATCCGGGAATTCTCATTCTTGACTCTTGATTCTACAAAAAGAAAAAAATTTCGGGGGACCCATTTGGGTTTTGTCTGGAACAGGGCTCTCTCGAGCCTTTGGAACCCATTTGGGTTTTGTCTGGCGTGAAGGCTTAGGGTTTGGGTTTTGGATTTCAGGGCTTAGGGTTTAGGATCTAAAGTTTAGGATCTAAGGTTTTGGGTTTGGGACCTAGGGTTTGGGATCTAGGGGGTTCTGCGGGGCTCATTCGAATATTCTGTACCCATTCGGGTTATTCTATATTTTGTACCCATTCGGGTTATTCAGCATTTTGTACCCATTCGAGTTATATGGGAAACTGAATTTTGCCTAGGGACCTATTCGAGTTTTTGTGTGGAACAGTGCTCATTCGAGCATTTGGAATCCATTAGGATTTTTGTCTGGAATAGTGTTCATTTGAGCCTTTGGAACCCATTCGGGTTTTTGTCTGGAATAGTGCTCATTCGAGCTTTTGGAACTCATTCGGATTTTTATCTAGAACAATGCTCATTCTAGCTTTAGTAGTTTTCACGTTTTTGATTATATTGCGGCGGGGTAGGGCCGCTGGGAGTGATAAGGGAGGCGTTGGAGATGTATGGCTGATTAGGAATTAGGGCTCAAGATTTTTCCGTTTTTTTATTATTATTATATTCACTCAAAACGATGTCGTTTTGAGTATTGGAATATAACTACAAAACGACATCGTATTACTTGAACACCGGTGCGTCCACGTCTGCAAATTCCGGGAGCCACGTCAACTTAGATTAGGTTATGGTCAACACATGTGCAAATTTCAATTAAATCAAAAGATAATGTATTGTGGAGTTATTTTTTAAAGTCTTATGCGAAACTTCGTGTATTTTCCGGCTATTAACCCAACAATTTAATAATTCTATGCGTTTCAGTTATCATATATATATAAATATATATATATATATATATATATATATATATATATATAGGGTTAGGCTAAAATAAGAACTAGCTTTAGGATATAAATTAAGAACCAATATAAACCATTAGATCTTAAATTTTGGACGGTTAGATTGTGCCTATAATTAAATTAAGAATCACACGCTGATTTCATATTAGGGGTTAAAGGTAATTTCATGTTTTTGTGTAATTATTCTTTCCTTAATTTAAGGAATCGTGAGATTCAGTTTTGATCCCAATTATTTTCTATCATTCTGAAATACTCAAACACGCAAACAAAAAAAAAAAAACAAAAAAAATATCTAACTTCACGCAACGTTAAAAATTTTAGTATACATAAATTACACATTAAACTTTTAAAATTCGAGATTTTGCCTATTCACATGCATATAATAATTATTCACGTACTAATTCATCTTATTCATGCGCATACACTGAAATATTCGTATAACGAAGCATCATATTATTACCTACACACTGAATTATTCACGTATTATTGCATCATATTCACGCACTTGTTGAATGAGTCAGTACTGGATTTCATAATATATAATGAACAAGTCATTGTTTCGTTGCTAATACTTTGATGAAGTACACATACTTTTTTATTCATCCACAGTTATAAAGTGATTCATTAGTACGTGAATAATTAATGTATGCACATGAATAGGATGCCATTAATAATTTTTAAAGTTTCATGTATAATTTTTGTAGCTCGATATGTATCTTTGTAGCTTGACATGAATAGGATGCATTACTTGAAGCTAGGCGACTGCTTCTTCATGTACCACCGAATTAACTTATGCTCAACATATTATTGGATAATATGAATACAATTGCATCCTATTAATTAATTCAATATAGAAAAAGCACCATTTACCATCTTGATTGCTCGATATGAATACGAAGTATTACTGTGTGAATCATTGTGAGTGCAAATGTGAATGTTATTATATTGTGACGTATAATGGTATCTAAGTTTTTACAGCTAGAATATTTGAACAATTGTTTGACATTAGATTTTGCATGAATTTTGGCAGTCATTGTCTTCTTCGCAAGAGCTACCGGAGATCCCAAACCAACTACAGGGATTACGAAATTTTCAGCGGGGCCTGCGTTAGATGTCTCTCTGTTCTTCCTCTTCAATTTTTCACCTAATGCTAAGCCGGATTGTTGTAAATGTTCCGCGAACGTTGCCGGAAAATTGCAGCTATTCAAGCCTGCGACGCCTTGAGTTGATTCAAAAAAAAGACGTCAAGCATTCAAAAAAAAAATTCAAAGGAATTCAAACTTGTAATTCGTAAATCATAGCAAATCTAATATCACCCGAACGATTCGGTTTAATTCGTGCCATTGCTAAGTCGGAATATTGTAAAGGTTTCGTTGACGTCGTCGGAAAATCGTAGCTATTCAAGCCTTTGCCGTCTCCAATTGATGCAAATGGGGAGTGAACCCTATTTTTTTTAATGAAGTTATATCTAAAAAGTCAATCGGTAGAATTTTGTTAATTGATTTGATAATTCAAAATCTTTAATAACAAATAAATTGAGGCGCAAAAATCAGTAGAATTTTGTTAGCAACATGGAAAGTCAAATATGAATACCCAATTTAGCCTTCGGATGGAATATGACATGAATTTTATAGTACAATAAAATGAATCAAAAAATATGTTAGATATTTAATCTTAGCCGTTTAATACTAGAAGATCTAAGGTCATTATTAGTTCTTAAGTTATATGCTAAGGGAGGTTTGTGGAATAACTGCCCCTATATATATATATATATATACTCCCTCCGTTCCTCAAATATCTTCATCTCTTTTTATTTTGATCCATCCCCAAAACATCTTCATAACCTATTTTCGGAAACAATTTCACTAATTACTACTCTTATAATTTTACTTTTTGTGAGACACATTCTCCACTTTCACTAACTATTACCATTACAATTTTAGTTTTTGTTGGACTTATTTTTCACTTATTAAATACATAACTAATTTTTATTAAAACTCGTGTCATCCTTCTTTAGAAAGATGTTTGAAGGACAGATGAAATATAATACATAAATGAATTTATATATTTTTAAGTCCCCTATTCTTTTTGAGGTTTTGTACGGTCGATCACTTCGTGTATCGCTCAGAATCAGCCCTGCTCAAAACATAGAAGAACACATCATTTGAATTGTGTTGCATTATGTAATGTTGACACATTCGAATCTTCATCTAAAAATTCAATTGATAAAACGTTTTACATGTAATTAATAGGTCAGTGTATCACCAATCACTTGGATTTATTTTTTGCAGACCAATAAATCCACTTATGTTAACGATTTTCATGAGTCCATCAATTAAAAAGAAATATCCGAAAACCCTACAGCAAGAAGCCATAACATCAACCTTCCAATAATCCCACTCTCCTTTTCCTTTTCACTTTTTTTTTCCCCCTAATTCCGTCCATTTTCACCAATTCCCCAATGCTGCCTTTATCTTCTCTTACAATCTTTATTCCCAGAAAAATTAAAGCTAGCACAAAACGAAAATGGTAACAACTCAAAAACCAAAAAAATCTTGAAAAAATATAGCGAAATCAGCTGCAACTTCTCTTCAATTTACTCCATGGGACGTCCGCTTCTCTCCGCCGCGCTACTCTCTCTCCTCCTGCTCACCTTCTCTCTCTTCTCAGGCAGTCTCCCTTTTTCTTGAATTATTACATTCGTTCTTTTTATAGTATATAAAAAAAACATATTTGTGATTTTTTAATTATTGAACAGAGGTGGAAACGACGACGTTCAAGCTCGTGAATAGATGCCGGCGTACGATATGGCCGGGGATACTAACGGGCGCCGACCGCCCGGTTCTCAACCCGACCGGGTTCGCTCTCAAGAGCGGGAGCTCCAGAACGCTCCGGGCGCCCCGATCGTGGTCGGGCCGGGTCTGGGCGCGGACCCACTGCGCCACCGACTCAACCGGCAAATTCTCGTGCGCCACTGCCGATTGCGCCTCGGGGAGGGTGGAGTGCGGCGGCGCCGGCGCGATCCCGCCGGCGACGCTGGCGGAGTTCACCCTCAACGGCGATCAGGGGCTGGATTTCTACGACGTGAGCCTCGTGGACGGGTACAACATCCCGATGCTTATAATCCCTAACCCTAAGGGGGGTACAACCACGGGCAGCAGCAGCCGGTGCACCTCGACGGGGTGCCTCGTTGACCTCAACGGCGCGTGCCCTAGGGGGCTCGCGGTGGCGCGTGGGAGCGGCGGCCGCGAGATCGTCGCGTGCCGGAGCGCGTGCGAGGCGTTCGGCGATCCGGCGTTCTGCTGCAGCGAGGCGTACAACACGCCGGAGACGTGCCGGCCGTCGGCGTACTCGCTCTACTTCAAGAGCGCGTGCCCGCGCTCCTACAGCTACGCCTACGATGACAAGACGAGCACCTTCACCTGCGCCGGCGCCGATTACATCATCATCTTCTGCCCCTTGCCCTACACCAGGTTAACTTTTCCCCCCCTTTTTGGGAAACCCTAATTTTCGTATTTCTTGATTTTAATTTGATGTTTGTCAATTTTGTTATCTGTATATTTTTGAGCAAAATGGAATTAGTAGAATAGGAAGAAATTATACGAATCGGTATGACATTTTGCATGAATTTAGGGAAAAGAAGGCATTTTGGAGTATTGTTTTAGGATTTGTATTGGAAGAATCAGTTGGTTTGTTCTCTGTTCATTAACTTGGAGTTGAGAAACTCGTTTGCCTTGAAATATTCCGACTGCATTGCTGCATTTGATGAAAATTAGAATCAGATTAGATGCATGTTTTTGATGATTTTCTTATGATTCCCAATGGCCTGAGATCTGTTTTCTGAAATAGACTGCAAAAACACGAAGTTAAATGGAGCACGGTTTGTGCAGCCGTTGCTTGGTTTTGATGATATTTTCGCCTTTCTGATTACAACTATTGATGCTCAATTGCTAGCTAAATAACTAGTGTTAGCTATTGGTTTTCGTCATTGTCACAACGTTAAGTGAACTTGTGAACTTGAGATGTAAAGGTTTAAGGTCGGATATTAGGTTAAGCACAGATATGGAGTTAGATTTGCCTCGTTGCGTTTTCTGTTTCTTGAGTTCTTGTTGCTGATCATCAACCAAAAAGTGGGTGGAATAATGACACTATCCTCTCTACACGTTGATATATCGACATTATATTCTTCTACTGTGTGCTGCCATATTACTGCTTTGGATAAAGCAAGTATTTATCTCTTTGCATTGTGTTATAATAGACATTGTTACTTATATATTTCATTCGACTATAGTTTGTTACTTAGATATTGCAAGCATGAAATTTTTGGAGGCCTTAATATGAACACGAGTATTATCTGTGTGTTTTTACGTGCTAATATGCTCGTGCACATCGTGTCATTTGCAGCATGAAATTTCTGGAGACACGAAAGGAAACAGCCGATTTGCCTCTAGTTAACAAAACCATGATGTACGTTGGGAGGCATCGCTCGTTGCTGTCATCATCGCCAGGTTTGAACCCCTGAACGTGCTCTTTTGGCGTCTGCTATGGTTAAGTGACATTTTTCGTCTCTTTCAGGCTGAGAAGCAATAGTGGTAGATGAAGATTTTGATCATTTTGTAGTGAGCGCGCTCATTTGTTTGAGGGCGATCATCATTATCACGCTGACACGATTATGAGCAATGAAGATAAGGCATCTCTGTACATAGGTTACTTGCTCTCTGTATTTTCTTGATTTAGGGCTGTGCACTAGAGATGATGATGATGATGATGCTATGCTATCTCTATTTTTGCTTCAGTTTTCAAGTTGAAAATATTCATTTTTATCCATTGTTGGATTATGCAAGTAAATTTTGACTATCCGTTGTTAGTGACGAGAGAAACCTGCAGTCGCTACTGAGGATTCAAATGGAAAGTCGGGATCATGGTTGGCTGGATGCCAATGTTTGGACGTAAACGTGAAAGAAGAGATCTTTCATATGTGGATGTTTGTATGATGCGAAACACTCACATACTCTATTCTATGACACTTCTTATTAGAATAATAAAGTACTTACAAGTGTCATATTAGAGTATGTGAGTGGTCCGCACTATATGAACATCATCACATGAGAATTTGTGTTTTTCTTATGTTTGGTTTAATTTGTTTCTTAATTCTCTATATTTCTCTACTAATTTTTTTTCTTTTTTCACCAACCATGAACTTTTTTTTTCATTTTAGGTGACAAAGAAACTTACTGGCGGTACGAAATGTATTTCTTTGTACTTTTCATAATAGTTAAATTCACATGAAATATGTATAACATAAAATAATGATGTGGAATTCAAACAACAATTCCATTCAATTTTTCAATGCCAATATACTCTACTGGTTACTAATATATCAATAGTGTATTATATTTCTGAAAATTGGGACAAACTTTAGATGTAAAACTAAAATAAAATTAATCCAAAAGATAATGGTTTCTTTTGAGTAGAAGCCAACTCATGATACTCGTTCTCTCTCACACATCCTGCTTGTTTTATCCTTCATGGACATCATGAATAAATAAGAAGACATTAGAGCATCCATAGTGGGGACGCGGACACCAGAGCCCCTTACATGTTGCACCTGCTCCTCCCGCTTCAGGCTCCCTTCCCCGCTCTCAGTGCACAGCTTCAAACGATTGGGCGCGTGATTCTCACTGGCCACGGCCCAATCAAATAATTTCTGCCATTAAAAGAAAAAAATTGAAATTATCATTGAACAACTCTTCTCCTTTGTTTGGCGGTCTTTTTTTTTTTTTTGAGTTTAGCCGTTGAACGGCTCTTTCTCACTTTTTTCCTTTTTATTTTCTATTTTTTTATTTTCTCCTTTTAATTTTAGCTTTTATAAATGCTATACATTATACCATAAATCCTTCACTACTCTATCCTCTCTTCTCTATTCACCAACCGAAAAAAATGTCTTCCTATCAATTTTTCGTCGAATTCGTCATCCGACGAAGAAGTTTCGAACCAAGATCATCTTCTATTTCCTGATCTGAACATCAATTCCAAATTACTTTTCATGCATCTTGCTTTCAATTCCTTGCAAGTGGCGAGTTTTTTTTAGTTTTGATTGTAATGTTTTTTTATTTATCATTTTTTTTTTGCAAGATCATCTTCTATTGTAATGTTTTTTTGATTTTTTTTAACTAATGTAATGTTTAATTTTTATTTTAATAAATTTTATGTTATTAATTATAATGTTAAAATTAACCGAAACATTAAAAATAACACTCGCTATCCAATACGAATGCCCTTACCTCAAAATTATTAGTCTTTTTGACATTTGTAATTAATTATTTGTCGAGGGTAGCTAGATTGGTAGGTATTTGATAATAATGGAGAATGAATGAGTAACACACACACACCTGCATATATGCATGTCATGGACAAGGAATCATGAGCTAACATGCACACTATATATCTCATATCATGTGACATATAATTGAGTCACAAAGTTTAATTGTTTCATTATTCATAGGATTAATAGATACTGATTAGTGGTTAAACAAATTTAAATTCAATCACTCTATTAAAGTAAACGATATTTAAACCTATATTAATATAGTGTTAAGCTTAGTTTATGGTAGTAACTTTAGGCCTTAGGGCATTTCTTTAAAAAAGACATGAACATTCGTGTATTTATTGAAAATATCAAACTTCGAACAAAGTTCAATCCGACATGTGATCAACAATCTGGCATTGAAAACCTATATCAACTCGTTAAAAAATTCTCTTGTGAATATACAATCATGTCAGTTAATGTGTGAAATATACAATATACAATATTCCTACAAGAATTCAACGAGCTGATTCTTTGTCGGTCAAGATTGAAACTTTCATCAGATATCAAAGTTTTGTAAGAAATGAATAATAATTTTAATCATTTTTAAAAAGCGCTATACGATTGTGACAATACATCATATTTGAACTTTCTTTTTATTTATATATCTCATCACCCAAAATAAAACCATGTTGATTTTGCAACACCAAATGCAAATTTCAAAATAACATCACCAAACATATATCAAATAATTTGTTTATAAGAGCATCACCAACGCTTGCACCCACTCCAACAATGGTATTGCACTCACTTGGGTGCAATAGATTTTATTTTATTTTTGAATTAGTTTTATTCTAGTTTCCATTTTTGAATTAATTTTATTCTAGTTTTATTCTACGTTTGGCCGCCGGCATAGAAGCAATCTCCTCCACGTCGGGCTCGGGGTCGGCAACGGCGGCAAAGCGGGGGTTCAAATTGGTGGCCGCCGCTTGAAAGGCATTCGATTCTTGCGTGAACGGCGAGAATCCTTGCCTGGAAGCATTTGATTTGCCGGGGGATGGATTTTGAGGGTGTTCACGCCAATAGTTGCTCCAATCGCCTTCCATTGCTATTTGTTGAAATAATATAAGTAGAAGATGAAGAAGAAAATGAGGAGAATGATGAATGTTTGAGGATGAAGAAGAAAATGAGGTATTTGTTGATATATATATAGAGGTGCTATAAGAATTAAAAAAAAAAAAAGGAAAAAAAGCCAACGAAAAAAAAAACGGATAGAAAAAACGGCTACTGCCGATTTTAATTTTTTTTTTTCAATTTTCCTTTTTTTTTTGGTTTGAAAAGGGGCGCGTGTAAACACGCCCCCTCCTTCGCTCCCACAGCAGCCGAGTGCGATCCATCGCCCCCTCCCTTCGCTCCCGGGTGCAGCAACGGCGCTGGGTGCGATAGGCCGGGTTCGATCCGGCCTTCGCACCCAGCGTTGGTGATGCTCTAAAGACAAAACAAAAAATTAGTCCACTTTTTCACAAACATTTTTGCCTAAAACATTGTCAAAAGCAGTTCACTTTGTAGTTGAAGGGTGTTTGTGGTCTTGGGAGGTGGGCCCTAGCTCTTCCACAAAATGTGAAAATTGTCAAATAAAATCCACTCTTCTCAAAACAATCAATCACATGCTTCGTATGAAAACTGGTCAAGATGGGTCCCCACAAAATTAGAATATAAAACCCACAATAATTAGTAACTTAAATAAAATATATATATATATATATATATATATATATATAAGTAAAACTAGAAAATGTGCCAAATTGTGAACATATGCTCATGTTTATAAAGGTATTAACACTAGTTTTTTTATTAGAACTCTAGTTGCTATTTTGGTATGTATTGGATAAATTTTTGCTCGTGTATAATGATCTACAAACATATAGACATATAGACATATTTATGAAATTTTTACCTAATTTCTTTAATGCTAGGATGCTCAAGGAGACTCATTTAATGCTACTTTTATAAATAATCTACAAATTTAGCTTTGAAATTCTTAAATACGAAAAGATTACAAGTAAAAAAATGATTAAAATAATGTAGAATAACTTTTTTAGAATAACCAATATTTATATAGAAAATAAAGTGTTTTGTGGTTAAATGGTCAATATTTACAGCAATTAAACGACGCATAAAAAGTCGAGCCAAAATTGAGGGGCCGCACCATCCGGGGGGGAAAGGACTTTATTGTGTTTGAGAATTAATTTTGAAATATACCACTATTTTAAGAGTGTATAGAAGTTCAAATTAATAATTTCCAAAAGAAAAAAAAAAGCTTAGATTATTAATAATTTAAACTAACAAATAACAATTTTTGAGTTAATTGATTAAGAATATACTACACATTATTCTACGTCTTAAAAAAAAGAAACAAAATGCAAAAGCAGAGATTTTTTTTTTTTTTTTTTTGAGACAAAGAAGGGGACTTCATTAAATCAAGAATGAGAGTTCACAGCAGCAGGAAGAACATCAAAAGAAGACAAGCAACACAAAGAACTAAGAGCAAAAGAAGCTAAAGAATCAGCAGTGGAATTTCCTTCACGTGGCGTCCAGCTGAACGCTAATCGTTGGAACGAACCTTTCAATAAGTGAATTTCTTCGAGGGTGTCACCCAGGTAGGAAAGATCTCTATCTTGTCGAGCGAGCATCCAGTAGAGTTGTTGACAATCCGTTTCTGCAAACACCTCCCGCACACCCTTCTCCCTACACAGTTTAAGGCCTTCAAGCAAAGCGAGCGCTTCCCCCTCCACCACTGAAAAAGCTCCTCTCATAAAACCAAACCTGCAACCCATCAGCTGGCCATCCTCTTGCCTCAGTACAGCTCCAATCCCAACACCCGATCCCTCCTTCAAAGCAGCATCCGAAGCAATTTTGCAAACACCTTCCCCTTCGTTGTTCAAAGTGGGGGCAGAGTGATGAGGAGCAGCAGCACATATAGGTTTAGACCAGAGAGCACGTTCAGCAATTCTCAAACAATCAATATGTGAAAGTTCTTTATTCTGAAAGACAAGTAGATTCCTCGCATACCAACAAGCCCAAGCAAGAGAAGCAAAAAGAGCATGAACTTCATTGTGAGGGCAGGATCTAATCTTGTCAAACCATTCCACAATGGAAAATTCCATCCCTTGCGTCACTGGCTGGAGACGAATGGGGGAAACAGCCCAGAGAGTGCTAACCCACCCACAGTCCCGGAGAGCATGTTCCAACGTTTCCTCACAAGAACCACATCTTCTGCACAGGCCATCGATCTCAATAGATCTGCTTCTCAGCGCCTTTGCCGTAGGAAGGCAGTTAGATAAGCATTTCCACATAAACATCTTCACTTTTGGAATGACCTCGAGCTTCCAAATCCACTTCCAGAGATCTCCAAGATAGCGTGAAGAAGAGGCTTCATCGCGGAGATTTAGCTCAACAGCCAAGTTGTATCCAGATTTTACAGAGTAAGTATTAAACTTTCCTCTTGGCCAAAATGGTTTGTCACTCTCATTTGGGCGTATAGAGATCTGAGCTTGTAGCTTCCATCTATCCCCGGGTTGCAAAATATCGTTCAAAACATCATCGTTCCAACAACTACCATCCGAATCCATCAAATCCTTGGCACATAACTGACCATGCCTATCTTCCACTCTTGCAGTCACAAATTGGCCTTTACCATCAGGCAGCCACGCATCAATCCTAATCCTAACACGAGCCCCGTCTCCAATCTTCCAAGCGATACCTTTCATCAGTAAATCTCTACCAGCTAGTATGCTTTTCCATGCGAAAGATGGGTAATGAGCATTACTAGACAAAAGTAGATCATTTCTCGGGTGGTATCTCGCCTTTAAAGAACGAGCCAATAAAGAGCTCTCATTAAGAATAAGTCTCCATGCTTGTTTAGCGAGCATCGCTTGGTTGAACAAGGAGATATCGCGAAAACCCAGACCTCCATCCCCTTTAGGTGTACACAACTTCTTCCAACTCCTCCAATGTATTCGCCTTTCCTCATTCTTTTGACCCCAGAAAAATCTGGCAGCTATACTGTTAAGTTGTTGACATATTTGTTCGGGAAGAGCGAAGCAACTCATAATATAGGTCGGGATTGATTGGAGAACCGACTGTATAAGAACCATTTTGCCCGCTCCCGAAAGGAATCTTCTTTTCCAGTCCTTCGCCTTTTTACGAGTTCTGTCAATCAACATTTGGAAGATCTCACATTTGGATCTACCAATCGTGCTTGGAATACCGAGATAAGTTGATCTTGCACAAGACCGAGAAACACCTAACCGGCAAGAAAGCTCAATCTGCCTCTCTTCCACAACCCCTCCACTAAAGGATATGGAAGATTTCTCCAAATTCACCAGTTGCCCCGAGACACCCTCATAGTCACAAATGATTTTCTTCACCAGATCAATCTCATTCACATTACTCCTCCCAAAGATTATGCAATCGTCCGCGAATAACAAATGAGAAACCCTTGGTGCCGTCCTGCTTAAACGAGCCCCATGCAGCAGCTCATGAGTTTCTGCTCTTCTCAGCAACCCCGAGAGGGCCTCCGCACAAAAGAGGAAAAGAAACGGGGATAGTGGATCTCCTTGGCGCAGCCCACGTCCAGGTTCAAATTGGTTCCCTGGAAAGCCATTGACAAGAACACGAAAGGAAACAGAAGCCACACAACGCATAATCAAGTCCACAAAATGAGCATTAAAACCCAAATGAAGCATAATGGACTCAAGAAAACTCCATTCGACTCGATCATACGCTTTAGCCATATCAAGTTTAAAAGCGAAAACACCATGAGCTTTTGCTTTATTATGTTTCATCATATGAAATATCTCAAAGGCAAGTAGAGCGTTATCCGTTATATGCCGACCAGGGACAAAAGCAGACTGACTCTCACTGATGATAGAGGGGAGACACGACTTCAGCCTATTGGTAATAACTTTTGAAAGAATTTTGTAGATCACATTACAAAGGCTAATGGGCCTAAAATCCGATGGACAAGTGCACTTTTTTTTCTTCGGAATGAGGCAGATGAAAGTGGAATTAATAGGGCCAGGAGACACACCATTATTGAGAATATCAAGAAGCATAGGAACAATATCATGCCTAGCCGAAGACCAAAAAACAGAGTAAAAGAGAGCAGGCATACCATCAGGCCCAGGGGCCTTAAGAGGTGGCATTTGTTTGAGAGCATGGGTGATCTCAGCTTGGGTGTAGGGGCGGGACAGCTCTGAATTCATCTCTTCAGTAACAACAGGATTAATGGAGCGGAGAACTTCATCAGGGTTATGAGTATGGCCCGCAGAAAAGAGCGTCTGAAAGTGATTTCTAAACACCTCATCCATCTCCTCATTCTTACGAGTTTTTGTACCATCCGGACGCTGAACCTCACGAATATGATTCCTCTTTTTCCTTCCCTCAGCAACCTTGTGAAAAAACCCCGTATTTCTATCCCCTTCCGCCATCCAGTCTGCCCGCGATCTTTGTTTCCACATCAACTCTTCTTGTTTTAAAAGTTCATCAAGTTCATCCTCTAACCGCTTTTGCTCATCCTTTGAAGTAGCTTCCCTGTGAACTGTCTGCAGCTCCTCCAATTCTTTCCTAATCTTCGAACACCTTTTCCTCACATGACCAAAGACATTCTTTTCCCAAATTTTCAGTTCTCTGCCCATTTTCTCAATTTTATCCCGAATATCCTCCGTCGTGGTCACCAAACTGCCATCTGCCCATAAGTTCTCACAGAAAGGCTTACAACTCTCATTGCGAAGCCACATTGCTTCAAATCTAAACGGCTTAGGCCGATTCAACGTCTCCTCTGAATTCTTCTCGAGGCAAAGTAGGATCGGGCAGTGATCGCTTGATTTTCTAAGAAGGTGATGGACTTCAAACCCCGGGAAAGAATACATCCAACTTTCACTGCCAAAAAAACGATCAAGGCGCTCCACAATATTCGCATCCCCTTTTTGATTGTTCGTCCATGTATACGGATCACCCAAGAAACCCAAATCATGAAGCCCACACACCTCTACAGTCTCGCGAAACTTATCAAGTCTGGAATCCGCTTTCAAAAGACCACCACGCTTCTCGAAGTGGAACATAGTTTCATTAAAATCACCTCCGCAAATCCATTTATCAGAGACTTGGGGAAGAATGGAGAGCATAAGCTCCCACGTGAGATAATGTTCATCAGTTACACTCCACCCGTACAAACCACAAAAATCCCAGGGCTCGTGTTCTCCATCATCCAGAGACGCCAGAACATGATGAAAAGAATAAGATTTGATATTAACCAACAGATCGTCTACCCACATCAAACAAAGACCACCCTTACGTCCACCAGTCGTACAATCACAATCAACAGAGAAAAACTTACTAAAACCAACTTGAGGGAGAATACAACACCAATCCTCCTGCAAAAGTTTTGTTTCCATCAAAAAAATCACCTCGGGCCGCTTATGTTTGGCTAACCAAACCAACTGACGAACTGTTGAAGGGTTCCCAAGCCCCCGACAATTCCAAACAAGGGAATTCATTGTGCTCGGCGGGATTGCTCCGAGGCAATCTCCGCCGTTGATGCAAATGAGGGGGATTCAGATTCCAACACAGTACACTTAAGTTTTTTCTGAACAAGCTCCAGAACTTCAGGATTTGTCGAAGAAGTATTACTTTCCTCCTCGCACAAGTAACGCTTCTTCTCAAAGTCACCACCCACTACGTCAAGTATAGGGAGGGCAGAGGGGTTCCGAGCCCGACGTTTCCACTTTTTTCCACTTTTATCAGCAAACTCAGTTCCCTGAGTAAGGTCAGATGAGGGAGGGAGTTTTGGGTTATAGGGGATTTGTTGGATATTGAGAAGCTTCAGAAGTTTGGGAGTTGGAGTGAAGGGAGCTGCTTTGGAAATGATAGGTTCGGATGAGGGGCTGATTTTAGCATGATTAGAGGATGGGTTTGAAGTATTGAAAGGTAGTTGCATGATGTCCAAGTTTGTAGGAACAGATTTATCAGTAGGTAAGGAAGATGAAGATTGGTGTGTTTTAGTATCAGGAGGGGTGATGGTAGGCGATGAGAAGGTGGTGTGGGGAAGAGTAGTGGAGGGGTGTTTATGAGTATGAGAGTCCGTGTGTTTCAGATGAGAGGGAGAGTTGTTTTTATGGGTCGTAGTATTATCAGTATGATCAGAAAGAACTGGGTTGAAAGATAGAGGTGGTGGGCGGGGTTTGCGCAGGGGATTACGGGTTAGGATGATCGCTTGTTGCTTTTGGGTATGACCAGAGGGTGGGGGCGGTAAGTTTGGCGTAGGAAAGAGGCATTTGGGTGTAGATGATTCAGGTTGACGGATAGACCGGATGCGTTTCAGAGGGGAAGCTTTGAGGATAGGACCGTATAAGAGTTCTTCAAATTGTTTACCATTACCATCATCCTCCGTTTCTTTATCACATGAACGTGTATGATGACCAATTAGACCACACCTGTAGCAGAAAATGGGGAGACTTTCATATTTCAGAGGAATCCACATCTGTTGACCTTCAAAAGAAATAGTTATTCCTCGCAAGAGGGGCATTGATATATCCAAGCTGATTTTGAAACGAGCAAAGCACCCAGCAAAATTCTCCTCCGTATCTATATCTTCCACAACTCCAATTTTCCTTGCAATGCACCGAAGGATGGTTGGACTTGTGCACTTCATTGGTAAATCGTACGCCCTGACCCAGAAACTTCCTCGGTTAATTTTTATGCTTGAAGGTTGCGCTGCTCCATTAAGTTCAGCAATGGCGAACAAGTGTCCGTCAAAATGCCAAGGTTGTCTTTTACAAACCCACTCTCGATCCTCATTAGTTGGAAATGAGAACAGGAATAGATTCTTCCGCCACTCCCTCGCACTGAACTCGTTTTGTGTTTTCCAAGATTTTTTCATAATTTCCAGCAGGTGAAAACCATTTGGGGATTTAGCACAAATCAATTTCCCCACCAGGCAGAAATTTTTCTCCTTTGACTGAACTCCTTCTTCATCACCATCCCCCTCAATCTCCACAATCTCGCACTCACGATCAGTGCGCGTCTCCTCTCCGGCCGCAAACTCATAACCCCGAGATGCTTCACCGCGCTCCATAACCTGCAGAGAACAAAAAGACAGAAAAAAGAGACGCCACACGACCCCCACTGCAAACCGCACCGAGAGGAAACAAAAGACGTAAAAACAGAGGGAAAGAAAAAGGGGTGAAGACAGAGGGGAGCAGAAAAACCAGAAACAGGGGAAAAGACCGGACAAGAACGTCGCCGGCAACAAGGAAAAAAACAAACCAGAAACTCACGAAGAGAACCAGCCCCTAGCAAACTCTAGAGAACCAAACCCTAGATGCCTAGGGAACATCAATTACTATGTTGAATATTTTCAAAAAAGCAGAGATTAGATGGGCTTACAAAAACTCATTTTCCCCATGGGCTGTGAGCCCAAACACCACTAACTTATTCATCTACCAAAACGGGAATCAATGTGAACATCAAATTTATTCTAAATGCACTCCGCGTCAATAAACTTCTTATTTTTCTTTTTGGATGTTCGTAATATTTTATTTATTTTTATTTTCACATTTTTATCACTTATAATAATAATTACTATAATACATTTTTCACCATTTTTAATACACTCAACGATTTTTTCTAAAAATTCGTGCCACTTCACCTAAAAAGTTCTTTCATAAAAACAAGTGTAATCTATTAATCACCAAAACTCAAAAGATGAATTCAATAATAACACTATGATACATATGACATTTCAAATTAATTTTCACTAATATTAGGAGTGTAAAATTTTGATATCATAAAATTCACACGACACATCATATATGAGTCAACACCACTCAGACAACATTATGCTCAATTTGTCCTTAAAAAGTTTGTCACAATTTTTTTCTTGAAGTGTCTTCAAAAAATTTATCACAATTTATTTACTTTTTAATTTTGTGTATGACCACACCATCAACATTATAATCACAATCCTTTAAGTATTATTTTTGTACATGAGCCCACCATCAATTTTACAATTACAAACCTTTAAATATTATTTTTGTACATGAGCTTTCATCAAATAATTTTCTATCAATTTTTATTAAAATATGTATCGTTCTCTTTGAAGCGAACTTTTGGGGAACGAAGGTAATATGTGTTTTTCCACACCAAATTTGGCTTGTCACATGAATTTTCTGATATCGAATTTGGACTTCGTGATATCATTAAAACATTGTGTACTAATTTATCAAAAATTAAAAAAAATAAAGTAATACTATTGTTAAACAATAATTTAAATGTGATATTTTTCATATTAAATCATGATAGAGTTTTCCCAAACTTCCCATTCATTTTTTACTTTCAAATGACATACAAAAATTTGGACAACAATAAGAGAAACACTACTTCCAAATGAAGTTCATCCTAAGAAACAGAATTTCTTCAACTAGCCTATTTATTAAGTAAAAATAAAATAAAAACTAACTGACACATTAATCTTAAATTCCCTCAACGGCCAAAAATCATGCAGAATTTTATATTACAATTAGATAACATAATTATTACTAGACCACACCACACTCACTATCTCATTTCCAGCTCCATTTTCACAACTTTTTGCAGAATTTGTATTCCCTTTTAATTATTTATCTTTCTTAACCGGCAAAAATTCCCATCACTCATTTCTCAGCAACTAAAATTGGCCCAAAAGTTATCAAACCACCTCATTTCTCACTATCACCTTCCCCCACCACCGCCGCCGCCACCACCACCACTGCTGCCGCCGCCGTCACTGTCGGCGGCGATTCATTACCACATTCTGAAAATATAGGCTTACAATAGTAAAATATATATTCACCCATTGTCTTCTTTTATTTATTATTTCTCACATAACAACAAAGGAATCCCACCAATTATTTCCTTTCCTTTCATCGCTTCTTCACATTTCTCCCAAATCTACACTCACCTAATCGCATTATAATGAAACGAAGCAATATAAGCAGAGCCTTGTTTTCCATGGATCTCCCTTTTTCTTGCTCTGCCTTCATCTTCAGCTGCCTCATTTCTCTCACCATCTTCTCCACAGGTAAAAATATCTCATTTTTGCAACAAAGATTCAACTTGTGTTACATGGGTTTTGAGTTAATGTCTGGTTCTCCAACTGGGCTTCCCCATTCTCTTTGTTTTAGTTGCAATGTATGATACTCCACATGAAAATCGATGGCCCCTCTCTCTCTCTATGATAAAGATGCAATCTTTACTCATATAAGCGACATAGATTCATTCTTTTTTTGTTGACATGCGTTTTGAGTTAATGCCCGGTTCTCCAACTGGGCTTCCCCATTTTCTTGGTTTTTTGTTTGCAATGTACGATCTTCCCCATGAAATTTTCTTCCTCCTTCTCTCTCTCTCTAAAATAAAGATGCAGCTTTTACTCATTTTTGCAACAATGATTTTTCCTTTTTTTTTTTACATGGGTTTTAAGTTAGTGCCCGGTTATCCAACTGGGATTCCTCATTTTCTTGGTTTTTTGGTTGCAATGTATGATCTTTCCCCATGAAAATTCCTGCCCCCCCCCTCTCTCTCTCTCTCTTTAGGATAAAGATGCAATTTCTACTCATTTTTGCAGCAAAAATTCAATTAAATGCCTGGTTCTCCAACTGGGCTTCCCCATTTCCTTGGTTTTGGTTGCAATGTATGATCTTTGACATGAAAATCTCTGCCCCTCTTTCTGTGTCTAAGATAAAGCTGTAATCTTTACTCATTTTTGGAGTGTTGTTGTGTACAGTTGGGTTTGGAGCAACGTTCACATTCGTGAACAAATGCGAGTACACCGTATGGCCCGGTGTGCTGGCGAACGCGGGCAGCCCTAGGCTCGACAGCACCGGATTCGAGCTCCCACAGGACTCCTCCCGCTCCTTCTCCGCCCCGGCCGGCTGGTCCGGCCGCTTCTGGGGCCGGACCGGCTGCTCCTTCTCCAACTCGGGCCCGGCCTCCTGCCAGACCGGCGACTGCGGCTCGGGCGAGGCCGAGTGCAACGGATCCGGGGCCGCCCCGCCCGCCACACTGGCGGAGTTCACCCTCGGCGGCGGCGGCGGCGGCGGCCTGGACTTCTACGACGTCAGCCTCGTCGACGGCTACAACCTGCCGATGATCGTGGAGGCCAGCGGCGGCACCGGCATGTGCGCGTCGACCGGCTGCGTGACGGATCTGAACCGGGTGTGCCCGACGGAGCTCCGGGTGGGCGGCGGCGAGGCGTGCAGGAGCGCGTGCGAGGCCTTCGGCAGCCCCGAGTACTGCTGCAGCGGCGCTTTCAACTCCCCCGCCGCGTGCCGGCCGTCGGTGTACTCGCAGATGTTCAAGTCGGTGTGCCCGAGATCCTACAGCTACGCCTACGACGACCCCACCAGCACCTTCACCTGCGCCGCCGCCGATTATACCATCACATTTTGCCCCTCCATGCCAAGGTAATTTCCAAATTTCCTTTTCTATTCAAAACTTTCATATTTTCCAGAAAAAAAAAATTACACTCTTTCCTAATTCACGAAAAAGAGTCTTACTTGCATACAAATTGTACTTTTATTGCATTTACAAAAATTTTAATAACTTTATTAAAATTTGTATTCATCCTTGAAGCGGAACTCTTTTCCGATGGGCGTAGGAATAGATATACATTATCTCGTTGTTTTGTTAAATGGGTGTAAAATTCCGTCTCATAACGGGATAATGTAAAAATGATGAGTTTTAAATAGAAAATGAATTTTGTGATGTTTTCTGTAAGAAATGTTGAAATTTGGATAAACAAAATATGATTAATCAGAAAAAAGAAAATCTCCTATTTTTCTTGATGTTATGTTTCTTTTTTACTAATCGAAAATAAAAATGCAGTCTTGCATAGATTTTTCAGCAGTGTAACACACTTTTTTGGGTTTGCAAGTTTACTATTTTCACAATCCCAAAATAAAAATGCAGTCTTGCATAGATTTTCCGTGGTAAATCGCACTTTTTAAGTTGCAGTTTTAGTATTTTCGCAAACCCAGAATAAAAATTCAGTCTTGCATAGATTTTCAGCAGTGAATCGCACTTTTTTCTGGGTTGCAAATTTTACCATTTCAGTCAAATTATTAAATACTTGAGCAAATAATGCAGCAGATATTTAATGGAGTAAAATATATTGGTGACAAATTATTGCAGTCAGAAATCATCGAAAGAGCCAACCCCAACAACGACAGCGACAGCAGCTAGTGGAGACGGGTCGCAATCAGGGTCCGACCCGACAATGATGGGCGGGTCCAGTTTGGGAACAACCGGGTCGGATCCGGGTTCGGTGACCGGGTCAGGGTCTCAGGAGATGATGGCTGATGGATCCTGGCTGGCCGGTTTAGCCATGGGCGGTTCAGCTAGGGTTTACTGCTCCTCACCACATCTGATTGCTGCTGCAGCCATTTTCATCCCTCTCCATTTTCTTCTCTTAATTTAGTAGTGATTTTAGGGTTTTTAGGGTTTGCAGCTTTCTCTCTCTAGGATTTTGGGCTGCCTTGAAAGGGATGAAGTTTTGGCTTTGTTAGGTGCTTTTTCTCTATTTTATTTTTAATATTTTTGGGGGTTTGGTCTTTTCTCTTCTTGAATTGTGTATAATGTTGTGTAGTGGTGGGTTTTTTTTTGGTAGTTCATTTCTTTCCTAGTAGTGAAAAGTGTGTTCTTAAATGCTTTCTTTAATCTCACACCAAAAATAAATTCAAGAAAAGTAAATGAATAGAGTAGTAATATTTGTTTATAAAAAATAAGATATGTTTGAATAAAAAATTAGTATTAAACTTCTTAAAAATCAATTTACTTAAATATTTTGGTTTAAATATGAAACGAATTTAGTTAGTTTTATTATTTTTCTATATTGTAGTTTTTTTTATATAATTTTTATTGTTTTTTGTACTTAAAAAATAATAAAAATTACAAAAATATATTAAAAATTACAAAAAATAAACTATTATCCCGATAAAATACTAAAACTAGCTATTTTTTTTAACTACATTTTTTAAATAAAACAACTTTTTAATATATTTAATTTTTTTTGTTTGGATATATTTTGTTCAAATAATATTATTGAAATAAATGTATATGCAGATAGGGTTTGAATTCTAAGGGTAGGATGGAAAGAAAGAAAGCACGCAGTCTAGTGTGAATGTGTGTGGGAAATGTGTTGGCCAAAGATGTCTGACAAAAAAGTTTCTTCCTTTGCCGCAATCACAAGCATGGCTTCTACGTTTTGTCTGCTATGAGTAATTTTCTATAAATATACGAATTATATATAAATTTGATTTTAACTAGTACTACTAATTTAGGGTTGGCAAATCGTGCGTGTCGGATTATTATCGGATCGACCTGATATCGACACAATCAGATAAGGCTAAATCTGAATATGACCTAGTAAGGAAGTGCTCGACACAAACACGAACCCGGCACGAATACAATAACAACACGATTTGAATCGTATTGACACGATACGATAACGACACGATCTGATAAAAACTTGATTAAACATGAAACCCTAAAGGCTAAAGTGTAGAAAGAATTAAAAATTTAAAATAAATATTTAATAAAAATAATAATATTAACTCTATCAGGTGACACGAACCAGACACGAAATTATCAGGTCCTTATCAGGTCGACACGATAAGGACATGAACCTAATAAGACTTGACACTAACTCATTAATTTCGTGCGATTTCGTACCGTGCTTTTATGTCGTGTCGAAAATTGCCAGCCCTAAACTATTACCTTTTTTAAATAAAAACAATACTCCCTCCGTCCCAATAAACTTGTCCCACTTTCCTTTTTGGGTTGTCCCAATAATCTTGTCACATTTCCTTTTTTAGTAAAAATTAGGGGTCTCATTAAAAATTAATTAAACACATTTTAATTAACTTTGTTAATTAAATCCCTTTTATTTCCTACTATTCCCTATTCCCTACTACACTCGGCTATCTCTCTCTCTCTCTCTCTTTCTCTATCAGACGCCTCGTTTCCATCCTCCAGAAAACCCTAAAATCGTCAGCCCCATTCGACCGGCGCCGCCGCCACTTTCCCCCTCTGTTGGTGGCCGATGCTCGTCGGCTATTGTTGGGCGACGTATTGCATATATTCGGCACCGGCGTCGACCACAAGGCTCTCTCTCTCTCCACTGGTTGCCTCTTCTCGTTTCTCCCGGAAATCCCAAAGTCGCCGGTCGAAATCGACCGGCGCCGCCTCCGCTTCGGTCAATTTCTGTTGTCCCGTGTTCGTCGGCTCCAAATTTCTGGTGTTCGTTGGTTACTGTGAAAATCCTAAAATTTCACAGATCTAAGACAAGCGACCACCGATCTCGACCACCGCCGTGATGAACAACCTATGGGAGGGTTACCTGAGCGACACGTACATTCCAGATACGGAGGAGGATTTCTCAAACTGGGGTTCGCCTCCAAAGGTGTATTACCCTTTCTCGGCGACCTTTTCAGAGGAAGAAGGAGACTCTGACATGGTGGAGGAGATTGAAGCCGTGTGTTCGCCGGTCAAAACCCTAGCTTCGCCGAAATCCAGGTTCTCTTTGTTTAGGCGTCCTGCCCCCTTGGAATATTATCAAAGATTAGCTCTCTTATTGTGGAGACTTTAATTTCATATCCTGATGATGCTTCCCTCGTTTGTGAGGAAAATTGGGACGAGGTTGTTCGTTATTGTGGTCCAGAGGCCCCTGTGAGAAAATGTGCGTACTCTCCTGCAATGTTGGCCTTCTTGAATGGCTTGCTCCCTTTTCCAGAATATTGGGTGAGATCCTCCAATTTTACATGCCTCTCTGTATATGTTGATTGGTATAGGCTCTGTGTGACCTCTGTTTTTGCACTATTCCATGTATATGTTGATTGGTATAGGCTCTGTGTGGCCTCCGTTTTTGAACTGTTCCCTGTATATGTTGATTGGTATAGGCTCTGTGTGGCCTCTGTTTTTGAACTATTCCATGTATATGTGCACTTGGAATATGTGTTGGGTGATGGTTAGCAAGTTTGAGATGATGAAACTATGTTCATGAATTGTTTTAAGTTAAAAACTCTATGATGAACTAGAAGCCACTGAGATGTTCGATTTGCAGCCCCTAATGTGCGTACATATGTTGGTGTGTGCCCTATATGCTTATATATGATGGTGTGTGCTCATGTGTAGCTTTAATTAAGCTTACATATGTTGGTGTGTGCCCATGTGTAGTGCAATTGTTGGTGTGTGCCCATATATACAATGTCTAAGGTTAAAAGAAAACTGAAAATGCATTTCACTAAAAAGGCTGCCTGCATACATCCAAATCTTTACAAAAACTTACTCTTAACTTGCCTACAAAAAGTTTTTCATGCAATACAGCCTGCATTACATCATTTTCATCATTTTCATGCAACTTGAATACCTAAGCTGTATGTGGCAGCCTCCATGACCACCTATTCTTCCAAAATACAGCCTGCATTACATCATTTTCATGCAACTTGAATACCTAAGCCATTCATTTGGTATTCAATTTCATCTAAGAAAATTGAACTTATTCCAAGTGCATTCTTTAGATGATCCATGCCACTTACAATTCCATTCTCCATGAGATAGTTAATTGCCTCTTTAACTAAATCATATAGAACTTGTAAGTTGATTGGTAGTTCTCCCTGCCAAATAAGTGATCCTTTCTTCATATGAGGGATTTTGTAGCAGTTTTGGCCTTTCACCTTTAGAATTTCAGTCAAACAACCTTGAAGGCTTAAGAAAACCTTGTTGAGTGTTGTAGGAGATAGTTCATCAAATGAACTCTTCACTGCCTCCACTAGTGTATCTACGTTGGTACAAACTGATTCAGTTTGTAGGCTTTGAATGGCCCTAAATCAACCAAGATCATTAATGTTGGTATCCGGTGAATTGGGTGGTTGATGAACAATCTTTATGTCAAACCCATCTGAGCTGGCAACCTTTCTAAAATCTGGATCACTATCTTTAATGTGAGGCTTCGCGTTGTCTTGTTGAATAAAGATCACCCTACTTGCAAATTGTGGCCACTTGGCCTTTATGGCAGGAATAATCTGCCAACATATATTTACATGAGCTATTCAGCCCCTAAGTAATGAACATCCTATCTAAAACACATGTTAATTGAATACATATCATCGTTGAGTGACAAACATGACATATTTCATGTAAAAGTACTATCTTATTAATAATGCAGTCCTTAATTACTTCCTTGGTGATTGATTGAATGGGCTTTTGCTCCAGAGTACCTGCCTCCCTGTTTTTGCTATTTCTCTTGGCTGGTACATATTCTGTAAATGGGAAAATGCCTATTTTCCCATCAAAAAGCACAGTCCCATCTTCTGCAATCAAGGGCCTGCACATAGCGCACATGAACATCACTTTCGTTATGAACTTCTTTGACTTGCAAGTCCTGTGTGGTTCGGCCTCTCCGGGTGTCAAATAAAACCGGTGATTTGCTTTGGTTATGTAAAACCATTTCTCATCAATATGCACCGTGTTGTGCATACTCTTGAATTGAAGCACCTTGAGTATTCTATCATACTCGATTGCTTCAAGAGAAAACTTTAGACGTAGCAACTTGTTAGGGGCTGTTAAGTCGGGTTTTATCGCACTAGTATGAGCCCTGATCAAATCCTTGCTAACCCATCGCCCAATTGTGCTCTTGCGGCAATTTATTCCACTTGCTAGCCTCCGAATGGTTGATCTTTTGCTTAGCTCCAATGTTGAAATTAATTGAAGATCTATTTCAACTCTCTTGCGTCTTAGTTTGTTGATTTTGCTACTGATTGAATGCATATGCTGACCTTGATTTTGTTGTTTTTTTGCAACAGTCCATAGTCACGTCACCGTCCGACGGCAAATGCCGAACTTGACAGCAACAACCTGAATTTTGCCCCGTTTTGGCTTCCCATCATGGCTGTCACAATTTCACAGTTTTTGAAGTGTAATAGCCTTTGTGTAGTAAATGACAGATTTTATAGAACTTTGCAGTCAATTTTGGTGGGAATTTTGAAAGCTGTGAATTAAATGAAAAATTTCAGAATTTTACTCTACTTTTCCCTCTTCTTTTTTCATTTCAGATTTGTTCTCTAATTTTGAAGTGTAATAGCCTTGAATTCTGTCAGCCTATTAAATTTGAAGGGATCAAATTCTGCCACCGTGAATTCTGCCGCCCTTCTTTTAATTTAAAGAAAAGTGAGTCAACCTTATTTGAGTTTAACATAAGAATAATTAAGATTTACTTCCTTTTTGTTAAATATGTGGGACCTCTTACTTTACAACACTAATTCAACACTTCTTAATCTCCGTGCCCAAAAGAAATGGGACAAGTTTATTGGGACGGAGGGAGTATAAGATTTTTTATTTCTTTTGAGTTAGCTTCAAATTAGGGTTTTTGCCAAACTTCATTTTTTGTGAGATTGGTTCGGGTCAAATTTTTAAAATTAAAACTTCATTTCTTTTATTATCAAGAAAATAATACTCCCTCCCGTAACCCATTAAAAAATACTCTCATGACACGAATTCTAATAAATTGAATTTTATGAGTGAAATAAGAGCCATTTTTACTATAAAATCGATTAGTTTTGATTGAATGGTTAGTTCAATCATGGTAATATTGGTAAATAAAATTACTATCGAGGGTTATCAATTATTATTAGTATGTTCTATTTACTAAAATTATATGAAATAAATATTCCATTCATTCCTGAAAATTGTAACTTTATTACTATATCGTTGCGTTTCTGAAAATTGTGACATTTTTTATTTGAAAATGATCCCACAAATTTTTTCTCTCATTATTTATAAAAAGACTCAATTTACCCTTAAAACACAACTAACACATTTTTTCCTTAAAACTTGTGTCATTTTTTATTTGGGTCACAATTAGGTATTTGTGGATTGACCAAGTTAGCAAAATGAGTACGAGTTAAAATTTGAATATATTCCATACATGTTCAAGTAATTAATCCTAATTAACTATATTTCATCTCTTATCGTAATCCAATAGTAAGGTTACGTATAATGATACTATTTGTACAATTTTAATCTAAATTACAACTGAATGTTTTGATGTTTGGTTTCACGGCCTCGGCTGAGAGACAGCGTTGAGTTAGTTGTTCTGTTGCCGTAGCTGACCCGAACCTCGTATTCTCCGAGGAAGCCCACAAAGGCGAAGGCGCCGTGGTCGTCGGTTTCTCCACCAATCGTCGCGGTCCGCCATTCCCTCAGCAGGGCGTCGACGACGTCTCCGGCCGGAAGGTTCCGGAGAGCGTTGTCGGTGAGACACATTTGGTAGCATCCATTGGGATGCAATGCAGTCCACAGCATGATTCCATCAACAGAAGGATGTGAGAAACCTTCTCTCAAAGCCACCTCTAAATATTTGGCCTAAAAAATTAGTTCTTCCGAACAGTTAGTTCAAACGAAGGGCTGACAATTTTTGACACGACGCAAAATAGAAAAAGACCCTAGAACCTGCATTTCTTGATCGAATTTGTTGCTGATATCAACCTCCGTGAGCCAGATGGGGAGATTTAATAGGGCTAGTTTATCGAGCACGGCGCGGATTAGGGCCGGGTTCGGAGCGGAGAAGTGCCCCTCGAGTCCGATCCCATCCATCACCACCCCGCCGGCTCCGAGCTCCCGCAGCCTCGAGACGTAACGGTCGACCGTCGACTTCGCGTCGTCGCACGTCTCAAGCACGTTGTAGTCGTTCATGAACAGGCGGGCCAGGGGGTCCGACCCCTGAACCGTCCGGAAGAAGTCGAGGCCGGCGTCTGGGCCAAGCCTCCGCTCGTAGAAGTCCCAATGGAGCATCTCGTTGTCGACATCCCAGTGTACGAACTCGTTCTTGTAGTTGGAGACGAGGCTTTGAATCCGCGAGGCGACCGCAGACTTCAGCTTGGGGGTCGGTAGGGTTTGAACCCACGGAGGCGTGTACTTCGGGTCCTCCCAGAAGATGTTGTGCCCCCGCACCGTGATCCGGTTCCGTCGTGCAAATTCGAGCATTTGATTCGGGATCGTGTAGTTTACCTCTCCCTGTCGAGGCTCCGTCGCTCCCCATTTCAGCTCGTTTTCGAACACAGCAGCGTTGAATCGTTCCACGAACCAATCCTACAGCCGGAACCTATGTGAATTAGGCTGTTCTAAACAGGGAGTCTTGTGTAAGACAGTCTCAAAATTCCAAATGGAACCACAAATATTGATCGTTTAGACAGTTTTACACAAGTTTCTGATACGGGAAAACGGGAAGTTTAGAAACACACTTACTTGATACGGAGAATTTCCGAGGATGGTCTTTGCGATGGCGGAGCCGAACGGGAAATCTCGAGAAATTTGCTCTACAACGACGGTGGCGCCTGACAACCTCTTTCCATTGACATCCGATACATGCAGTATGGCAGCGCGTTTTCTTTCCTGCATTCAAAGACTCATTCAACGACACGAATATATATATATATACTCGTGTCGAAAGTTCAAAACAACGGCGCTTTTTAGGTCTAAAAAATTGTAGAGAAAAACATACTGTGCTTATCATGTTTTGCTGGTTTGCCTTCCATTGCTGAGAAGTAAAGGGCTGAAGAGAAGCACTTGAAACTGATATATTTATCTGTTGCAGATCATCTGAATTCTGCAAATTATGCATTAGTTTGAAGCTTATACAATGCAAATTCCAATGATACGATAGTCTCCGAAACGAGAAGTACCTGAAAGTAGATGAGCGCGTAGTTTGAAGGTGAGTCGAGGCTGAATCCGCCTTTGAGAAACGACCAGCATCCACTCCTCGCGATAACAGTCCCCATGCATGCGAAGGTGGTGTTATCGGTTGTTAGGGTCGCCTTTATTGCAGCGGAATCTGCACCGGATATCTTAACCCAGCCTGTTTGATTGATTCACCATGATTTAGAATAAAAAATGTAGATAGAAGCTGAGAGACATAGGATGGAACTCAACTGGAGAAGGTGTAGATCGTGTCACCGGTGAGATTGCTCAAGGCGAAAGCAGGGGAATTCATCGGGACGTTGAAGTGGCGGTACCTTCTCGTTCCAAGAGTCTGGTTCTTGATGATGCCACCGTTGTAGAGCGGATCATCCGGTGCTGATTTGCACTGGTATAAAAAACAACACACGAACATATACAACACGTAAAAGACGATCGGATCATGAAAGAATCGAGCTTACCTCAATACTTGCAGAGTAATCATAGGAAGGCCCTTCCCTCGAGAAAGCAGTAGCTCCGAGGAGGAGGAGGAGACCCGATAACGAAACGAACAGTAAACTTTTCATGCTCTCTTACCACCTTCGAACGAACAAACTTACAAATCGGTTGTCTTATAGGAGAACGGAGATGGCGAACACGGGCAAAATGAGGTGCTTAACAAGATGATAAATAAGTGGTCTTTGTGATCAAGCATATGGTCATCAAGAATTAACCTTAAATTTGGAATTTTACATGATTTTGCCAAGTATTTTGGAATTTATAGGGAAGTGTAACTTGAGCATTTGCTTAATTTGTCTGTTGCTGTTTTTGGAGGATCTAAACTAATAGACTCAAACAATGTAACTTAAATATGGGATTGAAGCAATTAATTTATTCACATAAAATCTAGTGCAAACTAAGTCATGTCAAGAAACTAGCTATCATTGTGCAATTAGGGAAAGATTAGACTATAAATGAAGATTGATGCATACACATGACAACTTAGTCACAAGATGAATAAAAAGGTGACTCATTTGGAAGTAAAGAGTCATATATATTAGCTCACAAAGCTTGGGAAAAAACATAACATGCTTAATTGAGAGGGGGAGCTAAGTTACAAGACTCACTTCCATTTCCATGTTAGTGATTGGCAACGACACGCCACGTCTCACGGGCCGTTGAGTCGATTCTAGAAGTTGTGCTGCAAGTACAAGTGTTCTTGAGGCGAGGCCGGGCCAATCTCCTCGACCAAACTCCTCAACGCGTCCCCAACGGTGGTGCCATTCCCTACGTTCCTCGTCTCGATGTTCTTAGCAGCATCAAGATCAGACTCGGAGACGGATGACTTCCTCCTCTGCGAGGAGGCCACGCTGGGGAAGGTGATCCAAGACGGGGCCCTAAACTCGATCCTCTGATCCTCTGTGTCGGCCCCGTCTGTCTCAGAGGTGGACCGGTTCCCCCCCGATCTCTGAGACGACTTCTTATGCATCCTACTACTCCCCAACACCACCTCAGTGGGCAGGATAGGCTGCTCGCTGCACGGGCTGCCCATCAACTGAGCAAGCGCACGCTCCAAAGCCGTTGTAACCTTGTCCATAGACGGCCTCTCCTTCCCTCTCATCCTCACACATTTACTAGCAATGTTGGCAATGCGTTTCAGGGCTTCAAGATCGGATGGAGGTTTCAACGACGGGTCAAGAACGGCCTCCACATCGCCACCTTTGATCAAAGGGACGGCCCACTCGACTATATTCCCCTCCTCATACTGCATATCAATGGCCTTCCTACCACTCAGAATCTCCAAGAGAAGAACACCAAAGCTGTACACATCCGATTTCGTTGTGAGGTAATGCAGCCTATAATACTCGGGGTCAAGATAGCCGAGGGTCCCTGCAGGCAGCTCAGCCAGAGGCGAGCTGCTGTTTGCAGGGCCGAGCAAGGAGAGGCCGAAGTCAGCCACACGGGCATTGTGCTCCTCGTCTATGAGGATGTTCGAACTCTTTATATCGCGATGGATGACAGGCGGGCAAGCATAGCCGTGGAGATACTCAATCCCCCGAGCTGCTTGCACCGCGATAGTCACCCTCCTCACCCAATCCAACTGCTCCTTCATCTCCTTATTCTTGCTATGTATATGCTGATGCAAGGAGCCATTGGCCATGAACTCGTACACGAGGAGCCTCTCACCGGCTTCCTCACAATACCCTAGCAAATTCAGCAAATGCGCATGGTTGAGACGCGAAAGAAGGTCCAGCTCCGTGTGGAACTCCTTGGAGTTCTTCTTCATGTCAGAGGACAAGATGGCCCTCTTCACTGCCACAATGGTGCCATCCTTCAACACGCCTTTGAACACGCACGAGAAGCTCCCCCGCCCCACGAGTGATTCGTCCTTGAACCCCTCCGTGGCCCTCTCGAGCTCCTCATATGTAAACTTCTGAGCCCTCCTAATCTTCAACTCATCCAAATCTGGCCTAATCTTCCCACTCTCCTTCCTAAACGAGGTGCCCCCACTCCCTTTCCTCGACTCAACGGAGCACCTACAATCCCTCAACTTGTACCTGACATACAAAACAGAGGTCAATGCCACAGCACTCACCAAGAACACAGCAAAGCAAATCTCAGCAACTATAATAGGCAACTGCAAAGACCAAAACTTTTCACCCCCACCCACACCCACACCCCCCACCCGCACCCCCACCACCAGCCACAGAACAATTCTTGACACACTCGCTCGAGGTGCAGCTCGAGCAATTGTAACCACATTGCCTGTCCACCACCCCACCACACCCAACCACCTCATACATCTCCCCACCACACTCCCCACTGCAGGGCACACAAATATGCCCCCCCGGGGACCTACAAGGTGCGCTAGCATTGTTAAACTCGTGGTATCCACGACCACACGCCCCCGCCCTACACACCCCGGGCGAAACAGCCAGAGGCAGTGCAGAAGGAAAGCCAGCACCCCAACACACAGGCAGGAGAGATGCCTCAGCCATGATCCCACAAGTGAAGTAATCCCCTGCAGCAATCTCATACATCCTCACCCCCGAACGGCGGCGGCGTGCTCCTATCCACCTGATACCCCCAGCACACCACCCCCCTATCATAGCTCCTAATCCCACAAGCATGAAACTTCCCCCCCACCACAGCCAGCATCGCCTCCTCCGGCGCTGCCGCATCCACACTATTCAGCTCCCCTGCATACACCACAGAGGAAGAAGTCACAGAAATCTCTTCCTCAAGATCAAGACTTGTACCCCAACACACCACACTCGAATCCACCCCTTCCAAAATCCCACAAACATGAAACCCTCCAGCTGCAATTGTACGAAACCTAGTCTCTTTCGGAACCAATCCAATCACATTACTACTAGTCTGATCTCCCCAGCAGAAAACACTCCTATTCTGAGCAAAAAGGCCACAATTGAACTCTGAGCCAGCCGAAATCGTCTGGATCTGCCCATCAAAATCATGACTCTTGGTCATGTTATAACCCCAGCAATCAACCAAAGAAGTGTTCCTCATCTTCCCCATCAAGGGCTTCCTCAATCCACACAAATGGTGGTCTCCTGCGCTTATTTCAATGTACTCTGCTTCCCTCGAAGTCTGCAGAGAAACCCCCATTGGAATGAAGCCAGTGTTTCCCCAGCAAAAGGGCTGCCTCGACTCCATTAAAAGGCCGCACACGAAGGCGTTCCCGGCGCTCAGCCCCAGAAACTGGAGATGGTTCGGCGTTGCATGAACTATCGAAGGATTCGAGCCGTAGCACGTGGCTAAATGTGAGCCGTCTGATTTTAAGCCGCAGAAAACTGGACCGTTCTCGCCGTAGGATATCGCGATTGACGACATTGAGCCCAAGCTCGAGACTTCGCGGCATAGATAGAAAAGAAGCAGCGTAAAGATTGCATTTTTATCGAGTAAAACAATGCCCTTCTTCATCCCTTCAAGAACTAGTCTTGAACTCTCTCTCTCTCTCCCTCTCTCTCTCTTGATCTTTTTAGCTGGGAGCTTGAATTCTTGGAGGAGGTGGCTGGAAGAGAGAGAGAGAGGGAGGGAGAGAGGAGAGGGAAAGGGAGCTGGTGAGAGCATTTAATATGAATCCAACGGTTGAATTTGATTTGAGAGAAGATCTAACGGTTGAGATTTATTTGAAAATAATAAAGCGGGTGCAGGTGCCGCTGGATGTCACGCTCACATTTAATGCCTGCCTTTTTTGGGTTTTCATCTAACTATAGTCGTTATTTAGGATTTTGAATATTACTAGTATTTGTTTTTTTTTTTAGTAAAAAATACTCCATTTAAATTGTCAGTTACCTAGAACAGTAATTATTAATATGTTTAAATATTGAGTGGGACCACCTACTAATTTATTTTATTTTTATTTACTTTTACTACGATTAAACTTTCAAATTATGGAACAAATGAAGATGGATGACCGTAAATGGAGGCCACCGAGAAAAGGATGCTTTAGAGTCGACGTGGATTCCATGTTTAACCCGGAGGCGCTCGCTTTTAGGGTCGGGATTGTTATCCGGGATGAGAATGGAAAGGTTTTGAAAGCTATTGCAAAACCCATGGGGCCGTCGACAAATGCGATGATTCCGGAAGTTATGGCTATTGTACAAGGTCTGGCGGCCAGCATCGACAACGAGATCTTTCCTATTGAAATTCACACCGACTCCCTTCTCACGACAAGGGTGATGGCTTCACCGGAAGATGACCATGCTTTTCTTCCATATGACATTTTAGAGATGATTCAGGAGGCTAGGAAGTGCATGTTAATTGGTGTTTTTCATGCTTTTCGCTCGGCTAACAGGGCGGCGCATTTGCTCGCCCAGTTTGCCGGCAACATTGGTTGTTTGGAGTGCAGGGAGGGTGAGCTGCCGGAGTGGCTCAATGATGTAATTTTGGAGGATTCCCGCTGAGTTTTTTTATAAATTTGTTTCTTTCTCAAAAAAAAAAAAAAAAATAATGAGGTATAATGTATTGCATTGATTGTATTACCTAATGTTCATAGAAACATGAATAGTTGTAAATAGGGTTGTAAATGAATCAAATATTTTTGCTCGATTCGATATTTGATATTTGTATTTGAAAATATTCAATTCGAATTCGATATTCGTATAGATACATGATTAAATATTAAAATATTATATATATATATATATATTATGTGTATGTGTGGAGGACTAAAATAAATTATGAACTAATTTTCACCCTTGGATTGTAAATTTTATGGTGGATTCATCACTTTATTGGATGAATTTAATTTTATATTCATAAATATTATATATATAATATTATATATAATAAAAGAATTATAATATTACATAATAATTGACAATTTTAAAAAGGAAAAATGCAAAGAATCATAATATACATGCATTAAAGTAATTTCTCACAAGTTAATAAGTAAAAGTTTACAATTTATAAAATCAAAATTTTAAATTGAAGTCATTCTTCCATCACAAGTCGCGCTTTGTCATTGCAATTGTAAATTAATCAAATAATTCATATTCAAATCGATATTCGAATTTTGATATTCGTATTCGATAAATATTCGATTCGGTTAGTATTCAAATACGAATACAAAATTATGATATTCGACTCGATTCGATTTGTTTACAACCCTAGTTGTAAATGTCACGGATTTTAAAAAATATTAGATAAAAGTGTATTGTGAGTGAAAAATGAGTCTCATTTTATAAAAAATAGAGATGAAAAGTAAAATGATTGTGGTTGTGTATCAAAATAGAAATATTCATGTTCTTATAAGACGTTTCAAAATGACAAAATGTTCATATTTTTGTGAGATGAAGGCAGTACTAATTTACTTGACTAAATATTTTTTTTGAACAAAAAGAACATGACTAAATTGTAAAATTTCATCTTTTTCGTTACCTTTTTGGCTTGGCTTAGATCTTACTCTTTTATATATACTGTATTATCTTTTTATAATTATTAAATAAAGAGAGCTTTGCCAATTAATGATGAGAACATGATCACAATGATACATTCCTTTATGTCTCTACATTTACAAACCTAATCCTACCTTGTTAGTTTGCTGTAATAATAAATGTCACAAACTGCCACATTCTACCAATAATTAGCTTCTAAATGTGTCACTAATCATAATAATGCTAAATTAACCTATAATACTAACTGGATTCAAACATTCCATCTCTTATATGTATGTTATATTAATTTAACATATTCATTGCACATTAGTCTTTTATAGTGTTTACATTTTTTCAATAAAGTAAATATATTTGTATATATATTGACAGATAAAATCATTGGTAAACTATTTGGTGAAAAAGATTGGTTGGTTGATAAAACAAAACAAACCATTTGTACCTCTTCTAGATGTATACATATTGTAAATTAAATAAAAACAATATTTACACGTCGGATACATGTGATTGTATTTATATCATTAAAAGAAATAATTGTACTTAACATATTTCATCTACTCATGTGGCATTAATTATGTCCTACTCATTTATTTTATTTATTCGTTGCGGGTAACAACTCTGATTTAGCTTGATAATGTGTGTTTATAAATTAAATTTGTATTAATTTTTGTTGGCAAGTGATTTTTAGTATATTAAAAGTACATTATATTAGTAATTGAAAATGACACACAACTGTTAACTTCAACAAAACAATACTGATTTGCGCTTGAAATGAATAAATTTAACTTTTAAAGAAAAATATTTGAATGAATAATTGGTTTAAACTGTCATAAAAATATGTTGTTATCCACGAAACAACGTCGTTTTATTCACTCTGGCAACCACGTATCAACTAAATTGTTGTACAACAAAAATCACTTTTTAATCGAAATCGAAATAGGTCATATTTATTGGGATTGAATAGTGTAATAATCAATTGGATGAATGCTTCCCCAATATTTTATTAATACATAATATTACTTATATCGAAGATGCCAAACTTAACTTTTTATACGTTAACGGACAAAATAAAACTTGATTGAAACTCATTGAAAATTGAAAAATTGTGACTATAACAATTTCAAACAGTATTTGTGTGTGTATGTCTTTTCTAAGTAGTATATATAATATTGTTTTATTATATAGATTGGAGAGAAGGGTGAGGTTCTCGGGATTTCGGGACGACTTTTGTGGTTATATTTTGATTAATTAAAGGCTAAGATACAAAATAATGATACTTTCCAAGATCATCAATATCCTAAATAGTAATTAAAATAATCAAATGATGAACTGTTTTTCATGTGAGGCCATGCATACTACATTTTGGAAACTTCGACATATCTTTTCTCTATGAATAAAATATAAATTTGGATCGTACAAGTAAAATTGAACAATGTTGTGAAAGTTACTAATTGGAATATAATAAAAAATAAATTTGTTGGATCGATTTTGTTTGACTTTAATGGGTAAGGTGTTCCTATCATATCTAAATCTAAAACACGTCTTGTCACTATATATGTGTATTGACTATCGAGTCTTACATGCATGCGTTTTGTTTTGCTAAAGTAAAGGTTAAAGAAATTCAAAACAATAAGCTAACTAAATATCAATTTTATCTCTATCAAATATATATATATATATATATATATATATCTATTTTATCTGCAATATATTTATGACTAGCATTTGCACCCCGTGCAATGCACGGGAAAATATTTTTATATTTATATAAAATTGATGATAATTTAATTATTATATCTATAAATATAATATAAAATAATTTTAATTTAATATATTTGAGCTAATTACTGAAAAAGTAAAATAATAAAGAAAAATTCATAATAATAAAAATTAGTATTATGAAAAGGCAAAAAAATAAGTTAAGAAAATTAAAAATAAAATTAAAAATAAAATTAAAAAAGAATTAAAAAAAATTAGAATTATTCAAAAAAAGATGAGAGAAAAGAGAGATTTTTTTTTAAAATTTATTCTTTAAATAAATATAACTTTTACATTTAAAATCAAATATTTACATAAAATATATCATATTAAAGCTCTTATTGTGATCTTTAATTTGATATGCATATTAAATATTTTATAATTAGTCGAATTTTAGAATTTCAGAAAGAAATAAAATAAAAAGTAAAAAGATAAAGAAAAAGAAAATACAAAGATAAAATATAGTTTACAAATAAACCTTCAATTTTATTGTAACTACAAAATTGTCACTCAATTTTAAAATTGATTAGAAATTAAATTTAAATAAAAAATTAACTTTTTAATGTATTATAGATTATATAGATTAAGGAGAAGAAAAAAGGAACACACTTGGTTTTATTCGTGTTGTTGCAATTTATATTATACTCTCTTTGTCCAACTAAAATTTTGAAAAGAGAACCTATCAAAAAATTATGTGCCTAAAATTTTGGAAATAGAAATTATCAAAAAATTATATTAATTGTGGGTGAGATAGTGGGGTGTGATTTATTTGTAACCTTCATATTATACATATTTTTAAAATTTCCATTCAAATCAATTTGAAATTGGGAGTTGCTTTTTTAATATAGTATAGACTAGCATTGCACTCGTGCAACGCACGAAAAATATTTTTATATTTTATTATATATAAAATTGATATTAATTTGATTATTATATAAAAATTCTAAATATAATTTAATTACTATAATTTAAGATAAATATATTTTAGTAATATAAAAATAATAAAGAATAATTCATATTAATAAAAATTGATATTGTAAAAAAAGAAAACAATATAAGTTAATAGATAATTGAAAAAAAAATAGATTTATTCAAAAAAAAAAGAGGAGAGAGGAGAGAGAATTTCTTAAGTTTTAATCTTTAAATAAATATAATTTTTATATTTAAAATTTAATATTTACATAGCATATATCAAATTAAAGCTTTTATCATGATCTTTAATTTGATATGCATATCAAATATTTTATAATTAGTCAAATTTCATAATAAAAAATAAATAAAATAGAAAAAGAAGAAGAAGAAAAAAGATGTATAACTTATAAATAAACCTTCAATTTTATTTTAATTATAAAATTGTCACTTAATTTTGAAAAATTTTGAAATTGATTTGAAATTAAAAACTCTCTTTTTAATGTAGTATAAATTTTGTTGGTGCCTGATTGTATTTTAATTCAATTTGCCAAAAGACGGTTCCCTTCAAAATTTTAACTTGGGTAGTTATTTTTATTGAAATAATTTATTTGATGGAGCGATTAATTTCATGACTAAATTATTCTTTAACCTAGCTAGTGTATCTAATAAAAAACTTACTCTAAAATCATAATGAAGATGAAGTTTAAAAATTTTGGGTCCGAGAAGGTCACTGAACAGGTGTATGGAGGGGAAATACACCTGTAGGCTATTTTTCAAAATTATTTTGTAAATAACTAAAGGAGTATCGACTGATGCTGAAAGAGTTTGACTGAAGTCAACAGTTTAAAAAATCTTCAGTTAAATAGAGGTTATAGACTGGTACTGAAATAACTTCAGTATTTTGGTTTCAATTAAGCGCAAAGCTTTAACTGATAATCCACGTAAGGGTTCAGTCTAGAATTTTGTAAACAGAGGAGTGTTATGAATCTTACTGATTATCCGAAAATTTATCAGTTAGACTAATAACACTAGCAGCAGAAAATAAACTTAGGAAATAGCCTTTGTGATTAACACGTTGTCAAATTAAGGTTTCACTTTGCAATTTATCAGTTTCAGTTCAGTAAAAAGTTTGTGCACAGATAAGAACAGTAAAACTGAAAGCAATAAACAACAAGAGAATTTTTACGTGGTTCGAAACAAGTTCCTACGTCCACAGTCAATTAAACACACAGTCAGTTAAACACACTGACAATCACTCTGGGTGCACATCAAACCTTCAACTGAAACAAAGTTTCAGTGCCTATACACTGGATTTGACTTCTCGTCTCCTTCTTTAACTCGCAGTTGTAATGACTACACTTCGTCTTGCGCGTGGGGGTTAAGAACTCTTGAGTTTCAGACCACTGTCTCGAACTGTCACAAACTCTCTTTTCGCTCAGTTGAAAAGAGTTCGAAATACCAACTAGATTACAGAGAACATGCTCTCTATAATCGAGAATTTAGGCTTTGAATGATACAAAGGATTTGCCTAAGAAACTAAGAGAATGTGTATAATCAATGAACTGATTTGGCTTTGAGTATTCTCTTCTTCGATTCAAACTTTAAAGGCAGTGAAAGGCTGAGTTGCGATTTTGGCAGAGGTTCAGCTTGAGCGTTTGAATCGGTGAAGATTGTGATGTTCCTCGAGCTCTATTTATAGGCGAAGTCTTGAATAGATCTGTTGGCAAGATGGTCTTCAAGAATTCGTCCGTTGTGAGAGATATTTGAATTTTCTGAGGCTTCAATCTTCGAGGTTCCTAATTTGGTGAAGAACGGCGTCTCAGATACAGAAGTAAGGCGCCTCTGAAAAGTTTGCACCAAAAAGAAATGCTCTGCAGGAAAGGACGATCTTCAAAATCTCTGCATTTAATGCGGTTGTACTTGGAGTCTACATGGCTTCCTTTTAACTTAAAAGGTTCAGTCCGAGAAAGAATGTCAACTGATACTTGACTTGAGTATCAGTCCGCTAATTCCACGTGGCCAACATTAGTTAATCAGTCATAACTGATTCTTCAGTGAGATTCTCGTCCAGTAAATACATCAGTATTTGACTTGGTCTTTTCACATGCTATCTTCAGTTGAGTAGTCTTCAATCTTCAATCCTCTGGTCTTCAGTCTTCAGGACAACAGTCTAACTAGAAAACATGAACTCTAACACTTGAGTTACAGTTCTAGTCTATTAAAAGAAATTCTAAGAGTTTTGGTATCATTAAAACTAGGGCTATGATATTTCATTAAGTTCCCAACAATTTTCCCCTTTTTGATGATGCCAAAACCATACAACCAGTCCTAAGACAAGAAACGACTGAAAACAGAAAAGCAAGATGCTAGACAGGGTGAATACTATTCATCCTTAACAAAAAAACCTAAAGTCTTGCTGACTGAAAGAAAAACTGAACAGTTAAAGAACAAAAAGAAAGCATAACTCAAAGACATAAACAAGTAATCAGAGCCTGGACAAAAAGATATTGTCTCCAGGTTGAGATCAAGAAGAACGATATTCTCATTTCACAAGAATTGATGAGATATCAGTTTTTGGTGCAGAACAGTACACAACCAAAGCAAAAGAAAAAAGATTACATTTGAAAACAAAGAGCTAAGGCTTCTATTGATAGAGTCCAAAAAACAGTCCTCTTGATGTCGCGAACTCTCTCGGATGGCTTCTTTCTATAACTCCCCAGATTTTGCAAAGTCATTCAACTTCCCTCTTGATGGTATCGCGGTTGATGTGATTCTTGTACTTGGGAAGACTTACAGAGTTTTTCAGGGGGTAGCGGATCATTGACATTTTAGCCTTTTCTTGCGCATCTAGCGGTCTCTTCACCATTCATCTTTCAGTCTAGTTGGAGAGGAAAAATCTCCATGCTTTTCTCTGGAAATCTGTGGTAAAGCATA
This sequence comes from Salvia miltiorrhiza, assembly GCF_028751815.1. Classification (NCBI taxonomy): domain Eukaryota; kingdom Viridiplantae; phylum Streptophyta; class Magnoliopsida; order Lamiales; family Lamiaceae; genus Salvia; species Salvia miltiorrhiza. Next base: position 36,283,785 of record NC_080392.1, on the reverse strand, counting down.
AATGAACGACGAACGTTTGTTTGGTGAATTATCGGTGAATTACCTAGAGTTTGATCGGAAAAACGAGAGAGGATTATGAAATTGCTGAGTGCTCGAGAGAAAGCTGCTGTAGGATTGAGAGTAAAGATAACGTAAAATTACAAAGAGCACGTAGGCAGCTATTTATAGATTACACGTAAAGGGTAAAAGAGTAAATTCATCATTAGAGCATGCGCCTTGCGTGGTCAGGGGCAAAATAGTAAAATTGCCCTCACGAGAGAGATTTTCCCGCGTTTCTGGTGATTCCTCTGGCGAAGACCGTTCCTCTGGCGAGAGCGGCTTCTCTGGTGTAGGTCGTTCCTCTGATAAGGTCCATTTCTCTGACTTCTCTGCGAGAGCCCGTTTCTCTGATAAAGCCTGCTCCTCTGACTTATATCATTTCTCTGCTCTGCACATATTACTCCTCATCAATCTGGATCTTGATCGAGTTGGCCAAAAATTACCCATTTGGTATAGATTTCCTTTATTCTTTCCACCAAGCATTCATGTCTTCAGGTACCCATTTATCAACACGATCAAATTTCTCCAGATACCAGAAGACCTTCTTCGACGTATTGCTTCATCATTTGTCTTTCTTTCAACTTGATGGTGGAAGGAGGAGGTGCAGGCTCAGAAAGTTTCAGTGTCTTTTTGGCTCTCAGCTCATGCTCGTCTGATCTTGGTCTCTTCCTATATTTTCCAGACTAAGACGGAGCGGTTGGTTTCTCTTTGGCTGCTTCGATTGATCTGACTGAAAGTTCAGGACCCCAGTACTCTTCCCCCTTTTTGGCATCATCACCGGGGAGCATGCCAATTCGATCTTGAAGATCTTGGAGATTGTTGAACATTTTCTGGATGAGGGTGGAGTTTGTGGATTCACGGACTGCACAAAATCCGGACTCCAGTTGGGCTATCCTGATGTTGACTGGTCGAAGTTCTTTGACGATTAGCACCTTAATTCGTACCTATTTCAATCATGAAGTCTTTCATGAACTCAGTCCGAAGAGAGTCGAGCTTGATAGTAGCATCCATGAGCCTTTCTTTGGCTTGGAGTTCAGCAATCTTCATTTCTCCCTTGAGAACTTCGATGTTGTTCTGGATATTGGGGACATAGATAGTAAGAGGGAGTACCTGTGCAGCATGTTCAAGGTATGTAGAGGAGAGACTGTTGAATTTAGCTTTCAAGGTGGTCAACTGAACAGAATGTTCAATCATATCATCGGTGAGTGTGGCCTCAACTTTCTTGAGCTTCTTCACGTACTTATATGCATAAATGTCTCTGCACTATAGCTCATGCTTCAGTGTCTCAATCTCATTTTGTTGGTTGGTGACCAACTGCAACAGTACCTTGTTCTGTTCTTCCAGTCCCTCAGGCAATTCAAAAGAGATGCCAGTAGGAGTGTTGTATTTCCAGGCTGTGAGGCGCACATCCGTTTCCTCATCTGAATCATATTCGCGAAGAGGCGGCCTAGTAATCTCGATGTGTTCAACAGGAAACACTGGAGGGATATGCGGTGCCTTGGATTTGCTCTTTGATGAAGATGCTCCTGGAGAAGAAGAGGAAGGAGCAGCTTCAGTTGATTCCATTGGCTGGACTGGAGGTTCAGTGGGAGCTCCAGTTGGCTTCTCTGCAGATAAATCAGAAGTCATTTCAGTTGCAACATCTTTGAATGGCTCGGAAGATGCTAGAATGGTGGAAACTTCGACTTCTGTCGATTGGAGGGGCTTGTGGCAGCAGGAGGAACTTCTTCAGTTGAACCAGCAACAACAGTTGCTTCAGATGTTCCTTGATCAGTGGAGTGTGGAATATCAGTAGCTTCAGCTGCTTCAATGATAATATCTACAGAAGATCCAACAGCTGAAATGACCTGCACATCATCAAAAGGAGGAACAGGAAAATGAATTGGACTGTTGGAATTAACTACAATTAATTTTTCAATTTCGATCAACGTAATGTAATATTTTTTAATTGAACATCCGTTAACTGCAAATTAAACAAACAAACAAAATTAAAATGTAAGAAGTTGATTTATTTCATGCAAAGTTACGTGAAACTCGTGACATTTAGAGGCCTATAGGCGTACACATGTATCAGAACTAATATATGTGTATACAGTAAAAGCGACAATAGCAAACCACTAAAAATTTAATATGTTATGAGTATAATTTATTGCAACACATTTCATATGGATTTTGAATAGTTATCATTACAATAAATTGAAAAGTGAAAATAATAAATCAAACATAGAAATCCAATATTTTATGTTGAAAATAGTAAATCAAAGCTGTTCTTTAAAGTTAGTAAATCGTACTAAGCTAGAAATAAAATTTAAATACATTGAATTAGACAGACTTGGTGATATATACGCAATATATTAGTTCTTTACATTGTAATTCTAGTCTTTTTATTTAATTATTTTATAGAAATATATAAATCTTAAGCTTGTGGGGAAATTATTTAACTTTTGGTTACATATTATCATTTGTCATTATTTAAATTAACCTTTTGTACTCTGATATTTACATATGCTTGTTTTTGTAGTATTTTGACGCCAAAAATATTCCAAACCCTATATAGTGCATACGTTTACAAAAAAATTACTAACAAATATTTTAAATAGATTAGACATACTTCGTGATTTCACTTCAGACTAATAAGTAATTAGATTCTTTATATTGAAGTGCCTGGAAACAAAAGAAAAAGAACTAAAAAGAAAAATTACACTCAGTGGCACATATATAGAGGGTATTTGGCTAAACTTATTTTTAAAGAGATAAGCTCTTGGAGCTTATAAGATATTTCAAAAGCTTATAAGATATAGTTTTTCTTAATAGCTTATAAGTTATCAAAGTGTTTGTTAATTGAGCTTATAAGCTAAAGAGAGAATTTTTAGTTAGTGAGAGAAAATTTTTGTTAGAGAGAAAATCGAAGAAAAATTAAATTAGAATGATATATGATGAAAATAAAAATTTATAGTTGAGTTATTTTTGTAAAATGGCTGTTGCTTATAAGATAATAAGAAAATAAGTTGGGGTAGATGAACTTTATTTTTGGAGGAGCTTATAAGCTCTTAGAGCTTATTTTTACAACTTATAAGCTCTTTAAGAGCTTATTTTGCCAAACACTTTGAAGAAGTTTATAATAAGCTCCTAAACACCTTATAAGTTGTTTTAAAGAGCTTATAAGCTCAGCCAAACACCATCATAGTTTGTGCAAGCATAGATGATGAGGAGTAAGGATCTCATCAGCGCAACACTTACAATCACATATGAGTTTATATTATTAAACTAACAAGTGCAGGACTATCATAACCAGGAGTTAATAGTCAAGGAACGGAGGTCAGGAAAGTAAAGCGCCTGTGCACCCTTAAGCGCCTGCGCAGCCGGGAGTCGAAGTACTCAAGCCGCATCAAGGAAGAGCCTGCGCAGCCGGGAGTCGAAATATTCTAGCCTCATCAGGGAATCGCCTGCGCTGACTACAACATAATATCAATAGTCGCTGAAGGACACACTAAAAGGCTCCAAGCACAAATGAAGAGAAGATAGAGAAGGATGATGCCATGCGCAGGCGTGCATGATATTAGTCTGCGCTGCCAAGAGGAACACGTAGCATCTATAAAGCTGCATGTTAGTTACCATAGAATATTCTTTCAATAGTGACCTAGGCACGTACTCTGGCATGGGGAGTGCGTGAATTAGAGTAAAAAGTCTATTGTACCATTTGCCCTTGTAAATCCCTTTAAATACTCGTTGTAACCTTCTTGACAAGCTAAGCTGAACAAAATACGAAAGAGTGTTGAAAGTTTTCCAGAGACTCTTTTGCAAGTTTTCATAAGTTCTCCACGATCTTTTCCACAACACAGGTGATTCTCTTCGTTTAAATGGTGTTTAGATTAGGTGTTGGTGCGGGGCTTCACCAATAGAAATTAAATTAATATAATCAACTCTTACTCTATCAAAGTAGTGATGAGGATGAGGGGGTCACCGAATGAACACTTATAAACTAATTTGCAGGGAATGGAGAACAGGAACAACAGATTTGATCATAAAGAGTATGAATGCACAGCTGGTTCACTACAGCAAAATGTCTGATTAGTGACATAATTTTTAAAGAATTGTGACACTTATAATCGTTACTAAATAAAATTGTGACATCTTGTAAGTGAGTATCTATTATGCGTGTCACAAAAATAAAAATGTCAATAAATTTAGTGACATTTGAAGGTGTAACTAGTTTTTGTGACATATGTAGGTGTAGTTATTTTTGTGATATGTAAGAGTAGGGATGTCAATGCAGCCCGAAACCCATGGGCCGACCCGAATAACCCGACAAAATTAGAGGGTTAGGGTTGGAAAATCACAACCCGATTACAAATCGGGCTAATCGGGCTAGCCCGTTCGGGCTGTCGGGTTGAAGCGGGCCAGCCCGGCAGGTTGTCGGGCCAGCCCGTCGGGCTATCGAATTTTTTTTAAAAAAAATTAAAATTGAAATATTATGATTTTAGCTTTAGGGTTTGCTTTGGTTTTGAATTTCACGCTTCAGCACAGCAGCGCGCCTCCAAGGTTCCTCCAACTCCAAGTTTACAACTCCACGCCATTCCACCGTTCCACCGTTCACCACTCCACCGTTCACCGGCATCGCGCGCCCGTCGTTCGCCTCTGCGCGTCTCTGCAGGCTGCAGCCGCGTTCGCCTCTGCTGCTCTGCATCTGTCGTGATTCTCTCCGATTTCCCGAGCTCCTCGCAGAGAGATCTCGTTCACGGCAGTCGGCACCACCAGGCACCAGCCGCACCAGGTCCGGCAGACCGCCACCACTCCGGCCGCCGGCTTCTGAGTTCTGAACCTGCTCGCCATCACCATCAATCATTCATAACTCATAAGTAATCTCTTCATCCTTATGCAGTATTATTCATCCTTAATCCTTAATATTTATTCATAGATTATTTACTCAATTTTTTTTTTCTATTTTGGATGAGTTTGAATTAGCAGTCCATTTTTTTTGCCCTTCGATTAGGCCTACTGATTTTGGCAGTGGCCTCGTATATTCATAATATGGTGTCGTTTTGTATGAGATGAGTGGACTTGCAACATTATTATAGATTTATAGGTAGTTTCTTGAGTTGAAATATTTATGCATGAAACGAAGGAGATGTAACTGTGTTCTGCTGAGCTCTTCCATTCTATAATTCTCAATGGGGATCAAGTAAATGTAACTTGGATAAATGCTGAACACTTCCTCTTGTATAAATTCAATGAGGTTTTAAATACATTTAACATGGATAGATAGCTAAAGTGAATGAGTATGTGCTCGATATTCCGTGTGGTGTGTGCATTTGTATGTTGTATATTTGGTCTGGTGCGGTGGGGGAGATGGTTGGGGTGGTAAGTGTTTGTATGGTCTTCTGAGCTTCTCATTTAAGTGTGAGACCTGTTCATATTTTTAGGCATACAAAAGATCATATATTTGATAATTTAGATTTCGGTATTTTAATTTATATTCTGATACCAAATTAATTTATTTATCTTCCTTCCAATTCAAAAGATGAACTACATACTTAAAATTAATAATTACATTGGAATTGTTTGCTTATTGTTGTAGGTGTTAAAGATGGAGGACTCATCTCCAAGTGTTGATATGGAGAGTGTTAAAGATGAGAAGGTTGAAATTGATTTGCTTATGTATTGGAAAGATAATGCTTCCCGCTTTGGAGAACTTGCTAGGATGGCATGTGATGTGCTTAGCATTCCCATAACGACGGTGGCATCCGAATCTTCCTTTAGCATTGGAGCACATGTTTTGAACAAGTACAGGAATAGGCTTCTTCCCGAAAGAGTTCAAGCTCTTATTTGCACACGTAATTGGTTACATGGATATTCCGATGGTAAGATTTCTCTTTTTGTTATTATGCTTTAAATTATCGAACTATATTATGCTTTAATTATATTATTTTCTTTTAATAGATGGTGAAGATGATGAGCAAGAAGACATGGATCAAGTTGGAGCACCGAATGTTATTAACGTTGAAGAAGAGTGTTACTCAAACATTTAGACTTTATATTTATTTTTGAGATGCTTTGTTTCTTTAATTTCAAACTATTGTTGAATACTTTATTTTTATTTTTTTAACAAGTTGAACATTTTATTATTATTAACTTATTTTATATGTCGTAATCTTGAATATTTTATATTTTTGCATTTCATGCTTGGCTATATAATTTATATATTTAATATTTATGTATATTTTATACATTATACATTAGATCATTAAGAATAATGTAATACAAATGATAATTTTATTTTTACACCTTTAAAACCTCCAACCCGATGGGCTAGCCCGAAACCCGAACGTTTAGGGTTAGGGTTGGTGATTTACAACCCGAAAAAACCTCCAACCCGATTAGCCCGCACCCGATTAACCCGGAACCCGATAGGGCTAGCCCGAAAACCCGATGGGCTGGCCCGATTGACATCCCTATGTAAGAGTGTAGTTATTTTTTTGTGACATGTAAGAAAGTAGCTATTTTTGTCACATTTATAAGTGTAACTAGTTTTTGTGACATGTAAAATGTGTAACTATTTTTTTAGATATCTCACCTAATTTGCTAATATAAATATGACCTTACAAAATGAAATAGAAGGTATTCAGCTAATATATTCGAGGCAATTGCAAATAGAAGAAATAAATGTTGCTATTATCCATGTCAAATAAGATCTTGAATATTTATGCAATTAACTCAAATAACAAGGCCAGCCACCCCTCTAAAAAAAAAAAAAAACAAGGCCAGCCACCAAAATATGTGGCGCAGGGTGAAATATATGCAATTACATGTGTACAACATTATGAAGAAAATGCTATCATTTGGGAAAGATCGTCCTCAACAACCACTCTTTTTAGCATGCTATTCTTGGCCTTCATTTGGTGACCCCTTATGAAGGTTCAATATATCAAGCAATTGATGCATTTTCACTGATATTGTTGTAGGTGCAAGGAGCCGTCATGTTGGAAGCCAGGAACTTCAGCCTAAATCAAAGTATCACTTGTTAGAGTGTTTAAAGTAGAAAATGAGAGGACAAGTGAAATCAAAGCATAGACACTTTCTAGAGACATTTACCTTATATTTGAACGAATGGCCTAAAAATTAAATCGGAATCAAAACGAGAGAGGCATCAGGTAGGTGTAGTTTGTCATCTATGCAGTCAACTACTACTCACACAAGTCTAACCTTGGTGTACATCTAAAAAAGTTAAGATCAAACCAACGACATCTTAAACTAAATTCAAATGTTCAGACTGAAATAGAACTTTACTTCATGTGAAATCCTATACTAGCCAATGATATGGAGAACAGTACTTCTAAGTTTTCAACTTTTCTTCAGAGAGTCAACATTTTCAGCCCTACAAGTTCTTCCAAGATCACCCACCCTCATTTATGAACACAGGTGAATGATAATGCACACACAATGAAATAAAAGAAGAATTCTTGAGTCAAGTCAATCAAGTTTTGGGAGCCCCTAGTGAAGTTAAGATGAACTTTAAGAATTTTTAAAGTTCAATAAGCAGCAGGAATTGGAGCTACTCGCGATGAAATGAAAGCTAAAAAATGTTATTGTTGATGGATACCTGGATGCCATTAGGTAAGCTCATTGATGAAAGCATCATCACTGCATCCTGGCTGAAATTGATCTCCAGTCTCTAACGCTTGGGTGCAACCTTAACAGGAAAGAATGGTTGCAAAGTTACATTGTCATAATTCGAGTAATTGAAACCAAATCACTGCTAAACATATCCAGATCATCAAAAATTCGAAAGACCAATTATTGAAATTGCATAAATATATTGATGATTTGTAAATTCTTTTGGAAATTAATAGATGACAAAGACCTCTAAATCAATTTCCCATGGCAGAAGATCATTATATGAACAGAGAAATGCTTTCATCTTTTCATAATGGATTTAGTTTTATGAGATATAAGCTCATTGCATACTGCCTTCCTTAGCTTGATTGTGGCAGAAATCTAAATAAAATTTCGGAGCACATTCCACATGTAAGAATATAAAGAATTCAACAAAATCACAACTTTATGAGAAAATGAAGAAAGTCCAAACACTTACCTTGAACACTTTTTTCTGAGCTCATTTTCCTTTAGTTGTGACCAAAGTCGTGTAAGCCTAAACTCCCGAGAGCCATTCTATTGCTTATAGTACTTTTTGTCCCTGAGCTCGTTTTCAGATGGTAGGATCTAAGTAAGTCCTCTGTACCAGCTCCAAATGTTGTGCGATAAAGTAGAACTTCATCTCTTAACTTACCTATAATTCCGTTTGTCTTTGCCATGTATGCATTCATCACATTTTCTTGTGCAACAAGTTGTTGTTGTTGCTTGCTAAGTACTCCCTCCGTCCGCCAAAAGTATTCCACTTTGGCTGGGCACGGAGTTTAATAAAATGTGTGATGATGTTGATGTAGTGGAGAAAGGGCCCCACCACTTTATGAGATGTGTGGTTGAGATTGAATTTGGGGTGGGTTTTTTGTAAATAAAGAGTGTTTGTAAGGATAAAATATAAAGGTGGATGGTGGGACCATGGCTTAAAAAGGAAAGTGGAATACTTTTTGCGAACGCCAAATATAGTAATTGTGGAATACTTTAGGCGGACGGAGGGAGTAATAGCTTGAGCTGAACTATTTCATTGTCATGAGCATTGGAGTTTTCTGATTCACTTTGCATTTATCTAAATTTGGCTCGGAAGGCGGTCAGAGATGATTTCGTGACACCAATACCATAAACCACGGGCTCGACCAGGCTTATCATCACCCATCAAGTCATACCAAATTGAACTTTCTAATTCAATAGTATTTTCACAAGTTCCTTTATTTTTATGTCTAACAATCTCATATTTGGCAGCAATCTATAACAAAAAAAAAAAAAAACAAACAAACTTAACTTTACCAAAAATGCTTGAAATAGTTGTATGAAGATGAATTCAAAAAGCTTACCAACTTGAAAACATCACTAGCTTTCATTCCCATTCTTGTCAGTTTCACTTGATAACACTCATGTTTCTATGGTTTTTAATGTTCATATGATATCAATTTTATAGGAAATTGAGTGTTGAATGAATGTTTTGTGCTTAAATTGCTTTATCTTATAAAATATGATACTTGCTTCAACTTTGATGAATTTTACAGAAAAATGGAGTCTGAATTTGGACGAGTGGTCTTAATGAAAGTTGTAGCTCGTCTTGATACGAGTTCGTAGGCGCAAACGGTTTGCAAATCCGAGTTCAGACGAGAAAGATGTGGCCAGAACAAGAAAGTCGCGCGCAGCAGTGAATAGTGTCCGACGGGAATTTCCGAATTTTCGGGAATTTCAGGGATTTTCGGATTTTATCAGTATTTTCGAGTTCTACACTGTATTTATCTCCTGTGCCTGTATATAGGTCCTTTCCTTGACCTATTAGACACATATCTTCACCTCTTTTCTCCATCTTTTCATATTTTTCAGTTTTTGACTTAGAACTTTATAGCTTTCATAGATTAGTTTTATTTTCCTGCAAGATTCAAGCTGTCATTCAACATTTTTCGGGTTTTATCTATTTTATTTATTTCTATTGTTTTCGTTTATTTATGCTTTTGATTTATTTTGTTATGTCTGACTAGTTTCTTTATCTGAACCTAGGGTTTGCACATAGTTGATTAAATATGTGTGCTTGATTTATTGATATCAATTTGCCCTCCAGCTTGTGATTCATGATTCCTGGTGCTTGTTTTCTTGTGAATTATCTGGCCAATAATTTACATGTCTAGCTGTTCAGTTTGAGTCTTGAATGCGATAATTGTTCAGCCGATTCAGGAATGCATGATATAGTGTTAGCCTTGAGTCTTGAATGTGACAAGTGAAGCTATAGAAAGCTATTCTTTGTGTGTTATTTGGAGTTAATTTATTCCTTGGAGTCTTGAATACGAAAAGGGATTAATTAATCTACGTTCATAGGTGTTCGTTAGAGAAGCTTGTGAATAAGTGGCAATATACAAAACTATCCAAATTCTTAGAAGTGTCTACAACTTTTACCCACTTTTTCAAAATCCTCCACTCTATATCCATTTCAATTTTATACTAATATATTTTGGAAAGGACAATTGAAAAGTGTGGTTGGCATGTGTAGATGTGTCACGACCGCACTTGCTAAGGATAGCAAATTCGGGAAAACCGCGACTAAGGGAGGGAATTTAGGAGCGGGATTTAGAAAGGGCATATTCGTTTTCTTGATGACTCAACTTGTATAAAGAAATCAATCGAAATATCTAGATATCAACGAAGGAAGGGACCGTACATAATAATATCCCAAAACGGGGTACTCAATAGTTTTAGTACATTATTAAATAATACATATTGTTTGACATAATATCTTAACATAATCAGTGTTCGCAGCGGAATAACAATAACTTGAGTATATGTATGAAGACATATACTCTACTCTGAGGTAATCATCCTAGTTTGACAAAGCTCCGCTTGCACACTACATCCTCGATCACCGCTCAACCTGCACATTTAAAAATACATGCAGGGCTAAGTACAAAAGTACTTAGTGGACACTTGCCGAAATTTACATACATGCATAATATTTTATTGTCAAGCCTTTCAACAGTAGTAAGATACGAGGGTTTTCCTTTAAAGACTCGTATTTACCAAACATAATATCATTTCTTTCATCAATAACCCGCGCAGGTATTTTATATCATTAATTCATAAGCATAAAGTCTTAACAATTCTAATATATAATTTTAGTTTATACGTAGAAAGCCTACCTGAATAGCAGACTCACGGTTTAGCTCTAACTCTGGTGTTTGACCTTTAATTCGAGAAAATAAAATAAGATTCTAATTCTCGAAAAATCTCAATAAATGGGAATGCGTGAAATGATTATGCATGACTCATATTCCTTTAATTAAATTATGAGATGCTAATCCTATTTAAGGAATTAAAGCTCGTCTTATGAGGTCGGATTATTAATCTTATCTCGTCAAAACCTTGAACTCAAAACATTATCACATAACTATCATTTAGGTTCGAAACTATTTATTCGAACATCAACATGCACATTAATCATAACTCGTTCTATTTATGTCATCAAGTCAAATATTCCGTCATCTAAAAACAAATCCTATAATATTACATAGATAAATTATATCATCATAGATCATGCTTTCTTATATTTAAAATCATTTAATCATTTTCAAATAATCCATATTAATAAGTCATTTGAAAAGAATCAATTTAAATGAGAGTTTAACTCAAAATATTTTATTTTATAATCCATTTATAAATACTTAAAATAAAGAACTCCATTTAAATAATTAATTTAAAGGTCAATATATAATTAAATTAATCAAGCTCAATTTAAATTAATAATTAAGAGCTCAAATAATTTAAATAGATATAAGCCCAAATTAATTAGATAAATTAAGTCTATCATATTTTTCTTTGAATAAGGCCCAAACATATTGAGGCCCAAGATAATAAAATCATGAAGCCCAATAAGTGAGCCCATCATCACCCTTAAAATAATTAGTAAATTTTAATATTAATCACAAATTAAAATAATTAGGATTAATGCAGAAGCCTAAAATAATAATTCTTATTGGGTTAAATAAATAAATTTCATTGGACTTAATCAATTAAATCGTAGGAGCCCAAGTAATATAAATTCGAGACCCATTATTAATAAATAATAGGAATCCAAGTAATAATTAATGTGGACTGGAAAGAATTAATCTTAGTCCAATAGACACTTTAATCGGCCCAAATGACGAATTAACAGCTGGGTTGAACTAAACAAATCTGAAACAGACCCAATAGAATTAAATAAATTCCAGCCCAAGAACATTAAATAAATTCGGCCCAGTTAGAAATAAAAAGATGGCCCAATGAATTAATCCCCGACCCAATAAATAAAATGAATTAGGCCCAATAAAAGAGTCCAAAAATTCTCCCCATAAATCTTCACTCTCGGTTCTCTCACTACCGACAATTCTCCTCTCTCTCTCTAAATTATCGGTTCTCTCCCTTTTTTTTTTTAAAAGCAGAACACACTCTCAATTATCGGTTCTCCTTTTTTTCTTTTATTAAAGTAGAACTCTCTCTCTCTCTCAATTAACAAAACTAACACTCTCTCTAAATTCTCTCTCTCTTAGCTCGATCATCTCTCTCTCACTGCTCATCATCTCTCTCTCTCGCTCGATCAGCCGTCGCCGCCCCGCGTCCTGGCCGTTCCGGTCGCCAGCGAGGCCGGCGTGAGGCAGGTGCGACCACGCCGCCTGCTCCCTCTTCTCCTCTCCCTCGATTTTTTTTCTCCCCCCAACCTCTCGCCATTCTCTCTCTCTTGAAAGATCCGCCCACCTCACTCTTCTTCCTTGGGCGAAATCCGCCCGCCCCATCTCGGAATCCACCGGAGGAGCAGCGGCGACAAGCCGCGCCACCCTCGGCTCTCCCTTCACTCACCGAACCCGACGCCTGCTCCCTTCGGTTCTCTCTCGATCTGTATCCAGCCGAGGAATCCACCGCCGCTGCAACTGGATTTCGGCGAGCACCGTCGACTGGGAGCCGCTGGAGTGAGCCGCTGGAGTCCGCCGCCGACTGCAACTGGATTCCATCGACCGGCAGCCTAAGGTAAGTCCTAATTTCTTCCTTTTCTATTTTCCCTCTTTTTTTCCATTTTCTAAATTAAAAACTGAAACTCCTCTTTCCCTTTCTTGGCAGATCGGAGACAACGGCAGGTTCACCGCCGCCGCTCCGTCGCCGGCGACGAGCCACCGCGGCTGCCGCCTCCCTCTGATTTCGACTCACACACACAGTAGGTTCAAGCCACAATTTCAGTCATAGCATAGATGATTTGAGCAAAATTCATACATAGTCAGGAAATAATTATCTCTATATGTCCATGTAAAAAGTCAAGATCTTTAATTGTTCTTCAATTAATCACACTGCATATAAACACCTCACTTGCAAATTCAGCCTTTCGAACATCAATGTTAAAACGAGTTTATACACAAGTTGTATGCACATAAAGAGGAATATGAGCAGTTGTATGCGTTGGTGGTTCTTTTGGAGTTATGAACTTGATACAAGAAATGGAGTATTTCGATTTAGAAAGTAACCTTGAATTGGTAGATAATGATTTACTGTTTCTGCATAATAAGCATGAATAATAGGATATCAGAAGGTGCTCTGTAAATGACAAAGAAATGAGATGGAAAAATACTTGTAATAATTACCATGAAGTTTGGTTGGAGGAATGAACGTAGGAGACGTTGAGTATGGAAAATAATGGTGAAAGTGCTGTGATTTTAAAGAAAAATGGGGTGGCTTGGATGGATGAGGATGGTGTAAATTATTCAGCTGACCAGTATGAACATGGACATGGATGAGGGTGGCTTGATAAGTATGAATATGAAATTCTTTCTCAGCATGCGTATGACTGAAATTCTTCAGCATGCGTATGACTGAAATTCTTCAGCATGCGTATGACTGAAATTCTTCAGTATGCTTAGGAACTATTCAAATTTAATCATCAAAATATCTAAGAGATTAATACATTAATTATATGGTTTCAAACTCATTTAAATACATTGACACATACAAGATTAATTCTTATTTGAAGTATAAAATCCATTTGGGCTTGTCAATTTAATAAATTAACTAACCACATGGATCAACTTTAGTAATTAATAAAATTTTCATATTTAACACTTAAATGTTAAATCATCCTTAATAAATTAATGGACTCAAAATATATTTTGAGTGCATCGTCCACTGAAAATAAAAATAAAAATAAATCATCACGTATATAAATCATCAAATTCATATAAGTTCGTATTTTATTAATGGATGCTGAACTCTAATACATCCTTAAATCAGTAAATAAAAGTATATAATCCTTAATAAAAAGTCGGGTCATTACATACTATCCCCCTTAAAAGAAATTTCGTCCCGAAATTTGCATACCTATGTGAAAAGTTCTGGGTATTTTTCTTTCATCTGGTCCTCAAGTTCCCACGTTGCTTCTTCCGGTCCATGGTGTCTCCACAGTATTTTGACTGACGCGATCGATTTATTCCTTAACTCTTGCACCTTTCGGTCCAAAATGGCTTCAGGTTTTTCCTCGTACGTCAAGTCTGGGTTAAGAATCATTTCATCTTGGTGAATCACGTGTTTGGGGTCAAACACGTACCGTCTCAGCTGTGACACGTGGAACACATTGTGAACGTTTCCAAAGCTAGGTGGCAGTGCCAACCTATACGCTACGGGACCTATTCTTTCAAGGATCTCATAAGGTCCTACAAAACGGGGTCTCAACTTACCCTTAACACCGAATCTAACGATCCCTTTTGAGGGTGATATTTTAAGGAAAACCTTGTCTCCAATCTTAAATTGTAGTTCAGTTCGTCGGGTATCAGCATAAGACTTCTGTCTGTCCTGGGCCTCTTTAATTCTTGCTCTAATCTGGCGGATGGTCTCGATCATCTCGCTTACTGCATCTGGCCCAAGGATTTTTCTTTCACCCACTTCATCCCAGTAAAGTGGTGATCTACACTTCCTTCCATACAGCGCCTCATAAGGTGCCATATCAATGGTTGCCTGGTAACTATTGTTGTAGGCGAATTCGATTAACGGCAGCACTGATTCCCAACTTCCTCCTCGGTCTAACACCACTGTCCTCAACATATCTTCAAGGGTCTGAATTGTCCTTTCTGATTGTCCATCTGTTTGAGGGTGGAAGGCGGTGCTAAAGTTTAATCTCGTCCCCAACTCTTTCTGCAAACTGATCCAAAATCTAGAAGTAAATTTTGAATCTCTATCTGAAGTAATGGATATTGGTATTCCATGTAGCCGTACAATCTCACGAATGTACAGTTGGGCTAGTTTCTCCGATCCATGGGTAATTGGAATCGGTATAAAATGAGCGCTCTTTGTGAGACGGTCTACTATTACCCAAATAGCTGTGTTGCCCCTATTTGTCTTGGGTAGACCCGTCACGAAATCCATCGCTATGTGCTCCCACTTCCATTCTGGGATTTCCAATGGCTGTAATTTCCCATATGGTCGTTGATGTAAAGCTTTCACTTGCTGGCATGCAAGGCAACGCTCTACAAACGAGGCTATATCTCGTTTCATCCCGTCCCACCAAAACTTCTGTTTTAGATCTTGGTACATTTTGGTACTTCCGGGATGAGCGGTATAGGGCGTGTCATGAGCTTCACTCATGATTTCGTTTCTGAGTTCCTCGTTATGGGGAACACACAATCTTCCTTCAAAAAGAACTGCGTTATCCGTTGCCTCTTGGTAGCCTCCTGGCGTGCCTGTTCGGATCTTGAGACGAACTTTTTCCAAGCTCTCATCCGTTCTCTGGGCACTGACGATCCTTTCTCTGAGGTCTGGGACGGCTACTAGAGTTGCAATAATTGCTCTTGTCGTTGCCGGTGGCTGAACCACTTCTATCTTCAATTTGTCAAAATCCCTTACAAGCGTGTCCTCTTGAGTGAGAAGAAGTCCTAACTCGGATTGAGTTTTACGACTTAGAGCATCGGCTACTACATTAGCTTTTCCCGGGTGGTAGTTGATACCGCAATCGTAATCCTTCACGAGCTCGAGCCATCTTCTCTGTCTCATGTTCAAGTCTTTCTGCTCGAAAAAATACTTAAGACTTTTGTGATCAGTGAAGATTTCACATCTAACTCCGTATAGATGGTGTCTCCAAATTTTCAAAGCGTGCACAATTGCTGCCAGTTCCAGATCATGAGTGGGGTAGTTCAATTCATGTGGCCTTAGTTGTCGCGAGGCGTAGGCAATGACCTTTCCTTCTTGCATCAACACACAACCTAGCCCATTTTTGGACGCGTCTGTGAAGATCACGTATTCTTTATCGGCTGCTGGAACTGCTAACACTGGTGCAGTTGTCAATTTCTTCTTCAGCTCTTGGAAGCTGGCTTCACACTCTTCGTTCCACTTATACTTGATTCCTTTGCGAAGTAATTGCGTCATTGGTCTCGCTATTTTAGAGAATCCTTCGATGAATCTCCGGTAGTATCCTGCCAAACCTAAGAAACTTCGGATTTCATTAGGTGTGGTTGGTGATTTCCACTCGCGCACTGCTTGCACCTTGGCGGGGTCCACCTTGATTCCATCTGCTGATACGATGTGCCCTAGAAACATTACTTCTTTCAACCAAAATTCGCACTTGCTGAATTTGGCGAACAACTTCTCCGTCTTTAATGTCTCCAGGATGATTCTCAAATGATTTTCATGCTCTTGTTCATTCTTAGAATAGATGAGGATATCATCTATAAATACTAAGACAAATTTGTCTAAGTATGGATGGAAAACTCGATTCATGAGGTCCATGAATACTGCCGGTGCATTGGTTAGACCAAATGGCATGACAACGAATTCATAGTGACCATATCTTGTGCGGAAAGCGGTCTTAGATATATCCTCTGGTCTGATCTTCAGTTGATGATACCCAGACCTTAAATCTATTTTTGAGAATACACTGGCTCCTTTGAGTTGATCGAACAAATCATCTATCCTTGGAAGAGGGTATTTGTTTTTAAGCGTCAGTTTGTTCAACTCTCGATAATCAATGCACATCCTCATGGTTCCATCTTTCTTCTTGACAAAGAGTACAGGCGCTCCCCAAGGCGAGACACTGGGTCTGATGAAACCCAAGTCCAAGAGTTCCTGTAGTTGCACCTTTAATTCTTGTAGTTCCTTTGGGGCCATCCTGTACGGTGCCTTTGATACTGGGGCAGATCCAGGTTCTAGATCAATGGTGAAATCTAGTTGCCTGTCTGGAGGTAGTCCTGGCAATATTTCAGGAAAAACTTCTGGAAAGTCTCGTACTATTGCCACATCTTCCACCTTCTTGTCTTCACTAGCTTCCCCGTTTAGGTAGACGAGATAAGCTGTGCTTCCTTCCTTCATCATCTCTTTTCTGGCTTGTAATGCGGATATTACTGGTACTCTTTTCTTCATACCTATGCCGTGAAATTCCGTTGGTTCCTTTCCAGGTGGTCGAAGAGAAATTTTTCGTTCACTACAAAGGATGGTGGCGTGATTCTCAGCTAGCCAGTCCATTCCTAAGATCATATCTACGTCCCACATGAGCAGAATATTAAGATTGTTCGCTACCATCTTAAGTTCTCCTATTTCAAATTCTACATTCGAGCAAACATGTGTGGTGGTAGATCTTCCTCCTGAGGGTGTAGTGATTCTTAAGGCACACTTAGCTCGTTCTGATTCGATTTCTAAAGTATCTACGCAAGGGGCAGATATAAAAGAATGCGAAGCACCAGTATCGAACAGAATCATTATGGAAAAACCTTTAAGCTTGCCCATACCTGCCAGGTTTCCCTGGTTTTTCTCGGGCTGGTTTTGGGTGAGAGCAAAGGCTCTCGCCTGCTGCGGCAATGGTTGCTGGCGCCTCTGTTGCTGTTGGCGCTGTTGGTGCTTGTGTTGGTATTGCTGCTGGTATGGCTGTTGTTGGCGGGGCTGGTATTGGTATTGCTGCTGGTATGGCTGTTGTTGGCGGGGCTGGTGTTGCCCTGGAACTGCTTGCAGGGGCTGGGCATAAGTGGCCCTGATTGCCGCGCCCTGCTGTTTGTTGGGGCATTGTGAGGAGTAGTGGCCCTTCTGGCCACACGTGTAGCAACTGTCAGTTCCAGCCTTACAGACACCACGATGTGGTTTGTGGCATTTTGGACAAAGGGGAACTTCATTTTGTCTTTGGCTGCCTCCAGCCGGGGCAGGACCCTGTTGCTTCCCTTGTCCTTGTTGCTGATATTGTCCAAACGGCGCATTTCCTTGCCATGGCCTCTTGTTAGTCTGGTTTTCATTTCCTCTATGGTCGTTCCAGTTGCGCTTCCCTTTAAAGTTCTGAGGGCGTGCAGGTGGGTTGGCTGGCGCTGAGGTCTGTGGCGGAGCCAACCTTTCTACTGGCATCACAGCTTCGATGTCCAGTGCCCTGTTCAAAGACTCAGTGTATGAGAGTCCACCATGACTAGCTAGAGTCATCCGAATCTCGTGCCTCAGACCGGCACAAAATTTCTCCACCATTTTCTCATCAGTATCCACCTGTTGTGGAGCATAACGCGATAAATCGCAGAACTCTCTGTCATACTCTGTCACCGTCTTCTTCCCTTGTTTCAGGCTATAGAACTCAGCCTCCTTCTTCTTTCTGTAGCTTTTGGGAATATACTTATCATATAATCCCGTCTTAAAGTCTTCCCAAGTGTATGCTGCCCATTGTTCGGGAGTCAGAGTCTTTCGGCGGGCTTCCCACCAAAAATCAGCCGATCCGGCTAGTTGGAAAGACATACACGAGAGTCGCTCCTCTTCTGTGCAGTGTAGGAAGGTGAAGATACGCTCCAAGGCGCGTATCCAAGCTTCGGCCTCGGCTGAGTCGCCTGTCCCAGTGAATGTGGGCGGATTCTGTCGAAGAAACAGTTCTTCAGTCCTTCTAGCAGGGGGTGGAGGGGGTGGGGTAGGTTCCCTATCGTTTCGCCGCCCTTCAGGTATTTCATCGCGATTTCCATCATTGTTAACGTTTCTCCTAGGGGGGCGACCTCGTTTAGGCGGCATTCTGCAAATTACAAACACCCTTTTTAATACATTCTATACAGGAATCTCTAAGGCAATTAATAAAGAATTGTTTGTCAAATTTAACTTATCATAACTCCAAAACTAAGATATTAACAGGAACCGTTGCATACACAAGTCACATTATTCAAAGTTACTACATTCTTAACTGACTTGTGAAGAATAAAACCCGTAGAGAAACATAAAACATACACGAGATCGTCGTAGAAAACCCATGCTAGGGTCATTTATATCTCATGGAAAATTTTCTCATCGAGGGCTTTTACATCGTCAACCCAAAAATGTAAGTAAAGTCTATCTAGTACTCCCTATGATGTATCGGCTTACTAGTTAAGCAATCACAAAAGGGTTTTTATTCACGGAACGTCCTAGAGATCAACATTTCCGTACAAATGCTAGCTAGAAACAACATAAATAAAATCATAGTCATTGGAACGAATCATCGTTTCCGGAGTACATCCACAAGCTAAAACTATCAAATTTGTGAACTCTGAGTCGCGGTACGACTGTTCCTCGGTGACGCCAGGGGGTCCTCTTCTGGATCCTCCTCGGGGTCCTCCTCCTCATCCTCCTCGGGGTCCTCCTCCTCATCCTCGCCCGGCTCCCAGCTGGGCAACGGAGTCTCTCCCTGGCCCTCGCCTGTCTCCTGCATGATCTGGGCTGAGCGGAAGATATCGTCCGCAATCTCACGGATCGGATCGTCTCTAGTGCTGATCCTGGCCGTCGCACGAGGCTTGATCGGAGCTGGAGTTGGCACGGGCTCGGGATGGGTACTCCTCATCGTACCATACGGTACTGTACCATCATCCTCCTGCATAGGGGCTTTGCCCCTATCTATGAACTCCCTCAGGTTGGACATGACCCTGTCAGCGTTGGCCATGGCAGTCGAAAGCCTTGCTTCTGCCGTAGGTATCATTGGTGGTGGAGGAGTAGCAGCCCGGGCTGATGAGTCAGGGGGCGATGGAAAATCCCTGCGAGCCCGTGGACGAGAAGGGCCTGCCTCGTCATCGTGCCTACCACGGCGCCCTAGAACTGAGGCTCGTGGTGGAGAATCTCGTGGCATGGCCATCGGAGACTCAGGGGCAGTAGCGGGTGTCTCCGCTGGCAAAGGCGTCCCCACCTGTACGTAGTCTCCCGGAAGGATGTAGGGCCCTAGAGGAGCGCGGCCCCACAAAGTGAAACAGATCTGAAGCTCCGCAATAAAGCTAGGGAAGTCTCCCATGAGGTCGTGGTAATCTTCTCGGCGAAAGATGTAGTGGGCAGAAATCTGTCTAGCCCATCCCTGCCACTCGGAAGGTAACAGTAAGATCAACCTCTGGATACCGTCATATCCTGATACTCCATGTGCACTCGCCTCGACCCAGTGTCTGTGAAAACCTGCGAGGAACTGTCCGAGGTTATCCCCGTGACATGGAGCATAGGTGCGGTAGGACCGCTCGACCTCCTCTGGACTAGCCCATGGGGGCAGTGGTCGTCGTCGGGTGAAAACAGTCCTCGCCATCTAACAAAGGAAGTTCTATCGTCAACAGTAGCACACGACAAGTAACTTAAGGCGATAAGGTTCTAAATATCTAAAATCGGAAAACAAGTTCGGTTCAATAACCATAACGTGCAAAAACACCTCATCATCTAAATCTAGCATTTACACAAGCCATACAGGTTCTTAATACTTAATCACAGATTACCAATTCGACTATCATATAGTTCTAGTGTCGTTGTTTCCCGAACTTAGGGCTTGTTATGTGATGATGATATTTTCTTAAGTCTAGCAACGAGCACTAAAAGTTTCAACAAAATAAGTTCAAAAGGCCAAGCTAATTCGAGATCTCATCGTAGAAAAACACTCGAATATTTAAGTTATGCCCATGCCATCAACGTACTATTGGCGTTCGTTACGCTGCTCAATCTTCATGCTCGTGGTTTCATCATGCGACCCTTCGTGTAATTCTTCTTTCTCTATTTCGTCCGTCATTGTCGATGTCATCGTAACATGAAGAAAAAGTTAAGGCATCTCCCTAAGTTCTCTTCTATGTTCCGTCGTGAGAGTGATCATATATAACTTAACAGTTCTAAGTTCTTGTGATTCATACCATAGTCATACTTATTCATGCTTCATACATTTCAAGAAATTAACTTAATTAAAACTTGAAAGTACTTACCATAACCTCCGTTGAGCGTGACGAGATGTAGTGCCAAGCTTTTGTCAACTAGTTCAAAGTGTATTTACTTACTTAATCTAGACTCAACTTAGAAGGAATGAGTAGTACTCAGAGCAAAAGAAATGCTCTGATACCATTCTGTCACGACCGCACTTGCTAAGGATAGCAAATTCGGGAAAACCGCGACTAAGGGAGGGAATTTAGGAGCGGGATTTAGAAAGGGCATATTCGTTTTCTTGATGACTCAACTTGTATAAAGAAATCAATCGAAATATCTAGATATCAACGAAGGAAGGGACCGTACATAATAATATCCCAAAACGGGGGTACTCAATAGTTTTAGTACATTATTAAATAATACATATTGTTTGACATAATATCTTAACATAATCAGTGTTCGCAGCGGAATAACAATAACTTGAGTATATGTATGAAGACATATACTCTACTCTGAGGTAATCATCCTAGTTTGACAAAGCTCCGCTTGCACACTACATCCTCGATCACCGCTCAACCTGCACATTTAAAAATACATGCAGGGCTAAGTACAAAAGTACTTAGTGGACACTTGCCGAAATTTACATACATGCATAATATTTTATTGTCAAGCCTTTCAACAGTAGTAAGATACGAGGGTTTTCCTTTAAAGACTCGTATTTACCAAACATAATATCATTTCTTTCATCAATAACCCGCGCAGGTATTTTATATCATTAATTCATAAGCATAAAGTCTTAACAATTCTAATATATAATTTTAGTTTATACGTAGAAAGCCTACCTGAATAGCAGACTCACGGTTTAGCTCTAACTCTGGTGTTTGACCTTTAATTCGAGAAAATAAAATAAGATTCTAATTCTCGAAAAATCTCAATAAATGGGAATGCGTGAAATGATTATGCATGACTCATATTCCTTTAATTAAATTATGAGATGCTAATCCTATTTAAGGAATTAAAGCTCGTCTTATGAGGTCGGATTATTAATCTTATCTCGTCAAAACCTTGAACTCAAAACATTATCACATAACTATCATTTAGGTTCGAAACTATTTATTCGAACATCAACATGCACATTAATCATAACTCGTTCTATTTATGTCATCAAGTCAAATATTCCGTCATCTAAAAACAAATCCTATAATATTACATAGATAAATTATATCATCATAGATCATGCTTTCTTATATTTAAAATCATTTAATCATTTTCAAATAATCCATATTAATAAGTCATTTGAAAAGAATCAATTTAAATGAGAGTTTAACTCAAAATATTTTATTTTATAATCCATTTATAAATACTTAAAATAAAGAACTCCATTTAAATAATTAATTTAAAGGTCAATATATAATTAAATTAATCAAGCTCAATTTAAATTAATAATTAAGAGCTCAAATAATTTAAATAGATATAAGCCCAAATTAATTAGATAAATTAAGTCTATCATATTTTTCTTTGAATAAGGCCCAAACATATTGAGGCCCAAGATAATAAAATCATGAAGCCCAATAAGTGAGCCCATCATCACCCTTAAAATAATTAGTAAATTTTAATATTAATCACTAATTAAAATAATTAGGATTAATGCAGAAGCCTAAAATAATAATTCTTATTGGGTTAAATAAATAAATTTCATTGGACTTAATCAATTAAATCGTAGGAGCCCAAGTAATATAAATTCGAGACCCATTATTAATAAATAATAGGAATCCAAGTAATAATTAATGTGGACTGGAAAGAATTAATCTTAGTCCAATAGACACTTTAATCGGCCCAAATGACGAATTAACAGCTGGGTTGAACTAAACAAATCTGAAACAGGCCCAATAGAATTAAATAAATTCCAGCCCAAGAACATTAAATAAATTCGGCCCAGTTAGAAATAAAAAGATGGCCCAATGAATTAATCCCCGACCCAATAAATAAAATGAATTAGGCCCAATAAAAGAGTCCAAAAATTCTCCCCATAAATCTTCACTCTCGGTTCTCTCACTACCGACAATTCTCCTCTCTCTCTCTAAATTATCGGTTCTCTCCCTTTTTTTTTTTTAAAAGCAGAACACACTCTCAATTATCGGTTCTCCTTTTTTTCTTTTATTAAAGTAGAACTCTCTCTCTCTCTCAATTAACAAAACTAACACTCTCTCTAAATTCTCTCTCTCTTAGCTCGATCATCTCTCTCTCACTGCTCATCATCTCTCTCTCTCGCTCGATCAGCCGTCGCCGCCCCGCGTCCTGGCCGTTCCGGTCGCCAGCGAGGCCGGCGTGAGGCAGGTGCGACCACGCCGCCTGCTCCCTCTTCTCCTCTCCCTCGATTTTTTTTCTCCCCCCAACCTCTCGCCATTCTCTCTCTCTTGAAAGATCCGCCCACCTCACTCTTCTTCCTT
Organism: Salvia miltiorrhiza; assembly: GCF_028751815.1. Lineage (NCBI taxonomy): Eukaryota > Viridiplantae > Streptophyta > Magnoliopsida > Lamiales > Lamiaceae > Salvia > Salvia miltiorrhiza. The sequence goes on along the minus strand of NC_080392.1, from coordinate 36,260,569 downwards.
GGGCGAAATCCGCCCGCCCCATCTCGGAATCCACCGGAGGAGCAGCGGCGACAAGCCGCGCCACCCTCGGCTCTCCCTTCACTCACCGAACCCGACGCCTGCTCCCTTCGGTTTTCTCTCGATCTGTATCCAGCCGAGGAATCCACCGCCGCTGCAACTGGATTCCGGCGAGCACCGTCGACTGGGAGCCGCTGGAGTGAGCCGCTGGAGTCCGCCGCCGACTGCAACTGGATTCCATCGACCGGCAGCCTAAGGTAAGTCCTAATTTCTTCCTTTTCTATTTTCCCTCTTTTTTTCCATTTTCTAAATTAAAAACTGAAACTCCTCTTTCCCTTTCTTGGCAGATCGGAGACAACGGCAGGTTCACCGCCGCCGCTCCGTCGCCGGCGACGAGCCACCGCGGCTGCCGCCTCCCTCTGATTTCGACTCACACACACAGTAGGTTCAAGCCACAATTTCAGTCATAGCATAGATGATTTGAGCAAAATTCATACATAGTCAGGAAATAATTATCTCTATATGTCCATGTAAAAAGTCAAGATCTTTAATTGTTCTTCAATTAATCACACTGCATATAAACACCTCACTTGCAAATTCAGCCTTTCGAACATCAATGTTAAAACGAGTTTATACACAAGTTGTATGCACATAAAGAGGAATATGAGCAGTTGTATGCGTTGGTGGTTCTTTTGGAGTTATGAACTTGATACAAGAAATGGAGTATTTCGATTTAGAAAGTAACCTTGAATTGGTAGATAATGATTTACTGTTTCTGCATAATAAGCATGAATAATAGGATATCAGAAGGTGCTCTGTAAATGACAAAGAAATGAGATGGAAAAATACTTGTAATAATTACCATGAAGTTTGGTTGGAGGAATGAACGTAGGAGACGTTGAGTATGGAAAATAATGGTGAAAGTGCTGTGATTTTAAAGAAAAATGGGGTGGCTTGGATGGATGAGGATGGTGTAAATTATTCAGCTGACCAGTATGAACATGGACATGGATGAGGGTGGCTTGATAAGTATGAATATGAAATTCTTTCTCAGCATGCGTATGACTGAAATTCTTCAGCATGCGTATGACTGAAATTCTTCAGCATGCGTATGACTGAAATTCTTCAGTATGCTTAGGAACTATTCAAATTTAATCATCAAAATATCTAAGAGATTAATACATTAATTATATGGTTTCAAACTCATTTAAATACATTGACACATACAAGATTAATTCTTATTTGAAGTATAAAATCCATTTGGGCTTGTCAATTTAATAAATTAACTAACCACATGGATCAACTTTAGTAATTAATAAAATTTTCATATTTAACACTTAAATGTTAAATCATCCTTAATAAATTAATGGACTCAAAATATATTTTGAGTGCATCGTCCACTGAAAATAAAAATAAAAATAAATCATCACGTATATAAATCATCAAATTCATATAAGTTCGTATTTTATTAATGGATGCTGAACTCTAATACATCCTTAAATCAGTAATTAAAAGTATATAATCCTTAATAAAAAGTCGGGTCATTACAAGATGACAGCATTTATTCTCACCTACCTAGCATTAAATTAAAAAAAAACTACCAACTCATTTGTCTCTTTCATCCATTCGAAACACATCTGCAAGTAATTAGGGTTTGAGAGTCTCTCAAAAAAATACCGCCGCTGCATACCGCCGCAAGCTTGCCTGTCGCCGTCTCCCTTCTCCATCTCCCTTCGCCATCTCCGCCTCGACTCTTGCCATTTTCCTGTCGCCTCTCGCCGTCTCCCTGTCGCCTCTCGCCGTCTACCTTTTGCCTCGCCGTCTCCCTCTCTCCACTAAACTTAGGCTCTCACCGTCTCCATCTCGCCTCTCACCAAACTTAGGCTCTGAACGAACTCAGCCTCTCTCTCGTCGGCTCCATTTTTCCGGTGGATGGAATCAACAAACTCAGCCTCTCAACAAACTCAGGCTCTGAACGAACTCAGCCTCAGCTCTCTACCGGCAAACTATCAGCTTTCTACCACCTGAAATCTCGTCAGCTTGTCTCTCGCCTCTCTTCATTTCCGTCATGGATGCACCGCAAGAGGTATTTACTGCCAACTCTCAGACGAAAAAGATAATACCGCCGTAAATAATTGCATTACCGTCGTTGAAAATTGAAAATACCGTCGTGATTTTTGTCTATACAGTCACAATATTTGAGAATATCGATCGATGGTATTTTAAGTTTTTCAGGCGGTATTTTAAACTTTTCCGGCGGTATGTTAAGTTTGTCGATGGTATATTCAGTTTTTCCGGCGGTATTTACTTCATTCCCGGCAGTATTCGTTTGATATTAGTACTGTTTTATTTGTTTTTTTCGTTGACAATACCTTGTAACGTGTTCATTAAATATTGTAACGTGTACCTTGAGAATTCCTTGAGAATATTACCTTGTTAGAATTGTTGTATATATGCTTAATAATTATTACAATAAATTATGGTTAATTGAATATCGACTCTCGAGTTAATTGATGATATAAATTGTCTTAAACAACCTTATTGTATAAATAGTTATATGTTAAAAAAGAGGTCTAGGGGTTCGCTGTAAAAATAAGCTAAATAATAATGTACTTACAAAAAAAAAAAAAAAACAACTATGATTGAAGAAATTGGCATGTTGGTTTATTAAAAGCTTAATTGACTTGTTTATTAAAAAAAACAACTATGAGCCAATTGATAATCAAAACTTATGAGGGGGTGGGGGGGGGGTTGGTAGGATTATTATAAATGAATTTTACATACTTTTTTACTCAATCAAGAACGATTGGAAAAATAGATTATATACATAAGAAGGGAAAATAGTTGTATTTGCTAGCTCATAAAATGCTTTGCCTAGATTAGTTGGGTTTTGCCTTTTTATATCAATAAAGTTTGTGTTTTAATATTATTTTACAATTGTAAGTGTTACATTTAATATTGTAATTTGTTTCTAATGGTTTTTATTTTTAAATTATAGGAGAATTCTATTTATTTGAGGCCGAGTACAATTAATGTGGCTTCACATGTTGGGACATATTACAAGACAAAATACTTGAAAAAGGTTAGAAAGGTATTGAATGAGAAAGGTGGTCAACCGTTGGTAGACAGATTTTTAAGTGGTTGTTTCGGACACTTATTAGATTGGAATCTGGGGTCAAAGTGTGCTATGGTTGTTCACCATGTAGTTCCTCGCCATATTCGGTCAAATGATAATGGATTGTGGTTTTTTATTAACGGGAGTAGGTTAAACTTCTCAGAGAGGGATTATGCCCTTGTTACAGGGCTGAATTTTGGAGAAACTGACTTTGATACGAGGGCACACCACGATCTCCGGAATGTTGAAGTATTCAGAAAATTTTGTTGTGGGCAGAGGACTGTTAAGGTGGAGACTCTCGTTGACCTTTTCGAGAATTATGCCCACGTGTTAGTACTGTATGGCATGCTACTAGGGTATGAGTCTGATAAGAACGTGGCTGACTGGGTGTGGGCTTTGGTGAATGATCTTGATGCATTTGCCCAATTTCCGTGGGCAGCTTATACGTATCAGCTGCTATGTCAGTATGTGAATAACTCTAGTACACACGACAAATATAAACTGTACGGGCCGGTGTGGGCATTACATGTATGGTCCCTTGAGATCATACCCGAGTTGGGTACTGCAGTTGGTACACACTTGGATGGCGGTGCACACCCCAGATGTTTGAGGTGGAGGTTTCGAAGTAGGCCCAATGTGTCGGATTCACGCCTCCTATTCGAGTAACAGGTACTTATTTCATTATAAATTCAATGTTATGCTTGATAATACCGTCTTGGATAGTTTAGAATACTATCGTATAAATTGATAATACCTCCGGAGTAGTTCAGAATACCGGCTGGAGGTATTCTGTAATTTTCACTAAGGTATTTTAAATACTCAGGCGGTATTCTCGATTTATTCAGCGGTATAATTATAAAAAAAATTATTGTTTGTTTGTTTGGTTTTTTATTGTAGCCGCATCATATATTGGCGATCCAGCCCGACGATTATCAGATGACGACCCATTATTATGCTACGGCAGTCATGCCCGTGCCCATTGGTGTTCACTATGAGCGACCGATGAACCTGTTGAGGGAGGGTAAGCAGTTTCCCCCACGACCTGCATAGGATATACGTGTTCAGGAGCATGAACTGCCGATGAGACGAGAGGAAAGGAGGACGAGGGCGACGACATCTCGAGATAAGCGTAGTCGACCTCCACCTACCACATCATCATCTAGTAGTGGAGAGCACGGGCTCCGAGGATGTGACCGTGAATTTTGGAGGGCATCGTCACTAGGATGGGAGAAGAGCAGGAGATCCGAATGAAAAGTCATAACGAGGATATGGAGAGTCGAGTGAAGAGGGCATTGAAGGGTTTTTTTGGAGGATTTGAAGGGGTTTTTTGGCTGTAGGTCTGTACACCGTAGAGGTGAATATTCTCATGCCCCTCGTCGCACGCCTGCACCAGAGACCAGAGATTCTGATGATGGGCAACCCGATGATGGTGGTCCGGTGGCCGGTGATGTGTCACCTCATGATGATGAGCCACTACAGGTGCCGCATCGACATTCTGTGCATGAGTACGGAAGCACATCTACTTCTCATCACGAGCAGCCCCGTTTTTCTCTTCAAAATCCATCTGATTACAATTTTGATCCAAGATATATGGAGCATGTGGCACAGGTACTTGTTCAATTTTTTTTGTGCAAACATTTCAATCTTCATATATATATTTATACTAACAATTTTGTTTTTTTTTTATTTGTTAAGGGACTGATGTCCGGGATGGGTGTTGTGACCACTGAGGGCCTCCAAAATTTATTGTTCGATCATTTCCAAACACCAGCGATGCCCCGAAGGAGTGAACGCCAAAGATTTCCCTCTCGATTGCTAGATTCCCCCTATCTAGCAACTGGAGAGCCATGTCTTCTTCCTAAGAAAGTGGTGGATAAATTTATGGAGTACATGAATGGAAGAGAGGAGTACGTCTTCATCACTGAAAGTAGCGCCAAATACAAGAAGACTTATTTCCATGACATTCTTAGGCTGAATTTTTCATTTCCCGAAGAAGTAAGTCAATTAAATTTAGGTATTACATTTTATTATGTTTCTTAAATAATGGTATCCATTTTTTCTACAGGTGGTCGAGTTGTTCATGTTAAGCTGCAAGTCTGTTGGGAATATTGTGGAATATCCTAATCCTTGTTTTGATGATACCAATATTCATAGGTCGTATTTGTAATAGACTAGAATTGTTTTGAACTCAAGTGTTAGAGTTCGGTTCTAGTTTAGCTTGCGGTGTCGAAGACTGAAGACTGAAGACTGCAGATACCAACTGAAGTATCAGTTAGGAACTGATTACGTAATGCGCGCAATGGACTGATACTAAAGTCAAGTATCAGTTGAACATTCCTCCTAGGACTGATCTTCCAACGTTCAGAGGAAGCCACGTACTCACAAAGTACAGCCGCATTAAAAGCAGAGATCTGAAGATCTTATCTCTGCAGAGGTCATTCCTATCTGGTGGTTACTTTTCAGAGACGTCACATCTCCTGTCCATCAAGAGAGCCGTTTCCACCCAGACAAGGAACCTCGAAGATTGAAGCCTCAGCCCAAATTCGAATTGCTCTCCAACGGAAGAAATCTTGATGACGTTCTACGCCAACGGATCTATTCAAGAGTTCTCCTACAAATAGCGTTCGAGGATCACTTCAACCTTCACCGATTCAACGACATAAGTTGAAGCTCTGTCGAAATTGCTACTCAGCTTAAAGCTTAACCTCCCCAAAGCTTGAATCGAAGAAGAGAATTTCAAAGCCAAAATCAGTCACTGCTGATTACACATATTCTCTTAGACCTTAGGCAAACCTCTGTTTACCCAGAAGCCAAAGGTCAAACTTGCTTCAAAGAACTTGTTCTTTGTAAGTATAGTTGGCACTCGTTCAAACCTCCCCTCCCAAAAGAGTGTTTGAGTGATTCGGAGTTCAGGAAGGTACTCCGACTCTGAGTGAGAAGTCTTAGCACGGGTTGTGCTGAGCAAGAGAAATTCGACGCGAGTGAAGCGTGGGTACTGAAGAAGGGTTTTCTTCAGTGGTACGGTTGTGTGCACCTGGAAAGCACACGGTTTGGTTTGCAGTGCACATGTTAAGCACTTGCGGAGTGGATTGTTGGTCTGATCAATCGACCGTGGATGTAGGTGTAAACACAAATTTTATTGTATTCAATAAATGAAATACAAAAATGTGTACAAATCCAAAATATGTGGATTGAAATGAATTTGTTGCGGGTTGCGATTCTCTATTTGATCCTCTGATTATCCTCTTCGAATTTCTTCAAATCTTTGGAGGGAAGTACGCCTTCTTGATCTCCTTTGATTTGAATGTTGGCTTGAATTTGATTTGATAACGTCAATCCAGGGGCTTGCACCTTATTTCTGAATCAAACGTTGACTTGGATGAATTTGATGAAGAACTCGTTGACTTCCTTGTAGAACACCTTGATTGTTGGAGATGACTTCGTCGTAGAGAATTACTCCTTCAATGCCTGAGCTCTCAAAATGATTTCTGTGTGTTCTTTGACTCCACAAATGGCCCATATTTATAGGTGAAGAATGGAGTGGGCTGCGGGCTTTGGCCTGTTATATTGGGCTTTTAGGGCTGAAGTGGCGCGATTTGATTGGCTCCTCAATATTTGTATTTATCTACATAAAATATTTAATATTTTATGTAGATTTTCCACATGTCAATTTCTGATTGGTCGATAAATCCATATAATCAAATATTAATTATATATTTATTTAATCTTGGAATAATATTTAATTTAATTCCAAAATATAAAATAAAATATATATTTTCATATTTAATTTATAATTTCCACATGGCAGGATTTAATAGGCTATAAATTTAATTGCCTACAAATTGCCCCATCGAGACTTGTTCATGAATATTTTCGATATTGGAAATGGACGAGTCTCGAACTTATTTAATAGTTTATACTCATATTAAGGAGTTCTTGAATTTGAATTTGTAAATAGTTTATACTCGTATTTAGGAGTTTTTGAATTTAGCTTTGACTTTGTCTTTGTAAATAGTTTATACTCATATTTAGGAGTTCTTGAATTTGAATTTGAATTTGTAAATAGTTTATACTCGTATTTAGGAGTTCTTGAATTTGAATTTGAATTTGTCTTTGTAAATAGTTTATACTCATATTTAGGAGTTCTTGAATTTGAATTTGAATTTGTAAATAGTTTATACTCGTATTTAGGAGTTCTTGAATTTGAATTTGAATTTGTCTTTGTAAATAGTTTATACTCATATTTAGGAGTTCTTCTATTTCAATTCAATGGACTGCTATACATACGTTTTAGTATTTTGCAGCCTATATCGACAAACTTCAATCATTGAGTACATAAAGAGAAGTTTGATTTTTTTTTAAATAAAGAAACTTAAATGGAATAAACCACTAAAATTATGAAATAAAGTGGCCCATTTGAATTCTACGTGACTTTGAAAAAGTCATTCCAATTATGAGATAACTCATTTTTGGGTTTAACAGATAAAAATTGCCCAATCTTTCTTTTGTTAATTCAGTCCCTGAGCTATCTTCTAAAAGAAAGTAGCAAAGCCACGTTAATTTTTTTTTTCGTTCCTCCAGCAACAAAACCGGTTCCTGTTTCAGTCCTTCCCCCTATAGTTTTCCTTTTTTGAATAGAGCTCTACTTCTTCTATTCTTCTTCCACCAAGCGATCTTCACGCTGAAGATATTCTTCTGAACATAATTCCCGCTGCATTCCCATCTTCTTGCTGATAAATGTGGATATAATTTCATGGATATATATACAATAAGAACCCATCTTATAGTTATCCATAAATATGAAACCATTTACGCAGCAATCATCAAACTAATCTTAAATTCAAATTTCAGATTCTTCAAGGTTATCAGCTGCTAATTCTGATAAGAATTTCGTAGGTTTCCCTTCAAGTAAAGACTTCTAACTATTGTAGGGAACTAGCACTATATATAGAGTGCTAAAGTTCATATTTTTTTCTACAAACTCAAGCTTGGATCGCAGAAATCCTCTTCCTCTTTCAATTTTCTTTCGTTGACAGCGTTGGGGTTGAATCTTGGTGAGTTCTTCTTCCCATAACTGTAAGAAATCTGTTTCTGTAGTCTGCCCTCCATATGTTCGATGAATTGTCTGACAGAAAAAATAATCAACTTCAAGTTTGTTTTCTATCGAGTTTTGCTGCGATTTTTTTATTATTGTTTTTCACAGATAACTGGAGATCCAGTATATAATCACTTGACTTTAAATGAAGTAGAGTGTGGAGAGAAGCAGCGGCGGAATGGGCTCCTTGTTGCTGCCCTGTTTTGCCGGAGCTGCGCGCGTATCGACAGTTCCCAGAAGCGGCGGCGGTGCAGCTCTCCTCGCTGGTGCTATCCATCGGAGAATGTGTTGTGCTTCCAGCTAGGGAGACAAATGCGGAGCTTGGAGGTTAAACTCGCCGGATTACCATCAATGGCGTCGACATTTATGCAGCAATTCGCAAAGAAGAAGACCTTCGGGAAGCGATCGTCGAAGAAGTATTTGGAGGAGGCGCTGTACAAGAAGCTGTTCAGCGATGGCGGTGATGGAGGAATTTGTTGGAATTGTGTTAAAAATGAAAGTGGGGATTTTTGTCCCACATTGGTTTTGCTATCAAAGTAGGTGGAGACCCTTAGGTTATTTAAGGAGTTCCAAGGTCTTTGATACAATTGCACCAATCATTACCTTTAGTCTTTTGATTACTTCTAGTTTGAAATTCCTTACTCTTTGTTTTAGAGGGGTGAGAGGTTTTCAAAGGCTTGTAAGAGTGTAGTGGTTGTGAGTCGAGAGGGTGAGAAATACTGTGTGATTGTAGAAATTTATCATATAGTAATTTTTCAGTGTGTCGTGGTTTTTCTCCGGATTTGGAGTTTCCACGTTAAATTCTTGTGTTGTTCAATTGTGTCTTTTTTTATTCTTATTTCTTGCTTCTACCAAGTTTGGATGGGGAACTGATTTCCCAACAATTGGTATCAGAGCCTGGTTGAGGTCTCTTGATATTCCAAGTATGCTCTGTGGTTGCAGCATTGTCTGATCTTCCACATCAGAAAGGATTTCTTGAGAAAGATCCGGGCGGGGGTGTCTCTTGTGAGACGGCTGTTCATTTTGGTGGAGAAGCGGTACGTCAAGTCAACTTCAAGTCCAAATGAAGTTCGACGTGGAGAAATTCGATGGAATAATAAATTTTGGCTTGTGGCAAGTGCAAGTCAAGGATGTGCTGATACAATCTGGGTTACACAAGGCCCTGAAAGGAAGTCCTGGTGCAGTCAAAAAGCCCGGTGCAGATGATGACGCAAACATCAAGTCCGGTATGAGTGATGAAGATTGGGAGGATCTGGATCTGAAGGCGGCAAGCACAATTCGTCTCTGCTTGGCCAAGAATGTACTTGCAAATGTACATGGGATTTCGAGTGCGAAGGAGCTTTGGGAAAAGCTGGAAGCTCTGTACCAAGCAAAAGGCATCTCGAATCGGTTGTATTTGAAGGAACAATTTCATACCTTACGGATGGATGAAGGTGTGAAGATTTCAGATCACTTGAGTATTCTCAATGGCATTATCTCTGAACTGGAGAGTATTGGAGCAAAAATTGAAGATGAGGATAAGGCGTTGAGACTCATCTTGTCTCTTCCACGTTCCTATGAACACATGAAGCCAATATTAGTTTATGGGAAGGAAACTCTGGTCTTTGCTGAAGTCACGGGCAAACTTCTTTTGGAAGAAAGAAGGCTGATGAGTGAAGGACGTACTTCATCGGAAAATTCAGCAATGGTGGCCTTTAGCAGAGGGAGGAAGAAAGACTCCAAGGGCGTTGTTTGTTGGAGGTGCGGAAAACCCGGCCATACGAAGCGAAACTGTCCAGGTGGAGCTTGTCAAGGTGGAGCGGATTCGGCAGAAAGCTCCGAACAATCAGCTAACATCGTGTTTGATGATGTCCTTTGAGGACATGAATATCCTTATGGCATGTCCAATGGCCATGATAGAGGATGTGACGATGTTAGTTGGACCACATGTGCATGGTTTTTGGCATGGATGCAGGTGTGTGGTGAAAAGTATGTCGATGGCTGATGACTTCTAGGAGGGCCAAAAGCTAGAAGGTTGCACCAAAAATTTCAGCAAGGTTTTTTCGACATGTGCCGAAGTAAAATTCTTAGAATGGTTTATTCTAAGTGTTCTACTCATTTGGTGGAGTAGGTTTATTCTCTTTTGAGGATGATGGTTCTTTGTGATAAGAATCATAATTGTCGGTGAAGACAATGGTGTTTTTTCTTTCATTTTTAACAAGGTGGAGATTGTTGGAATTGTGTTAAAAATGAAAGTGGGGATTTTTGTCCCACATTGGTTTTGCTATCAAAGTAGGTGGAGACCCTTAGGTTATTTAAGGAGTTCCAAGGTCTTTGATACAATTGCACCAATCATTACCTTTAGTCTTGTGATTACTTCTAGTTTGAAATTCCTTACTCTTTGTTTTAGAGGGGTGAGAGGTTTTCAAAGGCTTGTAAGAGTGTAGTGGTTGTGAGTCGAGAGGGTGAGAAATACTGTGTGATTGTAGAAATTTATCATATAGTAATTTTTCAGTGTGTCGTGGTTTTTCTCCGGATTTGGAGTTTCCACGTTAAATTCTTGTGTTGTTCAATTGTGTCTTTTTTTATTCTTATTTCTTGCTTCTACCAAGTTTGGATGGGGAACTGATTTCCCAACAGAATTCAGGCTTCGGTTTTGCACCAGTCATTGGCTTCTTTTTAGCGGGCGCGACAGCAGTCGGAACCGGCTTGGAGCACGGAGGGATGGAGTGGGGTTGTACTCAGTGAGGGAGTTGCTTTGCTTGATCACATTCGAGCGTGGAGAGAAGCGGCGGTGGGAGTTGGAGGCAATCTTTAATGGCTCCTCAATCAAATTATGCAGATGGATGACAGCAGCAACAACACGATTATGGTCAACCACCTGTTTTTCCATATTCTCAAAGTTATCCTGTGCGGCATTCGTCTCCTGTGGGATAGCTACACTCGTCAAGATTATGCTGTGACTTTCTTCTTCTTTTTTTTTGTAGGAATTGGTGATTTTGCACGCATCCATTAAGAAGCCGTGGAGTTTTTTTTTTTTTTTTCATATAGAAGTTTTATGTTGTCCCAACTTCAACTATTGTTCGAGTGCATTCAACCGAGGAATTTCGCTGATACAAATTGATGGAGTTTTCTTCATCTACTCATCGGAGCTTCTCAATATGGATTGGATGATGTTTACCTTGCACCTTTAGGTGGCTCTCAATTGGCTTTTATTCAGATTCTGGGTGCGCTCGGATCTGGGCCATTGTGAGTCTTGCCTTTGAAGGTTGCTCGAGTCTAGTTTCAATGGAGTTGTTATTTTTTTGGCGAGCGCGTGCTTCCACTCCACTACTACCAGGTTTAATGGAGTTGTTACTTTTGGCGAACGCATGCTTCCACTCCGCGTTATAAAGCTCGAAGTTTGGCGTATACTTTGGAAGCAAGGCGAAGTTCTCCGCGTCGGCGCATACTTTGGAAGCAAGGCGAAGCCCTCCCCATTGGTGTATACTTTGGAAGCAAGGCGAGGCCCTCCACATCGACACATACTTTGGAAGCAAGGCGAAGCCCTCCACATCGACGCATACTTTGGAAGCAAGGTAAAGCCCCCCACATTGGCGTATACTTTGGAAGCAAGGCGAAGCCCTCCACATCGACGCATACTTTGGAAGCAAGGCAGGGCCCTTCACATCGACGCATACTTTGGAAGCAAGGAGAAGGTCTGCATCAACGTTCCCTATGCATCAACATTATAAAGTCCAAAGAATTAAGTCAGATCCAACATTCGAACAAAGCGAAGACCCTCCACGTCAACGTCATGAAGCTCAAAGATCAAGTCCAAGAAGATCGGATGCATATTTCTTCAACAAATCTCAAGGACTACTCAAAGATCGTCCAAGAATTAACTTGAATATTGGAGAGAGCTCTTTCAAAGTGTGTTGAAGCTAGATGTGGAAACGCGGAGTTTAAAATTGATCAAGAACGCTTTCAAGGTTTGGACCCGTTTTATTGAAGCTTTGTCAACTATTGGCTCTCTCATTGCTTCGTTTCTTCATTTGCATTTGTCCATAACTTTCGCGCAACATTTATTGTTTCTTCTGAATTAATGCAACATTTGGCTTCAAACATCCAAGCATAACAATCAATATGCCCACCATTTATTTTACTCACCAAATTTAAAGGATGGACAACTCCAAATCATGACTGAACTCAGAGATATCTAAGCTGCCTACGTACCCTTTTGAAAGGGATCAAGTGAAAACGTAGTTCAAAGACCAACTTGAATTTTGATTGGGGGGGTGCCGTACACAGTTTATACTCTTGCGGGCCAGGAGTGACTACTTATTTTACCACTATATAGACAAAAGTGGAGTATATACAGTTTAACCACATAAATTTACTTTTTGGTGGGAGAAGTTTAGCAGTTTAATCACATACACTTTCTTTGGTGGATGCCGTGCATAGTTTATACTCATATGGGCCAGGAGTAACATGCAGTTTAGGCTCGTGCGTCATGGAGCTGTCTTTTTTTTTTTTGTTTCATAGATAGTAGCGCTTCAAGAACTTCCCATTTATGGGCCCAACTCTCACATTGTCTTCCGAGAGCAGCTTGTATGCCCCATTGGTGTTGACTTCTTTGACGATATATGGGTCATCCCATCTTGATACAAACTTGTTTCCAACACGATAAGTGGTCATGATAGGCCTTCTTACCGCAAACACCAAATCTCCAACTTGGAAAGAGCATGGTCGTATCTTCTTGTTGAAAGCCTTTGACAATCGAGCTTGATAACACTCCAATCTTTGTTGAGCTTCTAATCTCTTCTCATCCAAAGCTTCCAATTCTTTGAGGTGCAAGCGTGCATTCTCCTTTTCAACTAGTATTTCTTCGCAAGAGGTGGTATGGTTTGATGTGGCAACATCTTCCTCTTGCTGGCGAGGACCCTTGAAATCAACACATATCCTTATTCTTCCATTGCTCTGGTGTATGAAGACCATATTCTCTGCAACGCTTGTTGTGATAACCCCACTTCTAATGAGACTTGCAATTTCTCGATGCACTTGACTTTGAGCAATATAAGGAACTGGATTACTAGCACTATTAGTAGTGTAGTAAGATGAAGCCACGCTTTCTCTATCTTCTTCGTCTTCGAGCATCTTTGAATCGGAAGAAGCTATACTTTCTCTATCTTCTTCATCTTCGACCGCCTTTGTAAGGATAACAGTCTTCATTCTGACTTTCAATTCTCTCCCACATGTCACAAGTAAAGTGGTACATCTTTTCATACGAGAAGGGATCGAGCTCCTTAGCTTCTTTATCATGTACAGTCCATAACTCCCTTTTGTCTTGCCTCTTTTCCATGATTTGCCTTTGCCAAGTCTTTTAAAGACAGATGCTCGCTGAACTTCTCTTGTACCTATTGAAAACAGAAACTCTTTGAATGCTTGAATATTCCTGGATTTGTTGGGTGCTGGCATAGTTACTAGTAGCTCTTTTAATGGCAATACGAATGGGACTCTGCACTGCATACCCCAAGCCTGCTTTGGGGTTTTGGCTCGTGTTACTGGTCTTTGACTTTGACATAGAGCTTTCTTGAGAATTGTATCCAGCATTCACAAGAAGTGTATATGCCTTCGGACCAAAGTGCTTTGACAGTTCTTTGTCTGAGAGATCCCCGTGCTCTGTGGTGCCATTTTTCTTTGGTCGGACAAACTCTTCAAGCGGTTGGAGAATTGGCTTCTTGGCATCAATCTTCGTTAAAGGCATTGTGAATCCTTCCATCTCCAAAAATGATTCTGCCTTCTTTTTCTCCTGGCAAGATCCCGACTCATCATGCGGTGTTGGGACTTTGGTTCTCTCCAAATAAAATTTTGCATCAGCAAAGTGTGACTCTGCTTCTGTAAACGGCTTTTGATCACCAACCACTTTTCTTATAACACCATTTTGATGATACTTGAAGCATTGATGCAATGTTGAAGGAATAACACCATTCTCATGAAGCCATGGTCGACCGAGAAGCATGTTGTAGGAGGTCTTAGCGTCAATCACGTGAAGCAGCGTCGTCGAATCCATATCCTGCATTAGCAATCGCAGCCTTATAGTGCCAAGAGCTCTCTGTCCTTCATGGTTGAAACCTTGAATCATTAATCGGCTACTTGATAGTTCGTCCACTTGAATCCCCAATTGCTTCAAAGTCCTTAGTGGCAAAATGTTGACCGCCGAGCCTCCATCGATGAGAATTCGATTGACCTTCTGCTCCTGGGTGTAGCAACTCACGAACAATGGTCTGTTATGAGGTTCAGATCCAAGCTGCAAATCTTCATCGGAGAATGTGATTGCCAAGACATCATCATCTTCGTTCGTATTTAGTTTGAGTTTTTCATTTACTTGATTGGATGTATCATATAGAGCTCCAACACCTTCTATTATGTCACTCAAGTCATCGGTAGCGACATTTGCAGCAGCACAATCTTCTTCAAGGGATATCTTTCCTTCTCGAGCCAATCGCATGACTTTATCTTTGAAGATGAAGCAATCATGTATGGGATGTCCAACCAACCGATGGTATTTGCAATATTTTGGGTCATCCGTTCGTCCTGCTTCATTTGGTCGCTTCATTTCTGGCAAATAGATAAGTCCTTCTTTGAGCAAGTCATCAAAAATTCCTGAAACATCAGAGTCTAAGAATGGGTATTGCTTTTGCTGCATTTCTTTCAAAGTAAGCTTTCTTTGCCCCATATCTCGGGAAGAATTTTGATTATCCCGGGAGGTATTTTGGTTGCCTTCCTGACTAGCTTCTTTCTTCAAAAATTTCACAGACGTTGCCTTCACTGCCATAGATTCTTGTGTCGGTGCTTTAGCTTTTAATTCTTGCTTGAATTTGCGAGGCTCTTGGATTGGTGGCCCTTCGATTCCGCTTGCCGCCATACTTAATTCCATGTCATGAGCTCTAGTGGCTAGTTCTTCGAATGTTCTAGGTTGGATTCCTCGTAAGATGTATTGCAAGCCCCAATGCATCCCTTGAATGCACATTTCAATGCCAGACGATTCAGACAATCGATCCTTGCAGTTGAGGCAAAGGTTTCTCCACCTATTGATGTAGTCAATCACCGGCTCTTCTTTAAATTGATGAGAACTTGTGAGTTCCACCATGCTGACAGTTCTTCTAGTGCTATAGAAGCGATTGAGAAATTCATACTCCAGTTGCTCCCAACTATCAATTGAGTTTGACTCCAAGTCCGTATACCAGTCAAAAGCATTTTCCTTGAGTGAGCGAACAAACTGCTTGACCAAATGATCTCCATAGGTGCCAGCGTTATTGCATGTTTCAACAAAATGAGCCACATGTTGTCTAGGATTGCCTTTTCCATCGAATTGTTGAAACTTGGGAGGCTGATAGCCAAAAGGCATCTTTAATTGGTCAATCCTTTTAGTGTAAGGCTTAGAGTAGATCATGGATGACTTCGAGTTACCACTAGCCTTCATCGTTCCTTCAATAAACTCCTTGAGTTGATCAATCTGAATGAAACCATCGGCAGAGACTTCGATGTTCTTAGGAGGTGTCTTTTCTTCGCGGTGCTTTTCGAATGACTCCGAATCATCGCTTTCTTCATCTTTCTCGTCATTCACTCGACTTCCTTCTCCTTTCTCTAAGATGAGCTTTGAGATCTTGGCGTCTTGCTCCAATATATGCTTGTTCATGTTTTCAACAAGCTTAGCTAGGCCAGCAATTTGTTCCTCCAGAGTAGAAGCATTTGTCACCATGACGGGAGCTTCAAGAGAGTAGCTAGCGATTGAATATTCGTCCCTTGCTGAAGTAGACTTGGAAATTTCCTCCAATAGCCTAGCTTTACCTCGAGTGATAACACCAGTGTTCTCCAAAGTGATGTTTAGAGCAGCACTTGAAGCTTTGTTCTCCATTTGAATTTGCTTGAGTTGTTGTTGGTGAAGAGGAGAGATGAGAGGTAGAGAGGTCCCACTAGGCGTGCCAAAATTTGTAAACACAAATTTTATTGTATTCAATAAATGAAATACAAAAATGTGTACAAATCCAAAATATGTGGATTGAAATGAATTTGTTGCGGGTTGCGATTCTCTATTTGATCCTCTGATTATCCTCTTCGAATTTCTTCAAATCTTTGGAGGGAAGTACGCCTTCTTGATCTCCTTTGGTTTGAATGTTGGCTTGAATTTGATTTGATAACGTCAATCCAGGGGCTTGCACCTTATTTCTGAATCAAACGTTGACTTGGATGAATTTGATGAAGAACTCGTTGACTTCCTTGTAGAACACCTTGATTGTTGGAGATGACTTCGTCGTAGAGAATTACTCCTTCAATGCCTGAGCTCTCAAAATGATTTCTGTGTGTTCTTTGACTCCACAAATGGCCCATATTTATAGGTGAAGAATGGAGTGGGCTGCGGGCTTTGGCCTGTTATATTGGGCTTTTAGGGCTGAGGTGGCGCGATTTGATTGGCTCCTCAATATTTGTATTTATCTACATAAAATATTTAATATTTTATGTAGATTTTCCACATGTCAATTTCTGATTGGTCGATAAATCCATATAATCAAATATTAATTATATATTTATTTAATCTTGGAATAATATTTAATTTAATTCCAAAATATAAAATAAAATATATATTTTCATATTTAATTTATAATTTCCACATGGCAGGATTTAATAGGCTATAAATTTAATTGCCTACAGTAGGAAAGGATTTTTCCGAACCACGTAAAAGTCTCTGTGTTGTTTACAGCTTTCAGTTTTACATTCTTACTTGTGTTGTTTCAATTGATAAACTGAATACTGATTAACTGCAAAGAGAAACCTAAAGACCAACAACGTGCTCCACCGAGGCTATTGCAAAACTAAGTTTAATTTCCGCTGCGTATGATATCAGTCTGACTGATCTATCTTGTGATAGTCAGGAAGAGTGTTATCATCTCTGTTTTAGCAAACCCGACTGAAGCCTTTATTTGCATCAGTTAAGTTCCAGTAACTTAATTGATAACTCTTTACTGAAGAGCTTTCAGTATCAGTCGTCAACCCTGTTTGGTCAAAACTGTTTTCAGTAAAACAGGAGTCTATGTTTGCGTG
Source organism: Salvia miltiorrhiza (assembly GCF_028751815.1). Lineage (NCBI taxonomy): Eukaryota > Viridiplantae > Streptophyta > Magnoliopsida > Lamiales > Lamiaceae > Salvia > Salvia miltiorrhiza. The sequence continues at coordinate 36,243,299 of NC_080392.1, read as the reverse complement.
TAAAGTTTCGTTTTGATATCTGACTGAGATCCCTCTGATTGAGGAAGTTGTAAAAATAGCCCATAGGTGTATTCCCCCCCCCCCCCATACACCTATTCGAGACCCTCAGGACCTAACAATTGGTATCAGAGCAGGTTGTTCGCAAGAACACTCTGTGTCTGATTAGGTTCTAATTGAACTAGATCCTTTTTCTTAAAGGTCTCGAAAAAGTTCTCTTTTTGTTTTGTGCTTACTATCTGTTCTATCTGTTGTTATCTGTTCTCTCTTTTTTGATGGAGACTAACCACAGCAGATTATCTTCTCTACCTATGTTTAGTATTGAAAAATACGACATATGGAAGTTTCGGCTTGAAAGCTTCCTCACCGCCCAACATTGCCGAATGTGGGAAGTCATCACCAGCGGACCAATCATCATCACCGAAACCGTCAAACAGATTCCTGTTGATCCACAACAAGATCCTTACGATGAGATCCAGCCCAAGCAAAAGGCAGACTTCACCACCGAAGAAAGGAAGCAAGATGAGCTTGACAACCTCGCCATAAGCATCATCTCCGGCACAGTTCCCGACAAGCATGTCATGAATGTGCGTAGGTTCCGAGAAAATCAAGGAGAATAAGCTATCCATAGCTTGCCAGAAGTTCGACTCCTTCCTCATGCTCAAGAATGAATCTGTCGAGGAAATGGAACTTAGATTCAATCAAATCTTAAATGAAGTTCAATCCATTTCTAAAGACAAATACACTCAACGAGATATTTCAGAATACCGACTGGAGGTATTCTATAAATTTCACAAAGGTATTGTAAACTACTCCGACGGTATTACTAATTTATTTGTCGGTATTGTTATCAATTTTTACGAAGGGCTGATACCGGAGTAGTGCACGTATCATATGAACATGTTTTTTAATCTTAAGACATTTGCTACCTTATGATCATGTTTTGTATTGTTAAGACAGTTGCTACCTTATTAAGACATTTGCTACCTTATGATCATGCTACTTTTGTTCATGCGTTATTTATACCACCGTAAAAAATGAGAATATCGTTGTGGTGTGTAATTATACCATCGGGAAGACATTGGAGGTATTCAATGTTTTGTATCGAAGGTATTATAAATTTTCACGATGGTATTATAAAATTGTACGACGGTATTATTAGTTAAACCATTAAGATACTAGAAAACCATAAGAACATGCATCCACGAATAACAACAAACACATTAGAATGTATAATTACAACAAACACTCATTCATCTTGCAGTAAGTAAGGACAATTGGGACGTGTATGCGATCTCGCTCCACACAAACTACACGTCTTAGGAACACAACTTTTGCTTGTGGATTTGCTTGTGGATGCCGCATTGCCTGGTGTCGTCTTCTGCTTTAGTGAATCTTTCTCAGTGGGTCCCTTATGTCGCGTTTCTTTTGGCCGACCAGACTGTCGCTTCCATAGTGGAGGTAAAACACAAATACTTGCAACATCTGCAGGGACTATCCATGAAGCATGTGGCGGGACAGAGTTTACCCGATACGAGTATGCCTCTCGTAGCTTTGTTGATTGATAATAGTCTCCAACATGCTTAGATAAGTCATCGCCTAAATGCCTGAATTATTTGTTTAAAATAAAATTTAGTTTAAGAAGCTAGCAAAAATTATATCATATAAGTGAAAACAAGTGCGTACCTTATAGCTGCAACAGCATGCGAGCACGGTAGCAGGTTCGTGTCCCATTCGAAGCACGTACATGACTGCGTTTGTACATTCACTTTGAATGACATGTTTGAATCTTTTACTTTGAAAGCAGATGGAGACATGGCAACCACCTCATATCTCCGCGACCTCTCCAATTCAGTAGTCAGCTTTCGTAGAGCCTCTGGTGTAACATCTGCAGAAAACGTCTTTGCAGCTTCCTGTCTTTCATCAAACCATTTTTCTATGATATGACGGATCGCCTCAACCATGGAGCATATAGGCAGACGTCTTGCCCACAGTAATCGAGAATTGAAAGATTCAGCAACATTTGAGGTTAGAAAACTATAGCGACGAACAGGACACTTAGAGCCCATCTCTCAGGACCAACCTGCATAAGTTTGGTATATGCTCCCCCGTCTTCGTTTAATGCCTTTAAGCTTGCCATTGCCTTGTCAAAATCACTCTCTCGATATGCATAAGCCGCCTTTTGGTAGAAAGCAACGACTGCCTTGCCATACCTAGTAATTTTATTCAACAAATGGTAGTAGCACAAGCCGTGTGCAGCGTGTGGATAAACTTACTTAACCGCATTCTGTATACTAATATGGGCATCGGAAACAATCAACGTCTCAGAATTCTGACCATAAGCCACCTTCAACCGATAGAAAAACCACTTCCACGATTCATCATTCTCGATCGGACCAATCCCAAAAGCCATTGGAAACACCTGTTCGTTGTCGTCCTTTGTGACGGCAACGAACAAAACACCTTTATTGCGGCCCTTCAAGTGTGTGCCGTCAACAATAATTATTGGCCTCATGCACATAGTGTACGCGACTCTGTAAGAACCAAGTGCTACGAAGAGATGCTTCAACCGATCATTCTCATCAACTTCCAAGTCAGTCACCGATCCCGGATTGCACATCCGCAACATGTGAAGATAGCATGGTAGCAATCCATAAGATTCTTCGTGTCCGCAGTATATCATCTCCACCGCCATATTACGGGCTCAGATCGCCACACTATAACTGGTTTGAACACCGTACTCTCTCTGCAAATCAACAACAATGGACCTCGGCTTCACTATGTCCCCATCCTCGCGCATTTTCTTTGCTATATATGCTGCGATTACACGAGCTGGTACCTTCCTCACTCCAATATTTACGAGGTTGTCAGTGCATGTGTGGGCAGGCTCAAACTTTCAAACCATCCAAAAGTCACCATGCTGAGTAGCTCGCAACAGAAATGGGCACTGAGTCCGATATCTGCATTTGAACGTAATCCTATCCAAGTCCGATCGAGGAATGACAAATTCTGCACGACGTTCCAAATGCCACAACCCCACCGCTAATTTCAGCTCCTCTTTGCTTTCGAAGATAGAACCTTCACTCAACTCATCGGGATCTGGTATGTTGTCAAGTTTACCTGCAAATAAATTGACTGAAAAATCATTCGGAACCACCGAAACTAGCCAATTGCTCATTTCTGCAGTTTGTTCGGGTCCCAACTCTTCTTCAAGCCTTTGCGGGTTTGTCTGCATTATCATGGACATAAGCTGCCCGATTCCTCACTCCCGACGAATCCAAGCAATATGCTCAGCAAATGTGCCATAATCAACTCGAGCAGACTCACGCTCCTCTGCTTCTTCATCATCAGTGTCTGTTGATGGAACATACTCTTCATCATCATTATTATCAGCAAACCAATCAAAACCTCTCATGTGGTTTGAGATGGGCTCCTCGAATGAATTGGGCTGAGGAGGGTGCTCATAAGTAGATGCATACGGTATCTCGATCGAAGGTCGATAAACTTCTTGCTCCGATTGGGAAGTGCCACCATCATGTGTCACATAAACCTCTGGCTCGACCTCAAAGGCACAAAGTCGATAAAGTTGGTCATTAGTACTTAAAAGAGATCGAATGATCCTGGCACTTCGAGATCTCGATAGATAGTATAAATTGTAGACGGTACTCAGTGAATTTGACATCAAGTAGTAATTGATATTTTGCCTTAACTCCGAAATGCTTATGTTATTTGTCTGAACATAAGCAAATGTAGCACCTCCACCACAATATAAGACATCATTCCAATATCCTCCATATCTCACAAGGCCGTTTTTCCACTCTGTCATCTGTAAATTACGAATAAAATAAATTAAAATACAAATAATATATTCTCCTATAAATTAGCTTATACCACAAATCATTAATCGCTCTAAACCAAATTATTTACGAAGAACCCATCAATTAAATCTTTATTCATGAATATGCGAAAATATTAAACTATTACACGATGGTATTTAACAATTATGCGACGGTGTTTATCGACATTCCAAAGGTATTTAACTACAATTCGAAGGTATTTACTAATAATTGAAAGAATGCTTAATTACAACACAATTGCATGGACACTATCATGATAGAAATCGGGCGGTATTAAATGAGTAAGCAATGGTATTTACCATTTCGACGAGGGTATGTACATATTCGACGACGGTATTAATTTATTAATCGAAGGTATGTTCTCCACATGCAAAACTCACCTAATAATATCAACAATGTCTATATACACTACAATGATAAATATGCACCGGTATTACACTATTAGGAGATGGTATTAATCAAGTAATCGACGATATTCATCAACATTACGAAGGTATTTATCTCATATGCAAAGGTTGTTAGAATAGAATGAAAGCATACTTAATTAAAAACAAAATTGCATGGACATTAACATGATAGATATACGACGGTATTTACATTTTTTGACGATGGTATTTAAGATTTCGATGACGGTATGTACATATTATACGACGGTAATATGCTATTACTCGAAGATATATTTTCCACAAGCAAAATACACCTAATATTAGCAACAATTTCTATGTACACTAGAATGATAAATATGCAACGGTATTAAACTATTACTCAACGGTATTTATGAAATATACTTCAGTATTTAAAATAAAAATAAGAATTACCTTTAGTTGATAGATATGCGATGGAATTTCTTTTCTCCCAATTCTCCAATGAAATGGCAGCTGAGAACCCCAAAGCTTCCAAGAAGAAGAATTATAACTCAACAAATATGGAGGCCTTTGAGACAACTTGTTTTGAATGTTTGTGTCGTATTTAATTCATCTTTTCAACATATATGGAGGCCTTTGTGTTTATGTCACGACCGCACTTGCTAAGGATAGCAAATTCGGGAAAACCGCGACTAAGGGAGGGAAATTAGGAGCGGGATTAGAAAAGGGGCATGTTTAGCTTCTTGATGACTCGACTTGTATAATGAAAACGATTGAAATTAACTAGAATTTAACGAAGGTCAAAAGGAACCGTACATAATATTATCCAAAAGAGGTACTCAACGAGTTTGAGTACATTATTAAATAATACATATTATTTGACAAGATAACATAATGTCTTTAGCAAAATCAGTGTTCGCAGCGGAATAACAATTTGAGTATATGTATGAAGACATATACTCTACTCTGAGGTACTCATCCTAGATCGACAAAAGCTCCGCTTGCACACTACATCCTCGATCACAGCTCAACCTGCACATTTAAAAATACATACAGGGCTAAGTACGGGAGTACTTAGTGGACACTTGCCGAAATTTACATACATGCATAATATTTTATTGTCAAGCCTTTCAATAGTAGTAAGATACGAGGGTTTTCCTTTAAAGACTCGTATTTACCAAAAATAATATCATTTCTTTCATCAATAACCTGTACAGGTATCTTATATCATTAATCACCATATCAGTAACTCGTGCCGAGAGGGAGGCCTCCCTCTACGGACACTATGATCGGCCAACCCGCTAGATGACTCACGATCACAAGGGTGTACACTAATTCCGAAGGGATTTGCGGTCCCATCCAGAATCCGAATTCGATTAACCTCAGATAGGCAATTAATAACAAAATATAAAGCATTTAGGCATTGACAATATCATTTAAATTCATAAGCATAAAGTCTTAACAATTCTAATATATAATTTTAGTTTATACATAGAAAGCCCACCTGAATAGCAGACTCACGGTTTAGCTCTAACTCTGGTGCTTGACCTTTCATCCGAGAAAATAAAATAAGATTCTAATTCTCGAAAAATCTCAATAAATGAGGATGCGTGAAATGATTATGCATGACTCATATTCCTTTAATTAAATTATGAGATGCTAATCCTATTTAAGGAATTAAGGCTCGTCTTATGAGGTCGGATTATTAATCTTTAATAATCTACTCATCTTGAATCAGTCTAACTTACTTATTTAAAAAAAAATAATCACTAATTAAATATAATTAGGATTAATAATGGGGCCTAAATTAATAAATCTTATTGGGCCTAAATAAATAAATAATAGGTGCCCAATTATATGAATTTGAAGCCCATTTTAAATAATTATAGGAGTCCAACATAATTGACCCAACAAAACTCAAACAGGCCCAAGAAAATTAAAGAAATTCGGCCCACATAGAATAAAAGAAAAATGGCCCAAAGAAATAGTATCCGGCCCAACTGAACCAGGCCCAAAACCACTTCTTCCTCAAACTCGGTTTCTCTCTCTCTCATTTCTCAATCCAGAATCCTCCCCCTTCTCTCCATCGATCCTCTCCCTCTCTCGCCCGTTCCAGCCGTCATCGAGGAGTTCCTCCGCCGTGGCTCCGGAATCCGGCGCTGGCTGCCGTCGAGCCCAACCCTGCGCCCTCCTTCCTTCCTCTTCTCTCAATCGATCTGTTGCTGCTCCCTGTGTAGCTGCCGTCGCGCTGTATTCTGGCCGTTCCAGCCGTCGCCGGCGAGCGGCCGCCGCCTCCCTCCGCGACGTCGTTGCTGCTGTAACCCGACGAGAGTGGATCTCTTCTCTCTCGATTCGAAGCGTCGGTGGAGCCCGAGCCCTAGTTCATCTCCTTCTGCAAATCGAGCTCTAGCTCCTCTCTTTCTGCAGAACGTCGTTGCCGCCGCCGTGGTTCTGTAAATCCGGCGACTTACAGTCGTCGTTCGTCACCGTTCGTCCTCCCAAATCGGCGACAGTCCTCCTCTTCTCCCTTCTGGAAATCTCGCCGTTGCCACCGCTGTAGTAGGGAGGTCGACGAACAGCCGGGGTCTCGATCGCTTGTCGCCACGGCCTCTGCCTTCTCCTTCCTCGACTCGAGTCCGAGGCTTCCTTCGGCGGAGCCGAAGGTCGCCGCTGCTGTTTAATTCCGACGAGCAGCGGGCTCTGCTGCCTATGTATATCGTCGATTGATCTCGCTTGCTCGCCGCCGCTGACTCGAAGCCGAGTCGAGCAGAGCAGTCAGTTGTTTCCTTGGACTCGACTGAACAGGGCGGTCAGCCATTACTCTTCTAACAAGCTAAGTTATCTACTTTCATTCTTCTTCTACTTCAGTTTCTAGTTGTTAAGCGTGGGGGTTCTCATGATTCGCTGTTCTAAGGTGTAGAGTATAACAATGTATGAATCCTCGACTTGTTGAGAAAAGTTATCGATCAAGTATGCATATGTGGTTCGCTATATCTTTCTGTAATATTTCTCATCCTATGTTTCGAATTTCTTTTATATGAAGTGAGGGAAGTGAAATGCATATATGAAGATAGTGAACTGAAAATAGCATGAAATACCTTGAATGGTTTTGTTGGTTGGTTATTGTTTGAATGAACTGATTCTTGAAAATGCTTTGGCAGAGAATGATGAAGAGCAGTGCAGTCTTTCCTCTTTTTGCTAGGAACGTTTGTGGAATGGGAATGAGGAGATTATGGTTGGTTGATGTTCTGTATGAATGGTGATTTTGCTTCGTTTAAAATCCTTTGCAGCTGCTAAGGATTTTAGGTAAGTGAGGATGCCTTTTATAGGGAGTAAATACTGAAGCTGATAGTGTGAAAATATGGTGAATAGTGCGGCTAAATTGAGGCGTGGTTGAAGAATTTAATTGATGAGATTTTCTGCTGACAATTGAGATTTGTCTGTTGAATATTTTCTTTGACTATGTAGGAGTGAAATAAAAACTAAGCACGGGTGAGAATAGAGTGGCTGAGGTGGACTTGAAGTGTTGGATGGGTGGCTGGGCACTGTAGCGACACTGTTGAGTACTGGAGCAGCACTGTAGCAACACTTTAGCAGCAGTTGTCATTAATCACCAAACGTCCCCTTTATCTATCTTTTCCTTAAATTAGGGTGTTGGCAGATGGTAGGTGTAGGAAAATATTATTGGAATGATTGATGTGTATCTATAATAAATCTCTCATTGGTTCTGTATTAGAACTTTGGTATCGAGTTTTTCTAATGTCGAGCACTTGTATTCAGATACAGATTAATCGAATAATTCTTGTATCTGATATCTATATTGTCTTGTAAAAATCTAAATTAAAACTGTAGATTGATAAATTAAATCCATAGATTTAATTCGATCATCATTAAATTAAATCCGTAGATTTAATTAGCTACAAAGTCGGAAATAATTCACGACTTAAGGAACAATATGAATAATTATAAATAACCTCCATCTTGATTAATAAATAACACAACTTTGCTAAGTTGGTTATAACCTTGAATAATAATCATTCATTGATTCAAAGATTAACGTCGCGGTTTTAAACACGCGAAGATAAATAAATGCATACTGCTAGTGTAGCGACTCTGTTTCCAATTTACGTAATTCAGAATCATAGTTGAAAATTCATAAAGCGTTTCATTTACTAGAAATAGATTAATAAACACGCAATACTGGACTTAAATAAATATAAAAGAGCGGGTTGTTACAGTTTAATTTATGTTTAATTTACTCACCCGTGAATGTACTAGGAATCACTTTATATTGACATGAGTGTACTTGCAAGAACTTTATATTCACGTGAAAGTGAAATTAAAAGGAGCCAGACGTACTTAGAATACCGTTGAAAATAAATTAAATACCGTCGTCGAAAAAAGAAAATACCATCGTCATAATCACTATACCGTCTGAATATTTGAGAATATCGACCGGCGGTATTATCATTTGTTCCGATGGTATTTTAAGTTGTTTAGACAGTATTTTCTATGGTGTAGAGAATCTTTTGCATCCTTTTAACCTGTAAATATTATTTTCGTATAATATTTACATATGTGCGGTATTTCAAACTCATTTCCTTCGGTGGTATTTTAGGCACAAAAGGTGATGGGGGAATCATAAGAGGACAAATGATAGAGAATCATAGTACACTCCTTCAACTCATGCGTGAACAATTATTGAAAATTGCTGACAACCATAAATAACCGTGTACATGTGTGATGACAAAATATATTAAAAAATACAAATGGTTAAAAGTTGTAGATGATAGAAAAAGTGGTTAAAAGTTGTAGATAGTTTTGCAAAGTTGGGTACTTTTGCAAATCCCCCTGTGAATAATATAGTGATCTTTCATCAGATCTGGATTAAATTGATAATTGAATCAATAGGTTGAATACATGTGTTTGATTAACAACAGTACATATATCCCTAGGGTCAGAGTCTTTTATATTTGAGTTATCTATTTGATTTTTATTTGCTTTTGTTTGCAATTTAGTTTTAATTAAATCTTCTTCCTTTATCGTTTGCCTGAATATTGTTAAGAGTTTTATTAGGATTACTTAGAGTGGTTTCGTTTATCAGTCCATGTGGATACGATATTCGATTACTGTTTATGTGTTATAATAATAGTGTGTTAGTTGCAGTTTTTGTTGGTATAAAAATAGTGATCAATGGCCTTTCTCATCTGTCATAGAAAACCAATGCAGCTTACTAAATATATCTATAGCTTATAACAAAAGAGTTGTAAATAACACAATAAGTTAGTGAATTAAAATAGAAAAGGGAGGGGGAATGGAGGGGGGGGGGAAGAGTTTACTAGAGTGTACAAAAACATTACCTACAATCTCAATATTTTCAAGTACATTACTCTCATAAACTTGAACATGTGAATTGCCATCATTGTTGTTAGATTCACTATCATCTGTCTCGGATGAAGAATGAAGGTGGGATGGTGAATACGGAATGGGGCTTGGCTGTGTGTAATTACTATTTAATGAAGGTGGACGCAACTGGTCGAAAATAAAATCTGAAGAATGATGTGAATCTGAATCAGTAGTAAGAGGTCGTGAGAATGTGGAAGATGGTGGCTGTACGAAAACTATAATTTGTTGTTGGAGGGCCTTGTTTGTAGTGAGATATTGTCACTTTGGATCTAAACATAGTCAAAACATTTAGATCTGCAATGGTGATGTCAAAATTAGTAGAAATTAACTAATTAGTAGTAAAATAACTTTTCATGAACGTTCATCCATGCAAGGAGTTCATAGGTCGACAGAGTTGATTGGTTTATTTTTATGAAGATTAAGTTAGATGATTAATTATTTTATAATATATATATATAGGGAGAGGTTCAAATAAGAACCACTAATAAAATAAGAACGGAGAACCATTTTAAGCCATTCGATCATCAAGATCTACGGTGGATGCATCATCTTGGTGGATGGATGCAGGTGCTGGGTTCGAATCCTGAAGGGAGCAAAAAAATTATTTTTTTCGGATGCATTAAATTTAATAGCGGATGCATTAATTTGTATAGCAAATGCAGTAATTTTATTGGTTCTTATGTTCTCACGATAATTGTGGTTCTCACTATAACCGCACCCTATATATATATATATATATATATATATATATATATATATATATATATTTCTACATTTCCAACACAAATGCAAATATATAAATTTGATTTTAATATTCTATTAATATATTACATATATAATAAGTATTTATCTACTTAAATTATGAAATTATAAAATATTAAGACCAATAAATAATTTAGATACATATGTAATAGGAACTATGTTAAAAGGTAAATAATATATAATATTATTTACATATATGAAATAAATATGAAACGTAATTTTTTTGAACTATATATGTCATCAAATATAGATGTATATTCATCAAAATATATGTATACATTAGTATATTGTGAGATGAAAAGAAAATTAATTATATTATTATACTAAATTTCAAGGTCATGTTATAATTGTGATTAAATTGAAAATTGATGTATTTTTTGGTCAAGTTATAAGGTCATGTTATAATTGCGATTAAATTGAAAATTGATATATTTTCTGATCAAATTATAAGGTCATGTTATAAATCAGAAAAATATTGGCAAACTATGAGTATTTTCTAGCAATAACTCCTTTTATTATTGTAATTATTTTATTTTTTTAATATTTAATTCAAATATATTCAGTTAAAATTAATTTCTATTATATTTATATATATAATAATTAAATTGAAATATAAAACATTTCTAGTGCATAATGCCAGTGAATACTTAAATCACAACGCCAAAGCCGTGACCCGAGCCTTAAGAAAAAAGTCCAAAAACTAAATTGGTTCAGAAGCAAAAAAGTTTTAGAAAGGACATGTGTTTTGATTTATAATTAACTAAATTCGTATTTTTTTTCATTAATTTTGATTAAAAATTTGATATGTTTTGATCTTAGATAAAAAGTGATTCACCCATCGAGTTTTATGAAGTTTGTGTTTTTCACAAATTTTACGTAAATACTCCCTCCGTCCCAAACGAAATGTCCTGTTTTCCTTTTTGGGCTGTCCCAAACGAAATGTCATGTTTCCTTTTTTGGCAATACACTATCTCTCTATACTTAATATTTAAATAATTTCCACCAACCCACTTTATCTACTTTATACACATTTCTTAATCTCCGTGCCAAAAAGAAATAGGCCATTTCGTTTGGGACGGAGGGAGTATAAGAAAATGTCACTAAAACAATTACTTTGTTTACCAAAAGAATGCATGTTCTTTTTTATGGCCTTTTCAGTTATAGTTTAGGAGTATATTTGATAATTTGATGAACCGAAAATTAATTATTATATATTTATTCTAGTTTTTTACTTGAACTAATAGAACTTAAACTGATATTTGTGTGTGTATATAGAAATATTAGAATTTAAATTATAAAGCAATAACTTTTAATAAAGCACTATTGACATTATTTGGCTTATAGAATAATACTTATTTTATCCCATTCACTATTATATTGGACTTGGATTACTTCATCCTCGTATTCTTCATAAGGCTCCTTCACCGAGTCACTTATCTCTATAGTGGAGAGAGAAAGAGAGATAGAGCAAGTACAAGATACATTAACTGCAGCCGTTGAGGAAAAAATATTACAGTTACAGGGTGTTTACTTCGAAGGATTAGCCTTGATAGATAAAAATAGTAAAGTTAATCCCTTGTTTACTTTGTTGGACTGAAACTTTAGAATATTACAAGGCCCTTGATTATTTTTATCATTTAAGCTATTTTTGCATGATTTTTATCCCATCAAAATGGTGGAATTGGAGTAATCCTACTTTTAAAGATAAAAATATTTAATCTTCTATTTTATCAATTATGCAAAGTAAACACCGCAAAGATACAAAGGCTGAAGAGTGGTTTCATAAATGAAATTTTCTTAGAGATGAAATCTGAAATCTCCATTAGTCGCAACTTGCAAGAGTGCCAGCTAAATACAAAATTGTTCAGTGAAATAGAGATTGTATAAACTTGAAATAGAGAACTACAGTGAAATCTAAAAGCAGGATAATATCTGTATTTATCCTCTTGCAATAACTAATTCGGATTGCATTCATGCATAATAAAGTCAGTTGTTCAGATATTTTTACTTTCATCTCAGAGACCGAGACCAGGTTAATACAACAATGTGATAAGCAAAAGGAAGATGTTTCAAGTAACATTTGTGAATGTATACTAAAAACACATCAACCATAAAATGAATCCTATTTCTATTTGTGTAGATCCAATTAATTTCATCCAATACATATATCTCGACTGCGCTTCGAACTCTCCTTTAGATACACACAAAACTATAAAAGATAGTCTATAAGACTCAATACCAAAAGTCACATAACAATACGGAGTTTTAAAAGATAGCCTATAACTAAGAGCACGACTGCTGCTAAGCTATAAAACCATAATAATTACAGAAATTCGCTTCTCAATTCGTTTTTATCAAACCTTGTGCTCCATTTACGTGCTCATATCACAAACTGATTCATGAATCTGTAGATGGACATGGCGACGATCGACGAATTTGAATGCTGAGATCAAGGGCGAGGAAAATCTCTGAGCTTCGTGAGATCCGCTGAGATTGACGATGATTAAGGAATGGTTTCGGAGATGAAAGAAAATGCAAAGCCAGAGAACATAACAGCTGAATTTGAAGGCGTTTGAAGCAGAATTGTGAGAGTGCCACGTTGGATTGGTAATGGCTATGGGCTCTTCAATATGCATCCTAATTCCTAGATAGATATCCAAATTCTCATCACATGATGGTGGGTTGGAATTCCATTGGCGATTAGCATGCTCAGTTTTTATGTTGTAAACTAACATTAACATACAACGTCTTGTAAACTCTCCTTGTTCTAATGGACAACCAAATATCGAGGCTAAAGCCGACAAGGCACGCAGCGGCCATCACGGCAAAGATGAGCCGGTAGCAGTGGGTGCCAACGCATGTGTTGCTGAGGGAGGCGCCAACCTCCTTATCGACTTATCGTACAAGAAGCCGGCGAGCAACCCGGAGAAGAGGAAGGAGCCCAGGGGAAGATTGAGGATCAGAATGTTGTAGATCAGGCCATAGTGTTTTAGGCCGAAGAGCTCCGACGCTATCGGAACCGTCACGGCAACACGAATGCCGTAGCACGCTCCCACCACCGCAGCGCCCACATGGAGCGATCCCGGCACACCCATAGCCATCGGAATGTATCCGATTGCCATTATTATCTGAGAAGCTCCATTCCATATAGGCCTCGGAGTTCCACCCCTCCTTCAAAAACACTACTAATTCAAGTTAGTTATTATGATTGATGAGTGCAAAAATAATTTGAGATTTCATTGTAAATCACAAATTATTTATATTCTATCCAAAATAAATTGAAGTACTCGCAATATTAAAAAAAAAATGATGAAATTTGGGCTCTGAAATATACTGACTACTGAGAACTGTGAATATGCGGCAAACCTGATCAAGTATTCGGAGAGCGACCCGGATAGGATCCGGCCGAAAAATCCCCAAATGCTAGTGAGGGAAACGAATATGGATACATCCGGATATCCGAGAGCTAACCCGATTTGACCCATATTGTTCATCACTGCAATACCCGTTCCAACGCCACACAGAAACGACGCGAACAAAATCCAGAAATCAACCGTTTTCATCGCCTCAATAACTGTAAATTCCTCCCCCAACACCGGCCTCCTCCTCTCCGTCGCCGCCCTCTTGTTCCCCTCCTCCGCCTCCGCCTCCAGTAGCGGCGCGGCAGCATTTTCTTCAACATCGCCACCACCCGCGGCAAAATGCTTCGCGGCCACATAGATAGGGATCGAGATCGGAGCAGCTAGCAGGATCAGAAGCACGGCGGCAAAAATTCGAGAGGATCGACGGGAGTGAGGTCCGGTGATGTCGAAAGCCAGCAAGTAAACGGCGATTACGACCGCGAGAGAGTTGATTACGGCGAAGAATCTGCTATCGCCGCCATCGGCGGCAAGGGACGACGACGGCGGGACCTCGCGGAGGAAGAGGATTGCGGCGAGGCAGACGAGGAAGGGGATTATCGCTAGCATCAGCAGAAAATTCGCCGGATCGTCGGCGAAGAGCGCCGAGCAGAGGTCGGTGAAGATCGCCGTGCTCAGTCCGACGTAGCCTTTCAGAATCCCCGAAACCGAGCCGCGATTCCGCCGGAAATTGCGAATGCACGTGACCAGAACCGCCGTGTTCATCCACGTCGTGCTGTTCCCGCCCAAACATAGGAAAACGCACATCTGCAGCAAAACGAAATCGAATTTTGCTAAATTTAGGGCAAATTCGAAGCTCAATCTCCTTTAATTCGCGAGATGAAACCCTAATTTTGAGTGTTGGATGATGAATTTTACGGTCCAGTAAGGGAGGGGCGGGATGCGGCGGCTGACGACGAGCCACTGGGCGCCGTAGCCGACGATGCCGACGGTGGAACCGATGAGGAGGATGAGGGGTGGCGGGAGGCGGTCGGAGGCGAGGCCGGCGAATATGCCGAATGCTTTTCCGACGTCTTTGGCGACGGAGAGGTTGTTGAGCTGGAGTTGAGTAAGGGACATGAGGGTTTTGAGAGCGGAGGAGTAGTTAGAGAAGGTGTAGTTGTTGCCGGAGATTGCTTGTACCCAAACGGCGGTGACGAAACCCAGCCATTTGCCGGCGGTGTACGGCGGCGATAGATTAAAGCCCATTTAGATTTGTAGAGAGATTTTGTGTACGGAAACAATTATTTAATCTTTCCGTACAAAATGATTATCGAAAATAAAATTAATAAATTTATCATGACAAAATGAAAGATAAATAAAATTTCACCATTTAAATCTTCTCTTTCTTTTTCCACATTTCTTACTTTTGGTGTGATAATATTATCCATTTTTTATAGTGTAAATGAGATATGAGTAAGGATCAAGTAGAAAATATGAGAATAGATAGAAAATTTTGTTTATTTTTCTTTTTTTTTTTTCATGATAAAACAGCCTAAGAATAAAAGTTAGCTGAATTTAGAGTTTATATTATTCGACAGTTAAAATTCTCATTGGCTGGTCGAGATAATGATCGTACTATAATTTAATTATTTTTTGGTTAGATAATGTATAATTTAAATTTTGTACAATCTATATTTTACATGTATATAAGTATATTCTTACGTGGCTTAGTACAGACTTCCCAGTTGCTGAGACATCAAGCGGTCGCCACGTGTAAGACGCACGAACTAGGATAAACCACGTGGCTGAAAAGTACTGGAAAAGCTTTAAGGAAACTAGCTTAAATACTGAGCTTCAAAACAAAAATAAAACCACCTAGCTTAAATACTTTAAACAAAGCAATTTATATATTAATAATGTGTAATCTATAATCTACTAATATAGTATTTGGTGTTTAATGAAACCAACACCTAAAACTACACGATGAAACAGTAAACTATACCTATTGGAACTGATCGGAAAGAGCGAAGTAGAATGATCGGAAACTTAATACGAGAGAGAAAAATGACTGTTGTATTAAAAATATGAGATAGCGTAAAAAATAATACACGAGCTCGGGCCCTATTTATAGATTTACAAGCGGAGGGGTAAAATAGTAAAAACATCTTCGGTGCATGCGTCCTGCGTGGTGGAAGGGTACGTTGGTAATTTCGATAATACGCGGGAGACCTTCCCGCGCGTTTATTGGCTCCTCTGATGGAAGTGTCTTCTCTGGCGAAGGCGTCTTCTCTGGTGATATTGACATCTCTGGCATGAGGGATTCCTCTGGTAAACACGTCTTCTCTGTCGTGAAGAACTCCTCTGGTAAACACGTCTTCTCTGGCAAGGGCGTCTCCTCTGGCGGTAATGACTTCCCTGATGGAGTTGACTTTTCTGATGACGATGACTTCCCTGACGATGGTGACTTTTCCGGCGCGGATGATTTCTCTGGAGGAGAGGGCTCCTCTGTCAAGAATGACTTCTCTGGTGCGGATGACTCCTCTGGCTAGAGTCATTCCTCTGATGGATGAAATCCTTCTGGTATAAATGGTTCTTCTGACCCATACGGCTCCTCTGATGAGAGTGGTTCCTCTGATTTGTACTCTCTCCCTACTCTGCATATATTGCTCCTCACCAACCACTCCCCCCCTCTAGTCTGGTTGAACCGGGTATTCTTCGTGTTCAACCAGTGGTGTGTTATCAGCATCAAAGCTTTGTTATTTTCCTTGGCCCCTGTAAATCATAAAGACATAAGCATTTTGACATTTTGACATTATGAGAGTAAAAAGAGGCCCTGTAAATTGTTCTCTGGCATTTTTGTTACTCCCGCTCCCTGGTCTGGCTAGTTCACTCTGGAGAGGTGCAACTAGTCAGAGGACTCGCCCGCGTGGATGACGTCATCCGCATTAAATGTCTGCCCAGTCTACAGTATTTTCCCCGTACCCGAGGTTACTTTTTAACCTTTGCGTCCTTTCGCCTTTCCGTATAAATTCCCATCCGTTGATTTCTTCCGTATGCCACGTGCCGTTCATCCCGCGTGCTGGTGGTTACCCGCGTACAATCTTACTTAGCCGATTCGAACTCCCCTTTTTTCACTTATTCTTCTTCTCCAAGTTTTCCGAGCGAATTTTCTGCATTTTCCGGCGATTTCCTCACTGTTCCGGCATTCTCCCACGACCCTTCCGCTCCAGGTTTTACCGTCCATCTTTTTTCGGTCTAGGTAACTCGCGTATCCTCTTCACTGCAATTTTGTATTTAATCGTAGTGTAGTGGTATAACTGTTGGTGCTCTGATTGAGCGTGCTAGAAACCCTAGGGTTAGCATCTCCCATCATGGCCTGCACCTCCGCCCCTCAACCCTCTCGCTCGCCCTCTCCTTCTGCCCAAGACCCTTCATCTTCCTCCCCATCGCGGCAAGATCCTGAAAATCTTCCTTCCCCCTCTGTTTCTAATGAATCTCAAACTGCACCCCCTCCCCCTTCCTCTAAGAGAAAGGGGAAGAAGACCCCTCAACCCCCCAAACGTGTTCCTCCATCCCGTCTTGGTGTCGCGGAGGTGGAGAAATTGAGAAGCAAATGTAGGCATCCTGAAGGTTTAAAATTCGAGGCCTTCTCTAAGGATTCAACGCCTCCCGAAAGCCTTCGCCATCCTAAAGTGATAGTTGTTTGGAAAGCCCAAATAGAGGCTGGTTTAAGGCTCCCTCCCCCTACCTTGCTGGTTGACGTTTGTAATTACTTTCACATCCCCTTTTTTCAAGTCGCTCCTTCTACTATCCGGAGGTTATATGCCTTCCATGTTTTGTGTCGGGCCAACGGTGTTGGGGACACCGCCAAGCTGTTTTGTCAAACCCAGACCCTTCGCATGCAAGGCAATCCCTTGTACAGTTTTGCCTCTCACCCTAAATATCCTACTACTTTTCTTTCCTCCCTGAATTCCTTGGATAAGGGTTTCCTGGAATATTATTGTTATGTGCGCACCCCTTTCGGCAACTGGCGCGATTATGGTGCTTCGGAGCTGGAATGGCATACAAGTCGCACTACTTATAAACCAGCCTCTCCCGAAGTCCCTTCTACCCGTGACCAGAGTATTATAACTCACCTTAATGCTATGAATAAGGCCCAAACTCTAGACTGTAAGTACCTGGCCGAGAACAATTCCTCTCTGGCATATAATGGTCTGTTTCCCCTGTATCCAGCGAGATCAATAGGTAAAAAATATACATTAGAAAACACATTAGCTTTTGTTACCCTGCTTTTAATGATGTGAAATTTTGGTTTGCAGATATGTCTTGGAGATCGAAATGTGGGGACAATTTGCCTGACACCCCTTCTCTTGCTAGCAGCGGAGCACATGGCCCAAGCGGCTCTGCTTCCAGAACAAGTCCCTCGGAGCAGCCTGCTGGTTCCCAACTGATCCCCATTCCCCCTGTAGTTGAAATCCCAGAGGGGAATGTGGAAGCCTCGCACTCCTTTGATGCGGAGGAAGTTGATGTGGGGGCTCTTGTTCACAGAAGTAGGCGCTCCAATGCTGGTGATGCCGCTGGCTCCCGTGAAGAAGATATCCAAGTCGTGGATATTACCGATGGGGTTCCTTCGCCTGATTCGGCTCCCGATGCCACCCTTGCCGATCTTACGAAGAAGAGGAAGAGAGGTTCCCTGATCTCCGTGGGTGAGAAGGAGAGGCAGGAGGGCCTAAAAAAGGTTGGCAAGTCCTCAGAGCCAGCGAGGAGGTCTGCTGGTGGCGTGAAGATTCTCCCTCCTACTGAGGACAAGGGCAAAGGGCCAGCGAAGAAGTCAACTGGTAGTTCCAAGGCTCTCCCCTCTGCCGGTGGAAAGGGTAAGGGCAAAGCTGTGGTGCCCTCGACTGACGAACCAGAGGATCTTGTTCCTGGGCCGATTTCGAGTTTATCGGGGCAGGAATTGATTGACGCCTTGATAGCTCGTGTCCACTCGAAGGACCAAGAGAAAATGGTGAAGCTGACCCGACCGGCTTTAGCTACTCAGCTCTGCCGGTTGGCTCTTCAGGTATCCTGCATCTTATGCTCCTTATTAAGAATTTTTTTTTTAAAAATTACTAACCTTTTTACGGTTTTGTCGGAACCCCTTTTATCTTCTTGCAGGTGGAGTCAGGGATGTGGGGGGCTGTTAAGTGCCTCCATGACTACGAGACGGCTGAGAAAGAACGGGAGAAGGAACAGGCGGACATCGCCAAGCGTGATGATGATGTCGCCGGGGTAGTAGAGCGTCTGAGTAAAGCTGAAGCGGAGATCGCTGATTTGAAAGATAAATTAGCTCAGGTGGAGGTGGAGAGAGCATCCTTGGCCTCCGAGTTGTCGAGAGCCACAAAGGAGAGCCACGAAAGCTTAGCCAGGTTCAAAGCTGGTTATGAAAGAGACTACAGGGAAGCCAGGCGGGGTTGGAAGAGGATACTTGTGGAAGCTCAGAACCGCGCGTTCGTTCTGGGGGCTCGAGATCAACGCCTGGAGTATTTCTTGTCTCCGCGGGGTCAACATTTCCTGGGGTTGATGCTGGAAGGTACTCTGGAGGCTTTCAAAAAGACTCCCGAGTACTTGGCGGATTTTGGACCCCTCTTTGCTTATGTGATAGAGCAAACAGCTTCCAAGGCATTGGAGATGGCGGGGGCCACCCCGGAGCAACTTGCCACTTTGAATTTCAAAGCCCTGATGGATAACCTCCAGGATGAGGAGATAAATAAGCGGATGGGGATCCCTGCGCATTCTCCAGAGAAGCCAGAGTGGTGGTACCCGGTGCTAGAGAAAGCCATTCCCTATTTTTCTCTTGGGATTGGATCTGACTTGCTACCTTCTGCTCCCATATATGCGCCTGCGTTCTCTGCTACCCTGGCGCGCTTTGTGAACCGGCTGCGGGATCCCTCTGGCGAGAGTTCTCGAACATTTTCTCAGTTCGGCCTGGAGCCTCCCCTGCCCTCTGACTTAACGGCTTCTGCCTTCACCGACTCTGCCTCTTCCTCTGCCGCGGTGGAACAGCTGTTCAACCTGTACCAGAATGAGGATCTGTATGTGCAGGAGGCTGCAACGTTGTTGGATTTGGGAGTTCGTCTTCCCCAAGCGAAGGAAACTGGCCTGTTGCCCGTGTTCTCAGAGAAAACCATTTCTGGTCATGCTTCTGCAAGTGGTGTTCCTTCCCGGGCTCCCTCTGCCTCTGCTCCCGTCTCCTCTGCTGTTGCCCAAGCTGCCCCTATTCCTCCCTCTTGATGTTTCCCCTTTCTCTCCTGACTTTACCAAAAGAAAATTTTGTAACTCTTTAATTTGCATCAATTAAACACTTACCGCCAGTTTTTGATGTACAGCTTTGATTCTTGAGCGTGCTTTAATGAAATTTCGTTCCCCTCCTTGCTTCTTTTATCTCTGTTATTTGTGTTGTTTTCGCTGCCTGTTGAGGTGGAGTTTATATTTCCGTCTTTCCCCTGTTGATTTGAATTGGTTTGTTATGATTGTTGTTGATGCTTCTCTAATCCCCTCCCTTGGAATTGCTTTAATTTCTTGTGATGACTCCTCTTCTGCGGATTGAGATGACTCCTCTGGCGAGGATCGTGATGACTCTTCTGGCGAAGATTATGACGACTCCTCTGGCGAGGATTGAGATGACTCCTCTGGCGAGGATTGTGATGACTCCTCTGGCGAGGATTGTGACGACTCCTCTGGCGAGGGTTGAGATGACTCCTCTGGCGAGGATTGAGATGACTCCTCTGGCGAGGATTGTGATGACTCCTCTGGCGAGGATTGTGACGACTCCTCTGGCGAGGATTGAGATGACTCCTCTGGCGAGGATTGAGATGACTCCTCTGGCGAGGATTGTGATGACTCCTCTGGCGAGGATTGTGACGACTCCTCTGGCGAGGATTGAGATGACTCCTCTGGCGAGGATTGAGATGACTCCTCTGGCGAGGATTGTGACGACTCCTCTGGCGAGGATTGAGATGACTCCTCTGGCGAGGATTGAGATGACTCCTCTGGCGAGGATTGTGATGACTCCTCTGGCGAGGATTGTGATGACTCCTCTGGCGAGGATTGTGATGACCCCTCTGGCGAGGATGATGATGCCTCATCTGGTGAGGATGGTGATGACTCCTCTGGCGAGGATTTGGTTAACTCTTCTAGGAAGGATTTCACTGCCTCCTCGGACGAGGATTTGGTTGATTCTTCTGGAAAAGATTTCACCGCTTCCTCTGACGAGGATTTGGTTGATTCCTCTGGAAAGGATTTCACCGCCTCCTCTGACGAGGATTTGGTTGATTTCTTTGCTGGCGATTTCGTGCTTCCCATCCGCGCTGCTTCCCATCCAAGCTGCTTCCCATTCAAGCTTGAGCACTCTGCGCGGAGCATGGAAGACCCGGAGGGTGCAACCAACTTTCGCGGCTTACGATTAAATAGTAACCCTCTGCGTGGAGCATGGAAGGCCCGGGTGGCGCGACCAACTTTCACGGCTTACGATTAAATAGTAACCCTCTGCGTGGAGCATGGAAGGCCCGGGTGGCACGACCAACTTTCACGGCTTACGATTAAATAGTAACCCTCTGCGTGGAGCATGGAAGGCCCGGGTGGCACGACCAACTTTCACGGCTTACGATTAAATAGTAACCCTCTGCGTGGAGCATGGAAGGCCCGGGTGGCACGACCAACTTTCACGGCTTACGATTAAATGAACACCCTGCACGAGGCTTGGCAGACCCGGGGGGTGCATACCACCTCTCGTGACTTACGGTTAAGGACAACCTCTGCGCGGAGCATGGAGGACCCGGGGGGTGTAACCAACTTTCGCGGCTTATGATTATGTGCCACCTCTGCGCGGAGCATGGAAGGCCCGAATGGCGCGACCAACTTTCGCGGCTTACGATTGAATAGTAACCCCCTGCACGGAGCATGGAAGACCCGGGGGGTGCGACCAACTTTCGTGGCTTACGGTTAAAGGTCCACCCTGCACGGAGTTTGGCAGACCCGGGGGATGCACACCACCTTCCATGGCTTACGGTTAAGTGAACACCCTGCACGAGGCTTGGCAGACCCGGGGGGTGCACACCACCTCTCGTGACTTACAGTTAAGGACAACCTCTGCGCGGAGCATGGAGGACCCGGGGGGTGTAACCAACTTTCGCGGCTTACGATTATGTGCCACCTCTGCGCGGAGCATGGAAGGCCCGGATGGCGCGACCAACTTTCGCGGCTTACGATTGAATAGTAACCCCCTGCACGGAGCATGGAAGACCCGGGGGGTGCGACCAACTTTCGTGGCTTACGGTTAAAGGTCCACCCTGCACGGAGTTTGGCAGACCCGGGGGATGCACACCACCTTCCATGGCTTACGGTTAAGTGAACACCCTGCACGAGGCTTGGCAGACCCGGGGGGTGCACACCACCTCTCGTGACTTACAGTTAAGGACAACCTCTGCGCGGAGCATGGAGGACCCGGGGGGTGTAACCAACTTTCGCGGCTTACGATTATGTGCCACCTCTGCGCGGAGTATGGAAGGCCCGGATGGCGCGACCAACTTTCGCGGCTTACGATTGAATAGTAACCCCCTGCATGGAGCATGGAAGACCCGGGGGGTGCGACCAACTTTCGTGGCTTACGGTTAAAGCAACCTCTGCGCGGAGCATGGAAAACCCGGGGGGTGCAACCAACTTTCGCGGCTTACGATTAAGTGCTATCTCTGCGCGGAGCATGGAAGGCCCGACTGGCACAACCAACTTTCGCGGCTTACGATTGTCAGCAACCTCTGCGCGGAGCATGGAGGGCCCGAGTGGCACAACCAACTTTCGCGGCTTACGATTGTCAGCAACCTCTCTGTTCTGGTTGAGCGTGACCCTTCTGCTCTGGTGGAGCGTAATTCCTCTGATTTGCCCTAGTCTTGCTGAGAAGCGCTTTTTGAATTTAAAAATTGGGACCTACGGGTATACACCCTACTCCCCCCTCTGGTGACATGTGCAATACTCTGTTATGAACATGTTGGCCCAATTATTTCTTACACCCTTCTCCGGCCCATGAGCTCATGCGGGCCCATTATTCCTTAGCCCATTTCTTAAGCCCAGAATCGCCTCTATATATATCCTCTTCCGATCCTTCCAACCCTGGATTCTGTTGATGTTTTGCCTCCCTAGATCGGTTGTAAGGCACTTAAGTAAGGGAATTTCCCCTCCAAACACTCACATCCCTGAGGGCTCCGCCTTTTCCCCTGTGCTTCTGGTGTAGATCTCTAACTTTGTGGTTGTAACGAGTGGAGTTCCCTTGCTTGAGTGTTTTATAACCAGGCTTCTCAGATCTAGCCGTTGATTTCCCAGATCTGGGCGTTGGGTTTCCGGATCTGAGCGTTGGTTCCTCAGATCTGGCCTTTGGTTTGTTCCTCCTCTGTATTCTTTCTTTTTGGCATTCTGACTTGTTGTTTTTCTTGGTATTCTGCAGACACAAAGTGAAGTTGAAGTAGATCTGAGAGGTGAGCGTGTCCCAGCCACGAAGAAGAACTCAGAGTGTTGGGTCATGGAAGAAGAGACGCCCATCCCTGATGCTTGCTTTCCCTTTGACCTGCTAAGAAGCAGTTTTTGTATTTGTTTCTCCCTTGTCCTGCTAAGAAGCAGTTTGCATTTTGAATTTAAAAATTGAGGATTATGGGTATACACCCTACTCCCCCCTCTGGTGACATGTGCAGTGCTTCTGCACGAACATGTTAAGTAGCATATGTAATGTAAGAAAACAAAAATTGAAATAAACAAACACAACACCAGGGAATTCCCTAGAACCACATATCTGTTTTATTGATATTATGGCCCCGGACCTCGTTAAAACCCCTGTGGGGAAAAAGAGTATCCGGTCTACAAAGCGGTCATTCCTGCTAAGAAGCAGTTATACATAGAACTTTTTAAGTGTGTTTATATTCCATGGCCTGGGGAGAGCTCTGCCGTCTGAATCCGACAGTATGTATGCACCGCCTCCCAAGACCTCTGTGATGATGTATGGCCCTTCCCAATTGGCTTCGAACTTGCCCACCGCCTTCAACGCATCAGCTCGTTTGAGAACCAAATCACCCTCGGCCAATTTCCTCACTCTGACTCTCTTGTCATATCCTGCTTTGATAATGCCTTTGTATTTGGCCGCTCTGACCCGGGCTTCCTCCCTCTGTGCCTCCACCAAGTCCAGCTCTGCTCGACGGAGCTCCTCATTGTGCTCAGTGTCATACGTGGTGATCCGGTATGATTCTAGTCGTGCCTCTGCTGGTATCACCGCATTGGATCCATACACCAGTGTGAATGGTGCCTCCCCTGTCGCCGTTTTTGGACTAGTTCGGTAAGCCCAGAGAACGGTATCCAGCTCCTCCACCCACTTCCCTCTGCTCTGATTTAGCCTCTTCCTGATGCCCTCACATATGGTCCTATTAGCCAATTCCACTTGTCCATTTGCCTGTGGATGAGCCACCGAGACAAACCGCTGTGTGATATCCATGCGATCGCAGAAGTCCGCAACCCGTTGCCCTGTAAATTGAGTCCCATTATCAGACACGATGATGCGTGGCACTCCGAATCTGCAACAGATATTCCTCCAGATAAAACGTTCCACTGTAACTTCATCGATCTTGCTCACGGCCACAGCTTCGACCCATTTGGAAAAATAGTCCACTGCCACAATGAGAAAGCATTTCCCTCCAGGTGCTGTAGGCAGCTTCCCAACTATATCAATGCCCCATTTATCAAACGGACAAGCAGCGTACATTACACCCATGGGCTCCCCTGGTATGTTGATTTTCCCGGCATGCCGCTGGCAAGCTTCACACTTGCGGACAAATTCTCTGGCTTCCTGGTTGATGTGAGGCCAATAAAAACCTGCCCGAATGATCTTGCGTACAAGGTCTCGAAATCCGGTGTGCCCGCCGCAGCAACCTGCATGAATCTCTTTCAGAGCAAAGTTAGCTTCCTCTGGCGATAAACATTTTAGCAGAGGTTGAGTAAAGGATCTTTTGAAGAGTTGATCATTGATTAGGCAGTAATTTTCATAGCGGGCCCTTTGGTTGGATTCTCTGCTTAGTCGTTCCCCTGTTTTCAGAAAGTGTATAATCGGAGCCCGCCAATCATCTCTGATCTCTACCGAGAATACCTGCGAAGTTTCCATCTCTCTGGTATCGCAGAGTAGAATAATTTCATCACTCCAAGTTTGCTCCACCGCGCTAGCCATTCGCGCTAGTAGATCCGCTTTTGTATTCTCCTCCCGTGAAATCTGCTCGAGCTTGAATTCCATAAACTTTTCTTTCATTCCGTTGATCTTTGTATGGTACGCCCTCATCCTCTGATCCTTGATATTATAACTTCCCGAGAACTGTTGTGCAACCAGCTGGGAGTCTGTCTTTATAATAACGCACTCAGCTTTAAGCTCTGATAGGATATGAGCCCCTCTGACCACGGCCTCATACTCCGCCTCATTGTTAGATAACCGACAGGTGAATTTGATGGCGAACTGGTATGTCCCATAACCTGGCGAAGTAATATAAACCCCGATTCCGCACCCCTCTTTTGTCACTGACCCATCCACATAAGCCACCCAGAACTCTGGTATGGGACGACGAGTTGTTTCTTGTATGAAGTCTGCCAATGCCTGCGCCTTGATCGCCGTTCGTGGCTCGTACTCTACATCATATTCCCCTAGTTCCACAGCCCATTTGACCATTCTTCCCGACAAATCCGCGCGCCCCAAAACTTGTTTAAAAGGTAAAGACGTGCGTACCACCACTCGATGTGAAAGGAAATAAGGCCTCAGCTTTCTTGCCGTGATCATGACCGCCAGAGCCGCCTTCTCGATCTCTGTGTAGTTGAGCTCAGGGCCCTGAATAATTCTGCTGACAAAATAGATAGGTCTCTGATGACTTCCTTCCTCTCTGATTAGCACAGAGCTGATTGACTCCTCCCCCATAGCTATGTATAAATACAACGTTTCTCCCGGGACCGGCTTGGTCAGGGTTGGGAGTTTCGCTAGGTATACTTTAAGATCCTCAAATGCCGCGCGGCATTCCTCTGTCCACAAAAACTTTGTTCCCTTCCTCAGTACTTTGAAAAACGGCATGCTCCGTTCTGCCGATCTCGATATAAACCTGCTTAGGGCAGTGATACGCCCGTTCAGAGTCTGCACCTCCTTGATTCCTCTAGGCGGTGTCATTTCCAAAATAGCTTTGACCTTGTCGGCGTTGACCTCAATCCCTGCTGGTGTGACTTTATACCCCAAGAATTTCCCTGTTGTGACCCCAAAAGTGCACTTGGCTGGGTTCAACATGAGTCTGTGATCTCTGACTACTGTGAAGATTTCTTCCAGATCCGACACATGGTCCTCTGCCCTGTTACTCCGTACGAGCATATCGTCTACGTATACTGAGATATTCTTAGCAAGCTGTTCTTTGAAAATTTTCTCCATCATCCGCTGGTATGTGGCTCCTGCATTCTTCAGACCGAACGGCATACTCTTCCACCCATATACGCCACAACAGACGGCAAAGGCCGTTTTGGCGATGTCTCCCCTGTTCATCTTTACCTGATGATACCCTTGGTACGCATCCATCATGGATAATAAGGCACATCCTGAAGTGGAGTCCACCAATTGGTCAATCCTCGGCAGAGGATAGTGGTCCTTCGGACAAGCGGCGTTTAAATCTCGGAAGTCCACACACATCCTCCAGGTGTTTGTCTTCTTGGGTACCATCACTGCGTTTGAGATCCACTCTGGGTATTGCACTTCCACAATATGCCCAGCTTTCAATAGTTCATAGACCTGCTCTCTGATGGCAGCGTCCTTTTCAGCCCCAAAATTCCTTGTCCGTTGTTTTACTGGCTTGACCTTAGGGTCCACGTTGAGGCAATGCTCCGCCAACCCTCTATCGATTCCCTTCAAATCTGCGGTGCTGAAAGCGAACACATCCGCATTTCGCCGGAGACAACCAATGAGCTCTTCTCTGACTTGATCACTCATGGCCGATCCAATCTTAGTCTGGAAGCCCTCTTTCCCTGGAAATAACTCTATCATATTGCAAACATCGCTAGTGGACACCAGCGCGGTTTTCTCTGTGGAGTCTCTGTCTTTTAATAAATCCGCCAACTCTTGGCGCTCCTCTGCTGGGGCATGCACCTCGCCCACTTTCCCCCTCTTCCGGGCATTCGCCCCCTCTGTCCATCTTTCCCTTTTCTGCCCTGCTGACTGTGTGAGCATTTGCACGTGGCATGCTTTTGATGTCGTCTGATCGCCACAAACTTCTCCCACTCTTCCACCCTCGATTGGAAACTTCATTTTTAGGTGAAACAAAGAGATGACCGCTTTGAACGCCGTCAAGGCGGGCCGGCCGAGTATGACATTGTACGAGGGTTTAGGCATATCCACCACTAAGAAACGTACCATCCTTGTTTTGTTGCCTGCCACTGTACTGCCAAGAATCAATGGCAACTCTACATACCCCAGGGGCATGACCATCTCTCCTCCAAACCCAAACAGAGGAGCATTTGTCGGCTCAACATGAGCGTTAATTCCCATATTTTGGAGACATTCCTTGTACAAGATGTTTACAGCGCTGCCCGAATCCACGAAAATACGGTGAATAATACAGCCGGCAATGTCCGCCGTGATGACCAGCGCATCATCATGCGGATACATTAATGTGCGTATATCCTCTGCTCCAAAAGTGATTGCTGGCTCCTCTGCCGCGCTGGTGACTTCCATGACCCTTTTAAGATAATACCCTGTTTTGACTGCTCTGACGACTTGCTTTTTAGCCCTATTTGATGTGGGCATCCCGTTTTCCCCACAAATCATGTGCACTTCCCTTCTGTACGGGGGGGGGAGGAAGATTTTGTCTGTCTGCCCCTTCTCTGCGATTATCCTGGTTATCATCAAGCCTGCGATCTCTGTTGTTGTTCCCCTGCTCTCGTCGCTGATCCCGGTTATTTCTTTGATCCCTATGATCTCGTTGATCTCTCTGATCCCGCTGATCCCTCTGATCAGTCCTCCTCTGACCTTCATTTCCCCTGTCAATGAAGTGGTCGAGACATCCCTGGCGCACCAATAACTCCAATTGGTGCTTAAGGTGTCCACAATATTTCGTGTAATGCCCGAAGGCATTGTGATATTCACACAACTTATTGTTAGGCCCTTCCTGCGGCGGCCCAGTCCGGTAGGTCCCCGGTGCCCTAAAGAACGGCTGATCCTTTATCAGATGAAAAATTTCTTCTTGTGGTTTAATCAAGGGCGTGTATTCGGCAAACCGCGTAACCTCATTCACAGTGCGCTGTTGCTGGGGCGGCATTCCTCCCTGGGGTGGGAGTACTCTCGGAGGTAACCCTCTGAATGGAGCCCTGTCTTGATGTCTTTGTCTTTCGGGTGCTTCCTCAGCTTTCTTGACCTTGTGTTTCTCATTTTCCACCTTCCTCGCCATTTTGGCATCCTCCAATTGTAGATAACCCGGCAGCCTTGCCATGATGTCATCAAAATCCCTTGCTGGTCGAATTTGTAATTCGTCAAAAAAGATCCCTGGCCTGAGTCCTCTGACATAGGCACAGTTTTTAATTTGCGATTCTGCCTCTGGTACCTCCAGAGCGGCAAGGTTAAACCTTGCTGTGTACTCCCGAAGCGTTTCTCCCTGCTCCTGCTTAATATCCATCAGCGAAAGGGCTGACTTCCCTACCCTCCGTGAACTCGCGAACTGACGTAGAAAACGAGTCTGTAATTCTTCGAAAGAGTGAATGGAGTTTGGGGGCAGCGTCCCAAACCATAACTGAGCTGGTCCAGTAAGGGTAGTGGAGAAGATCCGGCACTTGATGCCCTCCGTGTACATGTGCAACGTAACCAACCCTTCAAACCGATTGAGGTGTACCTCCGGATCGGTAGTGCCATCGTAATCCAGTGAGATGGGCTTGTAGCTTCTAGGTAAGGCATCTGCCAAAATATCGTCCGAGAAAGGACTGCGGTTGTGGATCGGGTGGAACCTTGATGTCTTAGCTCTCTTGTCCCCCTTATGCCTCCCCTGTTCCCTTCTGTCCCTGGGCACTTCATGAGCGTGGCGCTTGTGGACTCTATATTCATGTCTGCCAGAGGAATACTCCGGCTCTCTTTCCTCTGATCTCTCTGTGTAGCGCGATTTTTCCGATCGATGGGACTTCTCCACCCGGTGCGATTTTCCTGACCTTTGTTCCCTGTCCTCCCTTCGGGATTTCTCCCTTAGTGATTCCTCCAGATCCTGGAGTTGATGTTTCAGCTGAGACACTTGGTTTTTTAGCCGAGCTTTCTCCCTCGGTCTCTCTTCTTCGAACACCAAGGAGACGGATTGACTATCAGACTCGTCAACCCTCTCCTTTCTCACAACACTGTTGAGTCTGACCCGACTCCCCTCTGGTCTTCTTTCCACTTCCCTGTCAGCCGGGTCCCCTTGCACTTCCAGAGGCATCGCAGCTTGTTTGTTGATTGCTAAAGTGTTTACCTCCTGAGCAGCGGGAGGTGGGGCCTCAGCGCCCTGCAGAGTAGCCGTTCCCACCAGTGGAGCTACAGTGGGAACAGTGGACAACATGGGAGTTCCTAGCGCCTGACGCACAGCGGAGTAGTGAAGCAGCGCCATCATCTGTTCCATCGATCCAAACGTGATTTGTCCCGCTCCAGACGCGGGAGTTAAGCATGGCATGTCAGATCCTGGAGTCACCAGAGCAGATCTCTGGAGACTTGCATTTAACCCTGTCAACGGCGTGGCGGGGATAGCCTGAAACCCTGGTGGAGCGGTGAAGGTAGCATTGCCCTGTAGGCCCGGGAACAATGAAGGTGGCATCTCAGTGGTGAGAGCAGCGGAGTCGAACTCCCTTTCTAGGTTGCGGTGTGCATCTGATGATCCCATGGTACCTACACATAAACAAAGTGAGAAACCATTCTAACGACGAAAGAATAAACCCCTTATTACCGATTGGAGTCTCAATGTAAGAAATCCAATAAGAAATCCCAGCTTCCGGTGCAGAGACCGTTAAAAAATTCCCTTCCAAGTAATTCTACACTCGGGGAAATAAACCCAGAGTATAGATTGAGAAAACAGAGCCCTCAGTAAAACTTCAACAGACGCAAAATACCCAGAGATAAATACAAGCAGAGCTACCACCAGAAGATATGTTAGCGCGATTGCATTAAACATGATAAGAAAAAGAATTATGTAAGAGACGAAGCTAATAATTCGAAGATTAATCAAGGAAAACATGGAGAATCATGAATAATCGTTTCCCATAAGTGAAGATCATTCACAAAATAGCAATACGAATTTCATCGCAACAAAGACAAAGTGTTTAATTATCATATTACTGAGATAAATCCCTTGCATCGACGACCACAAATACTCTTGAGATCGAAGACTAGCCACAAAACCCATAGATCCTCAGCAAGAAACCTCAATATATCAGGAACAGAACAGAACTTCCAATTCAATCATCGAAATCGAAGATCAACCACGAAAAACATGGAAAACGCCCATAAACCCCTTCCCTTAACGAAAAACGTCTATAAGCCCCCGGCACAGAACTTAACGTAACAAAAACAGATTGTCACCCCCGATTCAGCAATACAAAGCGAGGATTAGTCACCAAAACATAGGAAGTAACGGTAATTATCAATCGCAAACAAAGAATACTCACGGGTTAGCAACGCGAACCCGAGCACAACAGAAACAAAGTACTAATCGGCGTATTATCGATGCAAACCCATGAATTAACAGTAATAACCACACGCTTCACCGCAAACAAGATAAAACATGAAGATCGCCCACAATTATCGCACTAATGCGCAAAACAACCACATACAAGCAACATAAACCCAAAATATCGGGGATCCATAAGGAAACGACGAACACAATCGGAACAGAGCACCCAATCACAATTTCCTCATGCAAAACATTAGATCGGCGAAGAGAACCTCAATTCTACAAGAGAACCCCTTATTCGCAGATAACTACCCCAAACAAACGGTGAATAAACGTAAATTTCCCCTGATTCATGTTTTACGCCCGTCGCCACCTTTCCCCATGCACCCAAAACACAAATCAACGCAGAACTCAACAGATTAACCACATATTAAACCAGAAAACGCAATTAAACGATTAAACATAGCTGGATATCCAGATTATTCGGACCAATCGGTGCCAACGCCCGCAAATCCGATTGAATTCACAGATCTGCGTACGCCGGCGACCGTAATCTCACGTCTTAATTCAGTAGCTTTCCCACAGACGGCGCCAGTTGGTGTTTAATGAAACCAACACCTAAAACTACACGATGAAACAGTAAACTATACCTATTGGAACTGATCGGAAAGAGCGAAGTAGAATGATCGGAAACTTAATACGAGAGAGAAAAATGACTGTTGTATTAAAAATATGAGATAGCGTAAAAAATAATACACGAGCTCGGGCCCTATTTATAGATTTACAAGCGGAGGGGTAAAATAGTAAAAACATCTTCGGTGCATGCGTCCTGCGTGGTGGAAGGGTACGTTGGTAATTTCGATAATACGCGGGAGACCTTCCCGCGCGTTTATTGGCTCCTCTGATGGAAGTGTCTTCTCTGGCGAAGGCGTCTTCTCTGGTGATATTGACATCTCTGGCATGAGGGATTCCTCTGGTAAACACGTCTTCTCTGTCGTGAAGAACTCCTCTGGTAAACACGTCTTCTCTGGCAAGGGCGTCTCCTCTGGCGGTAATGACTTCCCTGATGGAGTTGACTTTTCTGATGACGATGACTTCCCTGACGATGGTGACTTTTCCGGCGCGGATGATTTCTCTGGAGGAGAGGGCTCCTCTGTCAAGAATGACTTCTCTGGTGCGGATGACTCCTCTGGCTAGAGTCATTCCTCTGATGGATGAAATCCTTCTGGTATAAATGGTTCTTCTGACCCATACGGCTCCTCTGATGAGAGTGGTTCCTCTGATTTGTACTCTCTCCCTACTCTGCATATATTGCTCCTCACCAGTATTAAAAACACAACTCTCAATTTAAAATTATTTTTAAAATTAAATGACAATTTTGTAATTATAATAAAATTAAAATTTATTAGTAAATAAGATTTTTTCTTTATATTTTCTTTTCTTTATAATCTTACTTTTTGTTTTATTTTTTTATAAAAGTTTGAAATTCGACTAAATATAAAATATTTAATATGTATATCAAATTAAAGATCACGATAAGAGCTTTGATTTGATATATTTTATGTGAATATATGATTTAAAATGTAAAAGCTATATTTATTTAAAGATTATAATTTTTAGAAAAATTTCTCTCTCCTCTCATCTTTTTTTGAATAATTCTATTTTTTTATATATATTTTTTCTTAACTTATTTTTTGTCTTTTCATAATACCAATTTTTATTATTGTGAATTCTTCTTTAATTTTTTTTTAAATATTGAACTCAAAAAATTAATTTTTAAGTATTATATTTATAAATATGATAATTGAGTTAGTATAAATTTTATATAAATATAAAAACTTTCTTCGTGCATTGCACGGGATACAAATTCTAGTAATATATAAAATAGGAGTTATTTTTCCTCTAAATTTTCTCTCGCTTTTATATTTTTATTCTATTTTGATTATTTTCTAAAAATCATCAACTTCGATTCATGAAAAAAATATTCAATACAGATGTTAAATTAAAGATCATGACAATATTTTTAAGAGTAAATATATAAAACTATCCACTTTCATATTGTAAAGATAAAAATTGTCCACTAAGATAAAAATAATAAAAACTGTCCACTTTTTGATTGAAAAGACAGAAATAACCCTCACTTTAAAATAATAAAAAATATCCACTCACTTCTATCCCTCTCTCCTCTCTCTCTCTTCACCTTCACCTCACTCTCTCTCTATCTCACTACCGCCACCACCTCTCCCTCGTAGCATCCTCTGCCGCCGCCGTCGCCTCCACCATCTCTCTCGGCGTCGGAAATCCGCGCCACCAGAAGCTCCTCCGCTCAGCGAGTCGAGATCTGCTCCATCTCTCTCTCGGCGTCGGAAATCAGCCGCCTCGTCGCCTCCGCCATCTCCTGCTTCACCCCCGCCGCTCCGCCGCCACTCAATCTCCGCAGCGCCGCACAACCACCACCACCGCGGCGCCTCTTTCTATCTCTCTCTCTCTCAATTCTGACTTGGAGAGCTTCGCCAACAACAACGAGATCTCGTCGACAATGATCGACAGATCTGGACATTTTGGAGCTCGACAATGGTGGCTGGGCAGATCTGGCGCGGCCGTGAGCTGCCCACTGAACGGCAGATCTGGCGCAGGCGATAGAGGATGGGGTCGGACGGCGGTGGGTGGCGTGGGGTCGGACGGCGGTGGGTGGGGTGTTGTCTTCGACATCTTGCTCCAGATCTGGAGAGTCGGCGGCTGTTATCTTCCACCTTCCTCCTCCGCGAGGCCCGCGTGGACGCCGCCGACCTCCGCCTCCTCGCCTGCAGCGTGGAGCGGCAGCTCCGCCCCGCTCTCTACTTCCTCCAGGGCATAATCGGCATCGCGGACGTCAACAAATCCACTTCCTCTTCCTCAAATCCATCGTCTGCTGCAGATCCTCCTTCGATGCCGAGTCTGCAGCCCCGATGAATTCGACGATATTCCACTCGATGAATCCATAGCAGCAGCAGAGATTCAATTTTTTTTTCTTGTGTTGGTGATTGGAAATTTATATTACATGTGCTTGGTTGAAATGAAAATTTTTAGTTATTGTAAGAAATAAAATGAATAATAGTTTTTTTAGTGATGATTTGTGGATTTTATTAAAGAGATTTGATCGATTGAAAGAGAAACATATTTTGGATAATTGATTAATGTTCTTGAATTCACAACCAAATTTATGAATTCACAACATAATATTCTTGAATTCACGCTCAGATCTATGAATTCACAACTTAATGTTCTTGAATTCACAACCAACTCGATGAATTCACAATTTAATATTCTTGAATTCACAACGAGATCTATGAATTCACAACCAAAATAAATTCTAGTTTTAGTTGTGAATCCAAACTTTAAAAACTCAAATTCACAACTATTTGAATTCACAACCAAAATAAATTCTAGCTGTGAATTAAATTCAGGTTGTGAATTCGACTGATTGTGAATTCACAACCAACATAAATCTGGTTGTGAATTAAATTTTGGTTGTGAATTCGTTTGTTGTGAATTCACAACCAAAAAATTCTAGTTGTGAATTCGACTGGTTGTGAATTAAATTTTGGCTGTGAATTCGACTAGTTGTGAATTCACAAACAAAAAATTCTGGTTGTGAATTCGACTGGTTGTGAATTCTCAATTCACAACCAGTGTGAATTCACAACCAAAAAATTTTGGTTGTGAATTCACACTGGTTGTGAATTGCGGGATTTTTTAATGGGGTGATGTAAAGTGGACATTTTTTTAATTTTTAATGTGAAGGGTATTTTGGTAACAGTGGACATTTTTTAAGTTTTTTATTTTAGTGGACATTTTTTATCTTTACAATATGAAAGTGGCCATTTTAAAAATCCACTCTATTTTTAATTTGATGTAAAAAAATATAAAAAAATGAAGTTCAAACGAATAAGTTATGATCGTTCATAATGTCAAAATAATTTTTTCAAAAACTTTATATGATTGTTACCGGAGATTCTCTGAGGTCGGAGATTCGCTTGGCCTCTTTCCTCTCTCGTCTAAAAGATTCAGACACCGGCTGCATCGGCTCCGATCCAGAGAGAGGGAGGCGCGCCGCTTCGGTTTTCGGCAGCAACCACGGCGCCTCTTCGGATTTCGGCTGCATCGACTCCGATCCAGAGAGAGAGGGAGCAACCACGGCACTTGACAGAGATCGAAAGTTGCCGCATCGGATTCCGACAAGTTCGGCTCCGATCTAGAGAGGGAACCACGGAACTTCAGATGCCGGCACAAACTCTACCGATTCATAGAGACCGAAGCCTGAAAATTCCGTTTCTGGCACCATCGTGTCCCACAAGAGAAATCGAGACACATAATCCATAACAATACCCTCCATCGATGAAGATGGAGGAATTTTTTAGGCAGGCGGATTCATGGAAAGTGTAGCACTCAAGAAATGAAGAGAGATGTAGATTAGGATTTGAGAATACTCTAGAACTCAAGCAATGAGCGGCGACGAAGAGATATGTAGATTATGGTTTGAGAATAAATGAGGAACAAGTGGAGTGCATCACAAATAAAATCGACCCAATGATTTAAGATGTAAAATGGCCTGACTTAGTGAGTTAAAAAGTGGGGTGGGATAATTAATGGCAAATGGTAGTAATTTTAAATAAAGAGGGGGGATAAAAGGGTACAAAAAGCATAATAAGGCTTTAATTTATGGACAATTTTTTAAGGGCAAGTAGGGTTTTAAATTGTGGACGGAGGGAGTATATAATTAATTATTTGTATAAATCATTCTTAAATCATACTCCGCATAAAAATAGAAAAGTGGATATTTTTTTTTAAATATGGATGATATAGTAAAATATCTATTCATATATATATTATTTAATAATATACTGCCAATTATTATGTAATATGGACGGACGTACTTTAAAAACGACGAATAGTGCGTAACATTTTTATTTCTATTTTATTTAGTGAAAATACATAATACAATTTTATTATTTTTGTGTGGTTTTATTTTAGATAATATATGCATCTTAAATGAAAGATCATGGGAAAGAAATTGAATTTGATATGTAATGAAATTGAAATAAATAAATTCTAAATAATTATTTCAATCAATTAAGTAGTTTTTTATTTTTTGTCTATTTTTTTTTCTTTTTAAGATCAGACATGTTTAAACTTTTAATGAATGCAAATAACAGTTTTAATAACAAAAAGTAATACTTTGTTCTATTGATCTGGGTGGAAAGGAAATAAAAGAAGGGAGGGACTGGGTGGGCCGTGCCCAATGCGGGTGAGGATTTAACCCAACAACATAATTCTTCATGATGGAAGATTAAATATAAAGCCCCAAATATATATATATACTATGCATTTATTATTTCTAAATTTTTCACATTTCATTATTACTTAATAAAAGTAATAAATTTGAAAATTTTATATTTATTAATATAATATTAAATCTATAATACATACTATATTCCCCGTGCATCGTACGGGAGGTGTACTAGTTATAATAAAATTGAAGGTTTATTTGTAAACAACTTCATCCGTCCTATTACAAATGTCCCACTTTCCATAATGGGGTATGTCTTTACAAATGTTTCATTCATTTTTGGCAATATATTATCTCTATATACCTAATATTTAAACAATTTCCATCAACTCATTTTATCTACTTTCTACACATTTCTTAATCTCTGTGTCTTATCACTATTTTATTAGTGACAAAACTGCAACTAGAACAGTGTAATTGTAGCACAAAAACAGTAAGAAGAGTATCGTATCCACGAGGACTGATGAACGAACTACTCTAAATAATCCTAAAGAAAACTCTAGCAATATTCAGGCAAAACAAATAGATGAAAGATTTAATAACACTAAACTTAGAACAAAACAAATAGAATTAAGGTATAAAATCAAATGATAAAACGACTGATCATAGGGAAGTAAATTCATTAACCAAATTCACACAATCAATCTATTAATCCTATTTACCAGTTTAATCCAGCTATGATGAGAGATCACTCATTTAATCGATTACTCTTGCTAGAGCAGCAATGACAGTAGATTAGTAAATTATCTATCTCTATTAGGTCTCAAGAAAATCTACTAACTCCCAAAAGCTCTCCACAGACTCCTCACTCTCCACCAACCAACACCTTCTTCTTCAAGAAATTCTCTTTTATTGGGAGGCAATCATGAATCAGACGCCAAAGAAAGAATTTCACTTTGGGTGGTACTTTCAACTGCCAGCGGTGTTGTGCCTCACCCATGCTATCAAGGCTTATGAGATAAGATTACACACATTTACATTATAATTTTCTTTTTTTAAATAATCGTGTAGGAAAAAAAATAGATTAAGTGAAGTGAAATGAAAAGAGTAAATAAATCTATGCACTCACGTTATAACTAGCTATAAATTATCAGATAGGGAAAAACTTGATTCATTTTTTTTTAAACTTGAAAAAAGTTACAAAAAAAACTATAATATGAACAATATATTTAAATAGCTAAATTCTTTTTTTATTTTAAAAATAACAATATACTATTCAGCCACATTATGGCATATTCGTGTATTTTTCATTAAGCATATAATTTATTCATAAATTTACTCAATTGGTAAAATATACTTAAATTTAATTGGGAACTGTAACAAATTTGGCCAAAATTGAAAAAACAAGAAAAAGTTTTGACTTTTCTAATAAAGGTTGCGCGCACCGACAATTAAAATGAAAAAGAAAAAAAATATATACAGATGAAGCCAACAAGGCTTTACTCTAGTGGCAAAACTGAGATACTCATAGACTCTCCTTTGTGAGAGGTCTTAGCTTCAATTGATGTTATAGCATAATTGATTATATTCAGATATACGGTAATGTTTTTCACTTTTGGTAGTGTTGTAGCATAATTGATTATATTTAGATACTTCTTTTAATTTTTAATTTTTATTTAAAAAAAAACAAATGTACATCCCATATTTCCAACAACAATTAAAAAACCCCTTAAATAAAATAATAAGGCTTAGAGCACTTCTAGCAAATTACCTAAAGAAACAATGGTGTCAAATGGCCACATTGAACATGCAAACACAATATTTGGCCACTAATTGAAAAAACACAAATCATGGCCATTAATTAGGCAATATGCCTAATATACCCCTAATTGGGCGGACTGAGTAGGGTCAGGAGCGCGGGTCGCGTGCCGGGTAGGATCAGGCACGCGGGTCGGTTTAGGCACTTATGGCACTATTAGTGCCATAAGTGCCAACAAAATTTTTTTTTACTCCCCCTGCCATGTCTACCCCCCAAACCCCCGACCCCACCCACCCCCAAGCCAAAAGGAACTTTTTAAACACTTCCCCTAGGGTTTAGATATTCCATTTAAGGTTTAGATTATCCATTTAGGGTTTAAATGTTCCATTTAGGGTTTAGATGATGTTGTTGTTTCTATATTTGTTCTGCATGTTTGGCACTAATAGTGCCATAAGTGCTAAAAAGACCATTTTACTTTATTTTATTTTGGATTTTCGTTGGCACTTATGACACTATTAGTGCCATAAAATAAAATAACAAAAGTAAAATTTGATTTATTTTTATCTAGGGGGAGTAAATTTTTTTTTATTTTTGGCTTGGGGGTGGGTGGGGTCGGGGGTCTGGGGGGTAGACAGGGCAGGGGGAGTAAAAAAAAAATTCGTTGGCACTTATGGCACTAATAGTGCCATAAGTGTCTAACCCGACCCGCGTGCCTGATCCTACCCGGCATGCGACCCGCGCTCCTGACCCTACCCAATCCGCCCAATTAAGGGCAAAAACGTCCCAAAGCTATAAAAATGGCTAAAATTTATATTTTTTCAATGAGTGGCCATAATTTGTGTTTTATGACTCATTTTGGCTATTCCAAAATTTTACTAATGCATCACTAATTCTAAATTTAGGCTAAAATAATTAAAAATGAGATAAAAAAAATGCATCCAACAGATCCCCTAAATTAGATGGGCCCACAAAAAATTTTACACCTACCTAAATGCAATCTTAAATTTACACTCATCCTAAATTTATTTTAAGCTTATAATTAGTAGGACCCACACATAATTATTATTTTTTATATAGAAAATAAGAGATATGATGTATGCATTTATAAAATTGAGATCCTAAAATTAATTAAGAAAGCTTTATAAAGGAATATAGGAGCATAATTTTGGGATTTACGTGAAAGTGCTCTAAAAGAACTAATCTAATTCCAATTGACTAAAAGGGCTTGAACACCAACACTCAAGAATAATTTACATATCAATTATCAATCTTCACCAATTTCCCCCCTCGATCGCAGAGCAACACCACCTTGAGCTCCAGCTGGCACTCTATTGCCGTGTTCGTGCAGTTTGAAGAAAAAAGTCCCAAATCTGTAAGCGTTGATGATGGAAAATCTTGTTGAAAGATGATCTGATTAAGAGATGGGGCGAGGGATCTCAGCTTTGGTTCAGCCCAAGAGTGTCTTGATTTTCTTGGCGGCGTTAGTTCTGATATTTCTCGCTTATTCCTTCTCTAAAGAGGTGAAGGTTTTATTCAATTAGTGAAAAAAAATTTACTTGTTTATTTGGTGTTTTCATGATTCTTGCTTCCTGGGATTTCTTCGATCTATTTGATGTGGGTGTTCTTTTTTATGTGTAATTCTTGGATTGGTTTTGGGAAATTTTGATTCTTGATGCATTGATTAGATGATAAAGGTTTTACCTTTGTTGGCTGAAGTTTGGTTATGTGTATTATAACTGAGGAAAAATGTTTGATTAAATTTATTTTGTTCAAGTAATATTCAGATAGTTTTTAAGTAGTATTTGTATTGATCTGGGTTGATATAATGTGCATTGTCTCATTGCTTTTGGTGCTGAATTAGAAGTCTGAGAGAATAGAGATGGATTGATGTTTAAGGGCGACTGGGCTAATAATATCCGGTGGGGCGACTCTCGTATTGTTGTGGGTTGAAGAGGATTGATTGTTCCTAAATCTTGATAAAAATATAGTGTTTTTTTTTTTTTTCATTGTAGTTTGTGTTGATATGTTATGCGTTGTGTCATTGCACCTTTAACTGAACTGCTTAGAGTTCTATGAGATTGATCGATGTTTTAGGGTGATTCCTTTGAGAATGATGTATGCCTCGTGTTGTTGTACCTTGAAGACGATTATCTCAAAATCTTGACAAAGAATAGTGTTAGTGTTTTCATGATAGTTTGTGGTGGTATGTTTTGCTTTGTCTCGTTGCTCCTTTAACTGAATCGTTAAGACTTCTAAGAGATGGATCGATGTTTAAGGGTGACTCTATCAGTACCTTGAAGATGATAATTTCAGATTCTTGATAAAGAATGTTGTAAGTGTTGTTTTAGTGATGATTAGTTTGGGTTCACCGATAACTTATTAGGAATAATTGTTGCTAGAAGTTTCACTTAGGTTACTATGGGTTGCATATTGTCTTGCTATGTTCAATGCTGAACACTTGTTGTCGATGTATTTTTTGTTGCATGCAAGAAATGCTGAATTATCCTGTAAAAAGCCCGATGATAGAGAGTTATCCGGTATTCTATTTACTTATCACCTTGCTGGTGCACGAGCTTAGTACATTTTGTTTTTCATGTAGAAGTTCATAGATTTCGGTTCATGATTCCTGAATTTTAACCTCGTTGATAGTGTTTCTTAACTTCTTCGACATATTCTCGTTCCAGGGGGCTGAAGAGGTGGAAGAGTTGTATGAAATCACCCATAGAGTGTTTTTGGATGTCGACATAGATAAGCAGCGCATAGGTATGTTCCTTATTACTTTAAGTCCCAAATTTGCTTTCCAAAATCAAGTCATAAGTCGACTATGTGGGATTGTAACTCTTTTAATGGCAGTTACTATTTAGGAGAAGAATTTTCGAAGCACGTATAGGATCCTTCCGTTATTCAAATATTTTACACAGAAATCACGGGATTGTTAATTTGTTACAAGTCTTCGTCTCAAACTCCATATTATATAGCATACGCATTCCTTAGTCGAGTAGTCAAATCCCGAGGTTCGTCAATTTCATCTATTCTAATTTCATATTTCACTCCTCAATATCCACAGGGAGAATTACCATTGGCTTATACAGTGATGTCGTGCCGAAGACTGTAGGTAACGGAATCACCTTTTTACTTCGTGAATTTCTACATGTTTATCTGATTGCTTTGCTTTTTTCGGCTCCACCATTATTCTGACCAGTTCATTTTTCAATGCAGAGAATTTCAGGTCACTGTGTACAGGTAATAAGAAGATTTCTCGTTTCTTTTGATAACGAGGAGCCGATTATACTCCCCACCCCCCTCTCGATCTCCTTCACAAACACCGTTTCTTTTTCTTGAATCAGGGGAGATCGGAAAAGCTAAAAACGGTAAAGTTCTGCACTACAAAGGAACTCCATTCCACCGTATCATACCGGGGTTCATGATCCAAGGTGGAGACATCGTATCCGGAGATGGAAAGGGGAATCAATCTATATACGGTGGCACGTTCCGTGATGAGAATTTCAAGCTGAAGCATTCACACGCAGGTCTTACGACAATCTCTTAGTAACAATGCCATCTCCAACGGAGTAGTGCAAACGACTCGACATCGTATCATTCATATCTCGATCTGGTTTTTTCTGCAGGTGTCGTGGCCATGGTGAACTCGGGGCCCGACTCCAACGGGTCGCAGTTTTTCATCACAACGGTCAAGGCCTACTGGTAGGGCGCAAATATACGCAGACCGGTCTCGTGCTTACGATCTTTTAACTATGGTATGAAAAGTGTTTGCATTTTCTTTGGAAATTTTGTGCAGGTTGGATGGCGAGCACGTTGTTTTTGGGAAGGTCATCGATGGGATGGACACGGTGTATGCCATTGAGGGCAGCGCGGGGACCTACAGCGGGAAGCCGAGGAAGAAGGTAATTATTTCGGATTCTGGGGAAATACCAAAGAGCAAATGGGATGAGGAAAGTAGGATTTC
The DNA here is from genome assembly GCF_028751815.1 of Salvia miltiorrhiza. NCBI lineage: Eukaryota > Viridiplantae > Streptophyta > Magnoliopsida > Lamiales > Lamiaceae > Salvia > Salvia miltiorrhiza. The sequence goes on along the minus strand of NC_080392.1, from coordinate 36,201,873 downwards.
AGTAACATAAAACTAATTTTTACCTAAGTTTTTGCAGACTGATTTTCATTAGGATTCTTCTACTTGCCTTTTTATACGTATTTATTATCCGTGCACTTGCGTCGTAGTAGCAGTTCCAATCTATAAAAAATTCGTCTATTACAACGAGAAGGAAGAACTAGCTCCCCTCTTAAATGATTTAGTAGTCGTTTTTCTTGTTTCTTGCAATCTTAAAAGGCTTTGTAATAGCTCGATCTCGTGTTTTATTGCATCACGCGTTATGTGTGAACAAGATGGATGTTATATAGTGAAATACGAGATGAAATGTTACTAGGGAGAAGAACCCTAGTCTGATTGATAACAAAGCGCAGCTTAATTGGTAAAATGTTTTTCCTCCAACTATTAGGTTGGAGGTTCGAGTCATTACTAGAGGAAAAGGAGAATTATTATCGATCATCTTTTTCAAAAGAAAAATAAGAAAACCGACTCTGATTGAGTGGCTCGATTTTATTTTTTTTCTCTTGCTCCGGTGATGTTTGATGTCCCAGTCCGGCCAGAGAGCGACGACGGAAGGGAGAATTTGGATTAGGTCGGCCCCAAAAAAATGACGTAACCCCAACTTTAAAAAAGCGGGTTTCTCATACACGAGTATTCACTTAATTTTGTTTTTTACATGAATTAAAAAGTCTATGTTTAGAGGAACGAATTTTCAATTATTTTTTCGACGAATTAATGCAATTATGATTAATTGAAATAACAAGTTATTTGTTGAAGTGTGACGTAAACATTCAACTATATTGATTAGTATGTGAGTTGTTAAGTTATGTGTTCACCTCAGTTTTAATTCTGAGGTTAATTAATAATTGTGCGAAAAATCAGAATAATTATAGTGTCAAATGATATGCAGTGTGGTTGCGAGTTATTTTAAGAATAAATGGAGAAAAGAAACCGATTTATTGAAGGAGTGTAAAATTATTTCACATTAATGAGACTATCGTATATGAATCCAAAGTCAGGTTCTAAAATTAGTAAAAGCACCAATTTTCTTTTGTTTGTAGTTATATTTAGTCCTGACCCATTTGCGGCCTATTTGGATCTTATATGTTAGTTCCCGACACACTTTCATAGTTCATTTTACTGTTTTATACATATTAAAAAAATATAATTAATATTGCTTGAAAATATAAATTATATATAATCATTAAATTCTATTCTTTATTTATTCAATGTTTGATTATATTTCAATAAGGTTATTTTAGTGAAAAATAAAGGGTTATCAGAACCTAAATACACGAATTTTAGGTTCATTTTAGTTTTTTCCACGAACTTTGAAAGTTGTCAACAAATACACGAGCTTTAACTCATTTTGTTATTTCCTGCGAATCTATATAATATATACTAAAAGATAACTTTTTTCCCTCAATTTTTCTCTTTCTTTTTCACTATTTTTCTCTCTAGTTTTTTCTTTAATTTTTTTTCCAAACATCATCAAATTTAATTCATAGAAAAATACTTAATATACAACATCTTAGATTGAAGTTCGTGAACAGATCTTTAATATGGTATAAATAAATCATCAAAACTGAAAATAAATGAATAAGTTATGAAAAATTAAAATTAAAAATATTTTATTTTTTATCTCTTCATTAACATTTTACAATTTTTTATTTATATTTGTGTGTGAAAATATTAATTTATTTACTATGACGGTTAATAATAATAATAATAATAATAATAATAATAATAATAATAATAATAATAATAATAATGTGTAATGTCAATTTTCATTATTAAATAATTTAAATTTATTTAATAACTATAATTATCATTATACTTTAACAAGTTGAAAATATATGTTTCAAATTCAAGATTTTATTGGGTAATTGATGTGGATTGATTTTTTTTATTATTATTAAAATACATTTTTCATTTGTTTATATTTTAATTTTATTTAACATTTTTATTTATTTAAACGTGTCATTTAATTTCGATCTTCATCGTGCATCGCACGAATGGACGTTCTAGTTTTGAGAATTATCAAAAAATTTACAAACTTTGGCTCATTTTGCTTCTTCTTTTTTTCACGAAATATGTTATTATAAAAAATTATCCAATTTTTTTTTTTGCAAAATGGCGTCGTTTAATTACGAAATATATTTTAAAATCAAAAGAAAAAATCATGCCACCATGAATAATTTTCATCTATTATTAATTAAATTAATTAAGTTAGCTAGTTAGTTATGAAAGAATTATTTGGATCATTTTTTTATAATAATATATTTCATGGAAAATAACAAAATGAGCTAAAATTAATGTATTTTTTGAAAATTCTCAAAGTTCGTGGGAAAAAGTAAAATAAATCAAAATTTGTGTTTTTTTTTTTTTGACAACTTTCAAAGTTTGTGGAAAAAATCAAAATGAACCTAAAATTCGTGTATTTAGGTTTCAATAACTTAAAAATAAATATTAATGCTAATTTAATTTAGAAAATAAATTATATGTTGTGACATCTCAAGAAGGAATAAGAGACTATGAAAAATAGGACGGAGAGAGTATAAAAATTTATTGTCTAGACTTCAATTTAATTAATTGATTGTTGTACAATTTTATTCCTCCCTTTCTCGATTTTCCTCATTCTGTTACTTTATAGTAGTTTCTTAGTTAAAGAATTGTTCGGAGATTTGAAATCTACCATTCCACGGATTAAAAGTTATTTTCTGATGTAATGTGACTGGTAAGTGGGAATATTAATATAAAATATCTGTCAAATCTCATATTCTCATCGTGCAAGGGTCACGACACATGGTTTTGCATTACTCTTTTTCCTTTTTTGCTTAATTAACGAAATACTCATTCGGTTCTAAAATGTTTCACTTTTTATAATAAAGGTAAATATCATGAAAACCCCTGAACTATATCCACTTTATCAAAAATATACTGAAACTTTCGAAATATTCTCTAAACCCTCAAACTATTAGGTTTTTATCAAATATATCTCGTATCTATTTTTCAGTTACCAGAAACGTGATGTGGCTCGTCGGATGCCACAATGTAATTTATATTCTATTTTTTTAAAATGACATGAAAAAAACGACTTTGTTTCGTACCATATTTTATCGTGTTTATCCATAATTCTATGTTATTAGCGTGAATTTCAAACACGATAGGAGTGAATTTTAAATTTCATAGTGGATTTTTTAAAAATGATATGGTACGAAACGACATCGTTTTTGTCATTTCATTTTAAAAAATAGAATAGAAATTACATTGTGGCATCCGGCAAGCCACATCACGTTTTTGGTGACTGAAAAGTAGATGCGGGATATATTTGATACAAACCTGATAGTTTGAGGGTTTAAAGAACATTTTAAAAGTTTCAGGGTATTTTTGATAAAGCGGGTATACTTCAGGGATTTTCATGATATTTACCCTTATAATAAAATGTCTCATTATATATATTTTATTTCTTTTTTAATAATATATTCTCTCTTTATACTTAATATTTAAGTAATTTTTAATCAATTCACTTTATTTTTTTTTCTACATATTTCTTAATTTTCATGTCCAAAAGTAATGAGACATTTGTAATGAGACGAAGAGATGATTGTATGATACATACATACATTCATACTCTTCTTCAAGAAAAAAAAAAAAACTTTTTATTTCTAGGTCTTTCATGCAAAATTTCATAATTTTTTGTACTCCCATTCTACTACGAAGATTTTCACAAATTACTCCGATCAATATTGGAGTTAATCGTCAAAATTAAAAAAAAAAAAGAAATTCATCAGATTTATAATTATAACAAAATCTTTAAAACAACATTTGCAATATCTCACGCAGTATAAATTTTACATATATGTTACACGTGAACATGTGGAGTCGAGTCAAATAATGTCATAAATACAGTGAAAATATAAAGTCCAAAAAATAAATAAATTAGAGTCTATTATCACATCATTATTTAAAATATTTATTTGGCCTAAATAATAACAAAAACCTGTCGAATGTCAACGTTTTAAAAATGATAGTATCATAATCAAGTAAAAAAATGATATCATAATTTACAAAAATTAGATAATTATGAGAAATGGCGATAGGAAGTAGACATTGTCGGTTAATTTTTTACTAAAATTTTTACTTTTTGGAGCAAAAAAAAGAAAAATTGAATTAGGACAAGTATGAAATCACGATCCCCAATTCCCATGTCAAATGCAGTAGTCAAACAATCCGACAATCGCACCGCCACCATCTCCGCCGCGTCGCCGCCATGGACACCACCCCCGAGGAGTCATCCTCCACCGCCGCCCATCACGATCCCGCAGCCACGGCCACGCAGCCCCTCCTCTCTAAACCATATCCCACTCTTGAACCACCCATAGCTTCCATCTCCGAAGCTGAGGAAGACCAAGCCCAATACCTCCAGATCTCCTACAATTACGGCCCTCGCTCCCTCAAAGACCTCCCCTTCCTCATCCTCTTCTCTCTCCTCCTCCTCTCCACCTTCGCCTTCGGAATCTTCGCCTCCGTCAACCGAAACCCCCACCGCCACGAGCTCTCCTATTTCACCTACGACGCCGCCTCCTCCTCCTGCGTCTCCGTCAGAGTTCGGAGCCCCTTCTCCCCCTCTTCTTCGAATTCTACAATATCGAATCAATTCGAGGTTTTGCATTCGAATTCCCCCAATTCCCCAAATTGGAATGCTGTAGCTAGTTTGGTTTATTACTCATCTGATTTAGGAGGCAGGTTTAATTGGCTGAATTCTAGTGATGCTAGTGTGTTGGAGAGCTTGATTTGGACTCTCGTAGTCACACTAATTCTCAGCGTGCCGTTTATGTTCTTGGTGCTCTTGTTGCTCAAGCATTACACTAAGCAGATAGTTTATGCCTCGCTTCCTTTCTTCGTGATTGTCCCGATTTTCGTGAACGTGTATTGGTTTGTTGCTTGCACAGTTAGCTCCACCTGCAGTGAGGCCTTCCCCTTGGCGTATCGGATTTTTGTCCTAATTTTCGTGTTCTTGATAATTGGTGTGATTGTGTGGATATTTGTGGTGAACTGGCATAGAATTGAGCTGACTGTGAGAGTTATCGGTGTGGCCTCCACTGCGCTGTCGAAAAACTTAGGGTTGTTTGGGGCTCTTCCAGCTCTGACTCTGGGGCTGGTCGTGTACTATGTGCCGATTGTTTTGTTCTTGGTGTTTTCCAGCTCGAATGGTGAGATTGTGCCGAGGGAAGACCATGGGGAGTATGTGTGCGTGTGGAAGCAGGATAGCTGGGTGCCTGCTTACTACACGTTGGCGATCTTGACAATGCTGTGGTCTTCCTCTGTTATGGTGGAAGCTCAGGTGTATGTGATCAGTGGGACTATTGCACAGTGGTATTTCTCCAAGGATGATTCTCCGCCAAAGCATGGGATACGAAGCTCCTTGAGGTGGTGTTTTACTATCTGCTCGGTGTGTGTAGTTTATGGAATGCATGCTTATGGTGTTTCATTCCCATGATTAGTTTATTGCCTTGCTATGTCCTTAAAATAGAATCCTAGCAGTTTGGAGCTTCTTTAGTTTTGCTTAGCACGTGTTATCAAGAGAGAGAGAGAGAGAGAGTTTTATGCACTGATTGTTTGTAAGACCACAGTTGTATAGTCTTAAGGGAGGCATTAGCAATTCTATTAATAGATGTTTAAGGGTATAGTATCTGGAGCTGAATGTTGTCTTGCGTTTTGATGTGTTGTCTTGAGCTGTCGAGATAAAAGCCTTTTGCGTCTCCGTGGGGATGGGTTTTACCTGATGCGTGAAGCAAGATATCTAGTAGTAAAATGTTCTCTTTTTGGCCTTTTCAACCAATTGTAAACCCGAAAGAGCTATCTTCTGCTAACACTCGTGCAATTTCTTGAAAACTTGCTTGTTTCAATAGCTGAATTTATCTTGTTTTAGTAAATTGGAATTCTGGCTTTTCTGTATGTTTTTCTATTCTATGCTCACCTATTGTGCATTAGTGGTGACTTCTAAAACGTTACTAACCTTTGGGAAGTGATTGTAGAAATATTTTCGTATATTACCCTATATATCCGGTTCCCATGTAAATATAGAAAAAGCTAGTAAACCCGTGATGGGACTATCTCTTCATTTTCCCAAATTGGGAGCTTGCTAGCTTATGATGCTCGCTCACCAGTTTATGTTCATGGCCTTGCAGAAATTGAATTCTACCCATCCTTATTTGCCTGCTAAACATTACATATCTCCGTATCTTACTTTTTGTGCTGTTATGAGTGTTGGTCTTATGTCTTATCGGTCTTGTTTCTGACTTCTGCCACTCTCTTCATAACTGAAGGAATGCATTTGGCCCCTCCTTTGGCACGATATGTTTCTCAGGATTGCTTATCTGTATTGTCCGACTTGTTCGTTCCATTGTCGATAATGCAAGACAAGAAGATGCATCTGGGATTGTCAACCTTATTCTACGGTGCTGTGCCAATGCCCTGTTGTCGGCAGTTGATTTCCTGAACAAGTTCACCATAAACTTTGCCGCCATAACCGGTGAAGCATACTGCAGTGCTGCGAGGATGACATATGAGCTTCTCAAACGCAACCTTCTATCAGCAGTGATTGTCGAAACTGTTTCCACTCGAATACTCTCTGGAATCATCCTTGTGTTATCAGCAATCTATGCCATACTGGTAAGTACATCTCCTATTGTAGTTTGAACACAAGAAATCCCATTGACTAGCCACTTAAGGATACCACTAGAGCTCTAAATTAATTGGAAACGGTTAATTACATAGCTGTTTCAGTTCTCGAGCTCATTGTGTGTGTAAGTCACTTGTTACTTTCTTTTTGCCAGCTATAAACTGTTGGAAACAAGTTTGGCGTATTTGTTTCAGTTTATGAGCTTATTATGTGTAATTTCTCTTGTTACAGTTTTAAGTTTTCAGCTGCCATAAACTCCACATGCCTCACCATTAGCTTTGTAGCCACAGAGAGATAAATAGAAGAGCCAGTTATACACAAATTTGTTTTGCGGATTATTCCTATACATCCTTTATAATCTGATGCGCTATAATGATAATTGAACACGAAGATGACTCAAGAATATTGACTTGGTATTTAGGCTTATGTGTGTCGTTTCGGGTTTTGTGTATTTATATATTATTGGTTGTGCACATCTTTAGTTACCATCTTATAAAGTATTTATATAGGAGTATGTGTTTTTTGGAGATTTTTTTCTCATGTATCTTCAACTTGTGATGGGCATGATTTTCAAATGCAAAAACAAAAGTGTTCTTATTTTCGTATTTTTTTCCGAAGAATATTAGGTACGCATACATTATCCTCTATCTTAATGACATGCTTACGTAATTTTCCTCCGACTTTGCGTTGTTTATATCATCTACCTTACGGAACTCGAGCTCTTTTGTTGAACAAGGGAAGAATATATAGTTTCTCCGATGCAGCCACATTTGTAGCTTGGGGACTGAAAACAAATGTGTTTCCTCGTACACAGGTGTGCGTTCTTCTAAAAGCTGCGGTGCATCTTGGCGATGATGCGTACTTCGTTGCTTTCATGGCGTGGATCTTGCTGATCATGGTCCTGGGATTCTTCGTTCACGTGCTGGACAACGTTATCGACACTGTGTATGTGTGCTACGCTATAGACAGGGACCGGGGGGAGGTTTATAAACAGGATGTCCACGAGGTCTACGTTCACCTCCCTATCAGTAGAAGTCATAGGGCGGGTTTCGTTCCCAGAAGCACGCACACGCACGTTGTGTAGCCGTTGTGTCTGCTCGTCGAGTAAGTCCCTCTACTGTTGTACAATCTGTAATTTTATTATTCTGCTTGGGAGGTATAATTGCCAGGACAGTGGCAAGTTGTGCATATCTGAGATTTTATCTTGTAGCCAGCTTTGTTCAATAAAAAAAAAAGGGAAAAAATTAAGTTCTGCATCTTTTGATTTAGATTTTATTGTTGTGTTATGGCATTATGCATCTCTAACATTTACTCACTGCAGATCATTGTTTAGATAGTAGTTCTTGTAATTATTGAATAGGGTTGATTATATACCTAATTAGGATATACAATCCTTTCTTAGCATTTCGATTTCATTTTTTAGTTTATAATTGATTAGGGTTAATTATTCTATAATTAGGGTATATAACTTTTTCAAGGTGTAATTTTTGGTGATGATGTTGTTTAGGGGTTCATTTCTTTTTATTTTTGTAATGATGAAAATATGACTTCATACAAGGTATTGACAGAAATAAAAAGAGTTTGTTGTAATATGGGATTTAGGTTTATCAACTACTTTTAGATAGAATGGATGTCAATATTAATCATCAAGAAGAATGCTTCCATTAAAAAGAAGTTGAGAATATGCAAGCTAAGAAATTGGGCCCACCCACATGGTTTTCCTATCTCTCCTTTAGGGGCAAAATCGAACTTTCAAGCTTCACTCCAATCCCACTGCTAATCGACTCTAAAATCGTCAATTAAAAACTCGTTCCATTAAATAATTATAGATCTAATCAATTCTTTTGACTCTAATTGTAAGTAAATTGGTGTTCGATTTGATTAAAGCTTGATACGTTCAAATAATTGTAAATCTAATTGTTGTTAAAAGCTCGTTCGATCAAATAATCATAGATCTAATATTTTCTTTCGATTCTGATCATAAGTATATTGACGTCCGATTTGATTAAAATTCGATACAATCAAATAATTAGATATCTAACTAATACTAATCGACTCAAGATCGTTTGTTAAATACTCGTTCGATCAAATAATTATAGAGCTAGTCATTTCTTTATGACTCTAATCATAAGTAAATTGGTCCGATTTGATTAAAGCTCGATACCAAGGGACAATTACATCAAAGACTAAGATGTAAAGACCTTTTGTGGACTTGATATGGATGTCTCGTTTAAAAATAGATAAATAAACTAGTTTTTCTTTTAAAATGTAACATCGTTATTTATGTGATAAAAGAGAAATTAGTGGTGATACAATGGGACACCAACGCAAGGAAACATGTCTCCTCATCATTCACCTCCCCAATTGCATTACCTCATTGGATTGATAGACAATGTTAGACTTTAGTGTTTGTATACTCTAAATTTTCTTGATTCTCCCTCACACACACATAAAACCTCCATATAAAATAGCAATCTCATCCTCAACATTTGTGGATCCTAGGCAAAATAAGAAGCATTTATACGAGTCTAGTATAGTCGAGTATAAAAGAAAAATAAATAGAATGAATTTCGAAATACTTTTTCCGGTTCAACAATACTCTCTTCGTCCACAAAAAATAATTCTAGAAGGAAAGACACGAATTTTTATAAAAAAAAAAATAGTTGAGTCTATTGTGGGTAGAGATCAATAATGATAATTAATTGTATTGTGAATGGAGAAAGGGGTCCACCATGTGATAGAAAGTTTTCAAAAATGAAAAGGGACATATTTTTATAAAAATCCCAAAATGACAAAAGATACTATTTTTTGTAGATGGATGAAAGAATGCAATATTGAATATTGGGCGATTGCACCTCTCGTGTAGCCTTATGGCCGGACATGTGCATAAGTATAAGTAATTACTCCCTCCGTCCCACCGTTTGAGTCCCCTTTCAATTTTCACACATATTAAGAAAACACATTTAATTTTATTTAGATATATTAATTTATGTGTTTTTTGTCTATTATACCCTTATTAATGAAGTTTGATTTTCTATATGACTTACTTAGTGGTCAAAATTTTATCTTGTAATTTAATTTCGTAGTTTTTATTTTATCCTCAACTTTTGTGCATTTTACCAACAAATCATGTTAGAGTATTTATAAAATAGAATGTTTATGGGTAGAGTGATGAAACATCAATGGTCGATTCTTTTCTTATTCTCTTTGTTCTATTCAATATAGATAACATTGAGGAAGATGCATGTATTTAATCATCTCACTTAATCCTATGTTTGACTACATTAAGTGAAATATTGAATAAGGATAGTTTAGTAAAATAATATTTTTATTTAATTTAAATTTAAGAAATGGACTATTATTTTGGGACATCCCAAAATAGAATAAGGGACTCAAACGGTGGGACGGAGGGAGTATCAAATACTAGTATAAAACTTATTCGAAAATGGGAGGAGTAGTATAAGTAAATAAAATATGAGACCGAATTAATGTTATGGCCTACATTCCTTGGGATTTTTATGGGAAAACTCGAGATTGGGATTTGCAAATGCTAATGTGAAATGCATACTTATGCAAGAAAAATAAATAAATAAATAAAAAATTCAACCCTTTTGCTTAGACGCTAAGATAATGTTGAGGTGCTCAAATACATAGAGGATTAAGGTGTTTGATCCCAAGATGGGACCATTGTATAGCTCCATGTCATCATAATTAATTAACTAAATTTAACATAAAGTTGATTGGGATTATCAAAATTAATTTTCAACTCTTATTACAATCACAATATTATTATTTGATCATCGCATTTAACCCTAACATTACTCTCTTCTTTTCCAACGTGAGATCATATGGTAAAGTTGCTTTAATTTAGAAATTGATGTCTTATTTCGCATCTCATTTTATGCTCGAAAAATATTAAATGAAACAAGAAATTAATAAAGTATTACTCCGAAGGTTCACCGATATCATTATTAATTTAGAACGTAGACTATAACACATGCATGTATGCCCAATATTGGAAACAAATATACCATATGGTTTGAATCGTAAATATAGGCCTAAATTGATGGCAATTTCATTCTCCAAATCTTATATAAACCTCATAAACTTACTACTTTCCTCATCATCCCAACTCACATATTTTTCATAATCTTTTTTGCTACTGAAAAAATTGACATCTCAACTTGTAACAAACTCTCTCATGGCGATGGCTTTCAAGATGGTATTTTACATCTCTCTCTCTCTAACAATCAACCGATCAATTCTTTTAAATATTATACTTAGATTATATGCATGTTTTTCTATTTTTTTTATATATAAAATTTTAATTTCGTACGTCCAAACTTGTTTCTAAATAAAAATAATAATTTTGTCAGTTCATTTTAAAAATCTTAGCTCTATCCCTATATGCAGGCGATGACGGGAATGTGGGTGACTGAAGAATGCAAGAACTCGTTCATGGAGATGAAGTGGAAGAAGGAGCATAGATACATAGTGTTCAAATTCGATGAGGGCTCGAAGAAGCTCACCGTCGACAAGGTCGGCGGTCCCGCCGAGGGCTACGACGACCTCGCGGCGGCGCTGCCAGAGGACGACTGCCGCTACGCCGTCTTCGACTTCGACTTTGTCACCGTCGATAATTGCCGGAAGAGCAAAATCTTCTTCATCGCATGGTCCATTCCTTTTTCTTTAACTATCATTTTCTTACAACTTGTGCTATTTTTTATCTTGTCTTTTTCTATATTTTATTTTATCATTGCACGTCATCCATATCATATAATTAAGCACGTTAGTCACTCGCCTAAGGTTTCTATGGTTATTTGGATTTCACTTAAATCTAGATGACGAATTAATATTTTGGATTATAGGGAGTGGTTGAAATGAGTTTATATATATGGTTAGGTTTTATGGAGAATTTATTTATTTATTTTTATTTTTTTCTGAAAGTTATGAATGTTGAACATGTCAATGGTTTTGGACGAACATAGCAATAATTTTATTGAACGTTTGGGATCGAATCCTGGAGTGCGAAATTTTAAACAAATACATCTTTTCAATAAATACGTTCGTTCATAAAAAAATATTGGCATGTTCATCACAATTATTGATATGTTCATCGAAATCTGGACACGAGATTTATTCTTAATTCTGGACCGTTTGATGGATCATGATCAATGGATGAAATTGTTTCTCATTTCTTTAAATATTTGTCTTTCTCAATAGAACTTTTCCCTATATATATGTGTGTGTGTGTATATATATATATATATATATATATATATATGGTATAAATAAGAATTATTTTTAATCTTTAAATCGTAAAAATTCACGATAAATTCAACACGTTGCTGAATGAAACTGTGATTTAAATTTCAAATCTTATAGGCGAAGAAAAATTCATTTTCTTGAATACGTCATTTTTCACATAGAATTCATAATGTTTTATAGAGTTTTATTGGAATTAGCAGCTTGCATTCACACATAAAAAAGAATTATTTTAATAAATATTTTTTTATGAATGTAAATTTATATTATATTTTATTTTATTTTATAGAAACATTTGTCATTTTAGTATATTTTTTGAATCAATTATTGGATAATTTTTGAAAAGTATAATGTTATAACTCATAAAATTGAAAAAAGAATCATGTGAATGTAGTATAAAAAAATACTTTTAATTAATTAAGCATCCTCTAATTTTATCGTCATGTTTATTTTCTAAGTTTCATTTTTACTTAATTAATTTTAGTTACAAGGATATTCTAACAAAATTAAATTTCTAATAAAACTATTAAGTAATCATTTGTATTAGTATTCGTAATACTAAGTATAAAACAAGGCCCATGTAAATCATAAAGTTTTGTTGGAACAAATTTTATACTCCTATAAATCTATTCTAATTTGTTAGTATATTAACACCCCCAACAAAAAAAAATAAATAATAAAAATTGAAGAAATGATTACCCATGTAATGAGTACTCGAACCCTCGATTTAATTGTTAAATGAAAAATGTCTTATCAATTGAGCCGCATTACGTTTTGAAATAGAAATCGATGATTAATTACTTGTATTTTGTTAATGATGAATTTACTTACATTCCAATTTTGCATTTTTAGGGCGCCAAGTGCTTCGAGGATTAGGGCAAAAATGTTGTATGCGACATCGAAAGATGGATTAAGGAGGGCATTAGAGGGCATTCACTATGAAGTTCAAGCAACTGATCCAACTGAGATGGGCTTCGATGTTATTAAGGATAGAGTTAAATAACTAATTATTCACCCTAATTCCACAATTAAGATAAACCTAATTAATCATGATATCGGCATCTAATCTCTTTTAATCTTACTGTCGTTGCAATAACTATGATGTATTATTTGTCACTGTATTCTAATCTCGTATTTTGTATAATCACACATATATATATATATGTGATTAAATTAGGATATCAACTTAGAAAATACAGTGAGAATATCATCTTTTTGGAGCCCTCTAATAAACACTTTGTATTTTCCTAATAATCTGGTTACTAATGATTAACAACTTGGTACCTTTTCACATAAATCTCTTTTCTTATTTTTTCTCTCTCTTTAATGTACTAGTACGTTTTTGTGTGGCGACTAGCGAGGGCAAGTGGCCCACTTATAGTTATAATAGACTTAATAGTTGCTTCTGTTGAAATAAGATTTTCAAAATTAAAATTAATAAAATCTTATTTAAGATCAATTATAATCATACAGCTGATAGATTGAATGAATTAAGTTAATTATTTATTGAGAGTGATTTATTATTGAACATAAAAAAATTTAATAAATACTTATGCAATAAAAAAAGCAAGGAAGATGAATGAATTTTTAAAAATTTATTTTATACTCCCTTCGTCCACTAATTGTTGGCCTACTTACCTTTTTGGTTCGTCCACCAATTTATGTCCTATCTATTTTGGGTAAGTTTATATTCATATTTTAATCAAAATTGTGGGTCCCTTTAATAAATTGTGGCCTAATTGCATTGACTTTAGTAAATTGTGGGTCCTTTTCTCCACTCAACTAATAAAAATACATTTTTTCTTAAAACTCGTGTTTTGCCTCCTAGGCCAACAATTAGTGGACGGAGGGAGTATATGCTATTTTTTCTATATTGATAAAATATGAATTTATAACGTGAATATAAAAGTAGTGTCTACATGATATATAATCATATTGATATTAATTAATATGTATCTTAATTTTTTTTATAAATAGATATGTATATATAGAAGAATGATAGGATATATATATTATATGAGTACCGGTCTCATTTAACATATGTTAACATTATGCATTTATTTCGATTTTAATACTTCAGAAATTATTATTGAAGTTATTAATCATGAATTGTGGAGATACCAGAATTTTTCGAAGTTGAGGCATGCAAAAGAGCTTTCATATTTCCAAATTTTTGGCGAGTTTTAATTTTGTCTTTAATTTTTATATGAATGTTACCCAGTATCCTATACATACATTAATTGAGATTGAGATGTTGTAGCTGTTACATTGAAATAGATATATATTCATGGCCCATTATCTATCTATATATATATGAAACATCAGTTTCTAACGGCTCTTTTTTTGCGCCAATTTTTCTCTCTCATCTATCACCTATTTTATCCACTTTCTCTCTCCTATCTCCCTCATCTACACGTTCTCTCACCCATTTTAACATCCATATAGTATTTGATTAAATATGATTTCCATGAATTTTTCTCTCACTTCTCCTTTTTTTTGTTCTTTTCTAAAAATCATCAAATTCGATTAATAAAAAATATTCAATATGGATCTTAAACTAAAGATCATGACAAGATCTTTAATTTGATGTAAAATTTATATATATAAAAAATTAACTCGAAAAAGTTAGAATCGTTTGAAATCATAAAAATTATTTTTTTTTCTCTCATCTCTCCTCTCTCCACTCTTCTTTTTTCTTTCTTTCAATATAATGTTACGACTTTTTATCTTTATTCTTTTTTTTATAGTAATTTTGTTTTATTTTTATTATATTAGCTCAATTTAAAGTTCTTTAATTTAAGTAATTAATTGGCAATTGTTATTTATGAAAATAAATCCTATCTCTTTTTGAAAAATCAATTTTTTGGAAACTTTTTTTATAAAATTTGTATTTAAACAAAATGACCGGATAAATTTACATATTTGTACTCATTATTAATTAAAATTAAATATTTCAAATATTGAAAATTAAAAATTCATATGCTTTCATATTCATATTTTTTATTAAGTAATTGATGTGAATTATTTCACTTTTAAACAAATGATTTACATTTACTTATATTTTAATTATATTTATTTATTTTAAATATTATTTAATTTTGATGTTAACCGTGCATCGCACGGGCGCGTACCAGTCATAATATGAATGTTAGTGGGCTTTAGATTGTTTAGACCACATTTGTAATCATTTAGAATAACAGTTTTTGTATATGAACCGAACCTACCAATCGCTGCCTTCGAGTTTACATTCTCATCCTTAGGTAAGCACTCTTTCAAGGGTAATGAATAATGATTACACAAATATTTGTCTATTTATAAAAATTAGCATCTAACCCGTCGAAATTCGACGAGAATTATTTTATGTTGTCATTTATAATTATTTTTATTACTATAACATATGAAATAGTTTATATATAAATTATTTCTTTAATTAATTTGATATGATCAAATTAAATTAGTAATACTGTTAGGTCCTGAGGGTCTCGAATAGGTGTATGGGGGGATACACCTATAGGCTATTTTTGACTTAATCTACTGACCTCAATCAGAGGGATCTCAGTCAGAGATCAAAACGAAACTTTGCACGCAAATAAGGACTCCTGTTTTACTGAAATCAGTTTTGACCAACAGGGTTGACGACTGATACTGAATGCTCTTCAGTAATGAGTTATCAGTTAAGTTACTGGAACTTAACTGATCCAAGTAAGGGCTTCAGTCGTGTTTGCAAAGATAGAGATGATATCACTCTTCCTTACTATCAGATGATAGTTCAGTCAGATTGATAACATACGCAGCGGAAATTAAACTTAGTTTCGTAATAGCCTCGGTGGAGCAGGTTGTTGGATTAAAGTTTCTCTTTGCTATTATTCAGTGTTCAGTTTTATCAATTGAAATAGCACAAGTAAGAATGTAAAACCGAAAGCTGTAAATAACACAGAGACTTTTACGTGGTTCGGAAAAACCCTTTCCTACATCCACGGTTGGTTGATCAGACCAACAATCCACTCCGCAAGTGCTTCACTGGTGCACTGCAAACCGTACCCGTGTGCTTGCCTGGTGCACACAACCGTAAACTGAAGAAAACCCTTCTTCAGCACCCACACACCTCGCGTAGGATTTCCCTGCTAAGCACACCTCGTGCTCAGACTTTTCACTCAGAGTTCAGAGTACCTTCCTGAACTCCGAACCACTCAAACACTCTTATGGGGAGGAGGTTTGAACGAGTGCCAACTATACTTACAAAGAACAAGTTCTTTGAAGCAAGTTTGACCTTTGGCTTCTGGGTAAACAGATATATGCCTAGGGTCTAAGAGAATGTATGTAATCAGCAGTGACTGATTTTGGCTTTGGAATTCTTTTCTTCGATTCAAGCTTTGGGGCGGTTAAGCTTTAGGCTGAGTAGCAATTTTGGCAGAGCTTCAGCTTATGTCGTTGAATCGGTGAAGGTTGAAGTGATCCTCGAGCGCTATTTGTAGGAGAACTCTTGAATAGATCCGTTGGCGTAAATCGTCCTCAAGATTTCTTCCGTTGGAGAGCAATTCGAATTTGGGCTGAGGCTTCAATCTTCGAGGTTCCTTGTCTGTGTGGAAACGGCTCTCTTTGATGGACAGGAGATGTGACATCTCTGAAAAGTAACCACCAGATAGGAATGACCTCTGCAGAGATAAGATATTTTTGAGATCTCTGCATTTAATGCGGCTGTACTTGTGCGTACGTAGCTTCCTCTGAACGTTGGAAGATCAGTCCTAGGGTGAATGTTCAACTGAGACTTGACTTTAGTATCAGTCCTTTGCGCGCATTAAATAATCAGTCTTCAACTGATTCTTCAACTGATACTTCAGTTGGTATCTGCAGTCTTCAGTATTCAGTCTTCGTTCTTCAGTCTTCGTTCTTCAGTCTTCAGTCTTCAGTCTTCGACACCGCAACTAAACTAGAAACGAACTCTAACACTTGAGTTCTAAACGATTCTAGTCTATTACATATAAGTCCTATGAATTTTGGTATCATCAAAACAAAGGTTAGGATATTCCACAAGGTTCCCAACAAATACAATATTTGAAATAATATTAATCTTAATCACTTTCGCCAATTAAATGTAGGTTGTGATTATAGAAATACATTTTTATATAAATATTCATTTGATGAAGTTTATAAAAAGTTGATGTGGGATTGAATATTTTAGAAGAAAAAAATATGTAAATTTGAAGTATGATATGATGTACGATTGATGTGTCACATTTACTGTTAATCATATTTCGATAATATTTACTCTCTCCGTCCCTCAAACATTTTCCTTTTTTTTTTCTATTTTGGTTCGTCTCCAAAACATCTTCCTAACCTATTTTTTAAAATAATTTCACTAATTATTATTCTTACAATTTCACTTTTTGTGGGACTCGTTCTCCACTTTCACTAATTATCACTCTTACAATTTCACTTTTTGTGGGATCCATTTTTCACTTATCAAATGCATAACTAACTTTTATTAAAACCTATGTCATCATCTCTTAGGAAGATGTTTGGGGGACGGAGGGAGTATTAAGTTTGTTCAAATTCTTTAAATTTGACGGATAAAAAATAATTTAATTAAACATATGTCATCTGAGTATCATCTCATATGGACCTAATAAGACCAGATAATAATATGAAGATCTAAAGACCACATACGACATTTGAACGTCAAAATTTTGAAAATCATATTCTTTGGAGTTTAAAATACAACATCTGAATTTCGAGCATCATCTTGTATGGAGCTTGAAGATTATAACTTACTTGTAAGTATCATTTTGTCTAGAATTTGTGAAACTATAATTAAGTTATGAGAATAATCTCGTCTCAAACTTTAAACGACATCGTCAAATTTGAAATCATATTCAATTATATATATATATATATATATATATATATATATAGTTAATTATTTAAGTAAATACATCTATATAAAAATACATTATATATATATGTACATATTAATTTGTGAGTATGATGTGATAAACTTAAACTAATATTATATAATAAAATAAAATACAAATATAAATCTTTTATATATATATATATATATATATATAGGGGGCGGTTATTCAATAAACCACCCTTATTTTAAGAATTACGAACCAGCAAAAATGCATGAATTTTATGTATAACACGCATGAATAAATTGTATAAAGGTATGAATTGTGAAAAATAATTTTTTGCTACCTTTGGGATTCGAACTCAGGACCATGAATTTATCCAACAAGGTGATGAATCAACCGTAGATCTTGATGATCTAAGGGCTGAAAATGGTTCCTAATTTATATTTTAAGAAGCGTTTTTATTTTAGCATTCCCCTATATATATATATATATATATATATAGATATAGATTGGGCATAGGCATGTATTTTACTTATTTATAACATTTAGTTGAAGAATATCTTTTCTAAAAAATGAATAATTGATTGCTTTTCGTGGATTAATTTATTTATATACTTTATTTAAGTTTTAGTCACACTTGGAACAATCTCAATTAAGTGGGTATAAGGATTCCTATTCTGGATGCCATCATTTTATCAAGTTAAAATTTTCAAGTGAATGAGAATTGAGGAAAATTAGAATGAAGTGATTATACGATGTCACGCCGGATAAGATTTATTTGCTATAATATATGTAGGATTTATAATTAAATAGATATGTTGGATTTATCTAATAGTTTTATACAATTATTTAATAGTACAGATTTTATCTAATAGTTTTATACGATTATTTAATAGTATAGAATTTATCTATAAATTTATATGATTATTTAATAGTTTTTAAATGTAAAAATTGATTAGAAATGTATAAATAAATAAGAATGAATGAGAATTGAGGAAAATTAGAATGAAGTGATTATACAATGCCACGTAGGATATGATTTATTTTGCTATAATGTAAAAATTGATTAAAAATATATAAATAAATAAGAATGAATTAGAATTGAGAAAAATTAGAATGAAGTGATTATACGATGCCACGTAGGATAAGATTTATTTTGCTATAATATATATAAATAAATTTATAGATAAAATCAAGAGAAAGAGATAAAGATGATAGGATGAAGTAAATAAAATAAGAGCTCAAACGTGGCTGCATGAGGCCGAAATTAGATATATATGATTGGGATATAATTAATGCATAACAAATTAGATATAGAAATTTGTTGATGATAGGTTCGAAATTAGATATATAGAAATTTGTTGATTAAAAATTTAAAAAAAAATAAGAATGAATGAGAATTGAGGAAAATTAGAATAGAGTGATTCTATTTCGCCACGTAGGATAGAGCTTATTTTACTTTTATATTGATTCATGTCAGAACACTTTATGATAAGTGTTGGAGTAAAAAATGTGAAGAAATTGTTTCAAAAAAAAAAGGGGAAGAAATGGAACTATGAGTATAACTTTTATGCATTAAATCAAAATATATACGGAAAGCATCAAGAAAAAAAAAAATAGTATACAAATTTTAAAAGACAAAGTAATTTTTTATCCGTCTATAAAAATAGTCTTATCTTATGTTGAACACGAATTTTAATAAAGTTATTGTAAGTAGAATAAAAGTATTCACTCCGTCCCAATAATCATGTCCCATTTCTTTTGGGCACGGAGACTAAGGAGTGTTGAATTAGTATTGTAAAGTGTAAGGCCCCACATGTTTAAGAAAAAGTAAATATGGCCTAATCATTCTTGTGTTTGAGTCATTTAAAATGTTGGCTAACATATTTAAATTCAATTAAATTTTAAATTCAATTCATTTTCTTTAAAAATCAGTTTATATACAAAAAAAAAAAAAAAATTGGCGGCAGATCTATTTTTAATTCAGTTTTAAAATTTAATTCAGTTTTTAATTTAATTCATTGTTTATTTTTTATTCAATTTTTAAAGGCAATTCAATATGAACAAAAAAAAAAGGCGGCAGATTGTAAACAAAATTGGTACCAAACTTGAAAATTTCATTTACTTTACCAAAATTCAACAATTTTGAAAATTTCCCACCAAAATACATTTGCAAAATCTATAAAATCTGCCTAACACTCCATTCAAACACTACACTCCTAACATCACAGAAAAGAGGCAGCCTACAAATTGCCCCAACAAGTGCCTCACACAATTTCATTGAGTTAACACAGAACAAAGGCCACACAGAGCCTATAGCAAATCACATATACAGGGAGCTAAAAGTACAGAGGCCACACAGAGCCTATATCAGAGCACATATACATGCAATAGTTCAAAAAACAGAGGCCTCACATAGCCTATACCAATACCATAGCAAATATACAGGGAATAGATAAAATTGGAGGATCTCACCAAGTATTCTGGAAAATAGAGCAGGCCATTCAGGAAGGCCAACATAGCAGGAGAGTACGAGAACTTCCTCACAGGGGCCTCTGGACCACAATAACGATCAACATCGTCCCAATTTTTCTCACAAATGAAGGAAGAATCATCAGGATTTGAAACCAAAGGCTCCACAGCAGGAGAGCCAATCATTTGCATATATTTCAAGGGGGCAGGACGCCTAAACAAAGAGAACCTGGATTTCGGCGAAGCTAGGGTTCCAATCGGCGAACACACGGCTCCAATCTCCTCCACCACGTCAAACTCTCCTTCTTCCTCCGAAAAAGTCACCGAGAAAGGGAAAAACTGTCACACCCCAATTCTGGAATGAATAAATATAATCGAGGTGCGACTAAAATCATAGAAATAAACAAGGAACAACCTTGTTAAAACCCGAATAAAATAACAAGTCGGGCTAGTCCCCTTTGGATCACAAGTTTAGTGTCATGTTTCTGATAACCAACATTTAGAATGGAATACTTGTGAAATAATAGTCTCGACTCAACAAAATATATATATAAAGTTGAGAGTCTAAGCTCGATAAGAAACATAATTCAGAATTTACATATAGGTCTTAAGTCAGAGAAACAAAAGACAAAAGAGCTAGTGCAACAGCGGAAGACAAAATACAGAGTTGAACCCTAGCCTCAGCTCGCTCCGTCAGCACCGACCAATCAACCTGAAAACATTTGAAAGTAATTTTGGGCTAAGTACTAATGTACTTAGTGGGCTAGCATTTTTATAAACATTTCATAATCATAAGAGCAGTTTATCCAATTATACTTGACATGACTTAGAAGATTTTAAATTGAAATAACTTCTAAGCATGTTAAAACATTTAATAGTATTGCGCGCAATTGTCACACTCCCTTTCCGTTACTCGCTTCTGATCCCGGACCTTTTAGCCACCGACGGATCCATTACTCCTTCTTACTTGAACTGAGGGCGTAACCCAGTCAAGTTCCCATTTGGGATCCAATGCTCCGGAACACATCCCGTCAAGCACCCTTATAACGCCTCATACATGATTAGTGCCCGAATGGAGATCAACCCACCGAGTCAGCTAATAGGTGTACACAATTCTCAAATAACGTGTTAGGTCAAGAGAGAACCTCGATCGATTCATTGTTGCGAGCCTTAAACAGAGCAGAGTGCACAAAATATTTTATCGGATAAACAGTTTTCATTTCATTGAAACATTTAAGCTCAATAGCTAAATCATACATTTGGAAAATAAGCCCACCTGATTAGGCAATGCCTGTCGTTTAATCTTAACTCTAAATCGAAATAGCAGTGCTAATCCTCCTGACGTTTAAAGCCTACAAGAAATCTATTCTTAATAGGTCTCTTAAATCTAAACCAAGTCACGGTAAAGTGCTTAACATTCTATGATTCACTTAGCCTGGTTTTCAAAATTTAAAGAATAAATAATTGAAAATATTTCTCTTGAGTTAAGAACACCAACAATATTCTTACTCATCTTTCTCTTGTAATAGGAATTATAAAAACCAATTAAAACATGATGCAATGCATGACTCCAGAAACTGAACACGAACAACAGCCTTAAGTTCATGTAAACTCTAACATTTACACTTAATTCAACTGCCCTGTCAGAGAAATCGCAAGCCAGAGAAATCGCCTAGCCAGCGGAATCGCCTAGCCAGAGGAATCAACTGCCAGAGGAATCACTCGCCAGAGGAATCGCTCGCCAGAGGAATCACTCGCCAGAGGAATCAACTGCCAGAGGAATCACTCGCCAGAGGAATCACTCGCCAGAGCTGGAACGAACCCGCTGGAACGCCAGAGCTGGAACGAACCCGCTGGAACGCCAGAGCTGGACTTCACGCACCCACTCAACAAAAACAACACTCATGCTTCTCTCTCGATCTAACACTCCTCAAAACCTTAAACTTAACTTATCATGCTCAACTTCAAACTTAGAACACAAAACTCAAGAAAACCCTAATATGCATTTCTAAGTTCACGCACAGCACAACCATTTGTACAACCTACAATCTAACATGCTTGGTAAAAACAATGATAAACAAAGAACAAACCTATCATGCTCCTAAAATACAAACACAAGTTACATCGATTAACAGAATCGAAGAACAAGTGACGACGACGAAGAACATAGCCGGGCTGCCCTCTTGGGTTCCCTTGCTATGGTTCGAACCAACCTTAACTCCTTCATTAAACATGCTCAACATCTACCCAAGAACAACATACTAAAAACTCACGACGATCCGTCGTTGTTTCAAAAAATAAAGTCGAGAATCGACGTTTTTCGACGTCGACGAAAATCGAAAAGAAAACCATGGAAACGTAGGTAGAGATGTTACCTACGTGAAAAAACGTGATCGAAAAGATGATCAGCGCTCGTCTCAGTGCTCAAATCGGAGCTCAAAAGCTTGAAGAAGCTTTAATGGAGGGAGTGTGTGTTCTTGGTGTTTGTGTGTGTAAGAGAAAAGGTGGTGAGTGAATGGGAAGAGAAAGATCGGAGTGCAGCAAAGGAGATATATATATATTGAAGAGAGAGAGAACAGTGAGGCGGTGGTGGTGGTCGAAAATATCAAGGAAAGTGGTGGGTTGGGCTTTCATTTATGCACTCAAATGTGAATAAAACATAAGGCCCAACATGAATTAAATCCCAACATACCTAAAATGCTTGAATGCTTAATTAAATAAATATGCAACACATATAAATTAAATTACTAAATTTACAAATGCTTTTGTAAATCATTTTTGTTGGAATTAAAATAATTTCTTTTCTTAATCCGGCGTGAATCATCTTAAATCTAAGTTAAAAAATTATTCTAAACTTAATATAAATGGGCGGGGTGTTACATCCCTCCCTCCTTATAAAAATTTCGTCCTCGAAATTGCATATCTGGGTCATCTAGTTTGGATACTAGACTTTCATTCCACTCAACTCTTATGCGGCACTAAATCATACACGTACTTAATTCCCTAACAGCGCGACATCGTTTAGCAAACTAGAAAATTTTCCTCAAAACTTGGTACGTCGTTATGTCGTGGAAACTTGTCTCGTCCTCCCATCAAGCTCTAAGTTCGAGACAACGTCTTTTGCAGCTGGTCTCCCATTGTTCGTCAGTCATTGTCCGCCTAACTGACTCCCACCAAAAGTCAGCTTCGTCCACCAACTGATAAGTTGCGCATGCCACTTTATCCTCATCATCACAACGTATGTAGTTAAAGATTCGTTCTATTGCCCTAACCCATTTCTCGGCATCCGCGGGTTCACCCAATCCATCAAACGTTGGGGGGGTTTTTCCTTACGAAATCTTTCCTCAGCTGTGCGATTCGGTGCTACTTGTGGAATAGGTTCTTCGGGGACAACTCTTCTACCGCTCCCACGGCCTCGTCCTCATCCTCTATCACGTCCTCTTAGTGCACCTTCCATTCTGATTGATGGACGAGAATCAACAGACGAAGAGACTCAATCGGCATACATACATACATAGATATACACGAGATATATCGTTTCTATGGTATAACCATGTGAAAGGTTAACTCTATGTGGGAACTGATCTCTCTTGGTGGAACAACTTAAGTAGAAACTTAATCTCATGACATTTCTTCTATGTTGTAACATATCTATGTTAAACGTTGCTATCTTATCATCTTTACTTAAATCGATCAAGCGGAGCTATCACGACTAATATTTCTAAGGCATCATTGGGTAGTTCTCAAACGATTTGTAAGAGGACTCATCATTCAACTCGTATAGGCAGTGGATCTAAAACGATAACATAAAACTTTTCATTCATTCAATCATTTGTTTCTTTTGAAACCTTAAAACATTTGGACAGTAAATGTCCCTTTCATGAAATTTTTCTTAAGTCGGAAAGATTAATGGAATCTAACTCGACCATAAATTCATTGATTCGTTAAGGGCTCGGGTAGTTCCAAACACGACATACATACATACATTGGTTATATGAGTCAAAGGCTCAAAATAACAATATGAAAGCGATAAGCAATTCATATGACATCGTTCATTGAAAGCGCGCACTTCTTAAAAACTTTGAAAGCATTTAAAATCATTGAAACCCTTAAGTCGTACCTTTTTGTTGCGGCAGTGTGACGGCGAGCTGAGGGTCAACAAATTTCTTAGAAGCCTAGAGGTACTATTCTAGACTCGACATTAGAAGCTTATGGTTATCAGAGACATGAAGGGAAGGTGGCACTGGTGGAAATCGACCGGCGACGTTAAGATTTTCGAAGAGGAATAGAGAAAGTCGATCGGTAGAGAGAGAGAGAGAGAGAGCGGTGTGTCGTCAATGGAGATGCACTGTTTCGCCCAAATATTAGGCGACGAGCAACGCACACATATAGAGGGGGAAGGGGAGGCGGCGCCGGTGGATCTTGACCGGCGAATTTAGGGTTTTTGAAGAGGAATGGAAGAGGTCGGCTGGGATAGAGAGAGAGCCGAGTGTAGTTTAGGTTAGTCATGGAAGAGGACAGCTGGAATAAATTAAGATGATTAATTAATGCCCTGATTAATTAATCTTAATGAGACCCCTAATTTTTTCTAAAAATTGAAATGAGACATGAATATTGGGACAAACCAAAAAGAAAAGTGGGACAAGATTATTGGGACGGAGGGAGTACAATTTATAGGATATTGTTAGTACAAAAAAGTAGAATAAATGTAAATTATTAATTAAAAAAATAGAATAAAAGTACAATTTATAGTTAAATATATGAGGTATGATGTGATAGTTTAAAATGTGAAATAAAACTCTTTTTGATGGACAAAAAAAGGTAAGTATGACTCATTTTCATGAACAAAGGGGGTAAATAAGGTCAACCTACTCAGATTTCGGGCCAGTATTATCGATTTTGAGCTATTTTCAAGTCAATGTTATCGGTTTGTTGGACTATTCCTTTATGGGTTATTAAAATTTCTAACACTTTATTGCTTGGTGTATTTGGATTAACCCATAAACTTACTAATTTTCAAAAATAAAGTAATGAAGTTTGGAACTCAAGTAATGAGTTTTTTTTATCAACGAGGTCAACCTATTCAAATTTTCAGCTAGTACTATAGATTTGAGTTATTTTACATATCAATCATAGTGAATTATGAAATTATTTAGTTGCGAGTTATATTGGGATTAGTGGTGTCCAATTTGAACCGGAACCGGCTGAACCAACTCGGAGTCAACAGTTTGGGTCCGATCGGTTGACCACGGGTCAAAATTGGAACTGGAACCACGGAAGTCCAAGGGCCGGGTACGGGCCTCCAAATTCTTAGCCGAAAATCGGCGGTTAACCGCCAGACTTGCATGGCAGATGAGGCACAGGGAACAGGCGTAGGGGGCAGGCGGTGCCAGGCCTAAGCGCGGGTTCCGATGCCAAAATCGCCGGCTTTAGGCAGTTAACCGTCCAAAACCGGTGATTTTGCTGATTTTTTTAATTATTTAAAAAAAATTGAATTTCATATTCTCCCCTCAATTTTATCTATAAATATCCACTTCTTCCACCTTCAAAACCATCTCATTGTGTTAACAATTCTATACTCTCTTCTTTTCTACTCTTTTATCTTCTCTTCTAATTCTATATAATTTTTTTAAATTTTTTTCTTATCTATTATGTATTTTTTTTTATGAAATTACATTACATGTGTTGAAATTATTTAATTCAAGATAAAATACAATAAACGAAAAAAAATTCTAATACATTTATAAAAAATATAATTTGTATTTATTGAATACAAAGTTTACAAAATTACAAATTTACAATTGACATCATCTATATATTAAAAAAAATACAATCTTCGAAATTGAAATTATAACATTGAATAAGTAAACTAAGTTAAGTAACTAATACTAACTAATTAACTATTCCAATTCTAACATGAAATATTATTACAAGAAGGAAAAAATGAATAAAGGGCTTGAGCTCAAGTTTAATATAAATATTAAAATTGAGTGGCATACGTATCTTCATTGAATAATGAAAATCAAAGCTCACGTAGTTCTCTTACCTTAACTTACCTAGTCGAAGGCCATAGCGTCGGATCTATCGGACTCGGTCACTTCATTGTCTAGACTCTCGTTGGCTTGATTCCATTGGTTTTCTTGCGCTCGTAACTCGGCTTTGGACCAATCATCATGCAACATGGTGGCTTCCATGTTTCGAGTATCTGTGTTTCTTCTTCATTCATCCAAGACAAGCCCACCAAGACTAAATGCTTACTCGACGGAGACCGTGGAGACCGGAACTGCAAATAACTCCTTCGCCATCGTGGTGAGAATGGGAAACTCCTTCAGGCAAGGACCACCATTGCAAGATGTCGAATTGACTACCTCATTTGTTTTTGAAAATAGAAGTGCTAGACAAATATATATCTAATTCATTAGTAGTTCGGCTCCTATGTGATTGGAACAATGAAGCGGCGGCTTGAGCGAAGGGGTTCCAAGTAAAAGCACATACGGGGATTGTATAAGATTGGCTACTACTACCTACATTTAAGGAGGATGATGGGTTTGATTGAAAGTATTTTTGTTCATATTCATTATAAAATAAGACCCTCAATATTTGGTCTATTCTAATCTTAATACTTTATACGCCGGGAAGGTACCATTCTATCTCTTGCCCATTTGCTGGTCTCTTCTTATAATAAGGCATACCTCGAAAGACATCATAATAAATTTCTAACATGCGATAAACACCAGCAAGTTTCATTTGAGGATCTCAAACCTTAGCAACTAAAAAAACATCGGGAATTTGCATAAAGTATTTAAGCCATTTAAGCATCATTTCATATGATGTATCATATAAATCTTCATTTGTACTACAAGCATTTAAAGCAATAGCAATATACATGGAATGTTCTAAACTTTAACACTAGTGCAATAATAAACACCCAATAAATCAGTTGTTGCATTTTCAAAAACTTTTAAAAATTGAAATAAATTATGACATTTTTTCCAATAAGATGGCAACAAAATCATATTAGCCACGGGAGTTGCTCTAAAAGAATCTGGTATGGTCCATGGTAGATGCAAGCATCACATATGTTGAATTCCGACATGTTGATACGTCTTTAACAAAATTGGTATAACGAATTTTTTTAGTTCGACAATATTTTTGCCATTTTTTTGGAATATTCATTTTTGCATGTACAATTTTAACGGCATTTCTAATGGGATCAACAGAATCATTAATAAGTTTGTAAGAATTTTGTATACATCTATTGAAAATATGACAAATACATTTAGCATGAAAATATTTACCATTAAAAGCTGGTGAGCACGCGGTAACTAATTCGGGAATGGATCTGGCAGCCACATTATCAAAACCAACAGAAAATATTTTATTTAACAAACGATATTCATTTAAAACGGAAATAATCAATTGAGCAATATTAGTAGTATTATGTATGTCATTAAACTCTCTAAATGCAATCAATAACCAACATTCATCTATCCAATGACAAGTAACACCCATATAAGAATTTCTTTGAAAAGCATCGCTCCATATATTGGAACATATAGAAAATTTTTGTTTTAACATGCTAAAACACTTCATCAAATCACGTTTTTTTCTTTTCGTTTTTTTGTTGGGCAATTCTCATAACCATAGTACTTCTACTAATTTTTGTAGCAGTGAGATTATAAGAATTTTTTATAGAATGCTTGAAAGTCATTTTATCGGTAAATTGAAAAGGTAAATATTTCATATCAATGAAATGAACCATTATTTCTTGCGCATTTAAATGATCATATTTCCATAAAACATTAGTACTCGTACCTTATTGTTCATTACCTTGTTGGGGATGTAGTTAAGTTTGAGTTGTATGGATTCCAAATTCGGTGGGATGCATTCGCTCCATGTGCTTTGAGAGTGTACCAATAACCTCCTCATACCGTCCATTTGTAACTACTTGTACAATAATTACAATACGCCGTGAATCTCTCTGGAGCATTGGGACCTTCATTTGGATCTCTTGGTCTACTCGCTTTCCTAAAATGTTTAACGAAAATGTTAAAAGTAAGTGATTTTTTACCCTTACCTTACCTCTAGTGGTGATTTCCTCCTCCACATTATGTAGTGCTTGATCTTCTCAACCTCCTCCCTTTGCAAAGAACGTGCATAGGCTTCATCCTCCTCTTCTTGAACCGTCGAGCATGTTGTTCACCGATAATTTCGGCAGCCTCACGGCGTGTTGATGGAGTCCTTCTCCTTGATGATGATGGATGAGGAGGATAGGTAGTGCTACCAACATCTTTCTCGGAGTCGAGGTTGATAGACTTGCCACGGTTACCACGAGATGAAGACATATTGATGATGAGTAGCAAGTAGAGTAGAGATAATAGTGAGTGGTGTGCAATTTAAGTAAATAATACTCCCTCCGTCCCTAAAATAACTTCCTCTTTTTCCATTTTGGGACGTCCCACAAATAACTTCCTCTTTCTTTTTTTCCATTTTTGGAAATATACCCCACCACTAATAATACTTTATTTATTCTTACTTTTCACTTTTCACCACTCCCAATACTAATTATAACACTTTTCACAACTTCCAATAATAATTATATCACTTTTTCTCCATTATCAATACACTTTACAACTTTTTATTAAAACCCGTGCCGTCCCCAAAGAGGAAGCCATTTCAGGGACGGAGGGAGTAATAGATACTAGATAGCAGTAGATAGTAATAGATGATGAGATATTAGATAATAGATAGTATTAATAGTATACAAGCAATAGAGCAACAAAAATATATAAGAGCAATTTAACAATAACACAAGCAATTTAACAAGAGCAATATTAGCACATAAAGAATGCAGTAGAAGTAGAAGAGAAAAGAGTATAGAATTGTTAACAGAATGAGATGATTTTGAAGGTGGAAAAAGAGAGGTATTTATAGATAAAATTGGGGACCGGGGGAATCTGAAATTTAAATTTTAAATTTGAATTAAAAAAAAAATCAACAAAACTGCCCGCGCCTAGGCCTGGCACCACCTACCCCCAAACGCCTCGTCTACCGTGCAAGTCCGGCGACTAACCATCAGTTTTCGATTCAGAATTCGGAGGCTCGTAATCGATCCTTGGACTTCGACTGTGCCGGTTCCTGATCGAATCTTTGATTTCGGGCCGATTCGAGCCGGTTTGAATTGGACACCACTAACCATAATAGTTGGTTTAGGTTCGGAATCGACTATTTCTAGCCCACCACTAATTCGGATCAGTCCATTAATTTCGAACTAGTTAGACTCCAGGCAAGTCGAATTTTACCCATAGTTCTTAATCTAGGAAATTATTTTCAAATAAAAAGCAAACAAATAATATGACTATGTAAGCTAAGTTAGGTAGTATCATAGGAGTGAAAACAATAATATAAAAATGAATGGGCCCAAGATGATCTGATAATGTGGGCCTCAATTTGAGCTTATAAATAATAGACCCATTATTGTCGTCTACATGAAATTTGCATGTGAGGTGGACCTTTGATTGACACAATTAATTAATATAAAATTTTGTTTTTGGAAAGCAAATAAAATATTCCTTTATCTATTATGATCTTTAAAAACTAGTTCAAGCTCATATGAATATATTTGAAAGACCAAGGTTCAAACTAGCCATCTGAATTCGATA
Organism: Salvia miltiorrhiza; assembly: GCF_028751815.1. Taxonomy (NCBI): domain Eukaryota; kingdom Viridiplantae; phylum Streptophyta; class Magnoliopsida; order Lamiales; family Lamiaceae; genus Salvia; species Salvia miltiorrhiza. The sequence continues at coordinate 36,171,955 of NC_080392.1, read as the reverse complement.
CATTTGAATTTCTTTTTTTCTTTTTTGTACTCAACTCAATTAGTCTACTTTTTCGTAACTACATATTTAAGACGAAAAATTGAAAGACCAACTTAAATTAAGAAGGGCTAATTATAGTTTATAGTTTGAATTTTCAGTAAATTTTTAATTTATAGTTTAAATTTTAATTTATTTTTTTATATAATTCACAATCACACTAAAATTATGATAATAGATCTTCCTTATCAGAATTACACCTGCAACAATGATCAATTGCCACGAAATCGAAGTCAAATAGAGTCTACACTAAACGTGATTTCTAACGGTAAGTAGCTTCATCATCATCGAATCACTGGTGTGGTCGTAATCACACCTAAAAGTTAGTACACCTACACCAACTTTCATACCTGACTTCGACTATACCATTGGTCCGATGACGATGGGCTTCCTACCATTGAAAATATCTTTTTATGTAGAATACATTAAGCTCTTCGATTGATCATCATTTCAACTTTCAAGTGTAATTTCGATAATACAATTATTGTAATAGTTTTTGTATAATTGTGGTTATAATGAAATAATTTTTCAAAGTTCAGACTATATAAAAAATAAATTATAAATTAAAATTCGCTCAAAAATCATACTATAAATAGTATAATTAATCAATCAAGAAAATTTTTCCTTGGGCCCCAATGAATTTAGCTAGCACTTGAAATCCTACCATTTAAGCATATACATTTGAGAGTGCTGAAATCAAAATTTTCCAGCTACAATAGCTGACAAAATAAAATTAATTAAATTTAAAAATACAAAATGTAACATACAAAGAATGTAACATACAAAGAATTAAAAGAAAATTATTTTGGTGGAAAATTGAAAAACCAACTTAAATAAATGAAGAGTGCATTTTCACATATTTATTATGATAGAAAATTTTATTTGAGGATAATGAAATATTTTCTCGAACAACTCTTTTATCTCATTTTTTCTCTAATGTTGAATAATATTATCTTTAGGTACTAGTGCATAAATATTTTCTACTCCCTCCGTCCACGAAAAAGAGTCATGTTTCCCCTCTTTTTTTTGTCCACAAAAAGAGTCTTGTTTTGCTTTTTATACAATTTTACCCTTCTTTAACTTACATATTTACTCTATTTGCCATTTATGGACCCACCCCAATAAATCATAAACAATCTACTTATTTCATTAATTAAACCATAATCAATTTTCCACACTTAAAATTAAAACGCATTTCACTTTCTTAATTCCATCAGGACTCTTTCTTAATTAAAACGCATTTCACTTTCACTTTCTTAAACCATAATCAATCCTTCCCCCTTTTTTAATTCCATCAAACGCATTTCACTTTCTTTCATTTCTTTGGAACCCTAGTTTTCTTCCACACTTGCGCCGCCTCTCTCCGGCGAGGGTGACGCCTCTCTCTGCTGAGGCCGCCCCTCCTGATGGCCTGAGTTGGTGACCATTGATGGCCTATGTAGGTGGCGACAGAGAACGTGGCGGTGCAAGCGGGATTTTAGAGAGAGAGAGGCGCGACATCAGGCAGCGCGGCGCAGCCTCTCTTCCCCGGCGAAGAAGGCCACCGCCGACCGCCTCTCTTCCCTCTGAGCCCGAAACTCGGCGCCGCCTCTCTCAAATCGCCGCCTCCATCTGAGCCCGAAACCCTAAGGTATCGTCTCCCTCAAATCGCGGCCTTCCTCTGAGCCCGAAACCCTAAGGTGTCGTCTCCCTCAAATCGCCGCCTCCCTCTGAGCCCTAAACCCTAAGGCGCCGCCTCCTGCAAATCGCCGTCGTCCTCTGATTTTCGGAGATGAATCGACAAATAGACAAATTGATTCACAGTCGCCGCCTCTCTATGACTCGCCGCCTCTGTTCTTTTTGTTCGATTTTAGGTGGTGAATCTATTTATGTGGTGGTGAATTTGTTCTATTTTTCGATTTCACGTGGTGGCTGAAATGTTGGTTTTGTGAGGGGGGCTGGTGATGCCATATTTTTGTGATGTCTGTTGGATCAGAACATGAAACTGCATTTGATGCTTTGTCTTGGTCTGTGTCGCCCTGTGATGACAATTGAGGTCTGAGGGTTACTAAGCTTTTTTTGATGAATGAATTCAAGTTTCAGCCGAGAAATGGTGATTGAATGATGGTGTAGCAATGGTGTCGAAGTTCAAAACTTAATTTAGGATTAAGAATTTAAAAAAATTCATTAACACTACCCCTATAAATTTACTTCTCTCTCCACTTACACCTACTTTAACAACTTTCTTAAAACCCGTGCCGAGTCCCAAATGAGACTCTTTTTCATGGACGGAGGGAGTAATATTTTTCAATATTTTCATCTCTAGTAAACATATAATAAAAAAGTAAGAAAAAAAATAATATTTCTCTTTTTTTAATCCATTATTTTTAATTAAAAATTTATTACTAAAATAAACCCATCCTAATACAATATATATATATATATATATATATATATATATAGAGAGAGAGAGAGAGAGAGAGAGAAAGGATATGTGGGGAATCATAAATAAATTGAGAATTGAGAATCAATCTTGTCCCTTCATTTATCAAATCCGACGCTCATTATATAATCTAAAATATCCGTGTCTTTTTAATTGAAAAGAACATGTATAATCTTATGAACATAACACAATTTTTTGAACATATTCCTTTTTATTCACCAATTTCATATAGTAATTGGTAGACAGTATCTAGCAAGAAAATGACTTGGGGAATCCCAATCTGAAAGCAAAAAAGCAAGTTAAGAAAAAGCTTAACCACCACCATTGAAAAAAGCCCTCATTACTAGGGGTGTGCATCGGTTCAAAACCGAACCGACCGACACCAAATTAAGAAAACCGAAACCGAACCGATAAGCTAGAAACAAGAACCGAACCAACCGAGTCAAACTGAAAAACCGACCTAAACCGAACCGGCAAAAACCAATCGGTTTCGGTCGGTTTACCGAACCAACCGATCTTTAGTCACATAAAAAAAATCAATCAGTGAAGGAGCAAATTCTTCTGTCACATATCAAAAATTCAAAAGCTTCGATAGACAATTGAGAGTTGCAAACATATGCCCTATTGTATACCATAGATTCATAGGCAAAATTAATAAATTAAAGTTATACACTAATAGATTCATAAGCATATTAGTCGTATATCCAAAAATTAGAAAATGCTTGATGAGTAAGCAAACTACTCAGCAGTCCGTAATAAGGGTGGCGTCGCGGCGAGGAGGGGAGGGGAGGCCGGCCGAGGCGCAGTACAGGCGGCGGGCTATGCCGCTGGCGGCGAAGAGGGAGAATAAGAGGCGAAGGCAGTGCTCTGTGGGCTTGTGGCTGTGAAGCACGAGTAGCCGAGGACAGAGAGGGAGCGGCCGCACCGGTGGACGGAGAGGGAGCGGCCTGGTGGCGCCGATCTGCTAAGGTTGCAGCGGCCGGCAGGTGGGGTGAGTGATTGAAGAGTGAAGAAGAGTGATGAGGCGCAGCGGCGTGGATTCAGATCTGAATTCTTATGTTAGGGTTTTGAATCACTTAACTACATATATTATATATATATATATATATAAATTAAATAATTTATTTAATAAAATATATATATATATATATCGGTTCGGTTCGGTTTCCGACCGAACCATGGCCGGGAAACCGAAACCGAACCGATAACTGATCGGTTTTTAATTTTGCAAACCGAACCGAAAACCGATCCAAAAATTTAAAAACCGAACCGAACCAAAATTGATCGGTTCGATCGGTTTTTTCGGTCCGGTTCGGTTTATGCTCAGCCCTACTCATTACCCAGAAATAGGGCTGGTAAATCGGATCGGTTCGATTCGGTTAATCGGAACCGGTTAAGGACTATTTTTCTAACCGGTAATTGAACTAGTTATTGGATCACCGATTAATCGGTCCGGTTAATCGGACGGACCGATTAATCCACGATTTCTCAATTTGTCCGAATTTAACCGGTTAATTGAAGATTTGAACTCTTGACCTTTGAAAGAAAGAATAAGGTCTTATCCACTGCACCAATTCATAACTTGTGATAATTTAGAATAATTTTTTTTATAAATACTTGAAATATTAATGTATTATTTAAATTAAAGTATTAAAATATAAATTAATTAATTTAATATAAAATAAACCGATTAATCGGTTAGTGATGAACACACTAACCGATAACCGAACCGAACCGGTAAAAACCGATTTTTTCGGTTCGATTACGGTTAAAACTGGTTAGCCGGAACCGTTTTACCACCCCTACCCAGAAAAGCAATGTATTTTCTTCATTTCGCAATCTTAATTGCAATTCACATACTAATGAAAGATCCTGAGGAAGCAGCAAGAACGGGCCAAAGAGATTGAAACTAGTACAAGTCAAGAAGAGTCCCCGCAAGTCTTAGAGCAGATCCGACAGCCAGAGACTTTCCATACACAAATCCACAAGCAATGATGTTGGGGGGCAGGACTCACCGGTGAGATAGAAATAGAGAGAGTGAGAGACGGCTGAGGGGAGAAGAAAGAAGTGGTATACACCCAAATGAAGGAAAATTAGGGATATGGAAGATTTGTGATAAACAAACTTACATATTTAACCTTCCCTAAATGTCAACACAAATTTTTAATCATTTTTTATATTAAATCTTTTTTTATCTGAAACCGTTCAATCACTGAAATCATACGAACCAAATTTATTTTTTTATATATAGGAGCGCGCTTCAGTGAGCCCCTCTATTTTTCGTGAGACACTGAATACAATGAATAAGACGTATATACTGATGAACAATGGCCACAAAACAATATATACTGATGAATAACAGAATTTTAAAAATTGGTAATTAATAAAACATATAAACTAATGAACAAGGCAATATATACTGATGAACAATGCAGTATATACTGATGAATAACGAAATTTAAAATATTTCACTCTCTCCAGGATTCGAACCCTAAGAAAAAAAATTCTCCCTCTAAATACAATATCAGCCATAGGATTAATGAAATAAACGCATAAGATCGTGTTTTAGGTCTCACTAAAAATAAGGGGTCTCATTGGAGCGTTCCCCTATATATATATATATATATATATATATATATATATATATAGACAGAAAGAGAAATGTTCGATGCAGGGAGGATGCAAATGGTGATGGGGTCTATTATTTCGGACAATCAGAGTGCTTTTATCAAAGGTCGGTTCATTCTTGATAGCGTGGTAATCCTTAACGAAGCAATTGCGGAAGCAAAGAAAAAGAAGATCGGCCGTATTTTCTTCAAGATTGATTTCGCGAAAGCTTATGATTCCGTTCAATGGGATTTCCTTGATGCCTTATTCGGTCTTTTGAACTTCGATCAGAAATGGCGGAAATGGATAAAGGGATGCCTTCAGTCGGCGTCTGGCAGCGTGCTGGTTAACGGATCATCCACCGGAGATTTCAAAATGGAACGGGGACTAAGGCAGGGGGACCCGTTGTCCCCCTTCCTCTTTTTAGTCATTGCCGAAGGGTTAAATGCCCTGATGGAGAGAGCAACTGATCTCAAGCTTTTGAATCCGGCTATTGTGGGGATGGATAAAATACCGGTGTCTCATCTACAATATGCAGATGACACAATCTTTCTGTTGGCGGCGGATGAGGGGAATGTCACTTTTATTAAAAGGATCCTCCTCCTCTTCCAATTCCTTTCAGGGTTAAAGATCAATTTCGAAAAGAGTAGCTTGATGGCCGTTGGTGTTCAAAACGAGTGTTTAAGAAGATGGGCAGGTATTCTCAATTGTAAGGAGGGATCTTTTCCTTTCAATTATCTCGGTATCAACGTGGGAGGAAGGATTAATAGCAGTGTGGAATGGAGTGGTGTGGTGGAAAAAGTTAGGAGGAAAATCAGAGGATGGAAGAAGAAATCTTTATCTTTAGCAGGACGCATCGTTCTTGTGAAGTCGGTTCTTCAAGCCATCCCAGTGTTCCAACTCTCTTTTTCCTTCATTCCTAAATCGGTAATCCATGATCTCAACTCTGTTTTTGGAAAATTCTTGTGGGGGGGAGGTGATATATCGAGGTCGATTGCCTGGTTTAAATGGAAAGACTTGTGTGTTGATAAGCTTAAAGGGGGCTTGGGCTTTCGAAACATCGAATGGTTTAACAAGGTCCTGGTGTTTAAATGGGTTTGGAGATACTTGGTCGAGAGAGGGACATTATGGGTGAGGGTGATTCAATCCTTGTATGGGGAAATGTCTAGAGAGGAGGGTGGGGTGTGGAAGGTCGAGAAAAGGGGTGGGATGAAGGGTTGGTGGCTAAAAATTGTTCGATGTGCGGGGAGGGAGGAAGAAAAGTGGTTCAGTGGTAATATTCAAAGGTTTGTGGGGAATGGTAGGGAGGTTAGTTTTTGGGGTGAGATTTGGGTGGGGGATAGTCCCCTTAAGATCATTTTTCCTAGGCTTTTTAATTTGAGTCTCCTTAAAGACGGTAACGTGGAGGGGGCAGGGAAATGGACGGAGGAAGGGTGGGTGTGGGAATTCAAATGGAGAAGGGAGCTGAGGGAGAGGGAGAAGGAGATGGAAGCGGATATGAGGTCTCTCATTGGGGCTCTTTCTCCTAGCCCAGATCTTAAGGACGGCTGGAACTGGAAGAGTGCAGCGGGGGGAACCTTCTCGACTAAAGCGGCTTATGAAGAGTGCGCTAAATCGGAAGGTAAACATCCGGGAAGATACATTGAAGCTAACGCCCAATTGTGGACGGCACCGGCACCTAACAAAGCCAGAGTGACAGCTTGGAGAAGCATATGCAACAGGTTGCCAACATGTGATAATCTTATCAAAAGGAATGTTCCGATCCCAGTCGAAGAAAAGTGGTGCAATTCGTGTGTATGGAGGGAGGAAACAGGTGACCATTCCTTAATCCATTGCACGAAAGTCGATCGAGTTTGGGACCAAATCCATCAATGGATCGGAATTGATACGGCTAAACCACAAAGAGTCGAAGATCACTTCATGTCTTTTATCGGAGGACGAAGAGGTAAGAGAAACAAGAATTTTCTTAAAGGTCTTTGGATAGGCACTGTTTGGTTGATATGGAAATATAGGAATGAGAGTAGGTTTCAAAACAAGAATTGGGAGGTGCCCAATCTTGTTAAAGATATCAAAGGAAGGCTTTGGAGTTGGAACAAAACCTTTCATGTAGTTGAGTCCAATGTTTCCTTTTCAATGTGGTGCTCTAACGAGTATTCACCACTTGTTTGATGTTTTCGGTACTTCTGGTACCATCCAAGTTTATTAATGAATTTTTATTGATCAAAAAAAAAAAAAAGAATGCTAAATATTTAAAGAATAGAGAATTCGTGAAATAAAAATGAACAAATCTATAATTTTAATGAACAAATTAATGTACCAGATAAACTATATTTTGGCATGAGTTCGAATCCTGATGGTGATGAATTTTTCTCTGTTTTTACTAAATATGTCTATTTAATAGTTATGTTGATTTGTTCGTAAAATTATAGATTTATTCATGATAAACAAATATGGAACTCAACCCTATATATATGGCGCGTAGAATTTAGCTTTTTTACAACATAAAGTAACCATTATAAATTGTCGGCGACAAGAAACAAAAAATAGGTAGAATCTGAATTATTGGACTGTAAAATAAATCTATTGATATTTTAGATATTTATTGGTTGATGTTTTGGAAATAGGCAGTCATTTTCTGGTTAGATGGTTAAAAATCAATAAAATTAGACGTGAGAAATACCAGAATGATGACACAGCTGCGACTGCAATAACTCCAGATGTTGAAATAATATCCCAAACATATCATAATAAATTGACGAATTTCAACCTAAATACATTAATTTATATCTAATTCCACACTAATTAATTAATGCACAATTTGGTGACAACAGTACGCCGACATTAATTGTTCAGAATAGTTTTGTATGATTCTTTAATTACAATTTATTTCATACTTTAAATTTCTCTCCTCAATAAAAAGGACAAAAACATGCTACCTAAATCCCACTAATTTCACATTGCCTTTTCAAGTATACACATTATTTTAAATTTGACATTTTTTATAATATAGTACTTGTATAATAATAACATGCATCGCTTCACCTTTTTCTTAAAAAAAATTAAAAATGGTGCCCACATAAAAAGAAAATTCCTACTTTTTAAAGAAGCAATGAAAATAATTCTTAAAATATTTCTCAATAATGATCATGGCCCACATTAACTTTACAAAGATTAAGGGGCATAAATTAGAGCATGCTTTTCTTTTCTTTTTCCTTTTCAAGACAATTTCATTTTTGCTTTACATCATTACATGTCTTTTAAGACTAGTATTCTTTATTTAATTGTGTGTAGAGCCTGCACACCTTTGGAATTTTTCATCTGAATTAAATATTCCGAGATCACTAATATATGGAGTAATATATTCTCTCCTTTTAGCAATAATGCTATGAGATGCACATTCTAGTACGCATTTTACGCTAAATTTAAGTTATAGTTAAAATTTAAATTCATTATTATAGAATGTTTATCAATAAATTTACAGTCTCTTCTACATTTAATCACAATAACAAATATTAAAATGATTTTACTAGAGTTGTTACTTTCATGTAATAATGGTATTTTGTGTGACATGATGTGTAATACTCCCCCTATCCCGTTAATAATGACACGTTTTCCTTTTTGGGTTGCCTCGCTATGGCATGTTTCCTATTTTAGAAAAAATAAGGGAGTTATTAATGTTAATGAAATCCCTAATTAAAAGTCTAATTAAACAACTTTAAAATAAAAAAAGGGCACGCGTCTCTCTCTCTCTCGTCCGAATTGGAACCGTCTCTTGTTCACTCCATTCCACTTAATTTCATGCTCATGTCCGCCGCTCTCTCTTCTCTCGAATCTGAAACTCTAAAGTTTTTCTTTGCCTGAAATCTCTATCTCTCGTCAGCCGCCCCTCGTTTAATAAAAGTTCAAATCATTACACTAACTTTCATGCGTGAATTCGATTACATTGAATGTTTGATGACGATGTACTGTCTATTATTGAATTTTTTTTTTTGTATAGAATATATTAGTCTCTAGTTTTATGTTCATTGATCATCATTTTAAATGTAATAACGATATAAAATAAGTCATTGTAATTACAACGAAGAATAAGCTATTGTCATAATGCAATTTATAGCTATCATTAAATATATTTTTAAAAATTCAGCTAATAAAAAGAAAATTATAATTGAAACTATAAACTAAAATTTATTGGAAATTTAGACTATAAATTATAATTAACCCTCAATATTAGTACAACAAATTCACACAATACTTTTTTCAATAATTAAATTAATTTCTTTTTTGTATCTTTATCGTTCCAATACGAACAAACCAAATTTAAGTATGAATTCATCATTTTTGGTATCCTTTGGTTTCGATAATTATTAGTCTAAATCTTAGGGTTTATATTAAAGACAAAAAAGAAAAGAAGAAAAAAGAAAAAATATGCCGCCTCGTCCGCAGCAATATCTGCTGACTAATAAGTCCTCAACACGACAAAATCATGCTCCACTCCCCACACAAATTACAATTAACCTTTAATTAATCCCTTCAAAATAACCCTCATTTAACGGCTACTAACATAGATTAATTAAAAACTGGTTTAGATTTTCAGACAATGATTCTCTCTTATATGAATATCATGGTTAGTCTTCACTCCTTGGAAGTTCAAATCCCTCTCTCTCTCTCTAACAAAATGGGTTGCGTTCCTATACATCTCTTTCTCTCTCTCTATCTACTCCTCCTTACCCAAATCTGCGCCGATCAGACGGCTAAAACCTACATCATCAGAGTCGACAGCTCATCTAAGCCGTCCGTTTTCCCAACTCACTACCACTGGTACACAGCGGAGTTCACTGAGCCCGCAGCGATTCTCCACGTATACGACACCGTTTTCCACGGCTTCTCCGCCGTGCTAACTCCGTTTCAGGCCTCCACCGTCCTCAAACACCCCTCCGTCCTCACCGCATTCGAGGACCGCCGCCGGGAGCTGCACACCACGCGCTCGCCGCAGTTCCTCGGCCTCAGGAACCAGCGCGGGCTCTGGTCCGAGTCCGACTACGGCTCCGATGTCATAATCGGGATCTTCGACACTGGAATTTGGCCGGAGCGCCGCAGCTTCTCCGATCTGAACCTCGGCCCCGTGCCGAGGCGGTGGAGAGGCACGTGTGAGGCTGGAGTGAGATTCACTAAGAGGAATTGCAACAGGAAAATCGTCGGAGCTAGGTTTTTCGACAAGGGGCACCAGGCGGCGTCCGGATTTGGGGGATTTATCGGTGGAATCAACGAGACCGTCGAATTCAAGTCGCCGAGAGACGCCGATGGACACGGCACGCACACCGCCTCCACGGCGGCGGGGAGGTACGCCTTTAAAGCGAGCATGGAGGGTTACGCCGCCGGAATCGCGAAAGGAGTCGCACCGAAGGCGCGCCTCGCCGTCTACAAGGTCTGCTGGAAGAATGCAGGCTGCTTTGATTCGGATATTCTCGCGGCGTTCGACGCCGCCGTGAACGACGGCGTCGACGTGATATCGATCTCAATCGGCGGCGGAGAGGGGATCTCCTCCCCTTACTACCTCGATCCCATTGCAATCGGCGCATACGGGGCCGTTTCGAGGGGGATTTTCGTCTCCTCCTCAGCTGGCAACGACGGCCCCAACGGGATGTCAGTGACCAACCTCGCGCCGTGGCTCACCACCGTCGGTGCCGGCACAATCGACCGCGATTTCCCCGCGGACGTCATCCTCAGCGATGGCAGGAAATTCTCCGGCGTGTCCCTCTACTCCGGCGCGCCCCTCAACGGCAAAATGCACAATTTAATTTACCCGGGAAAATCAGGGGTGCTCTCCGCCTCCCTATGCATGGAGAACTCGCTCGATCCAAACGAAATCAGGGGGAAAATCGTCATCTGCGACCGTGGCAGCAGCCCCCGCGTCGCCAAGGGTTTAGTCGTGAAGAAAGCTGGCGGCGTTGGGATGATCCTCGCCAACGGCGTCTCCAACGGCGAGGGTTTAGTCGGCGACGCTCACTTAATCCCTGCTGTCGCGCTCGGCTCGGCCGAGGGCGACGCGATCAAAACCTACCTCGCGTCGAACCCGTCCGCCACCGCCACCATCTCCTTCCGTGGCACGGTGATCGGAATCAAGCCGGCGCCGGTGGTGGCCTCGTTTTCGGCCCGGGGGCCGAACGGATTAAACCCAGAGATTCTTAAACCGGATTTAATCGCCCCCGGAGTCAACATTTTAGCCGCCTGGACCGACGCAGTCGGTCCGACCGGGCTCGACTCCGACAACCGGCGGTCAGAGTTTAATATCTTATCGGGCACGTCCATGGCGTGCCCCCATGTAAGCGGCGCAGCGGCCTTGCTAAAATCCGCACATCCGGATTGGTCGCCGGCTGCGATCCGGTCGGCCATGATGACGACGGCGAGCCTCACCGACAACTCGCTCGACTGCAATGCTGGACGAGTCGAGCAAGAAACGCGCCACCCCCTACGACTTCGGCGCAGGCCACATGAATCTCGATCGCGCCATGGATCCCGGCTTGGTCTACGATATGTCGAACGTGGACTACGTGAATTTCCTCTGCGCAATTGAATATGGGCCGAAGACGATCCAGGTGATCACGCGGTCGCCGGTGCATTGCCCGGCAAGGAAGCCGGCGCCGGAGAATCTCAACTACCCTTCCATCGCGGCCCTATTTCCGAGCGGGGGAAGCCGGGTGGCGAGCAAGACGTTCTTTAGAATGGTGACGAATGTGGGGGAGGAGGCGAACGCAGTGTACAGAGTAAAGGTCGATCCGCCCAAGGGCGTGAGCGTTACCGTGAAGCCCGGGAAGCTCGTCTTCTCGGAGGGGGTGAGGAAGCTCGGCTACTTCGTCACGGTCACCATCGACGGCAAGAATCTTGTGATGGATGATTCCGGTGCGGTGTTTGGGGCTCTTTCGTGGATGGATGGGAAGCATGTGGTGAGAAGTCCCATTGTAGTTACTCAAATTGAACCTTTGTGAGAATCAAAAAGATTTTTCAATCATGTAAGAAATCTTGATGGTGGGGCGAAAGGGGAGAAGGGAGTGTTAGTGTGATGTTTAACTATTTGCTTGTAAATTTTGTTTTTCGTTTTTGTTAGTTAACTAAGTTGTTTGAGTTGAGATTAATGTTGTGATGATGTGTTTATAGGTGATATGTTTGTTTAGTGATCATGTTGTTGTCCAAGAATAGAGAGAGAAGTTCTTGTTAATGACAGAGACTTGTTTTGTTTTTTTTTCTTTTCTTGTTATGATGATATACAATCTTTTTGCATTCTAGGATATCATTATATGACTTTTGCAATGATTTTGAGGCTTTGTTCTTTTCTTTGAAATGTGAAACATATCATAATTTCTTACCAACCAAGTAGGTCGTGTGAATGGTGTTTCATCTCATTTTTTGGCTCTTTGAATGTCTGAGTTAGTAAGGGATAATTGTGCCTAAGGTATATTTTTCATCAAGTTTTGGCCTCCGCACACGAATTAAAAATTATGCCTTTAATTATACGAATTTTTGTCTATTTTAATTTTTCATACGGTTGTCCATTAGCTTCTAAATTAATATCAGATAAAAACTAATTGTGCGACAAAATTGGAACAAATGCAAGTTTGTGTATTTAGAAGTAATTAATTAAATGATGAATGTTGTCAAATAGGAGTATGAGATAAGATTTTGCAATGGAAGATTTCGACCTGAAAATGGACTATACTATGCTTTTATCCACATTGGATCTAATAATATATCTTAAGAGCTTTGGATCTCTTTTTTCTCTATAACTTACACTTTCTTTATTTTAATACTTATATTGCTTTGAGTATCTTATACTAAAGGTAAAGGTGATCATGAAATTGCTTTATCTTGGATAACTAATTTATATGACCGAAAGTTAGCAAGATGCATCTCTTACCAAGCATCATTAATTGCAAACTTAAGAGTAGCATGTGTTACACCAATAAAAACATATAGTGACATGATTTATTTGGTGGAGTGAAGATCTCTTACAAAATTCGAATTGAAATACTTTATGTCTCCTATCTAACAAAAACTAATACAAGTCAAGTTTCATTTTAGTTTAGGTTGTCTATTCCCTTTATGACATTGACATGCATTAAAATCCTCGAAGTAGTTTATAAGATGCCTAGTGAATTTGTGATCCAACATCATGATTAAGGAAGGCACTACCATTAGCTTTATAGGGGGCCAAAAGGGGGTTAAATGAGTAGTGCATTTAGGCAAAGCATTGTTGAAAAAGCACAAGTGTTTGAACAAGAAATGATTATAGTCAGCATCCAATGAATTTTATGCTTTTATAATCACTTTCTCTGGAGTTAATTATGTGTAGTTCTTAATCAAATAATACTTCCACCGTCAACTAAAAATTAGGCATAACTGCTATTTTTGGTGTTCACAAAAAATAAGGCATTTTTCATTTTAGTACATGGCCCACATATTTTCTTTAATTTTTATCTTTACAGATATCCTTTATTTACAAAAAAAAAAAAAAACATCTATAATTCAATCTCAATCACTCATTCCATATAATAGTGAGACACTTTTTTCACTACATCAAAATCATCATCCATTTTATCAAAATATGTGCCCAAAAAATGTGCTACATTTTTGAAGTATAATTTTTTTTATGTATATAGAGATAATGGATTTAGTGAAAATGAATATCTTCCGTGAGGAATAAAAATATATCAATAAATCAATGAACTCGATATGAACAAATCAACGTAATATATGAATAACGTGTTCATCTAATATGATTATCCATGTATTACATCGATTTGTTCATATATGATTGATGAATTTGTTAATGTGTAATTCTCCAAATAACGAAGTTAACAAAGAGCAGAACAACCATATACTCATATGTATAGCTACGTACATACAGATGCTAATCGTTTGTCACATGATACTTCCATCTAAAATCACACTATCAAATGTTACATTTTCTTTATGAATGAACAAGGTGATTTTAAAGATCTTACAATCGTCGACTCGATACGAAGTTAAGTGATTTTAAAGATCTTACGATCGTCGACTCGATACGAAGTTAAGTTGATCTAGCATTTATGTATACTAATCTTCAATACTTGTGGTACTAAATATGAGATTAAGTGATATTTGATATACCCGATTGTAATATAACATTATTTGTGGCCATAATAAGACAATTTAATAATAGGGATTGGACCATATGCTTAATATGCAGCTGACATGATCTTACCTACTAAAAGCCATTTAGATTCTAGCTAAGCTTGAATCAAAAAGGCATTTTCACCAAATGAAACTAAACAAAATTACAATGTGATTAGTAAGGCCAATTATACATAATCATGTCACCTTAGAGCATCCACAGCGCAGCTGTGGAGACCCGGTTCGACGCGGTGCGAGGGAGGAGGCTGTGCGCTGGAGACCTGGGCAAGGTTGAGGCTGCGTCTTAGCGGTGACACGGGTCGATGGCCGAATTTGTTGAATTCGTGCGCTACACGCGCAAAGCAATAGAAAAAATAATGAATTGGGGATTAAATGGCGAAGGAAATTTGGGGAAGAAGCAGGCGTGGGGAAGTCAAATAAAGGCAGAGGGTGTGTGGGCGGGTTTGGGTTTTTTACTTGTTTTTTTTTTTTTAACTTTTAAAATTATTTTTTCTTTTGAATTCTTTAAGTTTTTTTTTACCAAATTTTAATTATTGTAATATTTTAATTTTAATAAAATATGAATTTTAAAAATAAAAGTGTAGAAATGTGAATTTTGTGAAAATGAGGATCTAAGCATCCACCTAAGACACAATACATTGGAGAGGGGTGTGTCTTAGGTGGGGCCCACTCCTAAGACACCCCTCTAAGCAACAAGCATTGCGGATGCTCTTACTCTCTTTGTATGACTTTACCTACCAAATATATATATCTTTCATGCTAGAGTGTTGCCCATCTATTTGGAATGCACTTCTAGCAATTAAAAAATCAAACATGTGTGATGTGTGACAGAGTTATGGATGATCGTTTTATTATGAGATGAATTGATTTATTAATTTAAATTCATATTTAGTGACATGTTTATAATTATAAGTTAGCATAATTCAAAATATATAACTGAAATATGGATTTGGATTTGAATTTCGACCAGTCTCATGAATTCATGGTGAAACGGTCTCACACATTTTTTTTGTATATTTAATTGATATCCACCCAAATTTTATTTAATTACTAGTCGAATACGTTATAAATATAATTTTTTTTCAAGCTCTCAGAACTTGCAAAATAGTATATTTGACTCAAATTGATTAAATCATACCATATACACAAATAGAGTTGCGTTATTATACAAACCAAATTTATTATATGAATCTCTTTGAATTACTCTATCCGTCCCACGATTCTTGACACGTTTGGTTTTGGCACGAGAATTAAGGAATTGTAGATTAGTGTTTTAAATGTATAGTTAATAAAATATAAAAGTGATAAAGTGATAAAGTAGGAAATATAATGTAATAAAAGTGATAAAGTATGAGATAAAAGGTAATAATATGTGTCAAAATTCGTGGAACGACCCAAAAAAGAATACGTATCAAGATTCGTGGTATGGGGAGTAACTGAAACATTAAGATTTCATTTTGAAAATGATTTATTCAAAAAAAAAAATGAAATGTTCACCAAATTAGAATCATAGACCATGAATTCATTCAATAAAAATGATAAATCCATCGTCAATTTTCGCGATCTAAATCCTGATAATGCTTCATATTTTACGCGTTGTATATTTCGACTCATTTGAATCACTCTGTATTTAGAGGCTAATGGTAACCTGATAAGCTGAAAATTTGTTTAATAAAATAAATATTTTATTTTGGGACTTTGCCTTAAATCAGTTAATATTAAATTGGGGATTGGGCTTCTGAGTGTCAACATCAATTATTTGAGCCCAATGGCAGGAAATTTTATGGGCTTTATAATGGCCCGAATCTTTAAGTTTGGGCTATTAATGGGCCACCTCTAATATTATTATTCGGCCCTTTTCATTTAGCATACCATTGTAGAATTTATTAATCTAATGAGATTTATTATAGAAACAAAAACTATCATAATATGATGAATCCTAATCAATGTTTTATTATTAAAAATTGAAGTTTAAAAAATTACATATCCTAATTATTAAATAATCAATCCAAAGCCACCTATTAACTAATGTAATTGAAATACTCCATGTTAAAAAATAATTACACACCCTAGTGAAGCACAATAAAATGGAACATGAAATCTCGAGTGTGTATAATTATAAACACCATGTTGTGATGACGCAAAATGTACAAAACTACCTACCTGATTAGATATTATTTTAAACTAAAAAAGAAATCAGATACTATTAGTTTTTATTTATTAAAAAAATATTAAACCTTGAGATTCGGCTGGTCAAATGTTTACAAACTCCCAAGAGAAATATTTTATTTCTGACAGATATGTTGGTTTACTTTTTTGATAGGGTAAATACATAAGCGAACGGTTTGCTCTACACTAAATATTTAATACTCACAAGAAGATTGTATATTATTATTATTTTTATTTAATCATAAAAATTATGTGTTTTTCTTAAATAAGAATTTTATTTATATCCATATTCAATATTTATTTATTTTTTATTTGGGGGAGTTGGGGAGGGGGAGCAGTGAGGTTTGAACCTGAGACCTCACTGTTCACACACAGGAGGTCGCACCGCTTGGTGTCCCCTTGGGGACATATTCAATATTTATAAAATACTCATCATTTACTTTTTATAATTTAGTGAATCAAATACTATCTTTTGTCGAACCCTTCAACACTAAAATAACATTTTCAACTATTTTATTAAAATTCGTGCTTTTCACTTCACCACAAACTTTTTGTGAACGGAGGGAGTATTTTTTATACATCCACAATAAATATAATTTCGTCTCTCACTTTCTTGTTACTTTGTTACATATGAAAATAATAACTATTTAGATAAAATAAGCCTAGATAAAAAGTAGTTAAATACACAAAAACAAAATTTTAAAATTTTGAGTTCATAATAATAAAAAAATTAATCCATCTTATTGTTTTGTTCATATTTTATATAGAGTTAATATATAAAAGTATCCACTTTCATATTGTAAAACTAAAATCTAGCCTATGAAATAAAAACATTAAAATATGGCCAGTTTTTGTGTAAAAGTACAAAATTACCCCCCACTTAAAAATTGTAAAAAATGGCCGGTCACAATTCACACCACACCTTCAATCCTCTCTCTCTCCCTCTCCCTCTCGCCACTCGTCCGCCGCGCCGCGCGGCCACTCAATCTCCGGCAGCACCGCACAGCCACCACCACCGCGACGCACAACACCTTTTTCTCATCTCCTCCGGCGACCACAACTCCTGCTACAGCCGCCGCCCTCAACAACTCTCCCTCTCTGCTCGAGCTCCGGCGCCTGAGCCCTAGCTCCCCCAAATCCAGACGTCCTCACCCCTACCCTTATCTCTCTCCGGCGAAGAGAAGCCAGATCCGCCGGCCATCCAGATTCAGGCAGATCTCTCTCTCTCGACAGATCTCTCTCTCAATTCGACAGATCTCTCTCGATAGATTCTTTCTAATTTTCTAGTTTCTCTCTGTGTTGGTGGAGGTTTTGGTGGTGGACCAGACCTAGTCACGTTCTTCCAATTTAGGGTTTCTGCGACCGTGCCTTCATCGAGATCGAGGATCTGTAGACCGGAAAAGTCGGTGGCACCGCCGACGGCGAGGGAGGGGGAGAGCGCCAGCAACGAATCGACGACCATGAATTGGGTGAGAATCGTGGATTTTCGCCGCAACGACCAATCAAATGAGGTGATTTTGCTGCCGTGGGCGACGTGGAGCGAGCCGTAGGGCGTGGTGGCGATCGCCGACGGCGAATCGCGGCCGCTGAGCGGCAGGATTAGGGATTTCTCGAGGTTGAAGACGTCGAATTGGGCAGGGTTTGATTGGGAGTTGATGAGGAGATTCTCGATGCATAGCGGCAGCAGCGCCGCTCAGAGACGGCACATTTTTCCAGGCAAAAAAAATCCTAGTTACATATCTGAATAATTTTGGGGATTTTTGTCTTAATTCCTTGAAAAAAACTTTAGATCTGAGACGTTTGTGAATGATTTTCGTTCTGAGATTGTTGATTTGGAGATTGAATGCTGAGATTGTTGATTCGAAGGAATTGTTGTATTTTGATTGTAGATTGAATTGATTCGGATAATATTTTGTTGTATTTTGATTGTTGATTTAGAGGAATTGATGTATTTTGATGGTAGATTGAGTTGTTGTATTTTGGTGTTGTACAACAATTTGATTGAGCTGTATAATTATTTTTTTAAGGGAAAAGGTGCAGATTGGCCCCCGAAGTAGTAGCCCCTATAGCGTATAACCCCTCTTACTCACTGTGTGTGCAACTAAACCCCTGAACTCCGAGAAAATGGTGCAAATTCCCCCCTCTGACCTAACGCCGTTAAGTGTCCGTTAACGTTTGGGTTTAATTGCACCCTCTACTTCAGGGGTGGATCTGCACCTTAATTTTTTTTAATTTTTTTTTAATTTCAACAACCCACCTCCGGCATCAACTTAACCGCCCCCCGTACTCATCGGCTCCAACTTACACTTTGTCAGCTCGCACACGCTCAATCTCTTGATCGTCGACTGCTTACCGCCGACATGCAGCAGCATCACCAACTCCAGATGTGGACCTGGATCGAATCCTGCTTGGTCCAAATCCATATCCGTATTTTTTTACTTAGGTCAGGATCTTGTCCAAATCCATTAGGTCTAAAAAAACGAGATTCGTGTCCACATCCATTAGATTCACAGGGTCTCGAGTCCTGACTCGGATCCATTCTTTTTTCTTTTATAAAATAAATTTACAAATATTAAATTAACCAAAAATAAAATCATAATTATTATCTAGAGTTTTAATAATTATTCAAAAATAAATAAATAAAATTTAAATATATATTATATAGATAAATATATACACAAGTAATATCATAAGATAAGCCTAAAAGGTTAAGGTGTTGGAGGAGATGCTGTTGTGCGGGGCGGTGAAGAAGCTGGTGGCGTTGCTGCATGTAAGCGGTGGGCAGTCGACAACCAAGAGATTGGGCGCGTGCGAGCTGACAATGTGCAAGTCAGAATCGATGAGTATGGGGGTGGTTAAATTGATGCCGGAGGTGGGTTGCTGAAATTATAAATAAAATAAAATAAAAAATTATGGTGCAGATCCACCCCTGAAGTAGAGGGTGCAATTAAACCCAAACGTTAACGGACACTTAACGGCGTTAGGTCAGAGGGGGAATTTGCACCCTTTTCTCGGAGTTCAGGGGTTTAGTTGCACACACAGTGAGTAAGAGGGGTTATACGCTATAAGGGCTACTACTTCGGGGGCCAATCTGCACCTTTTCCCTTTTTTTAATGTTCTTAAATTCACAACCAAATTTATGAATTCACAATTTAATGTTCTTGAATTCACGACCACATTTATGAATTCACAACTAGATTTAAGAATTCACAACCAGGTCGATGAATTAATAACTTAATGTTCTTGAATTCACAACTAGCTCGATGAATTCACAACTTAATATTCTTGAATTTACAACCAAATCTATAAATTCACAATTAAAATAAATTACAGTTTTAATTGTGAATTCAAACTTTAAAAACTCAAATTCACAACTACTTAAATTCACAACCAAAATAAATTCTAGTTGTGAATTCGACTGATTGTGAATTCACAACCAACATAAATCTGGTTGTGAATTAAATTTTGGTTGTGAATTCACAACCAAAAAATTCTAATTGTGAATTAAATTTTGGTTGTGAATTCGACTGGTTGTAAATTAAATTTTGACTGTGAATTCGACTAGTTGTGAATTCACAAACAAAAAATTCTGGTTGTGAATTCTCAATTCACAACCAGTGTGAATTCACAACCAAAAAATTTTGGTTGTGAATTCACACTGGTTGTGAATTGCGGGATTGTTTAAAGGGGTGATGTAAAGTGGACATTTTTTTAATTTTTAATGTGGAAGGGTATTTTGGTAACAGTGGCCATTTTTTAATATTTTTATCTTAATGGACAATTTTTAATTTTACAATATAAAAGTGGCCATTTTAAAAATCAACTATATATATATAGGGAGAGGTTCAAGAAAGAACCATAAATAAAAGAAGACCGGAGAATCATTTTCAGCCATTCGATCATCAAGATCTACGGTGGATGCATCATCTTGTTGGATGAATGCAGATCCTAGGTTCGAATCCTGAAGGGAGCATTTTTTTTTAATTTTTTTAGTGCATTAATTTTAACAGCGAATGCATTAATTTTTACAGTGGATGCATTAGATTTGATGGTTCTCCCGTTCTCACAAATAATGTAGTTCTCTCTAGAACCACACCCTATATATATATATATATATATATATATATATATATATATATATATATATATATATAAAAGAGTGGATTTTTAAAATGGCCACTTTTATATTGTAAAATTAAAAATTGTCCATTTATTATTTATTCAAAACAAAAAAATTTAATTAATTTTACTATTTTATCCACATTGTAGCTATCTTTGTAATTCTTTGTATTTTACAAAATTATAATTTTTATACACACACATAGTAAAATTAATTAATTTTTTTTGTTTTGAATAAATAATAATAAAAATTTAATGTATTTGACCTTTTATGTCTAAATATATTTTGTCGAAATAGCATCTATTATTTATTTACTCAATTTTCAATGGTTTCCATTATCTAAATACAAGTCAATAATAATAATAATAATAATAATAATAATAATAATAATAATAATAATAATAATAATAATAATAATAAATTCTTTATTTTTCTATTACCGAATGACCTAAACGGTACAAATTGTTTTAAATTAAATATCTACCGACGTGTGGATAAATATATATATGTATATTTAAAAAAAATCTCAAAAACAAACAAATTAGTAAACCGTTAACAGTTACCTTTTACAGCTTACCGCCGCGGCAGCAACGCGGCTTCTGCGTCTCTTGCTTCGTGTCACAGTCTTCACACTTTCTCCCTCTCCTTCAACCGACATCGCCATTTCTTTCCTTAATTGCTAAGATCTTCCAAAAATATCACACCATATCATCACCTCAATTTCAAGATATCCCAACTATGTCTTCAAACACTCCTAAATCTCTCTATCCAGAAGTTCCCCTAACCAACCCAGAATCCAACTCTCCATTCATCCCCAATAACTCTTCTTCATCCTCTTCCATGTATCCGACAATCCAGATGAATGAATTAGCTGAGAATCTGTTTCCTGAGACCGACGAAGAAGAAATCCCCAAAAGAGGGGCGCCGAATCAACCCGAATTCGAGTCGTTCGAGCAAGTTCTCGTCACGATTCCGGGCGCGATCGTGCACTTGATCGACAAGCACCGCAGCGTGGAGCTGGCGAGCGGCGATTTCGAGGTGGTGCAGCTCCTGCAGGGCGGCAACGCGGTGGCGGCGCTGGCGCGCATCGGGGAGGAGATCCAGTGGCCGCTCGCGCGGGACGAGGCGGCGGTGAAGCTCGACGACTCGCACTACTTCTTCAGCCTCAGAGTCCCCGCCTCCGCCGACGGCGGCAACGGCGACGATTTGCTGAATTACGGATTGACGATTGCCGCGAAGGGGCAGGAGGGAAAGGTGAGGGAGCTGGACGCGGTGCTGGAGAAGTTCAGCGCGTTCAAGGTGGAGGAGGCGGCGGCGGGGGTGGAGCAGGGGTGGTGGGGGGCGGTGACGAGGGGGGTGTCGCCGGAGGAGATGAAGGGGGAGAAAAAGGAGGAGGTGGAGAAGAGCGCCACCGCGTATTGGACCACGCTGGCGCCGAATGTGGAGGAGTACAGCGGGAGCGTGGCGAAGATGATCGCGGCGGGGTCGGGGCAGCTGGTGAGGGGGATTTTGTGGTGTGGGGATGTCACTGTGGATAGGCTTAAATGGGGGAATGAGTTCTTGACTAAGAGGATGGGGAAGGGCTGCAGCTCTGAAATTAGCCCTCAGGCTATGAGGAGGTTGAAGAGGTAGTTTTTTTTTTTTTTTAGTCTTTAAATTTGTTGAAAAAGATTTGTTTTTCAAGATTGAGTTTTTGTGTGTGATGGCTTGCATTCACTTCTTGGTATGTTTGTTGTATCTAATATGGCTGATTTGATTTTGATTTTCTTTTTTGCCAATTTTTAAATTTGTTGAATAGGGTTTGTTTTTTTATGGTTGCATTCACTTCTTGGTATGTTTGTGGTGTATCCAAATGGGTAATTTGAGAGCTTCATTTTCTTGGATTGCAAATTTGTTGAATGGGTAGTGTAGTGAGAGCTTCATCTTGTGTTAGTTATGGTACTGGTACTAATGCTGTATGTACAAGTGTGTTTTGCGTGGTGATGGAGAATGACACTGGAGTGTTTTATTTATTAGTTTATTTTAACTATTAAGCCTTTTATTTATGTTGCATCAGTTTATGGGCTTTTAGTCTATATATAGATGTTTGTTTCAACTTCTCCGGTGTATTCTAGAAATTCTTGAATCAATGGAATATGAGTCTTACCCATGTCTTGACCATGTACGGTTGCAATTCTGGCAGGGTGAAGCAGATGACGAAGAGGTCGGAGAAAGTGGCGACGGGGCTGCTCTCCGGGGTATTGAAGGTCTCTGGTTTCTTCACAAGCTCAGTTGTGAATTCTAAGGTGGGCCAGAAGTTCTTCAGCCTACTTCCCGGAGAGATCATCCTTGCTTCCTTGGATGGATTCAGTATGTTTAATCTCTCTCACTTTTCATATCTATCTATCTATCTATCTCTCTGAGAGAAAGAGAGAGACTTGTCATTTGGAATGTGTTATATAAATTACACTTTTCAGCCCCCACCTGGCTCCTCTATATTGTTTGATGCTTTTTGGGGAAGTGGAAGTTATTGTTAACTCAAACCTTTTTGGTGTGTGATCACAGATAAAGTGTTTGATGCCGTTGAGGTTTCTGGGAGGAATGTGATGTCGACTACATCAGTGGTTACAACGAAGCTCGTCTCGCAAAAGTAAAACTTTTACAGTCTTAAGATAATAGATTGTGTTGCAGAGAACTTAGAACTTTCATGATTAGTAAGATAGAGTACATGATTTGAGTTTTTTTTTTTTATTTTTTTTGTAGATATGGAGAGCAAGCGGGGGAAGCAACAAACAACGGGATGGGGGCTGCAGGTCACGCCATTGGCACAGCGTGGGCCGTGTTCAAATTGAGGAAGGCTCTCAACCCGAAAAGCGCGTTTAGACCTACGGCCTTCGTCAAGGCTGCTGCCAAGGCCAATGCTGGTAAGTTGAAGGATGAACAGAAGAAATGATCGTTTTTGGGCAAATCAACTTGCACAAAGCCTTTTGTAGTTTGTGGTTAGAAGATAAAACGTGTTATGTTTGCTTGAGATGTCGTTTTATCCCTCTCTCTCTCAGTCCCGGATTTTGAAAATTGTTTGGGCATTGTTTTATATATATGATGTGGTTTTACATTACAATGGACTCATCTTTCTCATCATGGATCTTGCTCTGGAAATTGAATTATAAAAGGGAAAATTGCACCTAAATACACAAACTTTGCCGAAAATTCATTTTTGACGCGATTCCAGGATTTTACATTTTAATACACCAATTTAAGAAGTTGTTCAATTTTGACACAATTTTGAATTCCAGCGAGCGGGATATTGACGTGGCGGCCGGAATCGCCACGTCATCACCACGTCACACACACACACACACTCCACCCTCTCTCTCTCACACCCTACTCTCTCTCTCTCTACACGTCAGCTTCCCCCCACCCCCCGATCGGACCCTCCCCCTTCTCCCACCGCGTCGGACCCTTTTTCTTCCCCCACCACCCGCCGCCACTTCCCCCACAACCGCCGAGCCCATCGTCAGAGTACCGAATCGGGGTCATGGTCCTCAGAAATGCGTTGTCGGAGTACTGAATTGGGGAATTGCAGAGGTGAATTCGGGTTTTGGGTTTTGGATTTGAGGAGAAATCGAGCCCTAATCCCTTGTCGATTTTGTTGGCGGGGAAGGGCGGTGGAGGGAGAGATTCGTGGGGAGTGCGGTGGTGGGGAAGGCGGTGGAGGAAGGGGTGTGGTGGTGGGGAAGAGCAGGGGCGGCGGATCTGTGATGGTGGTGGGGAAAGGCGGTGGAGGAAGAGGTGTGGTGGTGGGGAAGAGCAGGGGCGACGGATCTGTGATGGTGGTGGGGAAAGGCGGTGGAGGAAGAGGTGTGGTGGTGGGGGAGAGCAGGGGCGGCGGTGGAAGAGGCGGTGAGAGAGAGTGATGGTGGTGGGGGAAGCCGGTGAGGGAAGTGGCGGCGGGTGCGACGCGGTTCTGGGAGGGGGAAGTGGCTGACGGCGGGAAGGAGGGTTTGCGGCTGGGGGCTCGACGGCGGCGGTGCGACGCGGTTCTGGGGGAGGGGGAGGGTCCGACCGGGGGAGGGGGGTTGGGGGGAAGCTGACGTGTGGAGAGAGAGAGAGTGGGGTGTGTGTGTGTGTGTGTGACGTGGCGATTCCGGCTGCCACGTCAATATCCCGGTCGCCGGAATTCAAAATTGCGTCAAAATTGAACAACTTCTTAAATTGGTGTATTAAAATGTAAAATCCTGGAATCGCGTCAAAAATGGATTTTCGGCAAAGTTTGTGTATTAAGGTGCAATTTTCCCATTATAAAATTTGATCTTGCTGTGAATTTAATCGATGTTGGAAAAGATGGTGATAGTTAAAAATCTCTCACCCTCTCTCATTTGTGCACCGACAAATACAGATGAAAAAAAAAGAAAAAGAAAAAAAAAAAAAAAAAAACAGATGGAAATAAGTGCCAAAATCATCGGGGTAAATGAAAACAAGTCCAAAAGGTAGGTAACGATCAATAAAATCAGAAGTTAAGTTAACTAGGGGGCTTAGCCCACTGGCCACCGGGTCCTCACTTAAGTGAAGTGACCCGGGTTCGACCCCTCTTGGGAGCGAATTGGAGATTGGGGAGATATAAGGTGGATTTTGGTGAATGGAGAGATAAGGTGGTTCTTGGAGTGGATGGGGGAACTAACTACTAATATCTAAAATGACTTTGCCCGATCAAAAAAAAAAAAAAAATCAGAAGTTAAGTGAAATAGGAGGGGTTTGATATTGGCTAATACATTATATTAGCTAATTTAGTACAGATCAGTCTAGTATTTGGTAATAATGCGGATGACCCGGTTTAATCCCACGATCGAGTATTATTAATCCAGATATCTGGATTAATAATACCACCTACCCCCTAGGATTAACTTAAACCGGGATATTCTCTATTTAGCCATAATAGCAAATACCAACTCAGTATTAATAATCTATCATTATCCACGCTAAATATCCTGGTTACAAATTATCCTACATAATCATTTACTGAAAACCAAACGAAATGTCCACGAAATGATAAATAAATAATAAGGTAGAAAAAAAATGAACTAAATATACATATACATGCTCTTACCATTCACCAAAAAATAGGCATGAAGGGGAATCATACGAATTTTAATAAAAGTGATTGAGTTTAGAGATGGACTTACGTGAGCGCATGGAGTGAGCGCGCATGGTGTGAGCGCGGGTCTGGGTCACGACCCGACCCGGATCCGGCTCCACCTTAAATATTAAAAAAAAAAATATAACCGATTTTAATATATTATATAAAACTGTTAAAGCATTGAATATCAAGAGAGCCCTTAGCTCAGTTGGTTTAGGCTCCACAGCTTATGCAAGCTAGACCTGGGTTCGAAACCCACTAGGAGCGAAATTTTGGGCTTCATTTCATTTATTTTGTTATTTCTTTTAATACTTGTAGTTTCTTTCTTTTAAGTATATAGTTTCATTTATTTTGTTATTTCTTTTAATACTTGTAGTTTCTTTCTTTTAAGTATATAGTTTCTTTTTTTTTGTAGTTTCAAAATAATACTTGTAGTTTCTTTCTTTTAAGTATGTAGTTTCTTTCTTTTAAGTATGTAATTTCTTTATTAAAATAATACTTGTAGTTTTTTTTTTTGTAGTTTATTAAAGTAATACTTGTAGTTTTTGTTTTTTTTTGTAGTTTCTTTCTTTTTTTGTAGTTTCTTTCTTTTAAATATAGTTTTTTGTAGTTTTTTTCTTTTAAATATGTAATTTTTTTATTAAAATAATACTTGTAGTTTCTTTCTTTTAAGTATGTAGTTTCTTTATTTTAAATATGTAATTTATTTATTAAAATAATACTTGTAGTTTCTTTCTTTTAAGTATGTAGTTTTTTTTTTGTAGTTTCTTTCTTTGTTCAATATTAAAGGTTTCATTTAGTTTGAAAAATAGTATCATTTGTTCTATATTAAAGGTTTCATTTAGTAAGAAAAATAGTATCATTTGTTCTTTTATTCTATATTAAAGGTTTCATTTAGTAAGAAAAATAGTATCATTTGTTCCACAATATTTCAAATGACACTTACATGTAAATGACATTATACTAAACCCTAAACCCTAAACCCTAAACATTATGACACTATCAAATGACACTATGACAGTTCAAATGACACTACGAGATTTCAAATGAAACTTCAACAATTAAAATGACACTATAAGATTTCAAATGTTACTATGACATTTCAAAGACACTTCGAATGACGCTATGACATTTCAAATGACACTATGACATTTCAAATGACATTATAACAATTCAAAATGACACTATAACATTTCAAATGACACTACAAGATTTAAAAATAACACTATGACATTCAAATGACACTACAAGATTTTAAATGACACTATGACATTTCCAATGACACTACAAGATTTCAAAGACATTACAAGATTTCAAATGACACTTCAACAATTTAAATGACACTAGAAGATTTCAAATGATACTACAAGATTTTAAATGACACTATGACATTTCAAATGACATTATTCCATTTCAAATGACACTTCAACAATTCAAATGACACTACAAGATTTCAAATGACACTATGACATTTCAAATGAAACTTCAAAAATTGAATGACACTACGAGATTTCAAATAACACTATGACATTTCAAATGACACTACAAGATTTCAAATGACACTATGACATTTCAAATAAAATTTCAACAATTGAAATGACACTACAAGATTTCAAAAGACACTATAACATATCAAAATGACACTACAAGATTTCAAATGACACTATGAGATTTCAACTGACACTTCGAATGACATACAAATGACACTATAAGATTTCAAATGACACTATGAGATTATAAATGACACTATAAGATTTCGAATGACACTATAACATTTCAAATTGCACTATAACATTTCGAATGACACTATAACATTTCAAATGACACTATAAGATTTCAAATGACACAATAATATTTCAAATGTTATTGTGTCATTTCAAATGTTATAGTGTCATTTGAAATCTAGTATTGTCATTCGAAATGTCTTAAACATCATTCTAAATCTTAAAGTGTAATTTCAAATCTTATAGTGTCTTTTCAAATGTTAAAGTGTCTTTTGAAATCTTGTAGTGTCATTCTAAATCTTAAAGTGTCATTTCAAATATTATAGTGTATTTTGAAATGTTATAGTGTCATTTGAAATATAATAGTGTCATTTGATATTTTATAGTTTCTTTTGAAATGTTAAAGTGTCATTTGAAATATTATAGTGTCATTTAGAATATTGTAGTATCATTTCAAATGTTATTGTGTCATTTGAAATCTAGTAGTGTTATTCAAATTTTTAAAGTGTCATTAGAAATCTTGTAGTGTTATTCAAAATATTAATGTGTCATTTCAAATGTTATAGTGTCTTTTGTAATGTTAAAGTGACATTTGAAATATTGTAGTGTCATTTTTATGTTGGAGTAGTGTCTTTGAAATGTTAAACAATCATTTGAAATCTTGTAGTGTCATTCGAAATGGCTAAGTGTCATTCTAAATCTTAAAGTGTTATTTCAAATGTCATTTAAAATGTTATAGTGTCAATTTCTAAATCACTTAATGTCAATTCAATGTATTAATAGTGTCACTTGGCAAGTAGTGTCATTTATATTTACGAATAGTGTCAATTATAGAAAATGTCATTTACAACGTTATAGTGTCAATTATTATAAGTAGTTTCATTTCTATATCCAAATAGTATCACTTAACAAGTAACATAGTTTCATTTTGAATAAATGATAGTGTCATTCTTATAAGTAGTGTCATTTCAAAAGCACATAATGTTAATTCGATGTATTAATAATATCACTTGACAAATAGTGTCATTTATATTTTCGATAAGTGCTAATTTAGAAAATTTCATTTACAAGGTTATATTAATAAAAGATACATATATTTAGATTACAAATGACATTTTAAACAAATCTAAATGACACTATTTTTTTTAGTAAAAGTCATTATTTTTCTTAGTAAAAGACAATATCTGCATTAATAAAAGACACTATCATTATCCCAGATATTGTCAAGGTATAAACAATGCTGCTTAATTATTCTGCTAAATTTTACAACAGCAAAATGTAACTAATCATACTTATACAGCCAGACATAGCAGCACCCGGGGTCGAAATCCTAGCAGCATTTTCACCTCTAGCTTCGCCCTCTGACAGCGATAAAGATCACAGATCGGTTAAGTACAGTGTGCGTATTATCAGGAACATTGATGTCTTGCCCACATGTTTCAGGAGCAGCTGCTTATGTGAAGTCATTCCATCCTAATTGGTCACCTTCTGCTATCAAATTAGCCCTCATGACTGCTGGTAATGTCAACTCTCTTCTCCTGCAGTCTTTGAAATCTTGTTTCTCGCCATGACTTTTATGCATAGCTTGGAAAATGGATTCCCATAGGGATTCCGAAGCAGAATTTTCCTACGGGGCAGGGCTCGTTGATCCAGTCAAAGCTGTCAATCCTGGCCTAGTCTACGAGACATCTCCACAAGATTACATCAAAATGCTTTGCAGTTTGGGGGATGATGCTGCACTGCTCACAAAAATGTTTCGAGGAAATGTCAGCTGTCAAGCCGGAGAGATTCAATTACCCTTCAATGACTAGTCGTATCAATGCTGGTAAAGGTGATCGAGTTGTGACATTTTCAGAGAGAACCACAAGAACAGCTAAGAATGTAGGACCAACGTACAAGGCTGCAACGAGCAGTGGTCCAGACAATAAGATCGTGGTGAAGCCTAGCATCCTTGCGTTTGGAGCATTGTACGAAAAGAAATCATTTGAAGTGGTGATAAGTGGGAAGATTAAAGGGAAAATGATGTCAGCTTCACTGTAATGGTCTGATGCATTATTCTGTATGCCGATGATCTATAGCTCCATGATGCAGACCTGTTTTCAAAGGAATTTCTAAGGAATATACATGTAAAACTGCAATGATTATAATTCTCTGCTTCAATAAAATAAACATTTTCATAGTGGTGTACCACAAAACAAATAATGTTGGGAGAAAGCTCACCAGTGAGAGCCCTTCTCCTTCGTGTCCAACGGCAAGAAAAGTCTTTGATAATCCAGGCACCGGTCCAATAACTGGTTTTCCTCCGGGCACTGCGAAAAATGGCATATGTAAAATATCACAAGACAACTAGCCATAAATCTCGTGATCCCCACGACTCACCCAACTGATTCCATACATTCCATACCAAGCAGGTGAAATTAAACCTCTAAAATTAAAGATTCAATTACAGTCTAAGAACGTCATACCCACCAATTACAGACAGAAAAGCAAGAGAGATTGAGAGAGAGAACAGAGGGCAGAGGAAATCGAGTGTGTGAGAGAGAGAGGGTCACCTGGTCAGGCGGTGGCGAGACTCGCTGGATTTCAGAAAGAGAGAGGCGGCCGAATTTAAAAGAGAGTTAGGGCTCGATTTGAGATGTAGGTGTTCCACAAAGGAGAGATGAAAAGAGAGAGAGGCTCTGCAGAGACGGAGCAACGCCTCACGGGCGGCGACGGTTGGAGGGGACGCGGCTGGAGAGATATAGGGTGTAGCGAGACTCGACGACCAACGATTAGAGCTAGCGGCGACGTCAGCGAATGGAGCTTGAGAAGGCAGATCTGGACTTCGTCGAAGAGGACGGAGCTGAGGGCGGCGGTGGCTACGTCTTCGGCGATGGGAGTTTGAGGGAAAAGAGAGAGAAAGCAGTGGAGCTTTCGAGAGAGAGAAAGCCAGATAAGTCAACAGATCCACTTTTTGTCCGGCCCGGCCCGGCCCAGCCCGCGCGCGTTCCGTGAGCGCAAGATTTGAACTGCGCTCATATAAGTTTTTGTGTTGAGTTTATTATGAGTAAAGAAAAAATGACATCTTAAAATTAGTGGTTTAATGAATAATGGGGATAAAAATAATGGGAAGTATGGAAAAATATCTAAATAAGTTGGTAGATTAAAGGTAATATATTGTGAGATAGAGTCTATAAATAACATATGAGTTTATTATGAGTGAAAAAAAAAAAAGACATCTTAAAGTTAGTGGTTTAGTGAATAATGGAGATAATAAGTGGTGGGGCCAAATGTGGTCAAATATATAAATAAATTGGTAGATTGAAGGTAATATATTGTGGGGTAGTGTTCATAAGTAAAATATGAGTATTTTTTATGGCCATCTAAGAAAGAAAAATTATGACTATTTTTTATTGATGGAGTCACAAAAAAAGTATACAGGAAGATATTCAAATAAATTTTTTTAAATAAAATGAAAATAGAGAATCATTCTTAGAGTTGGCAATGGATATTGGACCCGGTCCAAATCCGTGGATCCACATCCTTTTTTAAGGATCAAGATCTCAATTTTTTGGACCTGACGGATCCGGGCCGGATCTGGATCTCAATTTATAAAACGGATTTTGATCTGGATCTTGAAATTTTAGATTCAGATTCGGCCCGTGGATCCGTTTTTTATATATATATATTTTTTTATATTTTACTCCCTCTGTCCCGTTAAAAGCGGTCACGTTCTTTTCAGCACAGAGATAAAGAAAGGGATTGTTATGTTTTAATTAAGTGTTGTCCACCAAAATTAAAGAGTTAATTAAGTCTTCTTTTCACTACATCTGTTCCATTTTCTGGTCGACGGCGTCGCCGGCGACTCAGATCGCAAATCGCGAACCAGATCCCACAAGAAATGAAGCAAACCAGATCGCAAATTGCAAACCAGCTCAAATCTTGGAAAAAATTTCAAGAAATGAAGCAAATCTCAAACTAGAAATGAATTGAGGCTAAAAAATAAAGCTAGAAAATCATATTCCCAAACCATATCACAAATCGATACCTACCGCCACCACCAAATCAGCGACAAATAGATGCCGCCGTCCCAGTGGTAAGGCCGCCCTCCATGACCCCGCGATCTGGCGACTTGCTCCGATGGGTGGTTGCCTACTGCAACTGTCGCGGTCGACTCACTCGACCGAAGCTAAAATTCAGAGTTGCTACAAACCGAAGCCATGGATTGAAGCAGAACTATAATCGGCCTTAGGTTGATGTTTGGCTGAAGCTTATTTTTCCCAAAACACAATTGGATCTATGAGAGAGTCCAGAGGGGCGAGAGGCGGTGGCGGCCATGGGGTGGCGTCCGCCGAAGAAGAAGAGAGAAGGAGAAGGTTTTGTGTTGAGCGGCACTACGGTGTGGGTGTGTGTGTGTGTGTGTACGCAACGTGAGAGAGGGGGAGAGAGAGAGAGAAAGAGAGAGAGAGAGAGCAAAGGCGAGGAAGAGGGCGGTCAAGGGGCGGGCTGGCTGCCGACGGCCAGCGCTGCTGTCGTCCGCCAGAGAAGAAGAGAGAAGGGGGAGGTTTTGGGTCTGCGCGTGTGTTTGTATGTG
Source organism: Salvia miltiorrhiza (assembly GCF_028751815.1). Lineage (NCBI taxonomy): Eukaryota > Viridiplantae > Streptophyta > Magnoliopsida > Lamiales > Lamiaceae > Salvia > Salvia miltiorrhiza. Next base: position 36,140,020 of record NC_080392.1, on the reverse strand, counting down.
TGTTTTTATTTAAAGAGGGTTTATGTTTAATTAGAAATTTGTTAATTAAATTAATTAATTGAGCTTAATTAAACTAAACATTTCTATTTTAAGAAAGTGGCCACTTTTAATGGGACAAACCAAAATGGAAATGTGCCACTTTTATTAGGACGAAGTGAGTATTTATTTTACTAATAATATTAAATATATTAAAAATTAAAAATAATACACAAATTATATTCAAAAGTGATTTAGAAATTAAAACTAAGAAACCCTGGCTGCCCATCTGACCATCTCCATCTCCATCCATCTCGCCGGTTGGCGCCAATGTCGTCGACCCGTCCGGTGCCAACATCGCGAGTTCAGCGGCCAGAAACTACATCGTGGCGAGTTCAACGACAACGACTTCTTCACCGTTCGCCACCAGAATATTCCACCGTTCGGCGCCAACGTCGCGAGTTCAGCGGCCCAGAACACTGCCTCGCCACGCGTTCAGAGGCTTCACCGTTCGTCGCCAGTACCTCCACCTTTCGCTGCCAAAACACTCCACCGCCGCCACTGTTCATCCATTTCCACCAGATGTCTATGTCTACCACAAGATGCTCTGAATCAAAGGTTAGAAACTTGATATGTCTATGTCCATATTTATGTTGAATTTGTTAGATTTAGATGTTGGGAATGATTCGAAAATATGCCATTCTTGATTCGAAAAATATGTATATGTTTATGATTGAAATTTTGATTCTGATTTGTACTGAAAATATGTTGTTTTGAATTTATATTAACAGCACTAGATCCATGGATCTAGACCCGTGGACCAACGGATCTAACGGATCTAGATCACAAATTTCTCAGATCCGTTTGGGGCAGATCTGAATCTGATAAAATAAAACAGATCTGGATCTGGTATTGATGAGATCCGATCCAGATCCGACCCGTTTGTTATCCCTAATCATTCTTAGTCTTTCGATTATGAAGATCTACAGAGTATCTATATATATATATATATATATATATATATATATATATATAATATAGGGATAGGGGTTGATTATCGTGAAAACCACAATTTGAAATAAAAACTGAAAACATTGTATTGACATATAAAGTTACTCCATTTATTGTGAAATTAACTGCACTCATCAAGTGTTGCATTCATCCATCAAAATTAGGGCTGGAAAAATATACCAAAAACTCGGTATACCGGCCATACCGTATCGTAAAATACCGAATTTAAGGTATACCGATTTTTTTGGTAAGGTATGATACCGTACCGAAGATTTAAGGTAAGGTAAATGTATGAATTTTCCAGATACCGGGGTATACCGGCGTATACCGTTACCGCGGTATATACCGGAAAAATCAATAAATACCGTATTAAAGGTATATACCGGAACACGGTATGATACCGTATTACTGGTATACCGACATATACCGAATATTACTGTATATACCGGTGATGCGGTATCATACCTTATTATGGTATACCTTAATATTCGGTATATACCGATAATATGGTACAATACCTTATTATGATATACCGCAGTTGTCCGTATATATTGGTATACCGAAAATCGCAGTATATATCGTATCAAAATCTATAGTTGTAAAATATATAATATATATTTTTATGTTTATATTTTTAAAAATATTTATAAATTATCTAAACATGTTTTAAATAAATAAGTTAACAATTTTTTACCGTATTGAATTTTATCGATTTCGGTAATACCGATTATTTTGGTATACCGTTAAAGTGCGGTATACCGTAAAAATATGGTATACCGAAATTCGGTAAGGTATACCGAAATAAAGGTACGGTAAAGGTTTTGTATATTCTCCATACCGTACTTAAGGTATACCGAACTAAGGTATACCGTAGGTAAAGGTAAGGTAAAGATATGAATTTTCTCCATACCGGAAGTAAAGGTAAGGTATAAGGTATGATCGATTTAATAAGGTATACCGTACCGTACCACCCCTAATCAAGATGATATATTTATTGTGAATTTTCATGATCAAATGACTGAGAATGATTCTTCTTTCTCATTTTAAATAAAAATTATCATTTAAACATCAGCCTATCTATGTTTGTATTTCCTTATAAGTCGGATTGGGTCGTAAACGTAGGCCCATTTTAGTTGAAGTTGGGCTCGTGGCTAAATTTATGAAATGTTTGATACCCAGTTTTTCTAACTCATCTTAGTAATTGGGCCGTTTCTCCGTAGGATTTGTGTTTCGTGGGCCTCCACATTTGTGTGGCCCCTAACGGGTTCAAACAACGCCATCCCACTATTATTTGCTCATTTCTATAAAAAAAAACAATAAATAATTTTTCAAAATGTGTGGATCCTATAATTTTTTAACTAATTTACATTGATACATAATTTTCGTATTCAAAAGTTTTGAGTCATAAATAATGGAATTGATGGAGTATTATTTTTTCTTTTGCAATTGCATGAACTTTCTTATCATGCTGAAATTTTTGGTGAGGGCCATATTTTTGTTTGTTGAATTGAAATAAAAATTTAGACGTATGATAGTGATTATAAGTTGAAAGGAGGAAAGGAAAAAGAAAATAAATGGAGAAAAGAATTCCTTCATATATATGTATATATTTATTTATAAACTATTTATCTTTTATTGGAGTTGGGCGATTTAATTTAGGTCGATCTCAGACTCTTTATACTGCCAATCTACCTTTGTTGTACCTGGGCCCCGCAGACAAAGAGGTAGTTCATTTCAACTGTTCAAGCAATTATTGAGGCATACTCTCAAATTCAAAATATTTTTATTTACTGTTTCATTTCCCTTTTCAATACCATCCATTCGTATAGTATTATTTAATATTGCCATTTTTTTTCCTTTTACAATTATACCCCATATTTGCAAATTTTAAATTAATATTCAAGATTACCAGAGATTCAAATTTATTTATAATTATCCGAAATTAATTTCATCATAAATGGAGACCAAAAAGTCATACAATAAAATTAATTTTACATGGTAGTACTATTTTAAAATTAAGTATCCGACCATCCACAAAATCGAATCAAATATCGGCCTTTGCTCACATACGACCTCAGTTCCCTAAGGTCGACTGGGGATCCTGGATTTGGGCCCCTTTTATCCCTGCTCGACGATCTCTCTTTGTCTGGCGCACTATTGTTGGCAAGCTCCCTACCTTTGATATGAATCGCCTCCTTGGTTTTCAGGGGCCTAACAGCTGCCCTTTTTGCTCCGCAGCAGAAGAGACGATGGATCACGTTCTGTTGAACTGCTCCTTCTCGGCTTCTATTTGGGCGGATGTCTTTCGTTGGTTTTTGATTGAGCAAACTTTACCGTTGGACGTGGGCAGCATCATTCGCTTCTCTATCCACCAGAATAACAGCAAACAAGTTGGCAATTTGTGGAAAGTTGGGGTGGTCTCTCTCCTCTGGAGTCTCTGGTCTCACCGCAACAACGTCATACACAACAATTTAGCACCTTCGCGCCACCTCATTCTCAAGCAGGTCCGGGTTTTTCTTTGTGAAGCTGCCAACAATTTCGTCCTTGGCACTATGGCCAACTCGGTTACTGATCTACTCATTCTTAAGAATCTTTCCATCGCCGGACAACCCAGGAAGCCTTTCTCCTTTATTTACGTTGCTTGGCACCTTCCCCCGCCGTCTTGGATTAAAGTTAATACTGATGGCTCGGTCCGTGAAGGGAGGATTCACGCGGGGGGCGTCTTTAGGAATGCCTTCAACGACGTTCTTGGTTGTTATCATTTTTCAGGCGGCAATGGGGTTGCGTTCGAAGCAGAGCTTTTAGCTATTATTATTGCGATTGAATCTGCACATCGCGCCAAATGGGAGAGAGTTTGGTTTGAGTCGGATTCTTCTTACGTGGTTCAGCTTCTTCAGTCGCTATCGGAGACGGTTCCTTGGAGATTCAAGCCTCGGTGGCAGCTTGCTCTCTCCAAACTCCATTCTTTCACGTGGCGCATTTCTCACATTTTTCGTGAGGGCAACAGATCGGCGGATTTTTTAGCTTCTCAAGCTTCGGAGGAGGGTTTTTGGCCTCATGCCATTGCTGGTTTAAATGATTTTGTCAAGGAGGATGTTTCTATTCCCTATTTTACTCGTTTCGCTTGATTTTTTGGTTTTTTTCTCTTCGTTCTGGATCGGTTGTGAGCCGGGAGGCCTAAGGGTAATGGTTCGGCCGGAATCCTTGAGACCTCCTAACTCAGCTCTGTCAACCTTGGTCCTTGACGAGTACTCTTTTTCCTCAGATGTTATGAGGTTTTAACGAGGCTCGGCCCTTAGTCTGCAGCTTTGTGCTTTCAAGGGTTTTTGGTTCTACGTTGTTGTTTCTTTTCTTTTTAATAAAATCTTATTTCAGCATCGGTTCAAATACAATTGTGAAAAAAATATACATGAAAATATCAATTGTATTTTCCCAATAATATTAAATACGTTCGAATTAAGGCCATAACACGAATTACAATATATATATATATCCACTCACTTACAAATTAAAATTAAAATATTTATAAACATGGAGTATTAAAATATGTAAGTCGTGTTATGGAATTTAAAAGGCGAAGCTAGTCGATTGTGAATATACCTAGTGGTGTTGGGTAAGATTTGTGTGATTGAAATAAAGATTTATATATGTTGAAGAAGTTATGCTAAAAAGAGGATAAATACGACCCTACTAGTGTGCATAAATTTATGGAGTAGTATTTTTCTTTGCATGTACAATAATTGCGTCCCAGCATTTGTCAGTTCGCAATCAATCCTTTACCAAACCCAATTCTATAGCTACTGTTTGCCACTGTTTGCTCAGATATATTCTGGACTTTGGATTTTTTTTTTCCCTCCAACCAAGAATTTGTAATTTTTTTATTTTTTAAAGGAATTTGTAATTTTAAGTGATTTTTCCCCCCTCTCATTAAATATGGGTCCATATTTTTTAACATGATTATTAAAAGAAAATTGATTAAAAAATAATAATGATAGAAAGTGATAAAATTCACGATTTTTTGTGATTTAAAATATTTTTGTTTTTTTGAGATAAATCATTATTAATGTGACAGATGAAAAAAGAAAGTAAGCTTTTATATTAATGGGACGAAGTCAAGGAGAGAGTAATTATTTAGTAAAAAATTAATAATAATAATAATTAATTTTATTATGAGTATAAAAAAGAGCACACCATATAATATAAATACTTTAATATATTGAGGGTAATAAATTATGAGATGTTGTCCAAAAAAATATTATGAATATTCTAAAATGATTAAATTAGACTATTTTGTAAAATCAAAATGCACGCTATGCCAATCCAACAATGGGAATATAAAACAATAAAAATGTGAGTTCAAAGTTGAAGATAAGATCCGGTCATTCACTTCACAATACTCACTCACTAGAAAGCAGAATCTAGATAGTGCTACCAACACAACAATAATTAAAAAGAAAAAACTCTCACATAGTGCTACCAACACAACATTTAAGTGACAAAATTGAGACACTCTCACCTGCATTCAATAAAGTATTTTCTCACATATGGCATAAAGGTATCGTCTGCGTGTGGTGTAATATATTTATCACTTTTGTGCGATATAAAAGAAACATGCATACGGTGTAGTGATTTATTTGATGATATATATATATTTATATTTAAAAAAAAAAAGTAAAGAGAAAAAATAAGTGGGTCCCACGGTATTAAATTAGGGTTAAGTAAGTATGGGGAAAAAGAAGCAATTGGAAAATTGGGGGAAAAGGACGGGCAGTTGACCGTAAAAAAAGGAATATAGTATTATAGGGTTAGGTTAGTGGCCAATAAATCATGGTCACGGGCAGGGGAGACAAGCACCAAACGATGGCGTTTCCCACTACTTGATATGGGCCGTTGGGCCCATTTGCCTCAATAAGTTAAATGAACTTTTTCAAATTCTTATCTACAAATGGGCCTATGGGCCCAACGGGCCCACCGCACCTCTCATCATATCTCACCAAACTTGTTAACTTCTTTCACCTGCCCTGCTTTTGCTATCCTGCGCGCCGTGCGCACCTTAGTATTTTTTTGAGTTGTTTTTGGCATTTTATATTACGTGAAGAAAAGTTGAGTTTCTTTTGTTTTTGAGAGTTTGTGAAGAGTAGAGATCTGCAGTTAAATGATCTTTTTTTTTTTTTGGCTTTTTTTTTTACAAAAAAATAAAATCAAATCAGTGAACTGAAATTTTATTTACGATGTTTTGTGACGTAATAAAGTAGTATTTGTAATTTTGTTGTCCTAATTATTACTTATAGGCAAATTATACGATCGGTTTGAAAGTTTACATTTCTTCACAAAATGTTAACTTTTATTCATAAGAACTTTTACTTTTAGTTATTTTTACTTATTAATACTCTATCTGTTCCACGAATCTTGATGTGTATTCCCTTTTGGGCCGTCCCACGAATCTTGACACATTTTCAAATAAGGTAATAATTAGTCCAAAAATAAAGGGTCTTAATTATCTTCTCTCTCCTACTTTATCACTTTTATTCTTTATTACCTACACACTTAAAACACTAATTTACAACTCCTTAATTTCCGTGCCGAAACCAAACGTGTCAAGATTCGTGGGACGAAGGGAGTACTTATATTCTTAACTATTTAGTCAAGTAATAATTGTCGTCACAAAAAATAATTATTATTACAATAAAATGTAAATTTCTAAAGTATTATATTTATTCACGATAAGTGTTACTTTTATTCATGAGAATTTGTACTACTATATAAATATACATTTGTGCGAACAAATGTATATCTTATACTCCCTCCGTCCCACGAAGCATGACACAGTTTTCTTTTTGGTCTGTCCCACGAAGCATGACACGTTTCTAAAAATAGCAAAAAATTTACCTTTCATTCACATTTTCACTTTTCACCTACCACACTTAACACACAAAATACCAATTTCTTAATTCTCGTGCCGAAAAGAAGTGTGTCATGCTTCATGGGACGGAGAGAGTAGTACTTATTAAAAGTAATCGGTCACATAGTATACGGCCGGTCGCATGCAAGACCAACTGTTATTTCTATATTTGAGACTATTTGAATTTTTTAAAGCAAGTGTTGAAACTCAAAAATCCGAATAAACTAATTCAGGAGCTCACAATTCTTATTTTATTGTATATTGATTATAAAGATACGGCGCGTGGTTTAGAGCATCAGTGTAATACAAGTAAAATTTATCTATTTACATATCTTTGTCTAAAAATTAAATACTACTAGCATATAATTCTTTGACTTTTGGTTTTAGATGAGAATGACTTTTTATGGCATGGCTTAATTACTACGCCATTTACTACATTGTTTAGTCAACTAAAGCTAATTAACAAAGCTATAAAAACTCATACAACTAATGTGATTTATAACTTTACAGTTTGTTTACAACTGATTTTTTTTATTTTTATTTTTCTAAATTAATCATTCCAACATGCTTATTATCCGGTTTGTAATAGTAGTAGTTTAAATCATTTAAGCCCTCATCCCACCAAAAAATATAAAAACGATGGATTTAAAAAAAAAATCAAACACACACACACACACACAATTAAATCACTGAAAACAACACAAATCACTAAATTATGAGCACATCAAATCAAGTATATATATAATAATATAAATCACATCAAATTCGCCTATTTGACACCATATTTCGTTGTCAATCTTCAAGTGGTTGGTAATGGGAATTAATGCGTGCCCATTTGCTAATTAAATGCATTGTTAGGCTTGATTTATCATTGTAGGTGCAAGTACAAAGAATTTGATGTAACCAGGGGGCTTAGCCCACTGGCCACCGGGTCCTCACTTAAGTGAAGTGACCCGGGTTCGATCCCTCTTGGGAACGAATTGGTGATTGGAGATATAAGGTGGAGTTTGGTGAATGGAGAGATAAGGTGGTTCTTGGAGTGGATGGGGAACTAACTACTAACATCTAACATGACTTTGACCGATCAAAAAAAAAAACAAAGAATTTGATGTATTTGGTGTCCTACACAATTTGAAATACAAAATCCAAATTCTTCAATGTTAGACCTTTTACTATTTCCCCTTCTTGTAATTCCTTTCCAAAAAATAATTTGGATGATTAATCGTTGTATGATTTACAATTGACATAAAAAGAAGCATTAATGTAGTATATATAAAGGGTACATATGTTTTTTTTTATATGATTGATGATATATAAATTTGAGTATTTTTATCTTTATTACTATTATTTTATTATTATTATTACTAGCACGTCCTCCTGTGCGTTATACGGACCATACTATATTTATTTATTTTTAAAATTTTAAATTATATAAAAAGAATATCTAGATGTCATTATTAATGAGTTTGATTAATTAATAACAAAAAATTTATGTTAATTTAAACATTAGTATTTGATTTAAAATAGTGTATACTAATAATATTATCAACTTAATGAATATAATATTAAATTTAATAAGTATTGCATACTAATAATTAAATATGTATAATGATAATTAAATTTATAGACTGTAAAGCAAATAATTTAATCCAATCCCATTTTGAGCAAATAATACAAAATCATCAATATAACAAAATTAATAACCGCCATTTAATAAAATAATATTGGGTTCTTAAAAGTCCAAACTATATTATTATTAAAAATTGATATTTAAATAGCCCAAAAAGAATTAAAAAAATTAGGAAAGATACGAATAATATAAATAGAAAAATGTAACAACAAATATGTTCAAACAAGTAAATAAATAATTCGTACATATAATTAAATAAATCTATATTTTTTTATTAGGAAAAAATAGATAAATTAAGAGAAAATTAGAGTACAGGGGGTACTCTGTCCCTTACAAAAAGACTGTCTCAAAACTGAAAACACCTACCATATAGTTCCTAAACATCACCACCTTACAGCTTCAAACAAGACCTAGGATCAGACAACCAACGAGCAATTGAAGCGTCAGACAAGTTCCGATCCTGTAAGAAAACCCAAGACCAAACCATTTTATTTATTGTCTTCCAAATCGACCACACCACTCCTATCCAAATTGTAGCAGCAACTTTTGACACTTTACTTTTTCAAAAATATCGCAATGTTGAAGAAAATGTATGATGGGATCAGAATGAGATACCATATACATATTCAACCATTTGTGACATTCGTCCCAAATAGAGGAAACAATCTTACATCTATATAATATTTTAAAGAGTGGAGTTTGAAAATAGCCTATTTCTTTTAGTAAACTTAAAAATTACCCACTAAAATAAAAACTTTAAATAATACCCACACTTACCATTTTACCCTTGCATATAAAAATTTTAAAAATACTCGCGCATTTCACACCCAGTCGAATTCACAACCAAGATTTATTTTGGTTGTGAATTCAAGCTTTAAAATTCGAATTCACAAGTAAAAACAGTGTTAGTCGTGAATTCAAGTTTTAAAACGAGAATTCACAACTATAAATAGTTTTAGTCGTGAATTCACAACTAGAAATATTGTTGGTCGTGAATTCGCGTGAATTCACAACTATAAATAACATTAGTTGTGAATTCAAGTTAATTTTAAATGAATTCACAACTAGAAATCTTGTTAGTCATGAATTCAAGTTTTAAATGAACTCACAACTACTAATATTGTTAATTGTGAATTCTAATTTTAGTTGAGAATTCAAGAACATTAAGTTGTGAATTCATAGATCTGATCGTGAATTTAAGAATATTAAGTTGTGAATTATAGATCTGGTTATGAATTTAAGAACATTAATCAAAATGTTCCAATTTCACAATCAAAATAAAAAACCACACGTTAAGATTAAAGCCAAAAAATTCTCAAGAGAAACCAGAAACTTTAAATTGAGCTCAACTAAATTATTCATGTCAACTTCTCAAGTTAAGAGATTCACAATAAATTGAGCCAATAACACCAGAAAAACGGGAATGGGGGTTGAATTGAGCAACTGATTTGAAAAAAATCTTGTGTGATAACACCAAAATTAAACAACAGATTTTGTGCTCTTTGAGCAACTCTTCCGCACAGATGAGGGTGGAATTGACGCAGGATTGGAGCTTCAGCTCTCCGCCATATATCCACAACTTGATCGAAAGGTTTTGGGAACTTGATTGAAAGGTTTTGAGATCGAGAGTGATAGAAATTAGATGTGGCTAGTTTTTTAATTTTAATCTTAGGGGCACTTTAGTCATTTAACACAAAAATGGATCATTTTTAAAGTTTTTATTTGAGTGGGTAAATTTTAAGTTTACTAAAAGAAAATGGCTACTTTCATATATTGACTCTATTTTAAATTCTAATTTTAAGATATGTAATTAATTTTTTATTTACAAATTCATATTAAAGTTAGTACAAGTTTCCTATCCTTAATTGCATTAAAAATTATACTTATTTTAAAATAAATATAATTAAACAATCATGTGAGCTTTTTGGAAAGGAAAAAAATGGCATCTACTTACTTTTCACCAACAAATGAAAAAATAGTACGAGGTTCAACATTAGAGATAAATAAGAGCGAAAAAAAATAATTTGACACTTTAAAAGATTATAACTTAGTACTATTTTTTACATCGAATTACAGATCTTATCGTAATCTTTAATTCAACATACATATTGAATATTTTTTCATGAATTGAAGTTAACAATTTCTTAAAAATAGTTAAAATAGAAAAAAGAAGAGAGAAAATTTGGTGGGAAAATTTGAGAGGAAAGAGAAAATTTGGATGTAAAAAAACTCCTATTTTATATTATATTAGTACATCCTGCCGTACGATGCACGACGAACATAGATATTAAAAGATATATTTAAATAAATAAATATAAATATTAAACATAATTAAAATATAAGCAAGTGCAAATAAATTTTAAAAAATAAAATAATCCACATCAATCATTCGATAAAAAATCCAAATATGAGAATAAAAATTAACTTTATATAAAGTGTAATGATAATTACAGTTGCTAGGTAATTGTTGGGAACTTTATGGAATATCCTAATCCTTGTTTTGATGATACCAAAATCCATAGGTTTCATTTGTAATAGATTAGAACTGCTCGAACTCAAGTGTTAGAGTTCTTTTCTAGTTTAGTTGTTGTTCTGAAGAATGAAGACTGAAGAACGAAGGACTGAAGACTGAAGTTTCCGACTGAAGTATCAGTCGAAGAATCAGTATTGAACTGATTACTTAATGCGTGCCACGTGGAATCAACGGACTGATACTAAAGTCAAGTATCAGTTAAACATTCTTCCTCGGACTGAACCTCCAACGTTCAAATGAAGCCACGTACTCCAAAAGTACAGCCGCATTAAATGCAGAGATCTCAGGATCATCCTTTCTCTGCAGAGGTCATTCCTATTTGGTGACTACTTTATCAGAGACGTCGCATCTCCTGCTCTTCAACATAGCCGTTCTCACCAAACAAGGAACCTCAAAGATTGAAGCCTCAGCCCAAGTTCAAATTACTCTCTAACGGAAGAAATCTTGAAGACCTTCTTCGTCAACGGATCTATTCAAGACTTCTCCTATAAATAGAGCTCGAGGATCACTTCAATCTTCACCGATTCAACAACATAAGCTGAAGCTCTGCCAAAATTGCTTCTCAGCCAAAGCTCAAATTCCCAAAGCTTGAATCTAAGAAGAGAATCCCAAAGCCAAAAATCAGTCACTGCTAATTACATAAATTCTCTTAGACCTTAGGCAAACCTTGATTATCCAAAGTCTAGGTCAAACTAACTCCAAAGAACTTGTTCTTTGAAGTTCAGTTGGCAAGATTTCAAACCTCCCTTCGACCGATAGAATCGAGTGTTTGAGTTGCAAAGGAGTTCAGGAAGGTACTCTGACTCCGTGAGGTCCTAGTGCCAGTTCGTGCTAGGAGTGAGAAATCCAACAAGGTGTGTTGGTATTGAAGATTGGATCTTCAGTTGATTCGGTTGTGTGCACCCGCAAGCACACGGTTCGGTTTGCTGTGCACCCGTAAGCACGAGCATTTGTTTGCAGTGCACCCGTAAGCACTTGCAGAGTGAAGTTGTTGGTCTGATCAACCGACCGTGGATGTAGGAAGTATCTTCTGAACCACGTAAAATCTCTGTATTATTTACAGCTTTCAGTATTTCATTTCTTACTTGTGTTCTTCCTCTCTTCAACTGAAAACTGATTAATCGTAAAGAGAAACATAAGACTAACAACGTGCTCAACCCAAAAGGCTATTGCGACACAAAAGATTTTCGCTGCGTGTGTTATCAGTCTGACTGATCTGTCCTCTGATAGTCAGTGAGACTTATAACATCTCTGTTTATCAAACTCGACTGAAGCCTTATGTGCATCAGTTAAGTTCTCGTAACTTAACTGATAACTCCTTACTGAAGAGTCTTTCAGTATCAGTCGTTAACCCTGTTTTGGTCAAAACTCTTTTCTGTAAACAGGTGTCTGAGTTTGTGTTTGTAGTTTCGCTTTTGATCTCTGTATTGAGATCTTGATATTGAAAAATAGCCTATAGGTGTATTCTCTCCCCCCCACACCTATTCGAGACCCTCCGGACCTAACAGTAATTTAAATTAACATTACACATTGTTGTTGTTGTAATTATTATTATTATTATTATTATTATTATTATTATTATTATTATTATTATTATTATTAGTAGTAGTAGTAGTAGTAGTAGTAGTAGTAGTAGTAGTAGTTGTTGTAGAATTATAAATTGTTTTCTGATGCTTTATTTGTTCTCAATTTTTTTTTGATTATTTCTATGCCAAATTAATGATCATTTCATAATCTTTAATTTAAGATGTATACGGATTTTTTTTTCATAATTCAAATTTGACGATTTTTAAATAAATAAATGGTACAACAACTTATTTTGGGAGAGGTTCTTGTTATATACTATAAGATATTTATATTGCATATATTTTTTATTTACAAAAAATTATTCAGTATACATTTTAAGTTAAAGATCGTGACAAATTTTTTAATTTAAAATAATACAATTTTAAATGAATTTGAAATAAATAATATATGATTATTTAAAGTTTTAAAAATATTTTCTCTTTCTCCTCTATCCTCACTATATATTTTTTTTCTCTATCCTCTTTTACCTTATTATCGGCTGTGAATTCCACCCCTTTTTTTCTTTTCTCTGTTCTCTCTTCTCTCTCTCTTTACATTAATATAGAAAAAAAAAAATCATGTTTGAGATTCTAACTTTCATAATATTTTTAGTTAAAATACATTTTCAACATAATATATATCAAATTAAAGCCCTTGTCACGTTCTTTAATTTGATATGCATATTGAATATTTTTTTTATTACTCAAACTACATGGTTTTTAGAAAGAAAAAAAAGGAAGAGAGAAAAAAGGAAAAATAATAGATTAGTTGCATTCACAGTGGTTGAGTAAGGAGCTTACTTGATAGAATGGGGGAGGGGACCACAATGAATAAGGAGGCCACAGTGGGATGACTCATTCTCTTACTTGATATTTTTAGTTTTGATTTTTGTATTTTTCATTTAAATTTAATTGCACCAATTTAAATAACACAATTTACTTCAAATAAAAATTGCTTTAATTTTTAAATCCTAAAAATTACATAAAAAAAATTACATAAATCTTAAAAATGTAAAAACATATCCTAAAATAACTATTCCGGCCCTAGAGGTCCAAAACGTGCCCAAACGTGCTCGATCAAATCATGTTGGAGTTGAGCATGTATCTACCTATCTTGGAGAATCGCATCTCTTTGCATGTATTCCTCGAAGCTAGGCAGGGTTGCTTGAGCACTCTCCGTCGAGTCACTGCTAGACGCCCCGTAACCTGCGTCGTCATCTTTCCAATGGGTAGCCGTTTCACCTTCGTTCTCCACAATCATGTTGTGGAGAATGATGCAACACATCATGATGTCCTTGAGATGTTCGACGTACCAACTCCGCGCCGGACTTCGAATGATTCCCCATCGAGCTTGAAGCACTCCAAAGCCACGTTCGACATCCTTTCGTGCCGATTCTTGCATCTTTTTGAACCACGCCTCCTTTGGATTGGTTGCCATCGGTGGACTCTTGATGAAGCAACACCATTCTGGATACATGCCATCACACAAATAGTAGCTCATCTGGTAGTATCGTTAGTTGGCCTCAAAGATCACCGGGGCCGACGTTCCTTCCAAGACGTCGAAGAACAGAGGCGACTGGTTCAGAATGTTGATGTCGTTGTTCGAACCGGCGACACCGAAGAAGGCATGCCAAATCTACAAATCGTGGGATGCCACAGCCTCCAAGATCAAGGTGGGCTCCCCTTGATCACGGCTTGTATATGCGCCATGCCACGCCTTTGGGCAATCATTCCACGCCCAATGAATACAATTAAGACTCCCGAGCATCTCGGGAAATTCGTGTCGTGCCTCGTGCATCTGAAGAAGGCGTTGGACGTCCGGCGTCGTAGGACGTCGAAGATACTCGGCACCGTATGCAAAGGCGTGAGAAAGTCCCGACCCGCAACATCATGGCTCATCCGGAAGTAACTATCTTCACCTTGCACAACATCAACGATTCACAAGAACAACTCCTTATGCATTCAAAAACGCTGTCAAAAAAATGTAGGCCCGTAGGTTGGATTGTCGTTGAAGTAGTCTTGCATAAGACGTAAATGGGTAGCCTCACGATCACGATAGACGTAAGACCGGTGGTGAATAACACGCTCGGCTCTGGTTGGGAGAACATTTGAGCAATCACTTGTTTCTGCTTCTTGATCTCATCGATGATTTCTTGCGCAACACCGTCGGACGAAAACAACGAAGTATCATCGAATCATTCGGCCATTTTTGGAGGAGGAGAAAAACTTGTAGTAGAGAAAGAGACAAAGATTGAAGGTGTGAATGAATTGGAGAGGTGAGAGGTAGGAAATAAAAAAAAAAGAAAAAAAAAGTTAAACGGCTGTACAGCTGTTGGAAGCAAAACAAACGAAAAAAAAAATTGAATCGACCAAATAGCTGTTGGATACTTTAATTTCAAAAAAATTAATTTTTTTATTTAGGCGCGTATGAACATGCGCCACCCTTATAACAACATCGGGCCATACTCAAAATTTCGGGTAAGCCTCGAGTAAGGCCTTGCCATAGTGGGCTTACTCGATGGGTGACTCGATGGGTGGGTGACTCGAGTAACCCCATCGAGTCACCCATTGTAAATGCTCTAAATAAATGAAATTCGTTGTAATTGGGGTAGAGGAAAAAAAATCAACGATGTTTTGTATATGAAGAGACATTTAAGATAAAATTTGATAGGTTAAATGAAAAGATAGATGAAGAGATCGTTGGAGGAGAGAGAGAAACCGTGTAAGGGAGAAACGTGTGATAGAGAAAATATGGCAGTAAAATATTACCGTTAAAACTCGTCTTTCATATAATATATAGATATAAATTTGTCCAATCCCACCTTTCAGTAGGATATGTTCGAGAAATTCAGCTCAGATTATAAGAAATATCAACTTTAAAATATTTCAAAGTCTCAATCAATTTTAATATGACGATATCCAAAATAAATTACAAACAGTAGAATTCAAAGATTAAATTTCACTATACAATTTCCCACCCCTATATCCCATTATGAAATGTGTTGGTCAAGCGGTAAGGGGTTAATGCCTAAGGCCAAAGATCTTGGGTTCAAGTCCCCTGTGGCGCGATCTTTAAATTTCTTTATTTAGTACTGTTAATTTATTATTATTAAATATGTATAAGACCCCCTATTTTTCGTGAGACACTAAGTACAATGAATAAGATATATATACTGATGAATAACGAAATTTAAAAAAAATGGTAATGAATAAGACATTAACTGATGAACAAGTCAATATATACCGATGAATAATGCAGTAAATACTGATAAATAACGAAATTTAAAATATTTTGCTCCCTCCAAGATTCGAACTCTGAGAAAAAAAAATTCTCCCTCTAAATATAATATCAACCATATAATTGATGAAATAAACGCACGAGATCGTGTCTCAGGTCTCACTAAAAATAAAGGGTCTCCAATGAGCACTCCCCTATATATATATATCCCATCATGAAATATGAACTAGCTAGTTTATTGGTCCAAGTTCAAGTCAATCAAATTGCCTCCTACAACCCCCCCCCCCCCCACACACACACACACGAGAGAGAGAGAGGGAGAGAAGTGTTGACTTAAAATCCCTATTGTCAACTATGCCAATCTCCTTGATGTGGATTTATATGCTTCTATTTTCCTTATGTTTCCGTGGAATGCTATTTTAAATACAAAACTGTAAATGATTCATGGTAAATATTTTTCGCATTTCATCAAACTAGCATTTGCACCCCGTGCGATGCACGGGAAATATTTTTATATTTCTAAATTTATATAAAATTGATAACAACTCAATATCACATTTATACATATAATAAAAAAAATTAACTTTAACAAATTAAATATATTTTATTGAATATTGAAAAAAAAGAATCCACAATAATAAAAAAATTGATATTATGTAAATAAAAAAAATAAGTTAAAAAATTAAAAATTTAAACAATTAAAAAAATTATTCAAAAAAAAAAAATGAGAGGAGAGATAATTTTTTAAAATTTTAATTTTTAAATAAATATAAATTTTATATTATAAATAAAATATATCAAATTAAAGTTCTTATCAAAATCTTTAATTTAATATGCATATTAAATATTTTATAATTAAACGAATTTCAAAATTTTTGAAAGGAACAAACAAAGAAATAAAAAGATAAAGAAAAAGTAAATAAAACCCTTTTTATAGATTCTAGAACTGTAAATAAACGTTTGTTAGAAATGTGAGTTAGTTGACTTAAATATTTTAATATTTTATTTTAAATTATGAATCGTAAAAAAAAAAGTTTACAAAATTAAAAAATAATGAAAAATGAATTAAAGAATAGATTTAGTAAAAAAAAAGATGAGAGAGGAGAGAGAAATTTTTAAAAATTTAATATTTAAACTAATATAATTTTTACATTTTAAATCTTATATTTACATAAACTATATCAAATTAAAGCTCTTATCGTGATCTTTAATTTGATAGGCATATTGAATATTTTATAATTAATCGAATTTCATAATTTTAGAAATAAATAAAACAAAAAAATAAGAAGTTAAAGAAAAGAAAATGAAAAGAATAAATAGAGTTTATAAATAAATCTTCAATTTTGTTTTAACTACAAAATCGCCATTCAATTTTCAAATTGATTTGAAATCAATTTCTAATTGAAAACTGCTGTTTTAATATAGTATAGATTTATAAGGTAATTTTATAAATGAGTCCACTCATTCTGTGCGAAGAATGTAAAATAATACAAACCTAAATACAACAAAAATAATTAGTAAAATAGAACAATACATACAGCTTAGAAAGAAGATATATGAAATTCTATATTATTTGCTGAAATCATCGATGGAAACAGGTGGTGATTTCATGATTTAATAATTGACAGAGAGACTAACAAATTTAAAATATAAATATTTTTAACAAATTTGATTATTTTGCAACGAATGATTCAGCAAACTCATGCTATAAAATGTCGTTTAGTGTAGGATGATAACACGTGTTGAGGAAAAAGTAGTATATAATTTATCAATGATATATATTAGTTTACATATAATGGGATATTTATTTCCGGCAAAAGATGAATAAACAAGGTATTAAATATGTCGTTTTCAGATATGTTTCATCACAATTATGTTGACATATTCAATTATTCTTCTTAGAAAAAGGTGATAAGCTAAAAATATGCAAAAGGAAACGGCAAGTACCTTGAACATCCGTAAGAGAAAATCACATTAATTATTTTAAACTAAGCAAATTATTAAACTCGTCATTTAGTCAATAAAACACGAAGAAACTAGCAAATTTAGGAACCTAGGGGGAAAAATTATAATTTGTATAGACTATCTTTCTCAATAAATATTGAGAAAATGATTTATTTAGAGAATACAATTCGAGGAATACCAATAATTTACAAGTATGAGTGAAAAATAATAAATTACAATTACGTGATTATGTAATTTTGTTGTAATTTTATTATAGATAAGAGATAAGAGATAATGCAATTGGCGAAATGGGCCCCATCCATTTAACGAAGTTACAAATATAAGTGAAAATGATAAATTATAAAATTAGTGGGGCAATTATGTAATTTAAATTTCATCCGTTCAGGATATTGTTTTCATTTTTTTGTGGACGATACAATTTTTTTAAAAATAATGAATAATAGTTGATAGTATTGAGTATTATTGTGAGTGAAGTTTTAGTCTCATCATTATTAGGAGTGAAATTTGCAAATCCTACCATTATAAATAGAAGTGAAAATAATATTATGAACGTAAAGAGATTAAAATAGCAAAAATGAAAATAATATCAGGAACGATAAAAATAATAGATAAGAAAGAAACATCGAAGCGGGCCCGGGATGCAGTTGGCGGAGTGGGGCCCACTATTTAAACGGAGGGGAGCTGCGGTCTGCGTCGGGCGGCGGCCAACCACCGCCCACAACGGCAACCACAGGAATTAATAGCTGACGTTTCACTAATTACGTTTGAGGCCCTCATTTTTCCTCTATTCCCAGATCGGCCCCAACACTCCAACCAATTCGCGCTACTGCCCCTGAATCCTTTTATTTTCTTATCATAAGAAGTTGATCGATTTTTTAATTTATTTGAACGTATTTCTCCAATTTTTGTAAATTTTTAACCACTTAGAGTTCTTCGTAGCATACAAGATTTCAATAGATAAAACTAACAAGCTTATTTAATTTGTAACTAGCGTGTAATTTGGCCGGGTACTTGTTCTAGTTATATTTATAATTATAATAATATTTAAACTAAAGTAATAAATTTGCTATGTAAATAAGATTTTATGACTTGTTCTCATCACAAAAGTGTATAGTAACTTGTGTTAAATATCCTCACATATTTACATTTACAAATATAACTTATCACAATAATTGGTTATCCGTCTCATTAGAGACTCGAATATTGAAGAATAAACACCCATATACAAAATTAAGAGATAATTAGAAGAAAAAAAAATCATGTAAACATGTTGATAAAATGTTTGTACCCGTAAAAAATGTATGTTACTCATACCCAGATAATTTGAATAATAAAACAATTAAAATTAGAGAAAATTCCACGAAGGCATGTTGATAAATGTTCTTATCCGTCTAAAATGTATATATACTTGTACTCATCCCAATTTTGATTGTTTACATGAACTTATTTAATTTTATAAATATAAGCTGTTACAAATTTATATATTTATTCATGTTTATAATTTATATACTCATATTAATCTCAAGTTCAATTAAAATATATTTTCGTACTCATTCATGTCTTAGTTTCTTATAGTAATACCCGCCACTTAAATAATATACTCCCTTCGCCCCCCTCCCCCCCCCCCAAAATAACTTCATATCTTTCTTTTTTGGATCGCCCCCCAAATAACTTCCTATCCATTTTGGGACACTACGCCAACACTAATAATACCCCAATTATTCTTATTTTTCATCTTTTCAACGCTTTCAATACTAATTAATTATAAGGCTATCTTTATCAACAACCCATCTGAACCTGACCTTTTAATAAAAAATCATTTTCTATTATGTTTTATCAATAACCTACTTCAACCTAAAATATATTTTATTATACTATTATTTATTGTTATATATATATTTTATAATTAACATGTCATGATAATAAGCGAGATAATTGATTGTTTAAGGTTGGTGTGTGCACTATGCACATGACAGGTTATTCATTATTTTTTTTATTTTGTCTTTTTATTTTTACAATTTTTTTATCTTTTAGTTACAACTTTTGACAACCAATTGTGAATAATTGTAGCCTAACTATTTTTCACAACTTTCAATACACTCAACAATTTTACCTTAAAATTCGTGTATCTCCCTCTTAGAACGTTATTTGGGGGGGGGGGGGGGCAGAGAGAGTATTAATAATCTCAATATTTACTACCACAATATCGAAAATGTACTACAATATTATATGAAGTATTAAAGTAATATTATTATATATTAATACATCACATACAATATGTATTAATAACATGTATTTATCTAAAATATTTTTATATCCATGTTCAATCTCAACAGTAATATCTTAATAATCTAAACATTTACTACCACCAAAATCGAAAAGGTATTACAGTGTTATATTAATATGAAATAGTTTATTTAATTTGATGTTTATATTAAGTAATATTTTAATAATTCTAAACATTTACTATCACCAAAATCGAAAAGAGGTACCACCAAAAATTATTTATTTTGAAAACCTTATTTATTTGTCAAACTTATTATTATTAAATTAAATTTTATTAGAAAAAAGAACACTTAAAGAACCCTTGAAAGCACAAAAAAACAGACTAAGGCCGAGCCTCATTAAAACCTCATTAAGAAAAACTCGCGAGGGAAAAACCTTAGTGAGGAAAAAGAGTACTCGACTACAGAGAGAAAATGTTAGTAAGCTGAGTTGAGGTTATTTCTGAAGCTCCAGCCGAACAATCGCCCCTAAATAACCCCAGCTTACTAACGACGAAAAGCAAAATAAAAAAGAGATAAAAACTGATTTATTTGTCAAACCTAATAAATAGTATAAATCAAAATACATGTGATATTCCAAATTATTTATAATTTACAACTAGAATAAAAAGGCTAGAGTTCAACTACTCAAAACCCGTCTAGATTATATACTCCCTCCGTCCCGCCCAAGATGCTACATATTCCTTTTTGGGCCGTCCCAACGAAGATGCTACATTTCTATATTTGGCAAATATAAGGAATTTTAAACACTTAATTAACACTAATTAAGTATTTCTTTATTACATTCTCTCCTACTTTATCACTTTATTACATTTTCTTTCTTACTTTATCACTTTATTACTTTCTCTCTCCTACTTTTTCATTTTATTATTACACACTTAAAACATTAATCTATAACTCCTTAAATCCCGTGCCGAGAAGCAAATGTAGCGTCTTGGCCGGGACGGAGGGAGTATATATATAAATACATGTACCCGTCATAAATCACTTAAAAGTGATTTTACTGTTAATTCTAATCTCAAATATGCGTATTATACTCACTATGTACTTGAGCCTATTTGAGTTTATAAAAATATATTGTCACACTAATTGATTATCTGTCACAGTAACAAATGACATTACAAAGTAAATATTAATATAAATAAACTAAATAACAAGACTAAGATTAAAAAAGTAAAAACAAAAAATATGTAGTCATATTGATTAATGTTTGAACTAATTTACAATTTATAAACTCATACCAATCTCAAATATAATTAAAACAATGATTTTACAACTCATTCTCATCCCAAACTCGTATAATAATACCCACTTATTACCCAAGCTCACTTATAATCGTGTTTCTAATTTAGATTCAAAGTTAAGATTGTGAATATTATTGAAACATAAAATTGTAACATATGTTTAAAGAAAATTATAATATTGAAAATCATATACTTTTTGAATAGTTATATTGATTTTATTTCACCAAGTCTTAGAATTCCATGAATCAAATATTACATGTATATATAATATTTTCAAATAAAATAAAAATTATATTGTGTAAAAAATGAGAGAGATGTGAGAAAAATATCTTATTTTAAAACATCTAGCTTGTATGAATTTCTTAGTTTAAATCTTGGTCAAAACATGGCTTGCAAGATTGACATTAAAAAAGCTTTTGATACTCTTAACTGGGATTTCCTGCTTAACGTTCTGCGGGTTGCTGGTTATGATCCCAAGTTCATTCGTTGGATTGAGATTATTCTTCACTCGGCTAGGATTTCCATTCTTTATAATGGTCAGCTCAAAGGTGCTCCAGGGGCGTTCGACAGGGAGATCCTCTTTCTCCTATCCTCTTTGGCATAGCCGAGGATGTTCTTGGTAGGCTTTTCACGAATTGTGTGAGTGCGGGTACGCTGACTCCGATGCAAATGAGACGGGGAACTAATTTTCCCACTCACCTCTTATATGCGGATGATGTTCTGGTCTTCTGTCATGCCACGGTCAATAACGCTCGTACTATTCAGAAGATTTTGGATTATTATGGCCAAATCTCCGATCAGATTGTGAGTCAGGATAAGTCGCAAATTTTCTTTACTAATAAAGTTCCTATTCAGACTTGCAGGGCTATAAGGAATTTTTTGAGATTTCCTCAGGGGAATTTTCCGATCAATTATCTTGGAGTTCCCATCTTTAAGGGCAGAGTGAGAGCCTCTTATCTCCGCCCGATCCAAGATCGTGTGATCAACAAGTTTGCGAGATGGAAGGGCTTACACTTGTCTATGGCTGGGAGGCTTTGCCTGATTCGGTCTGTTATCCAAAGCTCCCTGACGCACGCAATGATGGTGTATAGATGGCCGTCTGCGCTTATCAAAGAGCTTGATGCGTTCTGCCGGAACTTTCTTTGGACGGGCAACATTAAGCAGGTGCTGACTTGTTCTGTTAGCTGGAGTAGGGTTTGCTCGATTAAGGAGGAGGGCGGCCTCGGTGTCAGATCGTTCGAGCTCATGAATAAAAGCTACCTCATGAAAATGGCGTGGAAGGTGGTTTGTGGCCGTGATTTTGGATATGATCTTATTCATGATAGATATCTGGATTATTTTGGGCGTCGTAAACCTTTGGTGGCCGCTTCTACTATCTGGATGAGCTTACGTGAGGATATTGATGGCCTGGTGGCTGATTCGTATGCGCATATTGGGGATGGGGTTTCCACCTCGTTCTGGTATGACGACTGGTTGGGGTACAATCTTATGACTAAATGCGATATTCCTCAATTCATGACCCAGTTCCTCACTCAATCGGTGGCAGATTATTTCTATGATGGTGTCTGGCATTTTACCCAGGCTTTTGTTAATGCTTTTCCAGAAATTGTGTGTGACATTTTACTCACTCCTATTGGCAACGAGGGAGACGTGCATTTCTGGAAGCCCTCGTTACACGGGAATGTGACTGCTGCGCTTGCCTTTAATAAACATTGTCATCACTTTTCGAAGGTGTCTTGGGGAACTTGGCTTTGGGAGCCTTTTATTCCGATTCGCAGATCCTTGATCTGCTGGCGTCTTCTTCATAATCGTATGCCGACTTACGATCGCCTCATCCGCCATGGCATGATCACGCCTAACATCTGCTTGCTCTGTCTTAATGAGAGCGAGACTCAGGATCATCTTTTCTGGAATTGTGAGCAGGTGAAGGAGATTTGGATTACGTTTCTTGGCTGGTTCAACTTCACTCAAGGTTTGCATGCGCCTGATATTCATAGTTTTCTGGTGGAAGCTTGGCAGTATAAACTTAGCCCCCTCGCCGGTAATTTATGGAAAGCAGGTATCATCACGGTCATCTGGGCTATATGGACGCAGTGGAACAATTGCATCTTTGATAATCAAAAGTTCGAGGGCCGTCGTGTCATTCACACCGTGAAAGTCGCCTTCAAAGATATTGATGCTAACTTCCCCAAATTAGGCTATATGTGGAATTCCTGGTCGGAATACCTTATTCTCCGTGCTGTGGGTGTTACTTCCAGGAATGCTCCTCCACCGGAGTTTGTGGAGGTCCATTGGTGGCCGCCTGTGGCACCGTGGATCAAAGTGAATACGGATGGCTCGGCAATGGGAGCACCGGGCACTATTGCAGCAGGCGGGGTGTTTCGCGATAATTGGAATGTGGTGCGTGGTTGTTTTCACTTCAAAGGTGGTTTGGGCTATCCTTTTGAAGCCGAGCTTATGGCTATTATCTCGGCTATTCAAATTGCTAACAGTCGCGGGTGGAACAAGCTTTGGATTGAAGCAGATTCCACTTACGTGGTCTCTCTTTTAAACTCTCGATCCTTGGCGGTGCCTTGGAGATTTAAGGCAGCTTGGAACAAGACTTTAAAGATGTTAGAAGGTTTCTCGCTGCAAGTTACTCATATCTTTAGAGAGGGCAACACTGCGGCGGATATTATGGCCAACCAACAACGTTTAGAAGGGTGGTGGCCGCATGAGATTGAGGAGATTAAGGCTGCGGTTCGTCTCGATAGGGCTTCGCATAGCCATCTGCGCCTGAAACGATAAGTCTTGCCGATGGAGGGTTGTTTTGATCGGTTTCTTTTTGGACTGGTTGGTGTGCGGTTGGAGTGGTTTTCTTGGGTTTGACTTTTTTTCGAACACTTGGCTTGCATTCGGTTTAGGCGGAGTGCTTCTGGTGTTCAGCTCGTCCCTGCGTTTGGCTGTTGTGTGGATGATGAGGCGGAGGTCGCCTGCTGGCTGGCGGTGTTCTGGCGTCGTGAGGGGTGGAGTGTCAGTAGAGTCTTTTCGGGTCTGGGTGAGCTCGGCTCGGGGGCGTTGCTGGTCGGACTCCGTTGGTTTTGGGCCCCGTTCCTCGGGGTCAGTTTCTTCTGGGGACTCAGTGGTTTCCGTCGTCGATATGCTGAGTCCCGGAGTTTTATCTCCTTTTTCCCGGATGCGCTTATCTACGCTGATAAGGGGTGGTTTCTTAGCCTTTTTGGTGGTTTTTTAGGGCGGCTTTTTACCGAACAGTTGGTTGGCGCTTGGTTTAGGCTGGGAGATCTTGGTGTTCAGTTTGCTTTCGCGCTGCTGGTTGCGCAGACGATAAGGAGGAGGTTGGTTCTTGGCTGGCGGGGGTCTATGGTGAGGATTGGAGTGTCAGTAGGGCCTTTCCGGGTCTGGGTGAGCTCGGCTCGGAGGCGCTGCTGGTCGGACTCCGTTGGTTTCCGATCCTGTTTCTCGGGGTCAGTTTTCTTTTGGGATTCAATGGTTTCCGTCGTCGATTTGCCGAATCCCGGAGTTTTATCTCCTATTTCCTGGAGGCGTTTGGCTTGTGCGTGTGGGTGTTTTTGGTGCGGGGCTGTTTCTTTAGTTGTTTTTTTATTTTTCTACGCTGTGTTTGTTCTGTTTGTCTGTGTTGGGAAGCCGAGCGGCTTAGGGGTGATGGTTAGGCCGGAACCTTTGAAGTCGTCTCACCTCCATTTCCTGGCACTTTTTTTATTTCTCTTACGAGTACTCTTTCTCCCTTCTAAGGATTTTCCCTTGCGGGTTTGCCTTAGAAAGGTTTTAACGAGGCTCGGCCCTTAGTTTGCTCGCTGTGCTCTCAAGGGTTTTCTTGTTTTCCTTCTTTTAATAAAATTTTATTTTAATTCTTAGTTTAAATCTATTATTTACATATTATATATCAAATTAAAGCTCTTGCCACGATATTTAATTTGATATGTATGTTGAATATTTTTTTATTAACTAAAAAATATTTTTTTAGCAAAAAAACAAGATCAAAATGAGAATAAAAAGAAAAAAGCAAAATAAAATAAAGAAATATCTATGTTTAGTTTGAGATTTTGTTGGGTCCGGAGTGTTGACTGAACAAGTGTATGGGGGGGAGGGAATACACCTGTAGGTTATTTTTGTCGAATCGAAAACTCACAAATCAAACTTCAGTTGTAAAGTGTTTGTAGACTGATACTGAAGTAACTTTAGTATTTTGATTTCAGTCAAGCACAGACCTTTAACTGATATCCACGTAAGGCTTCAGTCTAGATCCTATCCTAGATCCTAATCCTCTATCTGGATAACCGAAATTGAAAGTTTTTGTTTTAAAGAACAATATAAATAAACAACAGGAAAAAAATAAATCAAGCTGAAAACTATGGAGAAACAGATAAGAGAAGAATTTTCCAAGGCAAAGATTTCAATAGATTCTCATCACTAACAAGTTCAATTCAATCATCAAGACGAATTCCTAAGGCAATCTCAAAGTTAGTCTATACCCACTCCCGTGGCATACAAACCGTTGATTGCATGAAACGCTACCGTCCCCGGATCGCACTTCTAACATGCAACTCCTAAAAGCTCCTAGGATTAACGCCCTCACAAATATCAATTCTCTTTAGAATTAAATATATGTGTTCTATGTTCTTAGTTCATGTAATAATTATCATCTCCCGATATCAAATTAAAACCTATGATTATGCTAAATTGATGGCCAATCAATAAAGCAAACAACATACACAAGAACATAAAAAGGAATACCTATCTCGATTAATTGAATCAAACGATCAGAAATTCAAACCATGTTTACTCCCTAAACCCTAGGAAAAAGGGATTCTAGCCACACATAGACATATGAACTAGAATCAAAGTCTCAATAAAACTGTAAAACAGCTGAAATAGAAATTTTATTGAAAAAAGAAAAATTCGAAACCCTTGAAATCACAGATCGCAAACTAAGGGAAGAGTCTTCAAAAAGAGGACACAAAAAACAAAAAGCGAAAAAACAACAAGATAAAACGAAACGGGAAGGGACGGAGGGTCCACCTCAGAGGCTCCGGCCGAACCATTGCCCCTAGGAAATCGGCCCCCAAAACCAAAAAAAGGAACCCAAAGGCGAAAAACACAGAAAAATCCAACAACAGAACAGCTAAACAGCTGAAGAAAGGAAGCGGCAAAGAAACAAACGCCCAAGCAACACGGAGACCAAACACCAACTCCACAGAAGCAGGGAGCAGAAACACCAAAAACGACCACAAGAACCCAAAAAACAGCCCAAAGCACAAGCCAACCTCCAGAAAGCAGGAGCCAGAAACGCCAACCCAAACCCAGAAACCTGCCAGCCAAAGAAGAAAACAAAAGCTGCCAAGCAAAACAAGGAAAAAGCAAAAAACCCCACAGACGAGCCAGACCACAAACAATAAAACACCCCCAAAAGGAACATCCCACTCAAGATCGGAGAAGGAACAATCGTGGTCCCACAACCCAAACATGTCTCAAACCAGACCCAGTCCCTCAAGAAACTACAATCCCCAAGAAGTGTGCAAGGCTAAGGCTTTGAAATGCAGCATCAAGATGATACAAATTAATCAGATCAGACCCAATTCTCCGCTAGAAGTGAATTCCCTAATGCAATTACCTTTATAATCAAATCTCATTCTTTTATAATATGATCAAAAAATTTGCTTTCAACAGATAGGCCAACTTCGCGAGATAAAAACATTTGAGGGTACCCAAAGAAATCCTGCGTGGTTTCCCATACTCATAATGAAAAACCCATCAGAGGAGCAGAGACCATAAGCAATAAATAACCAAAGTTCAACCAACCAAAACAAACCAGAGAAAAGAAATTAGGCTTGTTGCAATGAAAACACTCCTCCTAGCATCTACCGGATAAATCACGTCATAACTTGCTCATCAAGATGTTGCAACCAAAACATTAAACCTTTTACACAAAACGAGAACCGCAGGTAAAAGAGAAACTAGGGCAACCACCCAAGACAATCACAGCCCAGAACCACGAAAGAACCAACACAGAGCAAGAGGGACAAAAAAAAGCAAGCAAGGTCAAGAAGGAATGACTAAACCACACAAAACAAACAGTAAAAAAGCTCACTCCCAAAGCAAAAGAAAACAGAAGCAAAAAGAAAGGAACTTCACTGGAAAAAGCAGAACCCCTAAGGAACGACCCGGACATAAGGAAGGAGCCACGTACCATCACGTACAAGCTGCAAAATATCAGGTATCGCAAAGGACCAAACTCCCTCCTCAGCAACCGAAGAGGCCATGAAATCCGCAACTCGATTCCCTTCCCTGAAAATGTGAGTAATAATGATGTGAAGATTAGCAACAGCAAGAGTTACCTTTCTCCAGCGGCTGAAAAACCTCCAAGGAACAAAATCCGAATGAGAACGGAAGAGTTCAACAAGGTACGTGCAGTCCGTCTCAATCCAAACATAATCCCAACCATGAGCCACAATCTGTTCCAAAGCAATGATGAGGGCGAGAAACTCAGCCTCGAACGCCCAACCACGACCAACAGAGAAATGAAAGCAACCAAGAACCGAACTCAAATCACGAACAATCCCGCCAACATGAATATGGGGAGGCGAACCATGAACAGAACCATTAATGTTAATCTTCAGCCAAGGATGAGGGGGAGGAAGCCAGAAGACATAGATATAAGAAGTAGGACGACGGGATTTGCCTAGCACCCCAAGACCGTGAAGAACAAGCAACTCCTCCACCGAATTAGCCATCTCAACCAAACTGAAACGAGATGCCTCCAGGATAAAAGCTTTGACCTGAATAGTCAAAGCCATTGCAGAAATAGGAGCCTCATCAAACACCACCCTATTCTGAAGGTTCCGAAGACTCTACAAAACCGACATGACACCAACCCACCAGAGATTGGACACCTGCTTGCTGGCAAGCACCCTCATCGTCCAGATGACCAAACTCCCAATGTCCAAGATAGTAGAACCATCAAAACGAATCCAAGAGAAGAGGGAGCTCCAAACCTGTCTAGCAACCGCACATTCCCAAAAAGGGTGATCAATGTCCGCTCCCGCCTCCCTACAGAGCGGGCCCCGAGCCCATAAAACCTTAGCGACGCGTCAAGCTGGCCGTTGGAAGATGATCCTGAATAATCCTCCAAGTAACAATAGATCTGCGAATCGGGATAAACGGAGCCTGATCACTAATTTTTTAGCAATAAAAACTGCAACTAACACAAGTAATTGTAGCAAGCAACAAGTAATCGACTATCGTATCCTCAGGGACTGACACAACGAAATAACTCTAGCTATCTCCTAAACAAACTAAAACAGTAGACAGCCAAACGAAAGTAGGAAGGTTTGATTAATGCTAAACTCAAATAGCAACAAATAAAAGAACGTAGAAAAATCAAATATTAAAGACAACTGATCCTAGGGTAGTAAATTCATTAACTAAATCTACGCAATTAATCTATTAATCCTATGTACCAGTTTAATCCAGTTATGATGAGAGATCACTTAATTAATCAATTACTCTCGCTAAAGCAGCAACGACCGTAGATTAATAAATTATCTATCTCCGCTAGGTCTCAAGAAAATCTACTAACTCCCAATAGCTCCTAAGAATAGCTCCCTATGATCCACCTATCTCCGCTAGGTCTCAAGGTTAAGATCATATCATACATTCCTGAATCCGTTAAACAGTTATCTCCGCTAGGTCTCAAACCGAATAGCTACACATGCAAATTATTGGCTAGATAATCCACAAGAAATCAAGCACCAGGAATTATGAATCATAAACTGGAAGACACAAAGGTATTAACAAATAAATCACATAAATTCAATCAACTATTTACAAACCCTAGAATCAGCTAAACGAAACTAGCCAGACATAATAAAAAAAGCATAAACATAATTAAAAAGAACACAATTGGCAGAACTGAATTATATAAAAACTGAATAAAAACGATTGTAGCAGCTTGAATCTTCAATCTTGATCCAAGCCTTGAAAACTGAGAAATAAATGTAAAAGCTAAAGTTATGATGCTAGAATGTAATGTGTGGCACCCTAGATAGGTCAAAAGAGGACCTATTTATAGTGTCAGGATAAAATACAATGTTTGAAACCCAGAAGAACTCTAAAAACGCGCAAAACTGAAAAATTCGGGTGGCCGGCGACCTGCCCGGCGACCCATCCGGCGGTCATTGGCTCAAGCACAAAAATTCTTCATCACGCGGCGATCGTCGCGTCTCTTACAACGTTCCAGAAGGCTCGGCGACCTAGGCGGCGGTCGCTGGACAGGTCACCGAAAATCTTTCTTCGGCGGTGGTCAACGGTGTTTGACCGTCGGGTTCTGACTGCTGCGCGCGATATTTGTTTTTTGGTCATAACTTTCTTGTCCAAACTCTGATTTATGATCCGTTTGCGCTCACAAACTCATATCGAGACTATATACAACTTCTATTTCAGCACAGTTTTCCAAATTCGAACTCAATAAACTTGAAATTTCCTTCAAAGTTTGATTAAGAATCGTGTTTTACAAGATAAAACAAATTAAGCACAAAACAACTATCAAACACTCAATTTCCTATAAAATTAACATCATATGAACAATAAAAACCATGGAAACATGAGTGTTATCAACTCCCCCAAACTTAAGTCATTGTTCCTCCTCGAATAATGAGAATAACACAATCAATAACACAAATGGGTAAGAAATCTAGCTCATCGATGCCTTCGAAAGATAAAGAATGATAGAATTCTCAAATCCTCAATAATTAAGCACAAAATTTACCAATGAACACAACCTATAGCAAAATCAACCTTGACATTCCAAACAATTGAATCTCACAAGGTATGTGTATCACTCAACTCTCAGTTTGATGGAATATATAGGACGTGTATGCTCTCATCGAATTCAATGCAATATAGATCACTTACCATAAGCTTGCCAATTGTCTACAATCTCCATCGCTAAAAGTGTGCCAGGACTAAGATCAAAAAGGTCTTTATTTTTCGGGTTATAATGTAGGGACATTGGTTAAGGTAGGGAAATATAGGCTAAGTGACTCAAATAGATCAAGAACACCAACCTTATGACTTCACTAATCAAGCATGGAATAAATTCCATCTTCCACCCAACTATATCACCATAATCAACACAACTCAAGGGATTTAATCATCAAAAAACAGAACTAAACACTCTTTTATGCTCTCCATTTATTTCCAACACATAAAGTCGATTTTCTAACAAATTTCTCAATGTACACTCGACTTCACACTTTTTTCTATTTTTTTTTCTTTTCTTTTTCTTGAACAACTTTTTTTTTTCTTTTCTTTCCACAACTTTTCTAGAGCTTATAAGAGTAAATAGTAACACAAAATCATCCCTTCTTTTTCACAACCCACTATGAATATTCACCACACAAAGATCCCCATATACTTCATCACCCCTATCATCCGGCTAAAGAATAAAAAGCTAAATAGGCTCAAAGTGGATAACAAAGGATAATTTTTTTTAAGGACAGTGTTTGGGATAATAATGTGGCTAACAAAAGATGGCCTAAAATCATCTCCTAATCCTGGGCACAACAACAACCTCAACACAGAAACCATGGCAAGTTCTAGAAGATCACCACATGCATGACAAAACTCACAACAAAGAATAAACTGTGTATGATAAACAGTTCTAGCTCAAATCACACAGGTTTATTCAACGTCTAAAAGTCAAGGTCAAAATCACTCTAGAATTATGCAAATTAGTTCCAATTATGCTCAAATCATCAAAGAAAATCAAACTCCAAATTTGTTTTCACAGAAATCATCATTGACATCTTACCAGAAATCTAATGGAGCATTAATCAACTCAAAAACAAAACAAACACACACCACCAACCAAGCAAGATAAAACAATAAAGCTATCAAAAAGATAAAAGTGATACACATATATTCTCTCACCCCCTCCCCCAAACTTATTACAGAACATAAGTTCGAAAATAAGTTTGGAGGGATGATGATATGTGTGTCACTACTTACAGAAAATTTATGCTCCACGGTGGTGGTATGAACAAGGCGCGAGTTCCCGCATCTTCCAAGCTCAACACTGCACTAAAACCCCAAACAAAACAACGAAACAAAAAGAAACAAAACAAAACTAAAAGAACGAAAAACAAAACAAAGAAAAACAGTTGGGTTACCTCCCAACAAGTGCTTAATTTAACGTCTAGAGCTTGACGATAGCTGATGGTCTCAATGAACATCAAACACAGCGGGCGTGACAGACCGCCTAACACGAACAGAGACAGAGGACTCATGCGCATCAGCTGCGTGAAAGATAACGCTTCCATTCGACACATCTATCATAGCTCGTCTCGTAGCTAAGAATGATCGACCAAGAATCAACGGCAGATTTACATCTTCAGGAATATCGAGGACCAAGAAATCCGTAGGGAAGACGAGCTTGTCAACCTTCACAAAGATGTCTTCAAGCTTTTCTCTTGGCTTCACTCTTGATCGGTCCGCCATCTAAATCTCCATCGAGGTCGGCTTGAGATCTCCAATTCACAACCGTTTGAAAACAGAGATGGGCATCACATTGACACAAGCCCCTAAATCACAAAGAGCCTCGGGAAAGAGCTCTCCTCCAATCTCACACTCAATGGTGAAGCTACCCGGATCTTTCTTCTTCGAAAGTAGCTTCATTGGCAGCTTAGTGCACACAGCTTTCGCCTGCGAGATTTTCTTATCCTCATCCCCCATCTTCTTGGTGTGAACAATTGCCTTTTCTTCTTTATCCTTGGGATCCTGCAATTGTGAGAGAATTTGAGGCTGTGCACGTTGGTCCGATTGTTCGAGTAGTCTCTCTAGCTCATCTACTATACGTCTATGCTCTGTCTGTTAGGGATTGGCAATTTTTTTCTCATTCTTGCAATGGGGGACCTCCAGCTTGATTTCCTTGGCATCCACCTTTTTGTTCGGCTTCACAGCACATTGCTCTTCAAGCACCTCCCTCTTTATCAGCCTACGGGGGAATGGAACCTTTGGGATGTATTCCCTAAGTGGAACAGGAGCCTTGTATGGTTCCTCACTTGGTTGTTCGTTCTTCTAGCTCATCCTCGTCTCTTTTAAAGACAGAGTGCCATCGAAAATAGCATTGCATTGACCCCTAGGATTGACAGTAGTGTTGCTTGGGAATTGGCCCGGCTTGTGCTGCGCAACTGCTTGGTTGACCATCTGACCAACTTGAGTCTCCAACATCTGCACTTGCTTGGAAAGTGCTGAGAAATTTCCATGATAGATATCTTATTTCCCACATTTGTCTCCATCCCAGTCATCTTCATGAGCATCTGCTTCATCATGTCCTCCATCGAATCTTTCTTTGCCTCATTGATTACTCCCCCACTAGAAACAGAAAATCCTGGGGGAGGTGGCACAGCATTGTTTGGGTTGCCATAAGAAAGATTCGGATGCGGGCGTCCTCCTGGCTGGAACAGCTGCTGACCCGGCTGATACTGCTGACCTCTGCTATATACTCCTGGCTGTCCTTGCTGAAAATTCCCATAATTTCTGTCATTGATATAATTGACGTTTTCCAAGGCTGATGGGTCTTTCATAGCTTGCTTAGGATGTCTAGCATTCAACTCACTGATCTTAGTAGTCAGCTCTGCCAGCTGCGTAGCAATCTCTGCCTGCTGTGTAACCATCGCTGCCATAGGATCAGAACTAGAAGCAGCTGCAACCTTTTTCAATTGTACTCTCTCTGATGGCCATTGAAAACTCTTAGCAGCTATACTCTCAATGATGCTCCACGCCTCGGAACCGCCTTTCTGAAGCAGAGAACCTCATGCAGCTGTGTCCAATTGCATTCTTGTACGCTCTCCACAAGTATTGTAGAACATGATAATGAGCGTGCCTTCATCAAATCCGTGGCTCAGACACTTTCTCAACTTCTCTTGATACCTCTCCCATGTATCTGCCAGCTTTTCTCCCTCAAACTGCTGGAACTGCACAATATCCATCTTTAATTTCAGGGTCAGGCCAGGAGGATGGAACTTGCGTAGAAAAGCTTGAGCTACATCTTCCCACGCAGTAGTTGCACTCAAATTCAATGTATAATACCACGACTTTGCTTTATCCCACAGTGAGAAAGGGAAAAGATGAAGACGGATAATATCATCAGATACTCCATTCATCTTTACAGTGCTGCAAAGCTCCAGAAATTGCGCTAGATGCACATTAGGATCCTCTATAGCGTGTCCTCCATACTGGTTCTGCTGGACCATCGTGATCAAACCAGACTTCAGCTCAAAATTATTGGCATTAATACGGGGAGGTTCCTGATACTCATACTGAGGAATGAACATCTCTGCAATCGGAGGCTGATTCTGAGCTTCTTTAGCAGCTTGAGCGTCCAACAGCTTTTGCAGCTGCTCCTGTAGAGCACGAATTTGTCCATCAGTAGCCATCATATGCAGTGCCTGAAAAAAAATAAGAATTAGAAAAATAAAAAGAAAAAGTAAACGCCTGAAGTACTACTAAGTCCTATCGGAAATATTAAAGAAACTTCTAATCAGTCCCCGACAACGGCGCCAAAAAGTTGATCACTAATTTCTTAGCAACAAAAACCGCAACTAACATAGGTAATTGTAGCAAGCAACAAGTAATCGAGTATCGTATCCTCAGGGACTGACACAACGAAATAACTTTAGCTATCTCCTAAACAAACTAAAACAGTAGACATGCAAACGAAAGTAGGAAGGTTTGATTAATGCTAAACTCAAATAGCAACAAATAAAAGAACGTAGAAAAATCAAATATTAAAGACAACTGATTAATTAACTAAATCTACGCAATTAATCTATTAATCCTATGTACCAGTTTAATCCAGTTATGATGAGAGATCACTTAATTAATCAATTACTCTCGCTAGAGCAGCAACGACCGTAGATTAATAAATTGTCTATCTCCGCTAGGTCTCAAGAAAATCTACTAACTCCCAATAGCTCCCTATGATCCACCTATCTCCGCTAGGTCTCAAGGTTAAGATCATATCATACATTCCTGAATCCGCTAAACAGTTATCTCCGCTAGGTCTCAAACCGAATAGCTACACATGTAAATTATTGGCCAGATAATCCACAAGAAATCAAGCACCAGGAATTATGAATCATAAACTGGAAGGCACAAAGGTATTAACAAATAAATCACATAAATTCAATCAACTATTTACAAACCCTAGAATCAGCTAAACGAAACTAGCCAGACATAATAAAAGAAAGCATAAACATAATTAAAAAGAACACAATTGGCAGAACTGAATTATATAAAAACTGAATAAAAACGATTGTAGCAGCTTGAATCTTCAATCTTGATCCAAGCCTTGAAAACTGGGAAATAAATGTAAAAACTAAAGCTATAATGCTAGAATGTAATGTGTGGCACCCTAGATAGGTCAAAAGAGGACCTATTTATAGTGTCAGGATAAAATACAATGTTTGAAACCCAGAAAAACTCTAAAAACGCGCAAAACTGAAAAATCCGGGTGGCCGGCGACCTGCCCGGCGACCCATCCGGCGATCATTGGCTCAAGCACAAAAAATCTTCATCACGCGGCGATCGCCGCGGCTCTTCCAACGTTCCAGAAGGCTCGGCGACCTAGGCGGCGGTCGCCGGACAGGTCGCCGAAAATCCTTCTTCGGGCGGTGGTCAATGGTGTTTGACTGCCGGGTTCTGACTACTGCGCGTGATGTTTTTATTTTGGTCATAACTTTCTCGTCCGAACTCCGATTTATGATCCTTTTGAGCTTACAAACTCGTATCGAGACTATCTACAACTTCTATTTCAGCATAGTTTTCCAAATTCGAACTCAACAAACCTGAAATTTCCTTCAAAGTTCGATTAAGAATCATGTTTCACAAGATAAAGCAAATTAAGCACAAAACAACTA
This sequence comes from Salvia miltiorrhiza, assembly GCF_028751815.1. Classification (NCBI taxonomy): domain Eukaryota; kingdom Viridiplantae; phylum Streptophyta; class Magnoliopsida; order Lamiales; family Lamiaceae; genus Salvia; species Salvia miltiorrhiza. Next base: position 36,104,734 of record NC_080392.1, on the reverse strand, counting down.
TCAAACACTCAATTTCCTATAAAATTAACATCATATGAACAATAAAACCATGGAAACATGAGTGTTATCAGCGTCCAAATCCATTTACCCCAATCTATAATCGGAAAGCGAGGACGCAAATGGTCCATGGCAAGGGAAGATGAAACCTCACCAAAATGAGAATGAGTCCAAGCCCGGCGATCCTCAATCCCACTAAAAGGAACTGAAATAATGTTGCCAATAGAAAATCCAAGGTAAAGTGCCAAGACTCTCCGAAGAAATAATTTGAAATAGTATGCATGAGATACGGGTGGGCAACACTAGGAATTCCAATTCTGTCAATGAGTCTATAACCCAGCCAATTATCCATCCAGAACAGAATCGAAGAACCCGATCCGATGGAGCAGTGAGTATCAGCGATCAAGGAACTAATAGCATCCCTAGTACCCAACCAGATCGAAGAGGTGAACCAAGGAGAACGATGATGAAAGCAAGAATCCAAATATCTATGACGGAACAGACGGAAGCCCAAAGAGTCGGAAGTAATCAGCAGCCAACCCAGCCTAAGCATAAAGCTTTGACTGATGTGAGTGAAAGATTTGACATTCAAGCCACCTTGCTCCTTAGAAGCACAAGCCATGTTCCAACCAACAGAAGAAAATGGCTTGGAAGTGGTGCTGCCAGTCCAAATAAATGAGCGAAAAGCATGATCTAAATCATACAACAACTTCGTTGGCCATTTGTAAATCAACATGCTATAAACTGCCGCACTCTGAATAACCGAAGTGACCAAGCAAAGCCGGCCTGCCATAGAGAGCTGCATACCCTGCCATCTAGGAAAATGAGCAATAATACGATCCCGGATGCAAGCCAGACGAGCGGAAGAAGCACGACCCGCAAAAATGGGCACCCCCAAATTGATAAAAGACAAGGAGCCAGTAGAGAAGCCCAAATCACGCTTCAACCTGCGGCACATCTGAAGAGGAACCCCCTTGCCAAAGAAGATCGTGGACTTGGCTTTGTTGCAGAACTGACCGAAAACAGTAGCATAGATTTGAAGAAAAGACTCAATCATCCTGCAGCTACGATGATCAGCCTTACAAAATAACAAGACGTCATCAGCATAAAGCAGGTGAAAAGGGAAGAGCAGGGACTGGGACATTCGCATACGAGCAATAAAGCCTCTATCTGCGGCATCCAAAAGCAGACGACTCAACACCTCTTCCGCCAACCCAAAAAGGACAGGAGAAAGAGGATCCCCCTGTCGAACACCACGCGAACAACCAAGGAAGCCATGATGTTCTCCATTAAAGAGGACAAAAATCCTAGCAGATAGGAAGATAACTCTGATCCACTGTCTGAAAGTGATAGGAAAACCAAAGCACTCCAACACAATCTCGACAAAGTCCCAACTAAGAGTATCAAAAGCCTTCTTGATATCCACCTTAAGAGCCAAATTCTTTCCCTACACCGAACGTTCCATGCATTTAACCCCCTCAGAAGCAAGTAAAATACACTCCTGAATAGACCGACCAGAGATGAACCAAACTAATTGGCCGAAACAACCTCCGCTGCCACCGCATTCAACAGCGAAGCTTAAATTTTGGTGATGACTTTAAAGAAGAAGTTCCCAAGCACAATAGGCCGATAATCAGAAACAAGAACTGCGTACTCCTTCTTGGGAAGAAGGCAGAACAAATTCGAGTTATGGCCATGAGAAAGATAGCCATGAGTAAAAAACCGCCTAACAGCATGTCCTCCTCCACCACCTAATAAGAATGCTGAAAGAATGCTCCATTAAAACCATCCGGGCGGGGGGCACTATCCTTATCCATGGAGAAGATCACCATACGAATATCATCAGCCGCAGGGGAAGCCGTGAGCATATTAGACTGAGCCGAAGAGACGGAACTAGGAATGTAATCGGAAATCCAGGATCTATCCACCAAACCAGAAACCGGCTCCGTGAAAAGCTCCTCATAAGAACCAACAACATGAGCAGCCATAGTAGCCGTGTCCTCAGAAATAACACCATCCATACTGAGCTTCTTAATGGACTGACTGGAGCGACGCCATTTAACCATCGAGTGGAAAAAATGGGTATTTCTGTCACCATCAAAGAGCCAAGAGATCCGGCTTTACTGCCTCAAATGCTCAGATTTACGCATGAGGATAGTGCCAATCCGAGCCTGCAGAGGTGTAACCATGCTCATCAATCCCCTCCTGAAGGGAGCTCAAATCTTGTTGCAGCTCCGCCAAAGTGATATTGTAATTCCCAAAAGTATCTCTGTTCCAAGTCTTGAGGACCGAACGAAGATGTTTTAACTTCTTCATCACTCTAACCATCGAACAGAGACTATCCAAATGAGCAGTCCAAGAGGGCTCTAACCAGATCCAAGAAACCCTCATGAGAACACCACATATTCAAAAAATAAAAATGACGACGGGCAAGGTTTGAGTTCGTATCCTAGAATCTCAACAAAATAGGAGAGTGGTCAGAACCAAGACGAGGGAGAACCAGAACAGAAGACGAGTGTTAAATATCAAAGAAATCCTGAGAAAAAAGAGCTCTATCCAGAATAGACTCGATCGGAGAAGGAAAACGCCGACGATCCGTCCAAGTGAAATAAGGCCCAGAAGACTCCGGCTGAATCAGATCATGATCCTCAATGAAAGCACGAAACTCATTACAGGGGATAGTAGCCGGAATCCTGCGACCACGACGCTCATGGGCACCTAAAATAGAGTTGAAATCGCCAATCGACAAAAGAACCCACAATAAAGGGCCCAACATCCACCTAAAGCTGACGCTGCTCAATATAATTGCAAGACACATGAGTGAAAGCCAAAGTAGTGATAATCCCCATAATCATACAACTGATGATAATAGCCTGATCAGAAGAGAAAAGCACAACAGGATCCAAAGAGTGCTCAACAAAAATCCAAATGTTAGAACGACGACCACAAATATTCTGGTGAACCGGAGAGAGATTCAAAGAACGCCAGAAAGAGCTCGGAATGCCAGAAAACCGCAACTTAGGATCAAAGATGCCAATAAAACACGACCTGTAAGTACTGTAGTAATGGGAAAGAAGAGACAAAGAAGAAGAAATGCCTCTGATATTCCAACACAGCACATTTATTGAGAAACAACAAGTGAGCCATCCTCCTGAAGAGGATTATCATCAACATCAACCACGTCTCCCCATTTTTGCCTAGAAACTCCGGACATAACCTTCGCCGCACCTGACGATGAGCTAGAAACTATAAAACTCTGAACAGTTACTCCCTTAGCCTGTGCCACCTAAACACGATCCAGAAATTCAGTCAGAAACTGACCACTAGCTTCAAAGGCTGCTTTCTTAGAAACCAACTCCTTCCGAAGCGACTCAATGTCAGGATGCTACGACGGATCATACTTCAGGAAAACGGAACCATAATTTGGAGAGCGCTTGAAAGAAATGTACCTAGAAGAGGTCTTGCCATCGCTCTCAATTTCGGAATAACGAATCGGCTCAGGAATGGGAGCTAAAGTGAGCTATCCCGAAGAAGAGGGCAAAAGCGATGGAGAAAATCCAGTCGAGGTAAAAAAAAACCGGGTCGGGGTCTAAACAACCCCGCTCCTGACCCGACGAATCAGGCATCGACGCCGCACCAATGCCACTATCAAACTACTGAATCGCAGCCAACAGTTCCATCGGATTATCAAAATCCAAAAACCTATCCGCCCCCGACAAATCTTTATCTGGCTGCTGCACCTGAGTGACGATCTGATGACTTTTATCAGTCGAGGGCATCTGTCTTTCATGAGTTCTCAAGTCCGAAGGGCGAGCTCCTGGTGAAGCTCGAATAGGGGCAGAAAGAAGGCCGCTTGTGCTAGGTTGAGGGCGGGAACCGCTAACCCCAGACCCAGTCTTTCCCGAATCGGTGTGAGCAGGAGGCTCCCGCTCGAGCAAATCAACAGTCTGAGAAAGAGGCTGAGGCTGCACTTTATCAAATTCGTGGGAGTTACCAAAATCTTCCTGATCAGTCAACGCTTCAAACGTGTTCTTCGACCTGCTCACATGACGCCATTGCTGACTTCTGCGTCTTGGCTTATGTTTGACAGTGACAAAACCATCCCCTTCGTCCTTCTTAGACGGTTGATCAGTAACCTGAGCCGATTGTTCAGTATCCTTGCGCTTGTGACAACGTGAAGCAGAGTGACCAACCAAGTGACAAATGTCGCATAAGAGAGGCAGATTCTCATAACTAAATTCAATATCAAAGATATTCGTGCCCCTACTCGCCGTAATGGTGTAAATGATTTCCTGCGAAATATAAATTTCAACAAGAATTTGAACAAAATGTCCAACATCACCATTATAGGTGTGACCATCAATTTTGATAGGCGTTCTGATCACCTTTGCAATGCCTGTTAATAACTGAGGATGCAAAAGCTCTTGTGGCAGCTAATAAACTCTAATCCACACCTGAACCAAAGAGGAGTTTTGTTTGTAGGGGTCAAAGTTTGGGGACCAATCCTTGATAGAAAGAAGACCGAAACGAAGTTTGATGGAAGAGAAAGACTTAGTTTGTCATAATCTTCAGGAGAAGAAAGGATTAGAGTGAAATATCTGCGACCGAGAGGAATAACACGTAGAGGCGCCGATAACTGCCAAAAATCCACCAACTCTCCTCTAATGTCATTCGCAAACCTTAGGGGGTCCCCTTTACGCAGCACTAAACATGCATGAAGAGCCAACGTGTAAGATTTGATGCGTTCGTGATACAACTCCTCCGGCATCTCCACCATCAATTGCCCGTTAACCATTGTAGGATGGATTGCATTGAGACCATGCACGAAAACCTCCGACGGCTTGGGAGTTCGGCCGCCTTGAACAGCCGCCTTGAAAGAGCCACCTGCTTTAGTATTTTGCACCTGCTTTTTGTGAGTAGGCAGCGTGGCAGTAGCCGATTTCGGGAAGATAACGCTGTCATTCCGACGGCCTTGATCGGATTAAGCCATACGACGATCAGACACGATGGGAGCCATCTGATGAAAGCCGATCATCGGCATAGACTGTGAACCTCTCGCCGAAGCCTGTATGGAAACCATGCTGAGAGGGTTGAACACCCCAACCCTAGACGAACTAGGGCAAGCAGAAGAAAGCGACTGCTGGATCGTGTCGGACTGGGGGAGAGCCGTGCAGACATTAGGCAAGGGAGTAGCCCCAACAGAAGAGTTACCTGCATAAGTTATCTTCTCCTCACAGACAATCGGTGATCCCTTCTGTGTCGTCGCCTTCTCTCGCTGTGTTGTCCGAAGGTCCTGATGCTGTGGAGTTATCCAGTGTTCTTTTCCCTGAAATGGCAGCGGTTGTGCGATCTTCTACGGTCAACAACAAAATCGTAGTAAAATCGAGAATCTTCAGTTCTTGCTCTGGATCCGTTCTCCATCTCTCACGGCTCCAAAAGATAGAAAATATGACAAAATGTTCGGAGAATAAGTTCTTGGGGAGTAATTTTTTAAGACGTTTTAGTAATAATATTCTGACTTTTTGATTTGTCACAAATTTGTCCCTTCTATCTTATTATAGAAGTTTATTTAGACATTCACCAAATTAACATCAAAACTTTAAATTGATTGAGGACATCTAAAGTCTGTTTTATAGATTATCCTTGCTTATTGGTAATTATGTCACAAGACGTCTGCCAACTTAATAATTGAGTCAGGAGTTTGCGTAGTTGCCGCAGTGGATTTAAGATTTTCGACGACTCGAGTTGTAGTTTAGAACATCCAACGATTAAATTGACGTTTCGATCAATGTTTGGTTCCATTTCAAGTGGTTCCATTGGATCGATGTACGGACCAACAGTTAGAGTCTTCGGGTCCAACATGACGGGCTATGGCCATATGCCCGTGTCGATACCAACACGGCTTCAAGCGTGAATGCCATTGCCGACAAGCCACCGAAGTTCTATGGCACCGACTTCAAGAGTTGGAGTCAAAAGATGTTATTTTACCTCACGACGTTGGGGTATGCAGCATACTTGACGAACAACGAACCGCCCACAACAGCGGGAATCGAAACGAACTTCACTGTTATTGTTGCCTACGATGTTTGGCACAATAACGATTTTCTTTTTAAATACTTTCTTCTATGTGGTTTAGTAGATAGTTTATATAAAGTATATGTCCATATAAAGACCTCCAAAGTATTGTGAGAGGCATTAGATAAAAAGTGCAAGCTCAATGATTTTAGTGCAAAGAATACATGTGTAACAAGGTACATGGAGTACAAGATGGTGGACTCAAGATTCGTCATCGAACAAATGCAAGAATTCCTACTCATCTTTCATGATGTCCTTGCCGAAGGATATGTGGTGTCGGATTCTTCACCATGGAAGCGGTGATTGACAAGTTTCTCCTAAGTTGGAGGGACTTCAAGACCTACCTCAAGCACAAGCAAAAGGGCATGACGTTCGAGGGCTTGATCATCAAGCTCAGTATTGAGTCGAAGTAGAGGAGGCTAGACAACAAGGGGAAGGGCCAAATTGAGGCCAAGGCAAAGTTGTTGGAGCGAGGCGGATCGTCCAACTCAAGTTAAAGGCAAGGGCAAAGCACCGGCCCACAAGTTCGATGGAGATTGCTACAATTGTAGTAAACTAGGCCACTTGGCGAAGAATTGCCGCAAGCCCAAGAAGAAGAAGGCGAAGCAAGGCGCCAACATCATCGAAAATAACTTCGACGAATGGGACCCAGACGACTTGGCGGCGGTATCACCGAGGAAGTCAACCTCGTTAAAAAGTAAGGTGCTTGCTTTATAGACACGGGAACAACTCTGCACATGTGCTCCAACTAAAGACGCTTCTCCACTTACAAGCCCATTAACGAGATGAAGCTTAGCATGCGCAACCAAACGTTGTTGGAGGTTGCCGAATTGGCGATGTGGTGCTCAAGCTGTCATCCAACACAAAGATTAATTACCTTGAAGGATGTGCTGCATGTCCAGGACATCCTCAAAAATCTCATCTCGGTGTCTATACTAGTCAATAAGGGCTTTACACTAGTGTTTGAGTCCGAGAAAGTTGTTGTAACCAAGTTTGAAAAGTACCTTGGTAAGGGTTTTCTCACCAATGGACTTTCAAACTCAATGTTAAGCCCGTGAGGCGTGTAACCGAGAAACCAATGAATAATAATTAGTGTACTTCTTGTTACATGGTTGAGTGTTGTGATTTATGGCATTCTAGATTCGGACATGTTAATCTAAATACTATAAAAAGATTAGTAAATAGTAATTTACTAAAGATAAACGAATTTAACACTCAAAACAAATGTCAAGTTTGTGTTGATGAAAAAATGATTAAGTCTCTGTTTCATTCGGTAGAAAAGAGTACCAAACCTTTAGAGTTAATTTATACTGACGTATGCGATCTAAAGTTTGTGCAAACAAGAGGTGATAAAAAGTATTTATCATGTTTATTGATGATTGCACAAGGTATTGTTATCTTTAGCTTCTAAGAAGTAAAGATGAGGCTATTGAAGCTTTTAAGAACTTCAAAAATGAAGTCGAGAATCAACTAGGCAGTCGAATTAAAATGGTTTGAGGCGATAGAAGGTTTGAAGCTTTATTCATATATTCGATTCGAATTGATTTTCGCTTCGATTCGAAAATTCAATTCGTTTTCTAAAATTACTCCAAATTAAAAAATTTGAATATTCGATTTGAATATTCAATTCGTTTTCCATGCTAGTCGATTCGAATTCGAAACTATTTGATTCAAAATTGTAAAGGAAAAAAATATGTAAAATGATATTCTAAATAATATAGGGATATATTTCAATATTTACCTAATAAAAATACACAACAATAGATGCTCATTTGATGATTCCATTGTCTAAATTCTCAATACAAACCATAACATTCAAAAGTTTGCATTTCATCAAATATATAAATAAAGAGAAGTTGCAATTCATCATTTATATCGATCACTTCTTTCTCCACCTCATGCTTTATCTATCTAATCTCATCTTCTTGAAGTGTATGCTCTACCAAATTTGAGGCATCCATCTTCTTGTAAGAAAGTCAAATACTAAGATTATAAAAATAAACCACACTTGTAGTCTCAATTAAAAGTATTAGGAATACATCAATTAAATTAGCAAAATGATTCCTAAGAAAACAAAACACAGGAACAAAGTCATACATAAATAATGGAACAAAATTTATAAACTTTTCTGTTCATAAACGAAAATTTATCGAGACATATATTTTTTTTGTTCATAAACGAAAAAAAAACAATTGTTCATAAATAAAAAATTATAAATATTTTTCTGTTCATAAAACCACATTGCTTCACTATCATATATATGTTGTCAAATAATAGCATTAAAACGACAAACACTACAAAAATTTTCTTCATATTAAACAAGAAACTAATAGAAAATTAAGAAATTTAACAGCATTATCATATTTCCTCATCGTTTCTCCAGATTAAACAAGAAACTACAACAACAAAAATTGAATTACTATAACACCACCTGACGAGGTTGGCCAAATATGGCTGCGAAATTGGTGACTGTGGCGAGTGGGAGCAACGATGGTGGCATCACTGGCGTGTGGAAGCGGCGACAAAAGAGGTTGGCCGGAGTTGCCGTATTGGGGGCGGCAGAACAAAAAATTAGGGTTAATGACTTTAGAGAAAGAAAAGCAAATGAAAGAAATTAAGTTGCGTATACTGACGTTGCTTGTGTTTTTTTGTTTTATTTTTTTTTAATATTCAACTTTTAGTTTAGGAGTTCGGAATAGGCGTGTCACGTGTGTTCCTAATTTCAATTTCTTTAATATTCAATTTATGATTTTAAAACTAGTTATATACATTCAATATATATATATATATATATATATATATATATATATATAGGAGAGGGCTACAGTAAAAACACTTCTTAAAATATAAATATAAACGTTTTTTAATGTACGAATTTTATCCAACAGAGTTACGAATTCATCCAACATGGTTCCGAATTATGAAAAATAATTTTTTGCTACCTTTGGGATTCGAACCCAGGACCACGAATTCATCCAAAAGGGTTACGAATCAACCGTAGATCTTGATGATCTAAGAGCTGAAAATCATTTATATTTTATACACTTAAGAGTGTTTTTATTCTAGCCCTCCCCTATATATATTTTAAGAAGTGTTTTTACGATATAAGAGCATTTCTTAAGATATAAAATAAGAATCATTTTCAGCCCTTAGATCATCAAGATCTACGGTTGATTCGTAATTCTGTTGGATGGATTTATGGTCATGAGTTCGAATCCCAAAGGTAGCAAAAAATTATTTTTCACAATTCATACATTTATACAGCGAATTCATACGTGTTCTACATAAAATTCATACATTAAAAATTGTTCTTATTTCTTATTTTAAGATGTGCTCTCACGGTAGCCCACCCATATATATATATATATATATATATATATATATAGGATCATGTAGTATCCAAGCTCATGGTAGTACCAATGTACCATAGGACTAATTCTTGACCACACATTTATGACATGTGGCGCATCAAGATGGTGACACTTGGCAAGACATTCCAAGTCAAAATCTGGAGAGGGGTAAAATTGGAATATAATTTTCGGAATTAAAAATTAAAAAAATATATATCTTTTTATATTTTCACAAAATAGATATATTTTAGATGCATAAAGTCTGACACGAAGATGCATAAAGTTTTCACATGAAATGCATAACTTTGAACAGAAAAATGCATTTGATTTTTACAGTTTTGGTATTTTCACCACCCCACCCCCCAACCCACCCCACACCACCCCCCAACCCTCCCCATTACCACCCCTCAAAAATAGGCATGTTTCACATGCATATAAAATTACACAAAAATACATAAAGTTTTCACCTAAAAATGCATTAAATTATACAAAAAATGCATTTCATTTTAATAAATCTGGTATTTTCGCCACCCCACCCCCACCCCCACCCCACCCCACCCCCCCCCCCAAATTTTTTTTTCAAAAACTGATTTTCTGATTGCTGACCCCCCCCCCCCCCCCAATTTTTTTTTCAAAAACTGATTTTCTGATTGCTAACCCACCCCCACCCACCCTTCCCAAAAAAAACTTATTTGTAGTTAATGTTTAATGTATTTTCATGTAATAATATATGCATTTTATTGTTCTTGATTATGCATTCTTCTTTTTTATATACACATGTTTTATAATATTTTATTTTAGGGTATAGGGTTTAGGGTTTAGTGTTTAGGCCTTTAGTGTTTAGGTTTTTAGTGTTTAGGGTTTAGTTTTTAGGGTTTAGTGTGTAGTGTTTTAGTGTTTAGGGTTCAGTGTTTAGGGTTTAGTTTTTAGGGTTTAGTGTTTAGGGTTTAGTTTTTAGGGTTTAGGGTTTAGTGTTTAGGATTTAGTGTTTTTTAGGTTTTTAGTGTTTAGGATTTAGTGTTTAGAGTTTAGGGTTTAGGGTTTAGGGTTTAGGGTTTAGGGTTTAGTGTGTAGTGTTTTAGTGTTTAAGATTTAGTGTTTAGGGTTTAGTTTTTAGGGTTTAGTGTTTAGGGTTTAGTGTTTAGGGTTTGGTTTTTAGTGTTTAGTATGTAGTGTTTTAGTGTTTAATATTTATTTTAGGGTTTGGGTTTTAATATTTAGGGTTTAATGATGTTTAGATTTTAGTGTTTTAGTGTTTAGGGTTTAGTTTTTAGGTTTTAGTGTGTAGTGTTTTAGTGTATATAGGTTTTAGTGCTTAGTATTTATTTTAGGGTATTGGTTTTAGTGTTTAGGGTTTAATGATGTTTATAGTTTAGTGTTTTAGTATTAAGGATTTAGTGTTTAGGGTTTTTTTTTTTTAAAATGTATTTGCAAAAATAATTATTTGTAGTTAATGTTTTATGCATTTTCATGTAATAATATATGCATATCAGTGTATGAAATTATGCATCCCCAAAAATTAAAAAAAAATGAAAATTAAAATGGGGGGGGGTGGTGGGTGGGTGGAGTGGGGGTGGGTCAGTGGTCAGAAAATCAATTTTTTGAAAAAATTAAAAAAAAAATTGGGGGGTGGGTGGGTGGGTTGGGGGTGGGGTGGGGATGGGTCAGTGGTCAGAAAATCAGTTTTCGAATAAATTAAAAAAAATATTGGGGATGGGGGGTGAGTGAGTGGGTGGGTGGGTGGGGTGGGGATGGGTCAGTGGTCAGAAAATCAGTTTTTAAAAAAAATTTAAAAAAAATTGGGGCGAGGTGGGTAGGGGGTGGGTGGGTGGGGGTGGGGGTTCAGAGGTGGGGGGTGCAGGGGTGGGGTGGAGTTGGGGTGGGGTGAAATCTTAGGCATTTTTATATGAAATTGTATGCATCTTTTAGTTTGAACCTTTATGCATCTAAAATATGAATATTTTGATAATATAAAAAATATATATATATTTTTTTAATATACGAATTTTTTTTTTCAATTTTACCCCTGTCCAAATTTTTGTCTTGAATTGCCTTGGAAGCTTCTTGCCACGTGTCACAATCTCAATGCACCTCTTATCCAAATCGTGTGGTCAAGATTTGGTCCTACGGTACTACCATAAGCTTGGATACTACAAGAACGCAACTATATATATATATATATATATATATATATATATATATATATATATATATATAATTTAATTATCGGATCGAATATCAAAATTTTATATTCGATTCATTTACTAATCGAATCGAATAATTTCGAATAAAAATATCAAAATTTTGAATCGACTATCGAATCGAACAAAAATATTCAATTCATTTACAATCTTACCTATGAGCTATGGAAATGAAGGAAACCTTCATACAAATATATTAAAGTGTGGGGGTTGTTGGCTAAGGTGCACGTGTTTCCACCCAAACAAGTTACAATTGGTCCTAAAATAATCGATTGTATCTTTATTGGGTATGCACTAAATAGTAATGCAAATCGCTTTCTAGTCAAGAAGTCCGACATTTTAACAAGGACTATGGGAATGACGATGGAATCAAATAACGCTATTTACTTTGAGAATATATTTCCTTGTAAAGACAAGGAAAAAAGGGTAAGCTAGTACTAGCAAGAGAGGCATTAAAGAAGAAAATACGAGTTCTGATCCTTTTGAGGCAGTACCCGAATCGCGAAAGTGATCGAGCTCTGATCCCAAAGTATTAGAACCAAGACGTAGCAAGAGAGGCATGATTGCCAAAGACTTTGGTCCAGAATATATCGTCTTCATGTTAGATGAAGAGTCAGGATCTATTAAAGTGACATTTTCAGGAGCCTGGTGGATTACTCTGGAGGGAAGCAGTCCAGAGTGAAATTGATTCCATTATGCAAAATCACACTTGGGTGTTGGTTGATTTTCCAAAAGGTTGTAAACTCTTAGGATGCAAATGAATCCTTAAAAGGAAATATAAGATAGATGGATCATTTGACAAATATAAAGCATGCTTAGTCGTTAAAGGATTTAAGTAGCGTTAGGGGTACAACTTTTTCGATACCTATTCACCAGTGACGAGGATTACTTCTAATCGAGTGTTTTCTGGATTGTTGCTTTGCACAATCTTGAGATTCACCAAATGAATGTTAAAACTGCATTCTTAAACAGTAATTTTGAAGACGAAGTTTATATGGAGCAACCCGAATGGTTTGTAGTACCTGGACAAGAAAAGAAGGTATGCGAACTAGTAAAGTCTCTATATGGATTAAAACAAGTGTCGTTACAATGACACTTGAAATTTGACAATGTTATGTTGTCAAATAACTTCAAAATCAACGAATGTGACAAATGTGTCTACATTAAAAGCACAAATAACGGGTGTGTTATAGTGTGTCTTTATGTAGATAATATGTTGATTATGGGAAGTAACAATCGTATAATTATTGATACGAAAAACATGTTAAGAAGAAATTTTGACATGGAAGACATGGGGCTAGCTAACGTGATCCTTGGAATGAAAATTCTCAGGACAGTTGATGGATTTTTCTTGAAATAATCTCATTATAATGAGAAAGTGCTCAAGAGATTTAGTGCGTTTGATAAAGTGCCTATAAAAACTTCATTGGAACCCAACGTTCACTAGAAGAAGAATATGGGTGATCTTGTTGCACATGAGGAGTATCCAAGAGTCATTGAATGTCTTATGTATATTACAAATTGCACTCGATCTGACCTTGCATGCCCGGTGAACAAATTGAGTCGATATACAAGCAATCCAAGTAAAGAACATCGGAAAGCGCTTGTGAGATTTTTGAGATACTTAAGGTATACTCTAAACTTTGGACTACACTACACGAGATAACCCCCGATACTTGAAAGGTATTGTGATGCTAAGTGGATGTCCGATGCGAAAGACTCGTTATCAACGAGTGGTTACGTGTTCACTATTAGGGGTGGAGCTGTCTCCTAAAAATCTACAAAACAAACATGTATTGTTAGATCCACCATGGAATCAAAATTCATCGTTTTGGACAAAGCATGTGAAAAAACCGAATGGCTACGTAACTTCCTAGAAGATTTTTCATGTTGGTCTAAACCCGTGACACCAACTATGATAAATTGTGATAGCTAAGTGACGAGCCCATTTTTCGTGCTCATTTTGTGTGTTGTTTAGGCCTAGATCGAGTCTTGTTTTCGTGTGTTTTGCATCATTCGTGTTTAGGAGGACACACTTTGGGCATAAAGACAGGTGGACAGGATCCCGGGCACAACAGGCTGCATTCTGCAAAAGAGGCACATATTTGAGATCATTCATGGGCACAGCAGTTGTACTCCTGTACCCAGACCAAGTACCGTGCGGGATCCAGTTGCGTTCCAAGGCACAACGGCGAAACAGGAGCAAAATCTGGCATTCCAGGGCATAGCTGAAAAAGTTGGTGTTTACGGGCACAGCCGCAAGTCAGAGGTCGAACGAGAATTAAGCAAAATTTTGATGTTGACTTTGAGGCACAACCTGGCGTACAAGGGCACAATGCGCACCCATCAACATAAGGAAAGAAGAAGGCGGATATCCACGTACCATACATAGGAGGATCTGCCCTGCTTTACTTACCAAAGTTATGAGATGCATATCTGATGCGAGCAATGCAAATATGGAAAGAAATCACAGTAACTTGGCCGCGCCCAGACCCCTAACCGCCGTGCCCAGAAACGCTAGCTGCTGCGCCTAAAAGCCCTAATCTACATGGATCTGGCCCAAAGACCCACTGAATCTCTATATAAAGAGGAAGTCCACCCTACGGCCAGAGGAAGATTTGGGAGGAATTGGAGACGAATTTTCACACACGATTTCCACATCCATTCTTTACTTTAGATTAGTTTGTTTTGTATTTCTATTTTCAATGAGAGTCTAGCCAAGGAACAAACAAGCCCTTTGGGCACCTTTTTATTTTATGTATTGTTTTTATTTGCTTTGGGCAAAGTTGGTGTTGCCCAAAGATTGCTTTTATTTTTGAACATCTATTTCAATTCAAGTATGTTTATTTCGTTTATTTATTTTGTGTTATTTTATTTAATTATGTCTAGGTAATTGTTTTACTTGGTTTGGGCTAAAAATCGATTTAAGTATAAGCATGTGAAATTGTGAGGTCAAAATGGGCACAAGATTTGTGCAATCACATTCCCGAAGCATTTGGCCTGATGCCAATACAACTTGGGCAAACCCGGAGCTTCATTAGGCCGATGACGTTTTGGGCACAACCAAGTTACAAGCAACAAGTGGAACCAACCATGGAGAAATTCGGCTCGACATAGTGCGGAAAATGTGGAAAAGGTGATCGTATGTCCTTGGACATGCTTATGGATCATTTGGGTCTGCAGTCAAATGCGAATGAGGACGGGGTAGGTTGCACACGTGACGATTAAAAAACGGGGCCCGACCTATTGACTATTGTCCATAACCAAATATGTGAAGGCACAATGACAACCCTTGAACCTATGAGCGATGACTGTGCCCAGACTTCGCAAGACTATGCCCAAACCAAGTTCCTTTTATTTTTTATCTTTCTTTTGTTTTATTTCAGGTTCGTTGTTTCCAGTGCTCTGACCAGGGCACAACCCAAGTAATTGATAGTGAAAGTTTGTGACACGAGAGAAGAATACACCAACTCCTCGTGGGATCGACCCTATACTTACCGCTAGCGGAACCTAGCTGTGGGCATAGGAAAACTATAAATTTATTTGTATGGAGAGTTCCACCGCACAACGAACAAAGCACAAAGGAGCAGCCTCCGTCACCAAGCAGCTATTGGTAGGGCAAAAAGTGGGTCGTACAATGGTAAGTCTCGACACATATGTTGACGTCACCGTAAGATATTTGACCGAATGTGGAGTTATCTCGATTGACTACATAAGGTCAATGGATAATCTGGCCGATCCGCTCACTAAATCTTTAAATTGAGATCAAATGTATAAACTACTAGTGGGAATGGGTGTAAAATCCACAACTTAAGGGCAATTATAGTGGTAACCCAACCATGATGGCTGGAGATCCCAAAAACTTTGTTCAATGGAAAAACTAAGCTATAAGAGTCTGAGTAGAACACTTGACTACTTGCATTCCCTCGAAAAGTCCTTGACTTTTAATGATTTCTAAACACCTCAACGTGGTTGAGTATAGCACGATATTCAGGAAAAAATTACTTATATAAGTGAGATGTGGGGGGGACCACATCAACTTAACACTTATGAATTCAAAGAGTTGTCCAAGGCCCGCAAAGGACAAAAACGTGAGAACAAAATGAGGTTGAGGCAATAGTATGTTAATGTTGTTGTCTTGGTATACACGAAGGAGAAATGGTTCGAAGACATCGAGTTATACCGATTCCTCAGTATATCCGATAGTATTAACTAAGGATGGTTCAAGGCCGCAAACTACATATCCTAATGCACTGATGTCTCTTGATAACAGAGTTTGTGTCTGCATATGCATTTGGCTATTTCCACTCAATTGGGGGACTGTAGGAAATTGGTTATGAGTTTACCATTATTTGACTAATTTTCGAGTACCGAAAACATATAATTTATCATAATTAAATGGTATAGAATCGATCTAAATTTCAAGTGGATGATCGTAGTATATTTATTTACTCAAAACCAATTTTCGGTGAGTGAGAAATAATTAATTAAAGATAAGTACTTGAAATATAGAGTTATGGAAAAGTAATAAGCATTAGAGAGATATTAATGCTTATTACATCAGTACATGTAATAAAACTGTGTTCACATGTGATTGGTTGTAAAGCTCACACGTGCGCCGCCACCGTCCGCGCAGCCCCAGCACCCGGCTCTCGGTCCCGGCCTCCGCCGTGGATTTGGATCTTGGCAATTGGTCTTTGGGTGGTCTTTAGGCTAGACCTTAGCCCCCAACGGACTTGTTATTTTGGACCACTGATTCTTCGGTCCAAAAGGATCGAGGCCCAACCCGTTGGACCCGTACGTGCACATGGGGACCCAACCCTGTAACCGGTCGAGAGAACCAACTTGAATATAGCTTTCAATGGCATGGCTCCGTCATGGGTGGACTGTGTCTATAAATAGGACAGCCAACATCTCATACGCATTCTCTGCATTTCATAGTTGAATTATGTTCTACCCTCTTTCCAGTTCGTTGGTCTGTGGTACTGCTTCCCATGAAACGAAACTATTTTATCTTTGGAGACAACACGCTAACCGAGAGTACTATCAGAGCGTATCTCGTCTTGCGGATAGAGGATTCTCCTTGACTCGACAATTATGTTCTATGGGTTCTTTTACTTGTAATTTCAATTCGGTTTCGTTCTGTGTAATCTGATTTCCTCTACATTTCTATTTCATTGTAATACACGCCCAAACAAGCATTATTTCCAACAAAAACTCACAAGGGAATATCGAAAGATTTATAGAATATTAAAATACTTTGAAGATTGAGTCTATGTTTTAGATCAAAGTCTAAAATTTTAGGTTTAAATGAAAATCATCTCCGTATACTTAAAACCCCATAATGCAATTACTTGGCAACAAGACTATAAATGTGATTTAAATACAAGTCTCCATGACTTTATTATAGGACTTAAGCCTACTTTACGAAACGAGGAAAACGAGGCAAAGAAAATAAGGAAAATAAATAAATACTAATGTCGTGCTATGGAGTCAAGGTCATTGTGGTAGAATTTGTGGTATCCAGACATTTACAAACAATTATTATCAATTTAAAATTGTTAATAAGGTTTAACTTTTCTTTATTTTGTCATCATCATAAAACAAAAAAGTAAGATTATATTTTTAATCGTGGCCCAATTATTTCTACTTGGGTAGAGGAAAATGAAAATTCCACATGCGTGCACCATGGCGCAATTGACTTCATAAAAAAAAATCATTTATTTTCTTGAATCATTTTTCTTTTTTTTTTAGCAAAATTATTTAACTTTGCTTGACTCGAGTTAAATTGAATTAATTCATAATTAGCAATTTCGATAATCTACCATAAATATTTTTTCATTTGGTTATATATCATTAATTACTTAATTTCGTATATACTCCCTCCGTTTTTTATTAAGTGTCCTCAGCCGTCAAAATACACATACCAATAAAATAAGATATTTTACATTTGTAACCTTAGTAATTACTCCCTCCGTCCCAAACGAAATGTCCTGTTTTCCTTTTGGGACTATCCCAAACGAAATGTCCTGTTTCCTTTTTTGTCAATACACACTCTCTATACTTAATATTTAAATAATTTTCACCAACCTACTTTATCTACTTTATACACATTTTTAATCTACGTGCCCAAAAGAAATAAGACATTTTGTTTGGGACGGAGGGAGTATCATAATAAATGCATATATACAACTAATTATTACATTCATACAAGTATTAAATAAAAATAAAATAGGAAAAATGTCATAAATATACTCTTAAATTTTAAAATGAGACACTTATTGAGAAATAAAAAAATGAGCTAAATAAGACCCTTATAACAAAAATGAAATGGAGGGAGTAAATAATGCCAACGTAGATAAATTTGTGATGGAGGGAATCGTGTGATCTAAGAGAGTTTATCCAAATTTAGGAGGAAATTAATTATCACAGCATTGATGGAAATTTTTTTTTTTTTTTGATCGGAAAAAGCAAATTATATAAATAATAAAAACGGGTACCAGAGGTACCAAGAAAACAGAGATTACAAGGTTTACAAGATTAGCGTCTCACAAGAGCACCACTCCGAGAAACTAGAGTCCAAATCAATAATTTTAAAAATTTTGTTCCAGCTCCAAAGTCTACCCTTAATTTCCTGAACCAAAAGTTGACTCTCCCAAACCTTTCCATCAAAACGGCTTTCATTCCTAGCCTTCCAAAGGAGCCAAGTGGTGCATATCCACAAAGCTTTGAGGAATTCACTACTCTTCTTTCCTCTCCCCAGATTAGAGAATATAAGAAAGTGTTGATTGATACCTTGAGGACGAGCCGTAGCGATCCCAATCCAATTTTGTAGATTATCCCACACTTCCCCGGTTTTTGAGCAAAGTAGAAATAGATGGTCAGCTGACTCGACACTCGAAACACATGCGTTGCAAAAACTCTCCTCGACATGCATCGGTATGTTTCTTTTAAGTAGATTGTCGCAGGTGGCAAGCCTGTTTTTTAACAACCTCCAAGCTGTGACTTTTGGCTTGTAGGGCGCCGGTGTCTTCCAAATGTTTGTGATCGATTTCTTGGTCATGAGCGTCGGCAAAGTGTCAATCGTGTCAGGCACCAGAAAAGAGTATGCCGACTTTGTTGAGAAAGCCCCGTCCTTGGTCGCCTTCCATTTCCATCGATCCTCAATACCTGCACAAGGAGAAAGAGAAGAAATTGTCTCAAACAGAGAGGCGACCTCTCCAAGTTCCCTACCAAATGGCTCCCTCCTCCATTTAATGTCCCAAGACCATGTCCCGTCAACCCATCTCCCAGAAGCTCCAATCGACACATCCTGATTCAGGCTCAATTGAAATAATCTCGGAAAAGCATCCCGAAAAGGTTTCTCCCCCACCCATCTGTCCCTCCAAAATAGAGTATTATGTCCATTCCCGACCTCTCTCATAACATTCTCCCAAAACCATCCCCCTCCCGAACCACCACTAATGGCAACAATACTCGACCTCTCTCACAGCATTGATGGAAATAGAAGCAATAATTAGATATGTGAGTCATGATCTCATTTAAAATAATTTTTATATAGTTTTTCTTGAAAAAAGTGGGAAAAAAATATCTTATGGAAGCTTCTAATGTCTCTACCTAACTCAATTGAAATAATGTGGGAAAAAAAAAACGACCACCTTTTCTATTTGCTAAAGGGCAACTGTTTTTGGGGATATTTCTTGTTTCAACTCATGCCACTCTCACTTGTCACTTTAGCTTGCACCCATGCATAAACTCTATAATAATAATAATAATAATAATAATAATTCTTTAGTTTTACAAGCAATTGTCACATGCCAAATTAAAGTCAAAGCTTCGAGCTAAAAATAATTGTCAACATGGAAAAATTCCTTTATGTTTTTTTATTTTTCTCTTTATAATTTGTGAAAAATTAGTGATCTTATGAAGTGTTTACTTTGAGTGATAGAATATGATAAATTGATAATCAAGTAATTTGAAGGATTGGCTGATTAATAAAATTAATCAAAAAGTCAAATTATAAAATTGATTAACCTATATTATCTTTACCAAGTAAAAACTAATTTAGAGTTAAAAAGTACCACTTTTAGTTAAATTGAGCTATCATCATATGTTTTCATGAAATAGTTTGACAAGAGTGAAGAGACTTATCATAATTAGGTTAAAAGAGGGGCCAAATCTCATATCATTGTAAGTGACCAGTTTTCATTAAAGTTAAAAATACTATACATGTTTTTTTCCCTTTTCAACATTTCTTTTTCCTTCTTCCTCAGCAATTCAATTCAAATATAACTATAACGTTAATAAAAGTGGCCAATTATTTATGCTATCCATAATGATATTTAATTAATTAAAGATTTGTCTAATTTCTTTTTGAGTTTGATTATTTGAATATCTGATCTCCTCAATATACCCCAAACTCCAAAGTTCACTAATTAAACATCTTTTTTTGGGGGGGTCTATTTAGAAATTAATTTGGCGGTGGAAATAGTCTCTATTTTTTTCAAAAGAAAGAGGACTCGAGACTTTTCAATTTTGTCTCATTTATAATATATTAATATCGTATTAAATTCTAGTACTTTTTAAATTGAAGATTTGTTTTGTGTAGATATTGAAAATTAAGGGTGCGTTTCTTTTTTGTTGTAAATTTATCATGAAAAAATGAGGGATAAACAAAATTTCACCCTTTAAATCCTTTCAATCTTTTCCCTTACTTCCTACTTGACCCTTAATCATTCCTCATTTTCACTACAAATGAAGGATAATATTATCCCTCCAAAAATAGTTTGATAATATTATCCAACATTTGTAATGAAAATGAGGAATAAGAAAGGGTCAAGTAGGAAATGAGGGAAAAGAAAAGAAGAATTTAAAGGGTGAAATTTTGGTTATCCCTCATTTTCTCATGATAATTTTACAACCAAAGAGATAGCACCAAAAGTATTCACATATTTTGTTGGGGCTGGCTAAGGGCGATGGTTAGGTTGGAGTTCTTGAGGCGGCCCTTCCTGCTCTCCCACCTTTTTTTTTTGCTTTTTGCCTTTCAGCTAGATGAGTACTCTTTTTCCTCTGGAAGGATTTTTGCTTGCGGGTTTTTCTCCATGTGGTTTTAATGAGGCTCGGGCCCTTAGTTTGCTTTTTCTTGTGCTTTCAAGGGTTTTATTACATTTTTTCTTTTATTTTTTTATAAAAATCCGTATTTAATAAAAAAAAAAGATATTGAAAATTAGGTATTCAAATATTTTGTGCATTGATTATCTTATAGTCCTTTTTTGCATAATATCTTTCACAATGTTCAAGTGAAAGAGTTTAGTGCCCCAAATTATCAAAATTATAACTGTGTAATTTGTAAGAGTAATGTTAGTAGGGATATTGATAATAAAATATTGATAACATTCAAGCTAACATACAGTGGAAATGAGTAACACACATAAATATTTTTTCACAGCTTATATAAATACAACCCGTGAGTGCCTAAAGGTCAAATTCACTATGATCATCAACATTGCAGAGTACAGAATAAGATCTATCTTGTGATCAACCTTTATAGATTGATTGCCAAATATTAATCCACCTATATATAAACGACACTAGAAATTTTTTTTTTAATAACCTAATGTTAATCAGACAAAAACCAATGTCCTTGAACTTCAACCCTTGCCCTTGACCTCCTGTCAAATACAGAGTGAGACTTTACAGATTGACTGCCTAAGCCTCCTCCGTCAAAGCAAAGCTTGAAGAACCGGTATCACGTTTGCAACAGGAAAATGACAAGTTGGTTGTGAGTTAATGTTAGGTCAGTGAAATTGAACTTCCAAAACGTACAAATGAGAGAGTCTTCTTGCTGATTTAATAGATTGTCAATCGTGATTAGTTTGCACCGCTTCCCACTTCCAGAAGTTTTCTATAACCGCTGCAATCTCTCTCCGAAAACTACTAGTCAACCAGATGTGGATGTTGGTTGAAAAGACCATGGGTCCTGAAAAATAAGAATAAATTGTCCACTATTTTAGACCATGATTAATCACTTCTCCACTTATTAAAAATATGGTCAACCACCACAAAACCTTTATTCCACAACCAAAGAAAAATAAAACGTGAAAGAAATGTAAAGATTAACTATATACAATTACCAATGAAGAGTCAAAGTTCAACTTCAAGACAGACTTCGAAATATTAGCTAATTAGCCTATATAGTTCTCATAAATATTGACAACATAAATATTATCAACATTTAACTCAGTATTGACTCTCACAAAGGAATTCGATAAAATGAAGTTAAAATATCATTTTTTTGTACCTATAGTATTCGTGATGTAGACAATTGTAGCCGTCGTGCCTTTTTTAGAATTCGAATTTTGAAACCTTATTATTTTTTGTAGGACAAAAGAATTGAAAATCTTAGAACACTCCCACCAGAAATCTCAAAATTATGCTCCTATATTTTTCCATAAAGTTTCCCTATTTAATTTTAGGATCTTGATTTTATAAATGCATACACCAGATTTCTTATTTTCTACATAAAAACAATAATTATGTGTGAGCCCTACTAATTATAAGCTTAAAATAATTTAGGGTGGGTGTAAATTTAAGATTGAATTTAGGTAGGTGTAAAATTTTTTGTGGGCCCCGTCCAATTTAGGGGATCTGTTGAATGCATTTTTTTTGTCTCATTTTCAATTATTTTAGCATAAATTTAGAGTTAGTGATGCATTTAGGTGATCTGCTGTGAGTGCTCTTAAGTAATTTTGATGAACCGCAATAAAAAATGTCTTACATTATTATTGCACAGTAAATAATTTTTTTAAAATGAGATTCTACATTATTATTGACGAATATTAAATTATTGAATTTTTCACTTGTACCAAAATTTAATGGTTGAATTATTTTTTTTAATAAATATATTAACATTATTAAATAAAAAAATTAAAGGACGCGCCACATGGTTCTCAAACCCAAGACCTTTGACATTATGCATTAACCACTTACCGTTTGGCCAACACACACACTAATGGTTGAATTCTTTATTTAACTATAGACACGTCCTTTCCTCTTTTTCCTTTTTAAATATTCCTACGCAAATTTAATAATCTTTAATAAATTCTGAGATACTATAACACAAAAAAAGGGCTAAGTATCAAATCCCCTCCCCCCAACGTTGGGGCCCCTATCGCGTATAGGACCCTATAGTCAGGGTAAGCGCTGTTTACTATCTCAACGTGGCAAAATCGAACCAATTCCCTCCCCCCCCCGCGTTTTAACGGTGCTTAACACCGTTAGTTTTTTTTATTTTTTTTAATTCTTAATTAACATGGGCTCCACTCCAAAGGCTAAATAATAAAAAGAAAATTAAAAAAATTCACAAACCACCGTGCACTGCCGTCCCTCTCCCGCCGCCGTCTCACCACCTCTCAATCCTCCAATACGCCATTTCCTTCCTCCATTCAACCGCCAACCACAACACCCTTTCCTCATCTACGCCGCCACCTCACCTACTCCACCTTCCTCCGCCACATCGCCTCCCTCTCCGCCTCCGTGAAATCCCTGATCTCCTATAACGACGTCGCATTCATCCTCTCCCAGGCCTCCCTCTTCATCCTCGTTCTCTACTTGTCTCTCCTCTTTCTAGGAGTCGTCGTCTCCCCCTCCAACCCGCCGACTTTGCACACCAAATCTGCATCAGAACAGAGGTGGATCGATGGGGTTGCAGATTCTGGTGGGTTTTCGTGGAGGGGTTTTTCAGGAGAAACACTCTGAATTTCTATAAATTGAAGGGGGTTTTTTTTTTTCGAAGAAAGGAAATCGATTCAGAAATGCTTTGAATTTGTAGAAATTTGGAGAAAGCAAATCGATTCTTTTTTTCTTTCTTTCAAAAAGGGATTTTTGTGGAGGAACACTATGAATTTGTAGAAATTGAAGGAATCGATTTACAGGAGAGGAATTTGAATTTTGAATTGATTGTGTTTGTGTTATGCCTTTTCTGTGAATAAGTATGAGGATTGGACGACAATGCTGAACTTGAGGTTCTGGGACGGAGGCGGGAGAGGGATGGCGGTGTGTGCTGAGACGGTGGTGGTTTGTGTGCTAAGATGGCGGCGGGAGAGGGATGACGGTGGACGGTGGTTTGTGTGCTGAGACGGCGGCGGGAGAGGGACGACAGTGCACGATGGTTTGTGAATTTTTTTTATTATTTAGCCTTTGGAGTGGAGCCCATCTTAATTAAAAATTAAAAAAAATTAAAAAAACTAACGGTGTTAAGCACCGTTAAAACGCGGGGGGGGGGGGGGGGGATTGGTTCGATTTTGCCACGTTGAGGTAGTAATCAGCGCTTACCCTGACTATAGAGTCCTATACGCGATAGGGGCCCCAACGTTGGGGGATTTGGTACTTAACCAAAAAAAAATGAAACAAAAATCTACATTTCAGCAGTGTTCATTAATTATTATGAACATATGCACATTTGAACAACTAGCAAAAAAAGTAGTAATTTTTTTTCGGTTTAATCCACACCAAAATGCATACAAATAGTATCAAAGAACTAAAAAGCTAAAGCACAGTATTTCACAAACCTACTATTTGAATTTCTATTAATTTTGTAAAGCTGCATTATTAAAACGATTAAATATTTAGGTGGAAGAGTTGAGTACTACTATATATATAAAAAGCGGTTTGACCTAATCTCATAACTGATTTAGGTATACCATAAATGAAGTGATATCAAAATCAAACTTAAATAGGACAAGATAAATATGATGACACTACCAAATTAAAATATCACATATATATATAATGTGTGCGTGGAAAAATATTGTATATACGTCTGTATATATTAAATATGATAAAGTAGTGGTGGTGATTATATATAAATATATTGATAGGTAGGTAGATCACGGCTAAAAAGAACATATAGTAAGTTAGAAGTTGGTAGAGAGATGGTGTAATTTATATGGACTAACCATTTTTATCTTATGACTACTCTATTAATTAACTTTATTTTATTTTATGTAAGTGTTTGTGGTCATTGTACACAATAATAGATATACATGATAATTTATACTTTCTTAAATTTTAAAAAAGAATCATGACACGAGATGATATATATCAAACATTAACTTATTCCACATAGTTTTCTATTGTTTGTACACATATTAAGAATTAAATATTTAATTATTTAAATAAAAGGAAGAAAGATTGCCAATTTTGAGTAGGAGTATGCGAAAGAAATAAACTTAAATAAAATATTTTCTTGAAAGGAAAATATAATAAAATAACATGAGTGATTTTTTAACAGTAAAATATTGGATCCAACAATTTAAACTCCGTTAATTTAATTACCTCCAAACTCGTGATTAAAAATTACTAATTAATCTACCTCAAAACTTATGATTAATTACTAAATAAGAACTAATTATGTTAGTTACGTTTCTAATTATTTTGATTAGGGCCATTAAACCAAATTTAATGTATCAGTGTGCTAAATTATTATAATTATTGAGTATTAAATTATTTATATTTATTATGTAGGAAGAGATAGGTTACCCACCTCTTGATTTTCTTTTCTTCTCATCCTCTCACTGCTTATCCATTTTCTTTCATTCATTCATATCTTCTGATAAAGAAGACAAACTGGGAAAAAAGGGAAATCTAAAATTAGTAAAAAGAGGCAAAATAAAAACAATAATTATGGAAAAAAGAAATCGATGAAACTGAAAAATAGTCTTTATTTGAGGTCTTTCAATGCTCCATGTCACATGATTCATCATATATTCCATTTAAAAAGATACCAATTTGCACCAAAGTAATTAGATAAGGATGAAAAGCAACTCTACAAATTTTATATAATAAAAAGAGTCACCTTTTCATACAATATATGTATCCAAAAGATCAACTATCCGTTTTTTTATTAACTATAATAAACATTATATTCTATTTGTCCAAACTCCATAAAAATATATACTAAAAGAATTTGAGAAGCAAAATTTAAAATTTAATGAAATTTTGGACCACTATATATGTACTAGTTCGTGTAAGTAAGTCCCTATGCAGCAGAGCTTTAAAGTAGTTAGCTACCACAAGTACAAAAAATAAAGCTATTATTTTGAAACATTTCAATTAAATTCACACGCGATGAGGTTTATCTAGATCGTATAGCACGTGCGAATTGCTAAATCTATGAAACGTCGGAAATTAAAAACAATATCATTCTAAAGCATACCTCGATAGTAATTATATGAAATTATGAATCTTCTTCAAATTAGAGACAAATATAATTATTCAGAACACACCCTAAAATAATATTTTTGAAGGAAGAAAAGAAAACTACGAAACGTTGAGAATTTTAAATCACTTCATCAAAATCGCATAGGGCGATGACATCCATCTAAAATATATCTCAACAGTAATTATGAATTTCGTCGAATTCAAGACAACATAATTTATTCAGAACACACTCTAAAACAAAGGAAGGTCGAAATTTTGGAGGAAGAAATATGAATTTGAATAAATAATTTGTCATACTCTACTATATTAATGTTAATCATGTGATAAAAATATGACTTGTACAATATTGAAGAGAAATTTCAGAGAAGAATAATCCCAACTAATATACCAATTAACACCACCTCTCTCTCTCTCATCAAAATTAATTTCTACTATATTTCATGAATTAATCTTAATTCTTACACATCCCAAAAAAAAAAACACTAAATTTATCCCAGATCAAATATTTGTGCCACGTACCTTTCCAAAAAAAAAAAAAAAACGAAAAAATTTGTGCCACGTCATTTCATCTCCAAACTCCTATAATCTAAAACTCCAGCCTTTCAAGCCCAGAAAATCATACCCAGAATTATAACTGCTGCTGCCATTAATATTAATATTAATATTATTATTATTATCAGTGCCGCAGCTGCAATCTTTGGTCTTGTGAATCCCCATGGTACTACACGCGAAGCACAACGTACCACTCTCAGTC
Organism: Salvia miltiorrhiza; assembly: GCF_028751815.1. Classification (NCBI taxonomy): domain Eukaryota; kingdom Viridiplantae; phylum Streptophyta; class Magnoliopsida; order Lamiales; family Lamiaceae; genus Salvia; species Salvia miltiorrhiza. The sequence goes on along the minus strand of NC_080392.1, from coordinate 36,078,137 downwards.
TGAATATTCTGCTGATACGGCGGGCTGATTCTGAGCTCAAGATTCAAATCCGGGCACTTCTCTCTCTTCACCGGCGGCGGGCTGCACTCCCTCTCTCTCATCACCGCTTCCTCCTTAGGCGAGAACGAGATCGTCTTCGCCTCCGGCGGCTCGTTCACCGCCCGGTGAGTTGCCGGGTCGATGCCGCGGCTCAGAAGCTTCCGCCGTATATGCGTGTTCCAATAGTTCTTGATCTCGTTGTCTGTCCTTCCCGGCAATCTTCCCGCTATAAGCGACCACCTAAAATAATACCAAATATTTTTTTTAATTATATTTCTTCTTAAGTTATCAAAAATTAAAAATTATAAAGATATTTAAGGTAATTTTTAATTTTATTTTTAAATATTAGTAGAGGGTTCACCTTGAAAGATAATCGAGCAGCTCACTGTTAGCTAATTTTGTTATTTTCATTTTAATTCGTATAATGACATTTGGATATTATTAATTCATCGTGATATGGAATAATATTCTCGATTTTACTTAAAAAAAAAAAAAAAAATCCCTCCCCGTCCTTATTGGAACGGGGAGGAAACGATTTTTTTTTTTTGATAATAATGAGACACAAAGTGAGACATGAAAAGTGAGGAAGAGATAGAGAGACATACTTGTTGCCTAAGAGGCTGTGGAGTTTGATGATGAGCTCGTCTTCGTCCTCGGTGAAGTTGCCGCGCTTGAGGTCGGGGCGGAGGTAGTTGATCCAGCGGAGGCGGCAGCTCTTGCCGCAGCGGAGGAGGCCGGCGGCCTTGGGGAGGGAGCGCCAGCAGCCCTCCCCGTGGGCGCGGATGTAGGCGATCAGCCGGTCGTCCTCCTCCTTAGTCCATGCGCCTTTGTTAGTGTGAGCTTTCTCACAGCAGGGAGATCGTCCCATTTTTTATTTTTTATTTTTTATTTTAAAATTATTTGAGGGAAAGGGAGAAGAAAGAATGATATTGTTGTGTGTTTTATTTTTTAGGATTGTTTTTGGAAGATGAGATGGATTTGGGTGGAGTTTGATGGTGGGAAAGGGAGTGTAGGTTTTGGTGATTCTTGAATCTTGAAGATCAGCAGCAGCCCCTTCATGGACTTGATGGGGAGTTGTGTGTGTGTGTATATATAGAGACACACACTCTTACACACATATAGATACAGGGTTTTGACTCTATATGTGGGGTTGGGGTGGGGGGGGAGGGGGTAATTTCTTCTAGATGTGAGTTGGTGAGACAGGTTTGAGAGAGTGGCTGGTAGCATATATCTCTTGATGATTATTAGCATCATCATCATCATATACTATACTCCGATTTCTTTCTCTATTGCAAATCATCGCTTCATTCACTGGTCTGTATACTTCTCACAATTCTCATGATAAAATAAATTATTTGAATCATGTATATATGTTTGATGATGTTATTTTATAGTTTTAGGGTTTTTTTTATTATGTTTGATGAATTTATATATTAATGTATTATATTTATATATATGTATATATATGTGTGTGGTGTATATATATTAGGTGAAAGTGACATAATATATAGGTGAGCTTTCAGGTAGGTGTAAAGTAAGGTAATAAATTAAAAGCAGGAAAGTGTGTGTGATATGGTGTGTTGTTGCCTTATTTCATCCAAACTCTGAACCAACCATTATTAATAAATTCATCTAACAAATTCAAAAAAAAAATAAAAAAAAATCATCTAACATTCACTACATAAATTTGGGAATCCCAATTTTTGTGTCATCATGTTGTTGGAACTAATTACCACACACCATAATGGTTTCTGGTGAGGTCTCAAAATTAATTTTAACACGACTGATATTTATTTTATGATAATAATATTTGGACAAAATTTGTTCGTTAAATACTTTAAAATTTGATTTATTTAAAAGTTAGGGATTTAGTTAGTTTTGTTGTTTTCTACACATCTTAGATTTTTTGTAAAATTTTAATAATTTTTTTAATTTTCGTTATTTTTTTTGTAGTTTTTATACTTTAAAAATAATAAAAATTAAAAAGGTTATTAAAAATTACAAAAAAAAGACTACAATGTGGAGAAAATAATAAAATAAATTAAATTCTTTTTTATTTTGAATAAAAAAATTTAAATAAATTTATTTTTTTAAGTAATTAACTATATTTTGTCCAAATTAATAGCATTATTGTTGTTTTGTTTTGTTTTGTTTGATATTTGAAAAGTGTTGGTAGAATTTGAATTGAATTTATAGGCTTCCGAGTTTTCCAATGGGGTATGGTATGGTCTATTCCATACTATTATTTTTATTAAAATACATTTTATTTCCAAAAAAAAAGATATAGCGACAAAATCCGGAAGCCATTGAAACTAAAATAAAGGGATTACTTTAATCAACTTTTTTCTGAACTGTGAAACTAGATCAAGTCCACAAATATGCTATATGCAGAGCAACAAATTAAAGTGATTCCCACAATAAATCCAAAAATGTCAAAATTAAGTGGGACTACATGTTTGTTCCTTGTGTGTGTATGTGATTAGAAATATATGATTATGTAATTAAGTTAGTTGTGGGTTGGGATTATTTATTTTAGGAAATGGGTAAATTGCTTTTGCCTTACTCATGAGCATCATAGATGGTGTAGGTTGTTGTACTTTATATTCTATTGGTGCATGTAGATTGTTGTTATTGTGGGGGCTTCTAGAAGGATTAATTTGGGGTTGGGTGCAAGCCAGAATGACATAGCAACAAGTGAAATATTGATGTGGTTGAGACTTGTAATATGGGCTTTGTTTCACCTTCCACTCCTCTCTCTCCCTCTCTTGTGCTGCAAGTTTAGGCATTGAAAGTGTAGGGTTAGGTTTAGGGTTAGGGTTTGGGAGGGTTGGGTTCATCTCTTTTTTATTTGTGAAAATATATATAGGTTGAAAGTTAGATCATCAAACTTTGAGAAATAAGGTTTGAGATTGAGTTTTACTATACATTTTTAAGGTTATTATGATAGATATAATAAGAGTTGGTAGTATAATTATAATGTTGATGCCATTTAAAGTATCACAAGATAAATAGGCTAGATTAAGATAATTAGGACAAAATAAAACTTTATTCTTTTTTTTATAATTAAATAAGTAAATAAAGAAAGGGTTAAGGTGCAGATAAGCCCCTCAAGTATAAGCCTCTATAGCGTATCACTTCTCTTACTCACTGTGTGTGCAAATTAGCCCCTAAACTTCAAAAAATTGCACATTTAAGCCCCTCTGACCTAACTCCGTCAGTCAACGTTAGTCAATTCTTTTATTTTTTTTAATTTGAAAACTGGGGCCCACCTCTAATATTTAAAATAACTAGCGATCTTTCTCCCCCTTTTCTACCTGTACATTTGCATCCACAATCCAACAAAAGAAGATTAGAATCCCATCAAATGCACTAACAGTGGAACGATCACAGATCCTCTTCGATTCGTTTTCATTTATGCTCAACAATGGAACCCATTGGAAGTATTCTTTCCCTCATTGACTCCCAGTTTGTCAATGATATCTTTGTAAGAAAAAACTAATTGCAGTTTCAAACACATCTTGATGTCTCATGCCTGTGTATTACTGTAAAAAAAAAAATTAAAATCCCCAAAAATGCATTCATATCGAGAATATGAGAATAGGATAGGAGTAGTTGCGCCGTGAAATTGCCCGCAAACTTTCTTCGGATTTTTTTATTTGAGTTCTGCTCAATAATAATTCTAGAGCTGTTGGAATCAACCATCACCACAGCCAATCGATGGTGAAGTTTGACTGGGTGTGGTGGCCAACGGCCGGTGTTGAGAAGCGTGACTAGGCATCGACGCATCGACCTAGAGAGTTGGTGGTGCGGAGAGAAAGCTTTGAGATTCATCTCTTCACAGCAGCTCCAGCGAAAATTGACTCTCTATCAAGCCCTAACACCTTGAATTCGAGCGAGAATCATCTCCCACCCACCCATGACTGCAGCTGAATCCACCATTTCTAGAATTGGATTCCTTCTATGTAAACGCAAGAATCTCCGAGAATCCAAGGAGAACTGATTTTGCGGCAAATCTACTTAGGATTGCTACGAGGGAGAAGGACGATCTGTGTTGGGGGTTTCCATTTTTTTTGGGAGGGGGGGGGGATACAGCTGGGGAACTATCAGAAACTATTATGGACTGAGAGAATGGTGGCAGATGGCTGGGTTTAGGTCTGGGGACGATTTCAGGATGAAATTCATGCACCCAACTCAAATGGGGGATTAATCTGGACTGGATTTTGATTCTCCGATCGGCCTCGAGTTGAAAATTCCCTTTGTTGAAGATTGCTATGGCCGGATATGGCGATCGTCGGACATGACAAGCCGTCGGCGTTTAAAAAAATGACTAACGTTGACTGACGGCGTTAGGTCAGAGGGGCTTAAATGTGCAATTTTTTGAAGTTTATGGGCTAATTTTCACACATAGTGAGTAAAAGGAGTGATATGCTATAGGGGCTTATACTTGAGGGGCCTATTTGCACCTTAACCCATAAAGAAATTCAAAGACCGCGCGCGCGACGGATGACTCAAACCCAGGACCTTAGGTCTTGAGCATTAACCTCCTACCGCTAAGCCAACACATGCACACAAATAAAACTTTATTTATGTATATAGAAAGTGGATCATATGAAAAAATTCTTAGTGTATATATGTAGGAATTAGGAACTTATATGCACTACTAATTAATGTTTGTATGATCTACGGCTGTAATGAAAAGAATTGTAATTGTAATACATAAAACAAATTACTCCCTCCGTTCCACGAATCTTGACACGTTTGGATTCGGCACGGGAATTAAGGAGTTGTAGATTAGTGTTTTAAGTGTGTAGTTAATAAAATATAAAAGTGATAAAGTAGGAGAGAGAATGTAATAAAAGTGATAAAGTAGGAAAGAGAGAGTAATAAAAATGATAAAGTATGAGAGAGAATGTAATAATTATTACCCAAAATGGAAACGTGTCAAGATTCGTGGGACGACCCAAAAAGAAAAATGTGTCAAGATTCATGAGACGGGGGAGTATAATCTAGAAGCTTTATTGAATATATAAAAGCAATATTTATATTTAAAAAAAACATTACTAGTATATATATGTAAAAAAAAATATAATTTCTAATTTCAACGGGAGGAAGAGTTTATAGCATAATTGATCACCGTATATATATGGTTTAATTAATAATTCAAAAAGGTATAATTTTATAGTAGGATTGAGATTGGAATAGCCATGACCAATGTCGGGTAGCGAGTTGTGCATAAGGTAATAGATTTGTTTACCATCGAGTAGAATTCAAGTATAATTTACACTCACAAACTTTTATATATCACATATATATTTAAAACAAGAGAAATGTTGTGCTACACAATTTATGTAAGCGTCTTATGGTGAACACCGCTCACATTTAGCCCACGTTAGTATTATATATATTTTTTATTTTATATATTTATTGTTATTCTACAATATTTTATAAATTGTTACTAATATTATTAATTTTATAAATTACATAAAAATCAAATTTCGATTTGTTCATTTTGCCTTTAACTTCAAATAATTAATAAAAAAGTAAATTGAGCTTTTACTTTTATGTAATTATAAAATTAATAATTTAATAATAATTTATGAGGTACTTTTATAATCAAAATAAAAAGGATAAAATTAATATAAGGGATGCTCGCGTAAGTTACGTAGTACTCTCTCCGTCCCATGAAGCATGATCCATTTATTTTCGGCACGGGAATTAAGAAATTGGTATTTTGTGTGTTAAATGTGGTAGGTGAAAAAGTGAAAAGGTGAATAAAATATAAATTTTTTGCTATTTTTAGAAATAGGTCAAGCTTCGTGGGACAAACTAAAAAGGAAATGGGGTCATGTTTCGTGGGACGAAGGGAGTATAACATTTTTCTCTAAACTTAATATTAATCGGTGATGAATCTAGTTTGTTTGCTTTACCAAAATCTTATTATACAGAATATGTGATTCCGAATAACAATCCTCACATATTTGTTTGACGTGTACTTAATTTGCCTACTGCCCTATAGATATATCCATACTTCTTTTTTGTGATTTCTATGTTTAATTATATAAAGGGGTATAATCAGGTAGAAACTTTTATTGTCACAGTTTGTGAAAACTAAACTTGGATTATACAATAATCGATTATCTAAATTGATTTTTTACATAATACTTGTATATATATGTTGACATAATCATTGGAGTGAATTAATTGGAATACGTGGCTGCTACAACCAAATAAAGGAGTTTGGTCGACTGAGCTATCCCATTGTATGTAAGTGTTTCAGTTATTTGTTAAAAGAGAATACCCAATTTACACTTTCATGAATTGCTATAAGAACGAATATAAACACAATTTATCCAATGAAATTTAAACTTGAACAACCACTTACTCTAATACTAAACAATATCCTTTATGCAATAAATATGGGGAAAAGATTTAAAAAGGAAGGAAAAAAGTGAAAATTGAACACATAACATCACACATAAATAGCACTTGTCACCCACCATCACATGATTTTCTCCTCCCCTAACCCGAAAATAACATCGAAAACAACGTGTGCCCGTCAATCACAATCCTTAAATCTGCCCATCAATTTGGTATTTGTTATTTATATTGTGTGTGTTAGAGAGAGAGAGAGAGAGAGAGAGAGAGAGAGATGTCCATTTATGTAATTTCATTGTCTTAATTCTTTAACCTACCTATTTAATCTTTTCCCCTTCCAAAAATTGGCTCCACCATTGATGTTGAATAATGGGCACCGTTAGTGATTTTAGTTCCACAAGACTATTATCTCTTCTTATAAAAAAAAGAATAAATAAATAAGATAAAACCCTCATAATTTTATTTATTTTATTTTTTTGGTGGGTGAGAGAAAAATCCACAGCTTATCCAATATCCAATTTAATAAATTAAAACATAAAAGAGTTAATTGTATATAAATGGCTCAACTTTTAATAAATTCTCGTTTTGTACACAAATTTTAAAATCTGTATTAAAATTACTCAAATATAATTTTTTTTTCTCATTTTTCATACTCGTCAATTTCCGACCAAATTTTGTGCCTAAAACGAAGTCGATACAACGTTGGTTCTATTTTTTCACATTATCATATTTATGTCATGTCACCACATTGGAAAATGAGAAAAAAAAATTGAGTAATTTTAATATATATTTTAAAGTTTACCCTATAAAAAATTACTTATTTTCCTAATTAATAACTCAAACACACGCATAAACACAGAAATGTTTTCCACTCTGAATTTCCTAGCATATATTTTCAACTATTAACACACACATAGTGATGGGATAAGTGGAAAGGAAAACCATACTCCCTCCGTCCCATTATAAATGTCTCACTTTCTATAATGAGATGTCTCATTACAAATGTCTCATTCTTTTTTTGATAATATATTCTCTCTCTACACCTAATATTTAAATAATTTCCATCAACTCACTTTATCTAATTTCTACATATTTCTTAATCTCTGTGTTCAAAAGTAAATGAGACATTTGTAATGAAACGGAGAGAGTAATTGAAAAGACCTCGTAACCTCACCCACAACGAACTCGAGGGCATTTAATAGTTTGCCCTCCATCACTTTCCCACCTCCATTAAACTTGGATTGGCACTTGTCATACCAATCAAGTTAGGTTGGATCAATTCTTAGGCTGTGGGGTTGTACAATATTCCAATCTATCCCAACTTACACCCCTCCCAATCACACACACAAACATAGTAAGGGGAAATAACACAAAAAAGGGCCCAAGTATTCCAAAACTTTTCCAAGATTGGTTAAGGAAATTGAGGGAAAATTAGGCCAATAATCTTGAATGGTTAAGGCGACAGTTAAAAAAGAGCTCGTGAACATCATGTGTTTAGGTACACAACAAGACTCGTGGGGTTGTCCTAAACAAACAAAAGTGTGTCTTACCAACCTCTTTTGGTCCTTTTCAGTTCACCATGTGAGGCCTCACCTGTGTCATTTTGGGTGGGGAATTTAGCTTCATAAACCTAATGTTAATACGATTAATTTTTTAAGAGTGATGATGTGCACCGCTTATTTCTTAAATGGTGTTTTGTATACTCTTCCTATCTTTATTTATACATGGACAGTGACTGGTTTATTTAAGTATTTGAGTCTTCAAAGAATATGTGTATATTGGATCAAAGATACCTATCTAAATTGCACAAATAAAAAATTCATAAATCAGTAATTGATCGTAACCCGAATAGATAAGTTAGGAAAAGAAACATAAAAGTCGAAATTATTGTGTGGGTTCACTTAGTGTGGGACTGTGTGTACCAGATTAAGAAAGATTTGGTAGCTTGCTCCAAGGGCTTGAGTGGTCTCTCTCTCTAAAGAGTTGGGGGGTTGGGTAACAGTAAACACATGATTTTTCATAAAAACTACGAACCTTGCGCTTAATTTATAAAGTAACTGCACTTAACATATAAAATAGTTGCACATTCGTGGTCCTGTAAATTGCGCCCCCTACGGGATTCTAAGCCAAGACCATAAAACTGCAGTTACATCATAATTTAGGTGCAAACGGTCCGTAATTTTTACGTTAAACGAGGTTTTTATTTGATCCTAATGTAAAGCATATACAGTTGAGTTTTCTGTCTATACAAATGCTTTCAGGGGCCTAATGTCGAATGACACATTTCACATTGGGGCACAGGTGAGTTTTCTGTTGGGTTATAAAAGAGCATAACACGAAATCAAGAATCCTAGAAAGAAATTCATTACCTATAGGCTGTAGCAGGACCGCGTTAAATTTCCTGATCCGCTCGCCCCACTTAGTAGCAGCTGCGGATATCTAAAAAAGAAGGCACGACAAAGTGTAAACCTCCAGTGTGTTATTCAAAGTTAAAAAAAGTGGTATAATGTATCCAAATACAAATATATGATCTGGCTGGAGGGCAGGGACCAATGCCTGTCTCTGATTATCATATCAAAGAGTATAGAATATAAAAATGTAACCATGTTTTTCTTCTTTTTTTTGTTTTCTGAATCTACTTCATCTTTTTCCTGGCTTCATATAAGTAGCCAGCGATCACTACTGCAGCAGCAACAGCAATCCCAAAAGCACTTTGTGCTAATATGGTGCCATCTTTGACAATCGTCTTGGCACCAGGAGGGGTGAAACCTAATTCGGAAAGTTTTTTGTGTGACTCTGCGTAGTCTTTAAAGAAGGCGTCTTCATCCTGCATGTGGATATGACAAGACGATGGTTACAACGTTTGATTATAAGATTATGACAAATGAAAAGGGCCCTGCAGGAGAAGTAGAAGAAAACTTGACTGCAATGGTAAGAGCAATTAGGCAGTTTAACAGATGGAGACAATGTTACCAACAAGAAATAGCAAAAAATTGATATGATATGTTGTCATGGCTGAGAAACTAACCAAACCTGATGCATGATAGGGGGTTGATCCTAGCCGGTCCAAAGGGGAAAGAATATTTCCGAGTTACTGGGTAGGTCGAAGACAAATAAAAAATTTGGTGTGTATGTGTTTTTGTATTTATAACACAAAATGTACTTTAAAATTTGAAAACAAATAAGTTTGTAGCCTTCTATGTTCTGATTAAGGTCTTGTGACTTCCATAGGTAGTCAAGAATTCTGAATCCTCGACTCCGGTTGCTATAGCACACGTAGTTTGTGACTCAGTTTTATGTGGCAGGCGCTAAAATTAGGGTTCTATATCACTCTGACTAAGAGGGATTACCTTTTTCTAGAAGATGAGGTTGAGCATATTCGTGCAAAATTCTGAAACAGATTACAGTTTCCTATATGCTTTACCTAGAATCAGTTTTAGAGAATAGCCAAGTCTAACACAATTACACAAAGGGTCCTGGAGTACTTGAATGGGACATGATTGAACTTCTTAAGCAGAGCACACCAACTTGACTGGCGTTCATCTTTTTTGCTGCTTATACACTAACTTGGCCAAGGAAAAAGAATAAATGCCTGAACATAAAATACCATGTCATACCTTAGCATAAAGCTCCACATAACGCCTAAAGTCAGGATCGTCCAACAAAGCCAAATCAGTTTTGAGTTTTAGCAAACCCTCTGTTTCCCCCTTGAGCAGCTCCCTGGTTAGATGAATGCATCACAGACATGTAAGAAGAGGGAAATCGACAAAAGCAAAATGCACAAGATGCTCTTAATGACTTACTGAAAATATGAATTGTCAAATTTTAGTGGCTCTTTAGTCCAAGGACCGTCGAAGCCTGATCTTTCAGGATGTGCCCTTCCCTGTGTAAAGCATCGGCCAAATTATACTAAAACAATTTATTTTTTTCCTTTTATTGGTAAATCCAGAACAGTGGTAAACCAATATATTACCAGGGTGTGACCGCCAGAAAGTGCTACAATATCTTTATCAGATAAACCCATCCGATAAAACACCTCCTTCAGATGTGGCACTCCTAATACCAAAAGACAATAAAGTACATCAGTTCAACTTCTAATCAGCCTGTAGTGGAAATGACATTAATCTCAAGTTTATCCAGTATATGGAGTGTTCTCTCCTAAGTCCACTGAGACAGATTTCTACAAACTTAAATCTTAAATGTGAGCAAGAGCAGGATATGCCCACAGAGAAGAATTTTAGTATACAAAAGTTAATTAGAGTCGCAATATATTTGGCCAGTATCTTAAGCATAAATGAACTTTTAATTACATCTCAACATTTTAGCAAAAGATTGGACGGTCAAAAAGCATGTGCGACAGCATAAATAATTGAGACATAAAAACCTCTAGACAAAGCAAGGACCAAGATTCAAGAACCAAGACTTTCATAATATTTTTATTTAACCTTTATTAGCATCTGGAAGCCGCCCTTCCTTTGGAGAAATCTTTGAGTCCTGAAAAAAACATGAGCCGGCTACCATTATACTGTTCATTCAATTGAAATAACATGCCAATGCACATTAACTAATTGAAGCTAAAATCATTGAAGTGAACAACGGGAGAAGTGCTTTAAGACCAGGCACAAGAGTGTTTTACATTTATCTCTGAAGATAGACTAACACTACCTTTCTGCCAGGAACAAAACTGACTGTGGGCCCACCAGTAACTTCAACTGCAACAACACCTGCAAGCTATAGATTGAAACTGGTCAACAGAAAAATCTATTGTTTATTCAGATAACATTTTTTCTGAAGAAGGATTGAATTCCACTCTAATCATATTCCACAAGTATAATCCGTTCCCAGTCTAAAACAGTTCCTACTTTCCCTCTTGCAGTTCATTGTGCGAAGTAACTTCTAACACTAATCAGCATGTCTTCTCAAGCAATTATAATTGGGGGCGAGGTGACTATAGATTGTTTAGAGAAGTATTTTCCTTTTGAGTTTTAGACAGCAAAGCAGATTTCTAGAGTAATTTGATTTCAACAGGCGAAGCCCAACTAATTCAAATACAATTTCTTTCTACTTAATAACAGCCAAACCAACCATTAAAGAGTACCATATTCTACAGTACATGAATGCTCAATTGTACAAATGTTAATTGAGACCATAATTACAAACATAGCCCTTATTTTGATAAGATCATTTGACAAACAAATCCACTCAACTTATGCAGAACTTATCCGAACAAAATGAGCTTCAAGCTTCCCTTGTATTAACCAGCAGCGACTGAAAAGCATGAAGAAGATTACCTGGTAAAGATCGGCATATGTAATTTTCGGACACTTAGACTTCACTTGTTCTGCAACCAAATAAAAGATAAACCCCCAAGAAAACTTGTAGGATTAATTTCCGATTAACAGAATTTAGCATCCATTAAAAAAACACAATAGTAATATCAAGCATATCTACAGGCAGGATGAGAAAAGTGATAAAATATTTCCGTGAAAATACTTCATTTGCATATTATAAAACGCCAAGCTAAGAGACTAATACAAGTATGCCAGTGGGGTGAACAACCAATTAACTCTATCTATGTAAACAAGTTAAACTAAGAGTATGTTTGGCAGAATTTAGAAGCTCCTTGAAACAACTTATAAGATGTTTTAGAAGAACAAATGAGCTCATAACCTCATAAGATGTTTTCTAAAATGGTTGTCATATACTTTGAAGTAGCTTAAAAACCATCTAAAAATATCTTTTAAGATGCAAGAGTTCATAAGCTCCTTCAAATAAGCTTAGTCATGCAGTCTTCCTATTACCACACCAAATACCTCGCAACAACCATGGTGGAAATACAAATAATAGCGCCTAAATGTTAAATATATTTCACTGTCGCATGCAACTATCAAACACCACTACCACAATCAATAACAACCTCCTAAACATCCAACTAGTAAGAAACAGAATCTACTATCTCATAGCATGATTCAACAAACACAAGCATTCTAATGTAACCCACACAGAAATTCTCACAACAAATCTACACAACAAAAATTCAAAAAATAAAAAATAAAGAAAAACCGAAACCAACCGCAAAATTCAAGTGCTATTTTCAGTCCACTGTTAGCACCATGAGCGTACTCCTCCTCATTCCGAATCGAACCGTTCGGACCTCCGGTCTTCGTGTTCACATCATAAGTCCCCGCATCATGCCACCTGAATCGGAAACACAATTCGAACATAGAAAAACGCAGTTCCATTAGGAGTTATCAAAAATGATCATCTAAAACAAAAATCAAACGAAAAAATCCGAGGAAATATGAGGAGAAGTGGAAAATTACGCCAAACGCAGCATGATCGGCGCGCAATTCTTGCCGGAGATGAGAGAGCGAAGCTCGCGGCGAGCTCTCTCGACATCCTTGAGGTATTCGGAGTCGACGATAACTTTCGCCATGGCAGAGAGGAGCAGAGCAACGAGAGTCGCTGAAAATGGTTTCCGAGTGAAATGAGATAAGATTTTTTCTATTTTTATTTTTCTGGAATATGTTGACTGGCGTTAATATATATGAGCTGAGAAGTGAGAAAGAAGACTGAGATTTAACTCTTTTTTTAATTAAACTTTTCTTTAGATATATTTTTAGGTTGTTGTGATTGGTGATATATGAGAGAGAAAACAGCGGGCTTGAAAAACGAGCCCGTTGATTAGTGAGATCAGCCTTCGCAACTTCCCATTTTCTTGTTTTTTTGCCCTTTTTCGGATGAGTGATTTTTGGATGAGCGATGCTAGAAGGCCACCCATAATTAATTTAAATATAAATTAATTTAATTTAATTTTTAAAATAGTATTCTCTATATTGGAGTAGTTATTTTTTTGTAATTTTTCGGTAACTTTTTTATTTTTATTAAAAAATAATTTTAAAAAATGCAAAAAAAAAAATTAAAAATTAGTACAATATAGAGAATATGATAAAATAACTAAATTCTATTTTTATTTAAAAAAATTAATGAAATAAATCAAGTATTTCTTATTGTGCCTGTATAGATTTATTGTTTCGGATTAATAAATTTTAGAATTGGTGTTCGAAATCAATTCGAATATAAGAACTTTATCACAAACATTAGTCATTCAATAATCAAATCGACACGCACATTTTTTCTGTTATTTGATTTGCTTAAAGGAAAAATCGCATTTGAGTTTTAAGGAAAGTCGCGTATCTCTGCGGGAGGGCTTATTTGTAATTTCCAGGATGCGGAGGGATTTAATTGCTAAATAAATTTGTTAATGAAGATCTAATCTCAGCCATTGGTTTTGATCCGACGATTGCGTTTAAAAGAAAGCTAAGTTAGTTATGACTAACTCGAGCTCATCGTCTTCAACACTTGATCTCAATTTTGCAGACAATATCGTGAGGTTTGCAAAGAAAATTGAGAATTTGTTTCCTTGTTTTCTGTTCAAAGACTGAGAAAACGAAGAACGATTTCTTGATTGTGAAACTCTGTTGTAATCCAAGTTTGTGTGAATAAAATAGCTCATGAGTTCTTGGCCCGTGAACGTAGATCAAAAGATCGAACCACGTAATTCTTGTGTTGATTTTTTTGTTTCTTGCGTCGTTTTCTCAACATTTTCTTTTGTTCTTCTTACTTTATAAGAGTCCATTACATTTTTATGCTCTCATGAGATTTCTCACATTTTCTTTTTGTTCTTCTTACTTTATAAGAGTTCATTATATTTTTATGCTCTCATGAGATTTCTGTCGCTTTTGACATAGTAAGACCCCAGTGGGAGGTTGCACGATGGATTATTAGCTCAATGTACATGGATTGTGGATCATCCAAGGCACATTAGCATCTGCATGATATATTTCTCTTATTCAAATCAACATCTTTCGATTCACTCATGAAATCCATGTAGTTCATGGGGAACCACCACTATATCTGAGACTCTTGCTATTTAAGACGTCAATTGTTCTACCATCATATCGACATGCATACCTCTCGGAAATATTTTATGGGAGCTTGTTTAGTAGAATGAGTAGCATAAATAAGTTGAATTTAAACTTTGTTCTGGGATCGTGATGAGGCAAGATTCGCAACTCGCAAGCCGTGATACGGATCCAAACATTTAAACACCTATAAAAGTGTGTTTGTGTGTGTGTGTTAACATTAAAATGATTGTGCTTGTAATATTATAAAATCCCAATGATGTTAAAATGAAACTAATAAAACAAGGAAATCAGCAAGATGCAAGAAACAAACGTGTCAATATACACAAGCCGCGCATACAGGGATACAAGATAGCTGTTCTTGCCAAAACCAAGCTCGAAAACACCTGGTGCCGTTACACAACCATGTACTCATAAATTGCGTGGTGCTTTAAAGGTTTTCGCGATTATCTATAAGTTTTTCCTCGAGCGAAGCACGAGACGAGAGTGGCTCACCTCGAGTCAAGATGTTTGCCACTGCAGCTCAATTTGTATCTTTCCATTCTTCGAGTCAATGAGATGGAACTTCTCGTTTATCCTTTTGTTGCTGACAACATCCGCTAGGCTGATATCAACGTAACCTAATGTTTCCTGATTTGGGGGGTTCGGCCACGGAGTATTGGAAAAAAGTCAGATGTTGAATATGTTCGCATATGTTGTATGTGCAAGATTGGTGGAGGATGATGTAACGGTAATGTTAGGTCTGTATTGACTCAGACCATCCTTCTAGGAATTTATCATACGCTGTTTGTGTTACGACAATAGAAAGGTGAATTGAAATACCTTAGGGTGCAGCAGGCCGATTCTGGTCGATGTGCTGAGTACTTCCACATGGAGCTTATCCCTCACAGGTGGTTCTTCCATCATGAATGTGAAAACCTCATCCCACCTAGGATCACGGTTCTTCTTTACTTGCTGTATAAACATTTAAAATGATCAAGATCAACCATTAAACCCAGATACTTCACTAGTACACTTACAAGCACAATATAGCACAATGCATAACACAAAGCAGCAAATAGATCTCTAAAGAAGTGACCCTTATGTTTAATGAATGAGTGGTCATTCACAGGATCACTGAATAATATATCAATATTTTCTAATTATTTCTTGGACCAGTCTTGTATAGGGCTGGTCTCCTGGGCAAGTAGGAATTTGGTAGTACTTAAATGAGGCCAAAGTCATGCGTTGATTAATTTCGCAACTAGCAGAATTGCAGGGCAGGTGGTATGCCTAACGGGATTTCCTAGTTTCGTGTTGTTTCTTCCTTTTGAATATAACTATCCTTTCTGTTTCACTAGTTATCATGCCGTGTTGATCATTGTTATGTGATTGCCCTTGACTGTATCACATAACTGTACTCAATTGATCTTGTTAAATTCTCTAAACAATTCCCTTTGTGGCACTTAGGATTATTTGCTACACAAAATATGAACAAGAAACTAAGTCCGAGAACAGAGCTAGAATAGTAAACTAGTAAAACAGTAAAGGAAAAAAGTTAATTGCAGACCTTAGTTTTTCGCTCCTCTCCTTTGCAAATGATGCGGACATATGGGTTAGTGTGGTGCTTCCCCTCAACATCTTGAGCTTCATGGACTGTAACCACTAGTGCACCTCCACCCGGTGGTGTGCCATCAGGAGCCTTTTGTACTTCACTGGATTCCTCAACATCTTTTGGCAAATCATCATCCTTGAAAGGTTTGTAGGTTAACTCGACCACAATCTGACCACGCATCTTATCATTTTGATTATCATTTGGGTCCATGTTCTTAAGCAGATCCAGCGTCAAAATTTTTGTTTCATCTGGGGGAAGGTCTTTCAGGGGAACTACGTTCATACCCATCTTATCATGTTTGCCCACCTGACAAAACCACAAAATTTCAATTTTCAAGTGTTGGACATCATAACATAACAATCTGTCTAACCTGCAATTATGTATACCTGCTCCCAGTCGTAAACAAGAAGTTCCAATGCTTGTGATTCAGGATCTTTTACTACCATGCTGAATTCTTCATTCCACTCAGGATTCAAATTCTTATGCCTCACTGTAGTCTTCTTGGATGGAGCCTTTGTTTCAGTAAGCTTCAGTTTCACATAAGGATCTGATGCCCCTAATAGATCTTTCTTCTTCAGCTTTAGTGCCCGCACAACCTTCGCGTGGAGAATCCCAACAGGCTTCTTCATAGCTCTGATGGATTAAAGTGAATTTGAATATGAACATAAGGCCCTCCAGAATGCAGGCTATTTATAATATTATTATTATATGAGAAACATACTTTGTCGGATCCAAAACTTGCACTTCAAGGGTTTTAGGCCACAGATACATGTTAGCAACTTGATCTTTGATAGTTTCCTGCAGAAAGGATTATTTCCGTCCCCCCACAGTATGGGGAAGGAATGCCCAAAATGGTTAGCACATATGATCTGACAAGTACGTATATATTACCAAATCCCAAATTTAAGAGTACAAACAAACTTTAGTACCCATTTGGCAGTCCCTGATATATAGTTTCTTTCAAGAGTTAGTACTGGCATATAGATCACTAGGGCGAGGTTAGAGTGCCCTTCAATTCAATTCCAGATTGCAAGTTAAAATCTAATGTCAACAGCATCCTTACTTTTGAACTAGATGTAAGTGAGCTTCAATTACCAATTCTTTGTGATGCAAATATAAGCTCTCTCAAGATACAACTTCTCTAAATTATTCACAACACATATCTGATATCTAGAGCTCGTCATATTTTGGTCATATATTGTAAATTCCACTCTCTCAAATAAGGCGCTTTGAGAATTGATATAATGGAGTTGTACCTGTACAAACCGATATAAGCCAGGAATTGACATGAGATCAGCCCCACCAAGTTTAAGTCCAAAGTCAACATGAGGCTGCAAAAAAATGAGGACAGGCAGAAGCCAGCTTACTACAAAAGAATATCAATAAACAGGACTTTTTGCATAAACATAAATGTGAGAGCATGTACTACATGAAAGCATTTCAAGTTCTAATGAACTGAATTATAAGTTTCCAGTGGTACCAGAGAACTAAGAAACTTTACCTACCTTGACATTTATCACAGGCAAAATAACATTACAATATTGAATATTACATTCAGTAAATATATGAATTCCACAGGTAACTTCAGTGTGGTATTCCTTCTATCCTAGTTTGACTGTTATATTCAAAATGAAGGAAAAGTGGTTCACCGACCTTCTCCATAAGAGACACAATGATGTTTGCGAAACATGGAAAGCTAGGAACAAGAGGCTTAAGGGTGATGCGGGGTAGAGCAAAGACTTGCAAATCCACAACCTGCAATATACAATTAACAGTTCCATTTCATTTATCATATTTCATTGGCTAAATAGGCAATGAGACAACAATTCATCAGATAATACATTATATAGGTAAGAAATTATTCTTCAACATTAAAATAGCTAACAACCTGAACTGTTGTTTTCAGTCCATAGGCTTTCACTGCAACAGTGACATTAGGATTTCCTGCCCATTTCAAAGCAGGCTCCATAATCAACTCCTTTTCTTCAGTAAGATAGACTTTCATACCTGCCATACAGATATTCACTGTTATGTTCCAGGGCCATGACATTTTTGTTCGCACAGCAGACTTTACCAAGAATGTAAGTCGGGAAATTACATTTACACATTCATGTTGCTTCTAATTGCTGCTATATACTCAATATTGCAACAGACCTAATAAAAGTGTAAAACTAATGGCACTTTACTTTACTGACCTTGAAAAGTAGGTGGTAGAGATCCCAGAGTCAGTGCTTCAAATTCAAGGGACTCAATTTTGTATTTTGGAATTTGTTCAGAAATAATTGGAGTAGCTATATTTTTGGCTGTCTTGCAAATTGCCTACAAGCATAAAACAATAATGCAGAAATCAATGAAAAGCTACCATATGAACCAGGTAAACCACGCAGAAGTGAGAATCAATACCTTGTCCAGGTAAGGCCACATAACTTCAAGAAACTTGTTAAGCCAGTCAAGCTTCATTCCGAAAGAGAGAAAGGGGGTGGGGAGACATCGATTACAATCTATTCAATTCTCAAGAGACTAAGTAACCAAATGAATGCAATAAGCGACCGAGTCCTCACAAACTTACACGATCATAGTCTGGATTTTTCACCCAAAAGGGTATTTCAGGTAGTAATTGTTGCAAAGTCTTAGAGTCTTGCTCAACCAAAGGGCGGATGGTAGGATTCTGTTGAAGTACAAGAGTAAGAAGCGTTTATCATGTTTGGCACCATATCTCAATTGGTCTACGCATTCCTCTTCCACATTTTTCCATTCACAAACAACATCCAAAACTTCTAAAAAATACAATATCTAGTTCGTAATGCAACAAAGCAATAAAAAACGCCAAAATGCCCGACATCATAAAGAGGCTGTAGCAGCTGAACAGTACATAGATTGCATTCCAATATATAAAAAAGGCCCCATAACCCACAGAAATCGTGATTGATTTCATCTGCCAGTATCAATAGCCATTCTGGTCGATTATGAAGAATTAGGTCGAGCTTAATTACTAACATGGGGTAGTAAAAAATTCAAGAGTTCACACCTTAATGAATTCCCATCTACAACAAAGAATTACTGAAATCTCAACCAGAAATAACTGTTTCCTACATCGCCTCTACTTCTCGGTCTATTTCAAAATCCCCTCCATCAATTAACCACTGAAACCTCTATCATATAAACGAAATATATTTCAATTATTCGAAAAATATAGATATATAAAAATCACTAATGCTCATAGCTAAAATTCACCTAAAGTTGTGCATAGCAAGCAAATTGAGTGAGTGAGTGCGTGTGTGTGTGTGTTTGAGAGAGAGAGAGAGAGACCTTAACATCGCAAGGCTGAAAGTAGATGAACAAGAAATATCCAGCAAACAATCCAGAAGAAATCCCTACTCCAAATCCACAAAACCCCATTATCATACTGACAAAACCCATCGCGAACAAAATTTGAAAACTCTTTCTCCAAATTCAATCCAAGTCTCACGAGCTCAGCTCAAATCAAACCGCGACTGCTCCCCAAAAAAATTCTACTATTTTCGAGTCCAATAATTCGACCAAGTTTCTTCTACAAGTCCTTCCCAGAATCATTTCTCTCTCTCTCTAATAGCTGTTTAATTTCCAGTAATTTCGATGGATAATATATGGTGTAATAAAATGAATAAAATTACGAAATGACCGAAAGAGCCCCCGCGGCAGACTCCGAGTAGAGCGGTAAAACGGTAAAAGTCGTGCCGTTTCGTACCCATTATGGTCATTTCGCTCTGTAGCGTGCGGCCACGTTGAGCCTTCCGCGGAATGTGTAAGAAGTGAGAAAGCGCCACTTTAATTGGGCCAAGCAAAGTACCGATTCTTTTGAATTGATTGGGCCCGGCCCGTTTTGGTGGGCCCGAATTTTTGTCTTCGGATGCAACGGTGACGTGGCGTGCGATAATGAGCTGCCACTGGGCCTTTGTACAGTGTTGATTTTTGGCAGCTTTTTATGATTGAATGATTGTTTGGTTTCTTGTATTTTTGTTAACTTGTGATTATAAATGTGTGCATGTGTATTATTCCGATTTTACTGTAACTACGATTCTGGTAAATCATGGAGTTTATTTTACATTATTGATAAAATAAATAATTAAGTATTTTTATTCCAAAAGGTAGAGATTACTTTAATCTCATTTTTTTAATTAGATGAAAAATCAAATAAAATTAACTTGAATGATATAAACAATTAAAGATTTGGAATATCTCAAGATTTCAATTTATTAAAATAAATAAGAAATTAATCTTATAATTTTTATCTATCAAAACTAATCCTTCAAAGTAAACCCCTCGTAAAATTCCTAACATTTGATTTGTAACTACGAGTCTAGTATATAATTTTTACATTCTTAACATATTTACTAAATGGGATTTTACGTTTTGATAAGTTTGATTTTGATGAATAAAATAAAGAAAATTGGTAAAATTAGAGGATAATTAAATAATTTATTTAATATTGAATTAATAGATAATTACTTAATTAAATTATTACAGTATGGGTCGAGTTATGCAAATTAGATATTTGATTAAATTAAATTATTTTAATAATCATGTTTTATAATCAAATCAAAATGTATGCTTCACAGTTTAAATAGTATTTGATTGAAGTTAATGTATTTCAATATGTTTGCGTTTCATTTTGTTTTAACTCAAATATTGAATAACTTCTTATAAATTTTGATTCTTCACCTAGACTTCCCAGAGAAGTACTCCCCCCCGTCCCACACACTTTGTTTAGGGGTTATTGCCGTAAAATACATTAAGTTTACTAATTTTCTGATTTATATCATGAGTTTTTTTTTTGCCAAAAATACATGAATTTATGATTTGTTGGTAAAAATCCCACGGTGAGTATCTCCGGCGAAATCGAAACTTATGTGTCATTTACATGGCTTATGTGGCAGTGACGTGTCATTTAATTTATTTGAGAATGATGATGTGTTGCCACTCCCCGCCCACCCACCCCTGCACCCACCCCACAGACCTCCCCGAAGCCTCTGACTCCCTCAACCTTCCGGCGACATAACCACCGTATTCTAGCCCCTACCTCCCTCTGCTCAACTCCGGCAGGCAGCACCACCACCACCCTTCGCCGCCCTCTATTTTCCTCAGCCGGACAACTCACCGCCAAACTACCCCGGCGTGCCTCCCTCTTCTCTGCTCAATTTCGACCGACAGCAGCAGTTCTCAGCCACCACTGTCGCCGCCCTCCCAACTCACCCTTCACAACACCAACAACACCACAACCCTTCCCTCCCCCCAACCCAACAGACTGTCCCCCTCCATCGCCCTCTGTCACCCCCCACCGCTGCCACTTCTCCTGCCCGGCGGCAGAGCCTTCCCCTTCCTAACCCCGCCGCCACCACTTCCCCTCTCGATCTCTGCCGCCTTCACCCAAAGTCTTCCAATTTGTAGATCTGTAATTGAGCATGGTGAAATTGGTGGTTTTGGTCGAGTTTTTGAAGAAATTGGTGGTTTTGGTCGAGGGAGAGAGACTAGAGGGCGGGCTCTGTTGGTGGAGGAGGGCGGCGAAGGGGGGAGGGCCTGCTGGTGGTGGGGCAGGGCGGCGGAGGCGGGGCTCGGTTGGTGGAGGGAGGGCCTCCTCTCTCTTCCCCCTTCGACCTATCTCCCTTCCCTCATTTCTCGCCACCCTCTGTCACTTTCCTCACCGCGCCCAGCCGCTACCGCGCCGGCGATCTTGGTCGCCCGTCACCATCTTCTCCTGCCCGACGTCGCCGTCCAAACGCCCTTTCTCCTTCAATTCACGGCGAGACAACATCCACAGATTCCAAGCTTAGCAGTGAGAAGAACAAGACTGGATTCCCCCACCCCCGCCGGCGGGCAGAGCCTTCCCCTTTCCCCAACCCCGCTGCCACCACTTCCCCTCTCGATCTTTGTCGCCTTCACCCAAAGTTTTCCAATTTGCAGATCTATAATTGAGCATTGTGAAATTGGTGGTTTTGGTTGAGTTTTTAAAGAAATTGCTGGTGGGGGAGACGGTGAGAGAGAGAGAGAGAGAGACAGGGGATGGTTAAGGGATGAGAGGGCGGCGGCGACGGCGACGCTACCGTCGCCGGAGAAGGAAGAAGGGGGAGGGGCTGCGCGTGTGGTGTGTGCGTGTGTTTGTGTGTGTGTCTGTGTGTGTGTGTGTGTGAGAGAGAGAGAGAGAGAGAGAGAGAAGTGTGTGTATGTGTGATTTGGCAATTCCGACAGCCACGTTGGCAATTCCGACAGCCACCTTAGATTAGTTTGGGCGAAATTACAACTTATGGGACATTTAAGAATCAATCATAAATTCATGTATTTTTTGGCCAAAAAAAAAGCCCATGATATAAACCAGAAAATTGACAAACTTCATGTATTTTACGGCAATAACCCCCTTTGTTTATTAGGTTGTCCCAATAATAAAGACACACTTCTAATTTTAGAAATAATTAGGGCTTAATAATTTATAATTAGTTCACACCTTAATAAATGACCAAATTTTGTATTTTTTCAATTAGTGGCCAAATATTATGTTTCTTTCTCCAAAATGACTATTTCAAAAGCGCTCTCAATACTATTTTTATTTGTACTTGTTTTTTATTTTCTAAATAAACTTGAGATATTTAAATATGGACTTTTAACAATAATATATTTTTGAACTTATGAGAGCCTAACATTATTATATTAAGTGTGAATTATTAATTTTTTTTTAATTTAAGGTTAATTACGCCAAAAATCATGAACTTTGGGTCGATTTCCAAACTTGCCATGAACTTTTTTTTAAAAAAAAAATTCCCTGAATTTAAGGACTTGAACAATTTTTCCATGCTTTCTAAAAATCCCCAAATTCAAAGCTGACATGGCACATTGTAAGTTACCGAAAAAATGATGTGGAATTACCGGACGATTAATAAAACGACGTCGTTTAGGTGTGATAAAACGACGTCGTTTTGTCATGTGTGTTGTATGTCTCTCCACTTTCTCTCTTCTGGAATTGACGCCGCCGTCGCGAATCGGAGCTGCTGCTGCGTGAAGATGAGGCGCAGCTATTGCCGCTGCCTACCGCGAATCAGAGCAGGGGATGAGCCAGAGTTCACTTATTAATTGCTCCGATTTCCTCCGTCTCCTCCGCGACTAAGACGTCTGCTAAAATTGGGGGCAGCGGTGGTGGTTCATCGAGCCCAAAGCCAACGGCCCTTCGCACCCCTTTAACATTCAGCGAATATCAGCGCGTCGATTAGAGCTACAATCAGAATCAAAGCCGCGCAGAATTTCTCTACAAATCTCAACAAGCTCGAGCTCTACTCATCGCCATTAACATTCAACCACAACTACAATGTCAATGAATTCTACAGAAGCAAATTGGACGAGAATTTGAGCTAATTGAGCGAATTGGGGCTGAAATCGTCATCGTTAGGGTTTCCATTTTCGGAGTAGTAGAGAACGGCGAGCTCGGTGAGGACGAGGACGAAGGGGAGACCAGCGAAGGTGAGGAGGGTGGAGACGTGACGGTGGGAGGTCTTGGGTCTTTGGGGCGAGGAGGGAGAGGAGGCGAGATTGGCTGCGGAGGTGGTGGGAAGGGCTGCGTGGGTACAGACCAACTGGCGCTCATGCGGTGGTGGTAGCGGCGGTAGGGGCGGCGCCGACGGCAGAGGGTGGAGGAGGAGGAAGGGGGAAGAAGACGATGGGGTTGGGGTAGGGGTTTTGTTTTTTGCTTTTTTTTTTTTTTTTTGACATGTCAATAATACACCTATGTGTCAATTTCCGACTGCCTAACTCATCGATTCCGGCTGCCATCGTGTAATTTTCATTGCCGGCAAAAGAAAAAACCGACGACGGGAGAAAAATCATATACAAATGAAAGGTTATGTATTTAGGGGAAGATTTTTTAAAATAGGAGCAAAAATCAATTCTGTGTAAACGTTATGGATTTACAGGCAATTACCCCTAATTAATTTATCTAATACCAATATTTTATTTTGAATAAAAATATTGATTGTAAAATTATAATGATCTAAGGTGCAACATTGAAAAATATATAGATGGTTGATTGTAAAAGTATAAAAGATAATTTGTGAAGGTATATAATAAAAGATTATTATTTGATGTAATAGATATTGAAAAATAAGTTTGAATTTGAATTTGTGGGCTGGAGATGTCCCAAGGGCGTTAACAATTTGCTCTAGAGATGGCATAAGGGTTGGTGAAATTTTTGCTTTTGATATCATATTAAAATTGTGCATAAAATAGAGAAAATTGAAAACAAACAGATAGAAACTTCATTATAATATTACTCCAAGTGAAAAAAGAAAAGAAGAAGAACAAGTGGCGCTAAGAGCATCTTCAACCCATATTGTCCAATTATTCTCCAAAATACATGTGATCCTATGTCCCACGATTTATTATGTCCAATCATATCCTACTTTTAATTTGTTATGGTTTTAAATTTTTTTAATTTATTACTATATTTTTCATTTTTATTTGAATTAATTATTAATTGTTAAGATTAATTAATCTAAATCTATGGTATATAATTTTTTATTTCAAGTTTTAGTGAAGTATATTAATTAGATTTCATTATATAATAATATTTTGATAATAATAATTACTATAAAATAACAAAATTAAAAGTGTGACAGTATAAATTGTGGGACAAGTGGATCTCATCCGCTCCAATCACATCCCAATGTGTTTGGGTTCACTTTTTATGCTGAAGAAATATTCACAATTACAATTTACACATGAAAAGGTTACCAGTAGAGAGTTGTTAGAAGAAGTATTTAGAAAAAAATGAGTGAAGAAGAACGTCCAAAGATCTTGGTGAAGAAGAAGAAAAATAAGATGCCACTCATTTGAAAAAGAAGAATCGGTGTCAAAAATGAAAAATAAAATATAGATTCTTGAATGTATTTTATGAGTTGATCTAAATTATAAACGATGATATGTTTGATATATTTATATCATTTTTAAAAATAATATATTAATTTATTTCGACATTCGTCATACATCGCACGGGCAGGCATACTAGTGATTAAAATATAACAATGATATTAGTACAATAATAAATAAAATTATATGACATATCTGAAAATTTAGC
This sequence comes from Salvia miltiorrhiza, assembly GCF_028751815.1. Taxonomy (NCBI): domain Eukaryota; kingdom Viridiplantae; phylum Streptophyta; class Magnoliopsida; order Lamiales; family Lamiaceae; genus Salvia; species Salvia miltiorrhiza. The sequence goes on along the minus strand of NC_080392.1, from coordinate 36,053,110 downwards.
AAATGCACGATTAGAACAACACTATAATATAAAAAAGTACTTCACATAATTATATGAAATTAATGATTATTATTTTTTATTTTTATTTTTGTAATTGAATGTACAATTTAGAAAAAATATAGAAATGTGAATGAAAAATGGGAAAAGCTAACGGAAAGAAAATATGTAAAGAGTATTTTTCTTATATATACTCCCTCCGTCCACTAATTGAAGGCCGAGGAAGCAAAACACGGGTTTTAACAAAAAGTGTATTTTTATTAGTTGAGTGGAGAAAGGGACCCATATTTTATTAAAGTAAAAGGAATTAGGGTTTTCATTAAAATTTTAATTTATGTTTCTTCTAATCAAGGTTGTCGTTTTTTAAAGTGATTGGGGCCCACCACCATTTTTAATTTCTCTTTTTTCTAATCAAGGCTGTCATTTTTTTAAGTGATTGGGGCCCACCATTTACAATAAAGAATTGTTGAATCTAACAATTTACAAAATGAGGCAAATTTAATTAGATAAACTGAAAATTTATGGAGGGAAAGCCTCCAAATTTCGGCTCCCTCCAAATTCTGAATTTGAGTATCCTATTTAAACACAATTAAAGCACTATTCCAGCCTACATTCGAAAGGGAAAATTTACAGAATGAAGTTCATCAACAAAAGAAAAATCCTAACTATGGAAGAGCAAAATGCTTTGGCTCATTGGCTTCTCGCAAATAGTAGCAACGAGAAATGCAAGGATGTAGTACAAAAGGAGGCAACTTCTATCTTTGGAATAGGGCACCGAACGGTACACCGTTTATGGAGCAATACAAAAGAAAAGCTTCAGTCAGGTACACCTATAGTATTCACATCAACACGCAAAGGTGTGATACATAAAGATAGGAAACAACATGATGTTGAGAAGGTTAAATCATTGTCAATTCTAGAGAGGTCTACAATACGTAAAATGGCTGTGAAGCTTGAAGTTAGCAAGAGCTTACTTGGGCAGTGGATAAAACGAAAGGAACTACGACCACATACAAGTGCAATCAAACGACTATTGACTAATGCGAACAAGATAGCAAGGATGAAGTATTGCTTAAGCAATGTTGTGTATGATGCAGCAATGTCAAGCTATAGTTATCAAAGCATGCATAACGTTGTTCATATAGACGAGAAATGGTTTTATATGACCAAGACGTCGGACAGATATTACATTCTCCTTGAAGAAACAGACCCGTATAGAGCAACAAAGTCTAAATGTTTCATCACAAAGTGATGTTTATGTGTGCTGTCACTAGGCCACAATTTTCAGCAGATGGACAATAGTTATTCGATGGAAAGATCTCAATATTTCCATTTACTACAGGTCGAGCCAACCAAGAAAAATTTGAAAAACAAAGCAAAGGGTGTCTTAGAAGTCAAGCCAATTCAGTCAATAACCAAAGAGGTTATCAAAGAATGCATAATCAAACAGGTAATGCGCATATAACATCCTTTATTTCAACTATCAGGCCATAAACATGGTCATCATATAGTTATATGGCATTATTTCAGGTTATACCAGCAATAAAAGAGAAATGGCCAAAATCATATCAGATTAAGCATATCATCATTCAGCAAGATAAGCAAAACCACATTTCAACAAAGATGATCCAGATTTTATAGCTGCTGCCAACAGTGATGGTTTCAAGATTGATCTAGTCTGCCAACCAGCCAACTCCCCTGATCTAAATGTGAATGACTTAGGTTTTTTTAGGACTATACAATCATTGCAAGATGACAAGATGGCAACAACAGTTGAAGACCTACTGCAGAATGTATTGACATCTTTCCAAGAGCTTTCATCAGTTACACTAAACAATGTCTTCTTGACATTGCAAGGGTGTTTAACTGAGATTATGCAAGTTAAAGGAAGCAATGACTACAAGATTCCACACATAAACAAATCTAGACTCTTGAGATTGGGAATGCTGCCAGAATGCATAGATGTTGATGAAGGACTACTGAAGGACAGCCTAGCACATGTGATGTAGTTTGAAGTGGATGCAGGCACAAATTATGACATTGGGGACCTTATGCATCATTTTGTATTCAACTAAGGGTTAGTATTGGTTTTTGGTTCTTATTTTGTGTGTGTTTACACTAGAAACAACTCACTAGGGTTGTTTATCATGTAAACATAGGGCTTCAGTCTCAGGCTTTATTCTTGTAAAGATTATGCATCATAAATTGTTTATTAAACCTCCAACTACTAGGGATTTACTCACCTAGTGCTAGTGGTGGCTTTGCTTAGATAGCATCTAAACCCACATAACACAAATCACAGAGATGAATAAAACCTCCAAGAACTAGGGAATGAAGCCCTAATGGTCACTACAAAAAAAAGAGCTTTTAGTGGCAACAATACGAGTGACGATCGTATTTATGTCACTATAAATAACTTTACAGTGACAAAAAAAATCTGTCACAAAATAATGTATCAGTGATAAATTTTATTATTGTCGATAATTATTGTCACTATACGTCAGTGACGAACTGAGTGTTGTCACTATAAAGATGCATGTAGTGACGATACGATATACCTTTGCAAATAGTGTAGCAGTGACATATTTAATTATTGTCAGTATTTATTGTCACTATATGTTAGTGATGATCTTGTTTTTATCACTACAAAACATATATATAGTGACAATACAGTGTAATATTGACAAAATATATTGTTGTAGATATTTAATGTCACTGTATATCAGTGACAATTATATTTTTATCACTACAAGTTTGAATATAGTGACAACGCGTATTAATATCACAAAATAGCATAATAGTGTCAAAATTTGTTGCTGTCATTATTTATTGTCCCTATATATCAGTGAAAATCATTAAATTGTCACTATAAACATGTTTATAATTACAATAATTTATTATCGCCACAATGATTATAACAGTGATAAATTGTATTATCATCGGTATTTAATGTCACTATACATCTGTGATGATTATTAAGTTTGTCACGGCAATCATATATATAGTGACAATATATTATATTGTGTCACCACAAAGTGTAATAGTGACATACTTTACTGATTGTCATCATTTGTTGTCACTAAATTTCTTTGTTAAGTTGTGACAATCGTTTCGCTCGTCACAAAAAAAAGTACATTAGTGACAAACTTAATTGTTGGCAGAATGTATTGTCACTATATGTCACCAAAAAAATCAATGATCTTATAAATATAAACGAATGCGATGATATTATATGAATTAATTTATATTTTAATATGAATTAGTTTGTATTATATTCTTCAACCAAACTATTGTAGATTAAATGTGATCATGTATCTAATAAAAAAAATATCTGTAATGAATTGATGCTAATATCACGCTTTCACATAAGATTATTGCTCAAAAGACGTGAACACGCTTATTATGAAATAAGAGTATTGCTCAGAAGACGTGATCACGCTTATTATCAAATAAGACTATTGTCCAGAAAACGTGATCATGCTTATTATGAAATAAGAGTCAAACTTGTTTAATGTAGTAGGATTTATTTTTTCAACAATAGGCGTGACCACGCTGCAAGTACTCATTTATAAAAAACTTTTCAAAGTCTGTTTCGTTAAAACAAAAAAAAAGACAACATTGTGGTTTAAAGAGAGATAAAAGAGAATTGGGCCTTAATTATTATGAATTTGTGATGGTAATTATAGTGATAATAATTTATGTTACTATAGAAATTCTTTTAGTCACTATATTAATTTGTTTCAATGTTAAAATAGATTTGTCACTAAAATAACATTGCTATAATGACAATAAAAAATATTTATTTTGTGACGACTATATTGCGTGACATTATTACGGAATAGTAGTGACGATTGTATCATGTGACTAAATCGAGACGCTTTAGTGACGGTAACCACATGCCACTGCTGAAATAGAAATTTTATTAAAAAAAAAAAAAGAGGTCCGTCAAGAGAAAAAACAAAATCAGGTGAAAGCACCCGCAAGAAACCACAGGTAAATGAAAAATAAGCAAACCAAGACTATGAGAAAAATTTTAGAGGGTCGTCCTCGTCGAAAGAATCTTCCTCATCCACCATATCTCCCCATCTTTTAGAAACCACGGACGACATGGCATGAGCAGCGTCAGAAGAAGAATATATGAACCACAAAATTTTGCAGAGTCGCGCCTCCAGACTGAGCATGTTGCACTGTATTCAAGAACTCCACCGGTGACGGGATGTCCAAAACGGCACCAGCCACATGGCCTGCTGCTTTTTAGAAATCCGAAGACATACTATTCTTGATTATACGCCGGAGTCGGTGCTTGATAGAGGAATCATAAACCTTCCACTTCTTGGTAGTCCCCTTCGGACGCCCTCGGCCGCGAGTGATGGGGGAATCCTCCATCGTCACCTTTCCTGGCGTCACAAGCAAAGCCAGATCTGGATTGTTACAGTGTGTCGGGGCAGTATCAATCTCAAATACAATAGTAGTATCCGTCGATTGTTGGGGAGGAAAAGTAAAGCTCTCCGGACCAATCTCCTCACCAACCAGCGGGTCCGCCCTGTCATCACCAACCAAGTGCTCAGGGACATCTGTAGGTCGGGCTGTCCATCTCTTCCCCACAAGCAAAGTCAACAATAGTCAAAGACTCCAACACCGCAAAGTAGTTATGGTGAGAGGCACCCTCCCAAGGGCCAGAAGCTGTCTTGTCTTTAGGGGGAAGTAAGTGCCCATCACCAGCAGGGAGGCCCAGGATCCCTCCATCTGCAGTTTCAACAACCACAATAGCAGTAGATGAGTCTGTGTCCGCCCCAGAATGCTTAGCGCCAGCCTGACGCCAATTAGAACCCAGCTGCTGTCGATTGACCTCCACAGTCCCCTTTTTCCTGAGCTATCACTGGCACTAACGTTTCTTTGCCAGACTTGGACCACCTGCAAGTGTTAGAAGCATGGCCAACACGCCACAAGCATGACAATAATAAGGAAGGTCCTTGTATCCAAACTCAATAACAAAAACCTTATCACCGCATTTCACCTCAAAATAATCAGGTACAGCCTTAGAAACATGCATCTCAACCAAAACTCTCGCAAAATTACCCACAGATGCATGAGCAAATAAACCATCAATAATTATAGGGGCTCTAACATGTCTAGCAATTCCAGATAGCACCTCCGGGTGCCAATACTCATGAGGCAAATTGAACATACGAATCCATACCTAAGTGATTGAAGAGGCAGCCTTGTACGGGTCGAAGTTTGGGACCCAAGCTTGCAAATGAAGAATCCCAGTACGCAAACGCCACGTAGTCCTGGCGAAGGCGACCGCTAAGTCCTCGGGCGAAGTGAATTTGATGGTGAATTAACCCTTCCCTGGAGGAATGATCTGCCACGAAAGGGAAGGCTGCCATAGAGTATGTAATTCTTCATGAAGATCATCTGCGAACCTGGGGTGGTCGCCCTTGCGAAGAATGAGCCGCCCATGCAGAGTGTGGCTGAACGAGCGGATTTGCCGTTGATGAAAGGCTTCTGAAATAATTATGCATGGCTTATTGTTCAACATCGTCGGTTTGAGGATGGCAAAATCGTGTGCAGGGACGTTGGATGCACGGCCAGTTGTCGACATAATAGTGGCTCTTTGCTTACCCGTAGCCGGACCATGGTGATCGGATGATCCATTCGGAGGTTTAGTAGACATTTCCAGGAGAAGAATCTCGTCAGATCGGGGGTGTTGTGGCGTCGGAGTCCCCTTCCTATATGAGGCATTCGCGAAGAGGGCTCTCTGGTCAGTAGGCAGAGGTAGAAAGCCCCGCGCGGCAGGGTCAAAATCTGGGAGCGGCGAAGATGACGAGGGATCGACCCTCGCAAGGATAGGATTGGTAGAGTTGGCTGTCAAAAGCGGAGGCCCTACTTTCATCGTCTTGGCCCTAAAAGTCGATTATTACCTGTGAAAAACTTCATCGGACCGACGTTCGGTCATCGGCAAGACAGCAGGATTAGGGCAAGGGATCTAAACCCTAGTTGCCGAGGGTGGCAGCGCATGGGCCCGAAACGAAGGCGGCGCAGCATTGATCTCCGGGAACATAGAGCCGGCTAAGTTGTCATCAACAGTACAAGAGTGCCCCACGACCCTAACTTACGGCGGCGGAAGAGAAACCTCTGGCGGAAGAGAAACCTCTGGCGGGAGGAAAAGCTAGGGTTAGAAAAGTTATTGGAAACTTGTGGAAACCGTGAGCCACCTGCCGAAGAAGCCATGAGGCCGCCGCCCTGGAGAAGGTAGACGGAGGCGGCGACGCTAGACGGCCGCGACCGTGTTTGAGATGGGGCGTAACCCTAGAGACTCCATCATGTTCTCAATCCATAATAACTGTAAAATGTGACTAATTGATGAGGTTCTAGTGACGAGAAAGACATGCGACTACATACCAAATTATATAGTGATAGTAAATAGACGTAACTAATTGATGGAGTTACATTTACAATAAAGAAATGCGACTATATATCGAGTAATTTAGTGACAATTAAAATGCGTGACTACATAAATGATTTCTTGTGACAAATAATTCATGTCACTGAAACAATGAACTACACTGTCGATCATTGAACGTGACTATAAAAGTGAAATATAGCGATGACTAATTATTGTCACAACATCATCATCTCCAGTGACAAGATCATCTGTCACTATACTTCAATATGCAGTGACGTTATTTTGTCATTGTCACTAATACTTTTAGTGTCGATGTATACAGTCTCAACTCAACCACGAACACAAAAGTCGTCACTAACCACTTATAGTGATAATTTTGGTACATATAGCGACAAGAAGCGTCGCCACTAAAAACTATTTTTTTTGTAGTGGGTGGCTTTCATCTAAATCCTTAGGCACAAATCATCATAGGGCTGCACTCTTAATCACACATAACAGATCGAGCAACACAGAGATAAAACCTCCAAGAACTAGGGACTGACATCCTAGTGGTAGCTTTTATCTAAACCCCCCAGGAAAAAGAAAACATCATAGGGATGCACTCTTTACCCACACATAACAAATCAAGCAATACCTATTCTTCATAAATCAGAAATCACACATCCAGGATAACTTCAGAAATCAGAAATTACAAATCGAGCACTCTTTACCATCACATATCAAGCAACAACCAACGGCATCATCAGAAATCACACAACCAGCAAGAATACCAACACAAATCACAGATCACCCCAAAAACAACATCAAAAATCACAGATCGAGGTCTAATACCAACACAAATCACAGATCGCGCAAGAATACCAACACAAATCACATATCGTGCAAGAATATGAACAGATGTCACCTGATTAGGGGACATTACGCAAGCCCTAGGAAATATATCAACATGATGTTGATAAGGGGTTGACTCAGCCTATACTTCCAAGACCGCGAGTCGACGGAGGGAGGCGTCTCTACACCGTCAACGGCGAGTCCACCAGTACTCGATTCAACCTCAGATCGTGACCGGACTACTCCGACAATAGATTCGTCATTGGAGACAACAGTCGGCGTCTCTTCCTCATCAGCGGCGAGATCCGCCGTCTCTACTCCGTCAACGCCAATAAGGGATTTACTCGATTTTTACATGTTTGTTTCAGGTACAAACTCACTGAAATCAGAGGAGGGTTCATAAACCTCCAATAAATCAGAGGCGGTATCGAAAGAAAATGAGTAAGTAGGGGGCGTCGAATGGACAGAGGGAGCGTCAAGAGTGAAATCGACGCTAGGTAGTATAGGGATGTGATCCCACTCAGACATCTTCTACCCAAGATGGAGAAGGAGGCGGCTAGGGTTTGGGAGAAGCAAGAACGAAGAACATCAAGAATGGGGGAGAAATAGTGGGCGGCTAGGGTTTGATATTTTTGGTTTTGTGATGTTGATTTTAATGTAAGGTGTAGAGGCTAAAATATACAATTAAGGATGACGCCTGCACGTCCGGATAGATCAGGCACTAGCAACTTGTCAACACAAGAACACGTAAGAGCCCTAGGTTGAGCACTGGGAGGGGGTGTCAACCGTAGAGCCTCTGACGCTCAAGTCAGTAACGGAATAGCAAAATAGAATGATAAGCAAATTGAAATAAGAGAGAAAGGCAAGCTGAAATGCGTGGTTATTCCAAACTATTGGCTGCGTCAGAGGGTGGAAACGGTGACGGCGGGTTGTGATAATGGAAGGTGGGAAGCAGAGATAGGCCAAGTTGGCTATTTCCGACTTGGAAGAGCAATCAACATGGTGGCGGAATAGAGAGAGGCGTCGGAAGGTGGAAACGGTGACAGTGAGTTGTTGATCACTAATTTCTTAGCAACAAGAATGACTGCAACTAACACAGGTAATTGTAGCAAGCAACAAGTAATCGAGTATCGTATCCACAGGGACTAACACAACGAAATAACTTTAACTATCTCCTAAACAAACTTAAGTAGTAGACAGGTAACAGAACGTAGAGATTGATTGGCTTAAACTAAAACGCAAATATCTGAATCAAATAAGGAAAAACAACTGATCCTAGGGTAGTAAGTTCATTAACTAAATCTGCGCAATTAATCTATTAATCCTATGTACCAGTTTAATCCACTTATGATGAGAGATCGCTTAATTAATCAATTACTCTCGCTAGAGCAGCAACGATCGTAGATTAGTAAATTCTCTATCTCCGCTAGGTCTCAAGAAAATCTACTAACTCCCAATAGCTCCTAAGAATAGCTCCCTATAATCCACCTATCTCCGCTAGGTCTCAAGGTTAAGATTATATCATACATTCCTGAATCCGCTAAGCAGTTATCTCCGCTAGGTCTCAAACCGAATAGCTACACATGCAAATTATTGCCAGATAATCCACAAGGAATCAAGCACTAGGAATTATGAATCATAAACTCACAAAGGTATTAACAAATAAATCACCTAAATTCAATCAACTATTTACAAACCCTAGAATCAGCTAAACGAAACTAGCCAGTCATAATAAAAGAAAGCATAAACATAATTAAAAAGAACGCAATTGGAAAAACTGAATTATATAAAAACTGAATAAGAACGATTGTAGCAGCTTGAATCTTCAATCTTGTGGAAATCAAATCCAAGTAGTAAAAACTGGAAAGCAATAAATTCTAAAGCTATGAAATTGAAAAATAAAAGTTGGGAACTGAAAAATAAAGTTGGGAACCCTGAATAGGTCAAAAGAGGACCTATATATAGGCACATGGGATAAATACAGTATAGAGCTCGAAAATACTGATAAAATCCGAAAATCTCGCAAAATCCCGAAAATTCGGTAATTCCCATCGGGCACTATTTACTGCTGCGCGCGACTTTCTTGTTTCGGCCATATCTTTCTCGTCCGAACTCGGATTTACGAACCATTTGCGTTCACGAACTCATATCGAAACGATCTACAACTTTCATTAAGACCAACAGTCCAAATTAGAACTCCATATTTCTGTAAAAATTATCAAAAGTTCAAGCAAGTAACATATTTCACAAGATAAAGCAATTTAAGCACAAAACAATCATCAAACACTCAATTCCCTATAAAATTGACATCATATGAATACTAAAAACAATGGAAACATGAGTGTTATCAGTTGTGATAATGTAATATGGGAGGCGGCGGTAGGCCAAGCTGGCTATTTCCAGTTTGGAAGAGCGATTAGCGTGGCGGCAGAGTAGAGAATTCAAGGAGTAGAGAGCAAGTAGGATTTTTTGTGTGTTCTTAATGATCTAGTCGGGCTGTTTATATAATGGATATCCAGCCGCTAGGGTTTCTACAGCCCGACTTCGTCTAAACCCCTCTCTCCCAAGTTGTTACGACTTTCACGGGATCCTCAAGATTTTACCTTTTGACTACGTCAGTTTGGCGGACGATGTCTTCTAGGGTTTGACGGTTGGGTTGATGGCACCCTTTGGGCCGGATGTGATATATCCGGCTAGGTGTCGATTCCAAGTTGATGTATACTTTGGGTCGATCTATTTGACTAATTGGGCTTTTTAGGATCGTGCCAGGTTGGCAAACTGTCGTGATGAGCTTAGACTAAGTGAGAATTATCTAGCTTGACTGTTTAGACAAGTTGGACCTTGAAGTCAGATGTTAACCTGGATCGGCCCGGGTAGGTCATGTGACAAATATAATTTGACTTATCGGGCTGGGCTAACAAAGTTCTTTAAATAATTTGAATAGCCTTGTTATCGATCCAAGTTGGTTCGAATTCTGTCAGGCTTGGCAGACCGGGTTGCTTGGCTTGCTGAGCCAGCCTGGAGTGCTGATTGGATACGGGTCATGTTGACGAATTTTGCCCACTACATAAGGTAGGTTGTGTTTAATATGGTAGGTGAAATTAATTAGTGTAGAAGTAATTGGTGGGTAGAATTTAATTAGGTTAATTAAATTATTTTATTAAAAGTATCTTTGACTTTTTGATTAAAATGTGTATAAAAACTTACTAAAAATAGATAGGCCCTGAGTTGGTGGACAGACCAAGAAGGCAAGTAGGCATTGAATTAGTGGACGGACGGGAGTAATATATATTTCCCCTAATGCTATGATATTTGAAGTTACATGCATAAATATAGATAATATAAGTACAATATTTAAATATATATTTTTTGTAAATATTTGGAGAAATATAATTATATTACACTTTATATTAAGTTGAAAATTTATATGTTTTCATATTCAAGTTCTTTATTGAGTAATTGATGTAAATTATTTTATTTTAAATAATTATATTTACTTATATTTTGATTTTATTTAATATTTATATTATTTATTTAACATAATGTCAATTTCGATGCTTATTGTGCATCACGCAGGTGAGTGTGTCGTGGCCCATGCTACCGTGCATTGCACGGGACTCGGGAGGGGGTACTAGCAACAACTTAAATCACACAATTTGAAAAAGTGTTTTTATTTGCCCCTATATACGTTGCTTTAAACTATCTATCAAAAATCAGCAACATAAGATCGAATTATCTAACAATCTAAATAGTTATAATTTCTACAACATTAATCACAAGAAAAAACTCAAGTTCGCGCTCTTTCTTGACACTCCGCATCTCACTTGCACCGACAACGTTTTTGTGACATCGGGGCAAGGATCCTTGTTGTCTTCGAAGAATGTCTCTTTCTCAAACGGAATCGTGCACGATGGCTTACCCAAGCATAGCTTAAAAAATAAGAAAAATAATTAATCCAATTATTGTGTTTCACTTTATTAATACACACAACTAAAACTCGAAGTCATACCTGCTCAACAACCTTGTGGGTTTTTGGTGATTCGCATTTTCCAGGTGTAAATGCGCCACACGCGCCCTCGGCATTTCCAAAACTGGCAAATTCAACTTTCTCGATAACTTTACCATCGGGGCAATTAAGGTAACCCGCTTTGACGGGGTTCCCAATCGAACGAAATTGGTTGTTTTTTTGTTCAAATGGCTTCACCGGTGTTGGATGGAAATCCGAGATTATGCTGCAAATGGTGTCTCTATTCACCGTCTGAATTTCGATCTTATCCGGATACCCTCCAGTCTCTTCGAACACTACTATCAAGTTACCTTTTGGCTTTAAGAATGCTCGTGGGACGTGATATCTAGGCAAGCACATCCAAAATTTTAAATCTGACGATTCTTAAAAAAATAAAACACGAAAAATATACATAGTACTTACTCTTCTTGAGTGGGTTTTCCAAGCGGAGAAAGATACGATACCCAATATCTACCAATGCTTAGCCCATTGATCCAAACCATGCCCTTTTCCATGCTCATCATTCTCAAAGCAACGGGCTCGTTTCCTCCGGGGGCATCGAAGTAACCCTAGAAAATTATTTTCGCCAATTAAGATCTTCTCATCCATAATTGATCTTACACAAAAAAATTTGTGCAGATGTCCGTACGATGCGAACCACCTATATACTCTAATAAAATACTTGTAAGTGTCCAATTAAACAAATTGATAGGATACTCACAAATATTTTATTAGAGTAACTGATAGGTTGATAGGTTCGTAACGTGCGGACATCCACATGAAAAACGTTCTCATAATCTTAAATTAGATACCCTCTTGTGTATACAAACTTTGGAATATTGACTACGCATTTACAAGTTACTTTACCCCATGATGAGACAATAATTATAGGTTATTCCAAAATTTTCATTTATAACTATGATAAATTTACAACAAAAAAAAAAAACGCACCCTATATAATGATTATATATATTACCTTGTACCAAGTAATGGGTCCAGATTTCCCATCAAATGGGACCCAATGAACTTTCTTCGATCCTTCTTCACTAAAGATCTGCAACCTTTCTCCATTAACACCAACCTGCAATTTTTACCAACATAATTTTCAAGATTATCTCAACTACTACAATTCCCAATTTCCCAAGATGCTACACCTACTAGATTCCCATATTTCTAATATTTACGAGTTAATCATAGTTTGTGTCCCAAGATTTCAAACGGCGATTTTCACTTCAAAAACCTTCAACATTTGATTTATATTCCACTTTATAGAATTCGACGATAGAATAATGAGTTGTCTCGTCTTGTAATACTCAATATAAAATTACAAAATAAAAATCCTAAATCCTAAGAATCCAACTTTGTGACTCATTATTCCGTCGTTAGATTCTCTGAGGCGGGACATGAATCAAACTTTCTCCAAACTTAAAGATTTATGAATAAAAAATGTAAGTTGATGACATTTAAAAAAAGGGTTAAAAGTCGGGTATAAATGAGTAATTCTATTTATTTGCATGTGAAATAAATTACCTGTTGGCCCCAATGGTTGTTGGTGATATCAAGAGTTCCAGCCATTAAACCTTCAAGAGTGACAACTTTTGGCCCAGCAAACCTTCTCTCCATATAGGCACCACTATTCTATATATGTTTGTGAAATTAATATTTTACTTTACTTAGATTAATTAAGGAAGAGACAACATGTTGATTAATTTGTCTGAATTTTTAATAATAATAATAATAATAATAATAATAATAATAATAATAATAATAATAATAATAATAATAATAATAATAATAATAATAATAATAATAATAATAAACTCACAGGCAAACCAACTGTCATTGCTAGTATTGATATGTTGTTGATTCCAGGGTTCAAAACTACAGACTTCTTGAATACATGGCTCTTCTCCACATTGCTTCCACGTCCAAAACCTATAAGTTATTTAATTTATTTGATTGAAAAATAATCATAATTTATGTGAAAAATGTATAATTTCTTGACTATAGTTACCTACGTATTCACCGTTGACGAACGCAGCTAGAGCATGCCCAAGACTTGCAATCATTAAGATCGGAAGTATGTCCGATCGCATCGGCAGATCGCGCCGCTCGAAGTTGATGCTGCATATATATATATATATATATATATATATATATATAGGGAAGGGCTAAAATAAGAACATTTCTTAAGATATAAAATAAGAATCATTTTCAGCCCTTAGATCATCAAGATCTACGGTTGATTCATAATCCTGTTGGATGGATTTATGGTCCTGAGTTCGAATCCCAAAGGTAGCAAAAATTTATTTTTCACAATTCATACCTTTATACATCGAATTCATACGTGTTCTACATAAAATTCATACATTAAAAATTGCTCTTATTCTTATTTTAAGATGTGCTCTCACGGTAGCCCACCCCTATATATATATATATATATATATCAAATTAAAATATCCATTTTGCTATTATAAAGATTAAAAAATATAGCTACAAAGGTAAAAGAAATAGTTGCTATTTTCTTGGCTTGGAATAGTACAATTTTTTTTTACCATAATTGACTACTAATAAGTTTTATGGTTGTGAATTGTAAGCAACATATGACGGTAACGATGAGCAAAGGCGTATTCAGTAAGAAGTGGGGGGGGGGGGAGGGGCACATATTGTCAAATTATTGTTTTTTTGTGTGTGAATTTTAGGAAAATTGTCCTTTAAACATCTTGAAATTAAAAAAGTAAAGCCTCCATGAAGGATTTTTCAACGTCCACCCCTGACAGTGTGAGTATAGCAAAGTAACTCTTTAATTGAGATTAGATGAAACATTTCATTTTGATGCCTATTAACACCATATATTCCGAGAGAAATATCTCATTATTAGTGGTTCGTTACTTTTGGGCACAAAAATTAAGTAGATAATGTAAATTGGTAAAAAATGGTAAAATACACTATGTTTCAAGAGTTAATTTTTACTTCATCTATCAGCAAAAACTAGTTATTTTTGTCCTTTTGGGATGTCCGCAAAAATTAGTTAGTGACTATTTTCACCACTCACAATATTAATTATCGTTATTAACACTAGTTTTTAAGTGAGGCCTCTTCTCCACTTATAATGCACTTAACTATTTTTATTAAAATTTGTATTTTTTCCTTATATGATTATTTTTTGTAGACGGATGAAGTATCATTTATGGAATAAACTATTTATAATGGACAGCCCATGGTGAAAAGTGAGCCATTAATAATAGAACGAGAGGAGTAAAAAAAAATCTCCATATTCAAGTGTATTAATTTATCTTGAACAAAAAATAAATAAATTGGGCTCACCTAGTGCTGTACCATGCATAATCTGACATATCTTTGTTGAGATGGTAAAGCTCTCTTGGCACCTTGCTCTTTATTTCCAACTCATTTATTGTGGGAATTGCCTCTTTGAACATCTCCCACTTGGCTACCTTTGATTCGGCCGGGGTGATGAAGTTTCTAGAACTATGTTGTGAGACAACCTACGATGAAAGAGATTATTTGTCGTGATTGTGTCGTATTCGTGTTAGTATTCGTATTTTTTTAATACCGTGTTAGTGTTGTAGACAACTGTTTTGCAGTCTGGGAGGATGCTGATGGATTTGGCTGGTAAGAAATAGTCGACACCTCTAAAATTAATGCTCAAATCTAGCTTTGTGTTGTTGTTGGTTAAAAATGCAGCACACATATGGGAATCTGCCTTCTCGTATAATGTGATCTGTATTAAAAGAAAAAAAAAATCTATTAGTTAAATGTGTCGTTCATGTGTTCTACTTCCTCCGATTATAAAAAACAGTCCTAAAATGAAACGATACGACAGTAGGAATTTTAATAAAAATAGTTGAGCGATTTGTGAGTGGAGAAAATGTATCACTTAGAAAATAGTGTTAATAATGATAATAAATTGTATTGGGAGAGAGAAGGGGCCCACCACGTGGTGGTATTATCTAAAAATAAGAATAAACTAATTTTTGTGGACGCTCCAAAATTGCAAAACAATTGAGTATTTTTGTGTGGATAGGTGAGTATTAATTTGTTCATGTTGAACTTCATTGATTTTGTGTATTCTCATTTATTACCAAAAATATTCATTTTTTTCATTAGACCTTTCTCTCTCTCTCTCTATACATATATATCAAAATTATATAAATTTGATCATGATTTTATAGAATTTTAAGATACACTTATAGTCTTATACCATGATAATATAGATTGAATTAGTAATTAAACTATCCATAAAAATGAAAATATGTAATGATATTGTAGGTATATCAAAATTTGAAAAGTACACGATTTTATTATAGCAAAAAAATAAATAAGAAAATAGACAAAAGTTGATAAAAGTCAGTGCCACTATGTGCCCGAACAGGATCGGCCCAAATCCAATTCGGACTCGACTTAAATCCAACCCAACCCAACCTTAGTTCATGATTTGATCAATCACTGATCCAAATACATGTTCGAGTTAGATCGGACTCAGATTCGGACCAAGTTCGATCTGTGCGCATCGTGCGCTTGAGCGTCCAGCGCACAAATGTGTGACTCATAGTAATAATATATCATTATAACATATTACACATGGTCTATAAATGAAATATCATCAAACGATAATCTTTTATAAAAAAGCATAAATTAATTAGAAATTTAATTTCAGCAACATATAAGAAATTTGATATTTTTTTAATGTTATTACCTCCAAATCTGGGCTGACTCTCTGTATGGATTGAACCCCCCAAAGCAGAGGCTTCTTGCTCAGTCTCAAGGCTTTGTGCAGGTCTCTCATATGTCCAAATTTAGGGTCTCTCTTCAAACCTAATTATACAGTGAGAGAAAAACACCCAGTTGATGATGAGAGAGAAACAAGATATTTTGAATCAAATTCTAACTAATTTTTCTTGTTACCAAACTCATCTAGTGGAGCTTCGTCATAGTAACGTGTGGTGACGAAAGACGAGCTTGTTCTCCCAAAGTTGGTTCCACCATGAAACTGAGAGGCATCATTATATCTTGAGTGTTTTCTTTCAAGAAATTAAGAAATTAGAAAGTTAATTTACAAGCTTCAACTAATTATACTTCCCCCGTCCCACCTATTTCGAGACACTTTTCTTTTTGAGCGTCCACATTTCCTTATTTGAGAAAAGTTTTACCTTTATTCACCTTTTGACTTTTTCAACTACACAAAAAACACTATTTTCTTAATTCTCATGCCCAAAAAAAGATCTCAAGATAGCCGGAACGGAGGGAGTAAATTGTAATGTCTTAAAAGCTTATAATTTATCGAAGTGTTTGGATAATCGACCAAATTCGACAAAGAATGGCGAGTTAGAGGGAGAAAAAAAAAATCTTGAGTAACATTGAGGAGACATTTGGTTTGGTTGATGAGATAGATAAAATTGATATGATTGAAGATGTGATTAAATAATCCACCTAACTTTTGGATAAACAATCACTCATTTGGGTGATTAGATGCAGGCCGAGTTATTAATCACGGGCCTAATCATGCAAACCAAACACTTGATTAAGGTGGATTATTTTATCAATCATAGCTTAACACTCAAATCAAACGTCTCCTGAAGAGATATGAAATTAGAAGGATATATGATATAAACAAAAAACTACAATATGGTTACTATGTAAAATGACAATTACTAATAAAATTATGAAAAAATAAATTAGAGTGGAAGAATTTAGTTTAAAATGAGCTCATTTTTACTAACTTGTAAGCTATTTTAAACCTTATTTTGTTAAACATTTATAGCCAAGGGTGGATGGATAAAAAAATTCATGGTGGAGGCTATATTTTCTAAATTTTGAATTTGTAAGTTCAAAAAGTTAATTTGCTTACAACTTGATTTGGTGATGGAGCTACTATATAATTTTTACACAAAATATTGATAATTTGATTATTCTAAAAAATCTTGTATGGTGGGGGCTTGAGCCCCCGAGCTACTCATATATCCACCTCTGCTTACAACTTATAAGCTCAATCAAATATTCAGTAATTCTTTAATTACGATAGAAACATTTGAATATGTTATTGTGTACCATGTAGTAGTTGTTGAGGGTGCCGTTTCTTGCAAAGAATCGAGTAATGGCGAACGCGAGATCCTCCGCGGCGCGCTGAGAGGGAGAGTCCCCAAACACTCTGTACCTGTGAAATGCAAACGAGGAACAATGACTCATTATGTTTATAGCTATCTCATTTTGTATGTATGTGTTTATTAATAATGCCTCAATCCTTTTGAGATGGATAATTCACTTACTGCGCTGTCCAATTCTCAGTCCAAAGAGAAGGCTTGTCGGGACCATTTGGGCCGGGGAAAGTATCGCCGCATTGCCTTCCGTTGCAGGTACTGATCTGCAACAGGAAGCCAATAAATCCATCAATCGGAAGCACAAGAAACTAACTTTAAACACAATTAATATAGTAATGATGAGGATTAATATTAAAAGATAGTCTGAACTTTGATCTTATAATGACTTTTTTAATTTGAATTTACAAAGAATACAAATGTAACTTAAATTTACCATTGTTGATCAATTATAGTTCGAATCAAAATTCTAGCCAACTGAGGGGTGATGTGCTCAGCGGAAGGTGGCTTGGCAATTAAAAAAGGGCAAAGGTGCAGATTGCCCCCTGAACTACAACCCCTAGAGCTTTGACCCTCCCATACTCGGTCAAGTTGCGTTGACCTCCCTGAACTCCCGAAATAAAGGTGCATTTTACCCCTCGCATTAAACGGATGTTAGACGTTGTTTAACTTTTTTTTTGTAGTGGACCCCATCCCCAACCAAATGCGCGGCGTAACCGGAGCAGATCTGCAGCGGCGGCTCCTCATTGGCCGTCCGCTGCCCGAAAACGCGAGAGAGGGATGAAGGGAAGGCAAGCGGCGCTCCATCCTTGGCCGTCCGCTGTCGGAGATGCGAGAGAGAGAGAAAGAGGGATGACAGATCCGCTGCCAAAAACACGAGAGAGGGATGAGGGGGAGGCGAGCGGCGGCGGTGGTGCTCAATCCTTGGCCACCCGCTGTTGAAGATGCGAGAGAGAGAAAGGGAGGACAGATCCGTTGCCGAAAACGCAAGAGAGGGATGAGGGGGAGGCGAGCGGCGGCGGCAGCGGCAGCGCTCCTTCCTTGGCCGTCTGCTGTCGAAGATGCGAGAGATAGAGGGAGGACAGATGAGAGGCGGTGGCGAGAGCGGGGGGATGTGAGGGGTACGGCGGCTGGCAATTCTCGCCGGAGAAGTGAGCAATGGCGGACAGAGAGAGAGAGAGAGAGCGGTGAGAAACAGAGAGAGGAGCGGTGAGAGTGGAGAGAAAGGGGAGGGGAATCGATTTTGATGTTTGAGTGAGAGATGGAAGGCGATGAGTGAGGGAGGCCTCGGAGCCGGTGGTTCTCGTCGGGGTTGGAGTCGCCGGCGCCAGCGGATATGTGGAGGGAGATGGGCCCCACTGCAAAAAAAAAAAAAAAGTTAAACGGCATCTAACAGCCGTTTAACGAGGTGTGTTAATTGCACCTTTGTTTCGGGAGTTCAGGGAGGTCAACGCAACTTGACCGAGTATGGGGGGATAAAGCTCGAGGGGGGTGTAGTTCAGGGGGCAATCTGCACCTTTACCCTTAAAAAAATACATATATACTTTTTTTTTAAAATCTCGGCATCAACTTTCAAACATGACTGTTTCACATAAGAGTTCCGATTTTAATCTAACACAAAATCTGGTGTTTGGGAGTTGATGTGGAGATGAAAAATTTAGGTAGTTTTTTTTAGGGCAAATAGCGTCAAAATCCGTATACTTTCCCCGTTTTCGCATATTTCCCCTGACTTTAAAAATTCGCGATAGAATCCTTGACTTTTAATCCCGTTCGCGTTTCTCCCTAAAAAATGACCGGCGATATATAGATATGATGACATGGAGTACGGAAATCCACGTAGGATTAAATTCCGGCGTATTAAGCGACGTAGTTTTACTTAATAATGTAAAACGTCGTCGTTTTGCCTTTTTTAGGGATTTAAATGTAATCCAACATAGAAAATTAGGGGAAAATTGATTTGTTACTCTAATTAGGGTTATTCTTCTTGGGTTCTTCTTCTTCAGCCAAATCCATGTCTTTCTCGTCATCATCCCGACGGAATTTCAGCCACGAGGGCCGAGTTATGTGCAGCCATGGACTCCAAGCTTCAATACCTTGAAGCTTCGAATGATGGAACGAGAGGGAGCTGCGAGTGGCTGGAGTCCGGCTGCGCGTCGGGCAGGCTGAGGGCAGCAACTAGGGCGTGAGCTTGTGCGGCGTCGACAGCGGTTGACGGCGACTCAGCTGACCGGGGTGCGCGGAGAGAAGGCGGCAACCGGTGGTGCAGTCCGGCGACGACGGTAGTGCAGCGCTAGAGGGGGAGAGATAGCGCCAGATGGAGGAGAGAAAAGAGAAGAGGGTGGTTTGTATGTGAGTGAGAGAGCTAGATGGATGGGAGCTTTGCTGGCGGTTGGCGGTTGGCGGTCTTCAGCGGCGGAGGGAGACGGAGGCAGTAGGCTGCCAGAGGAGGAGGGAGGTGGCTGGGTGTGGAGAGGGTGTTCGACAAGTTAATTAATTGGAGAGGAAAACGACGACGTTTTCGTTTCATTTAAGTGACTCATCAATCTTACTTAAATGACTCAGCAAAATAATGCCACATAGGTGACACGTCATTGTAGTTAGTCGCCGGAAACTTCATTAAGGGAAAATTACGAATTTTATCAACGGTTAAGGATTCTATCGCGAAATTTAAAAGTCAGGGGAAATATGTGAAAACGGGGAAAGTATGAGGATTTTGACGCTATTTGCCCTTTTTTTATATATTATTTTTCTTTATTTTTTTATATAGTGTCTAAGTCAGTTTCCGACGAATTGCTTCACTTCTCAATTGATCGAAATTTTGACTCGGACTATAAGTTAAACAACGAAAGTAAATTTAGGCTATATTTGTAATTTTTATAAATTCAGATTAAAAAATCCATATAAAATCAAAATTCGGACTATTTTTTAATAATAAATAAATAGCAACTTACTACTGTGGGAGGAGCATCCTTTTGCTTGCACATGATCCATGGCACACCATTGTATAGGCCAACGGCCATGTCTGCAGCCCACTTTATGTATTTTGTGCCCATTTCCCTATATGAAAGTTGCACATTGTTGTACTCATTTTCGATCTGCACTTTATAAAAATACGAATTTTTATTTACATATACAACAACCCTTATTTTATGATTACGATACTACACATTTAAATATACAATATTGTTTCTTTGCAATGCTCTTGATCAGATTAAAACAAGTGGGAATATTATAAGCATATCCAAATTATACCTGCGCCATGATAATGGGGCCTCCTTGATCTGCAAAGAGCTTCTCTGCTTTCACCATGTTTATAATTGTTTCTGCATACTTCTTCATGTGGAACTGCATTTTGGAATTAAATTAGGTCATTTTATTGGATAATGTAGTTTCCTATAAATAGGGGTGGATCCAGGAACAAAAAATAAACATTTCAGTCGACGGCAGGGCCGGCGCCATTACGGTGATCAGATGAAACGAGAAGCGAAAGTGGACGAGAAAGGTATTTAAGGTGTTCAGTTTGATCTCTTTGCTCGTACCGCACACTTCACTAACACGGAAACTTTATTTCAATTTTTAATTACTTTCGACTTTGACTAATTTTGAATTGGATTTAATATAATATACGAGTATATTAAATTTTTCCGTACTTAGAAACGGCACGTATATATCAATAATATCGAAGTATTACCATAAAAGGTTCGTTGTAAGAGCGGAATGTGATGTTGGGAACCTCCTTCAACCAGTATGGAAATCCCCTATTAATAAAAACAATAGAATTAAAAGGTAAAAAACTAAACATACAATTTTGAGAAAAAACTTTGAATTAAAACATATATACCCCATGTTCCATTCTGCTTCAATGTAAGGTCCAATTCTAAGGGTCACCCACAAACCACTATCCCCTATTAATTTGATGTATTTCAACAAATCATAGTTCCCTTCAAAGTTGAGCTGCACCCACAAAAAACGGGAAAAAAATAGTAAGTAGATACTATATCTTATGTGCACCCAGTAAAGAAAAAGTGGCTTTGGTGAATAAAATCATGAACTATTTTGAAATTGTAATTTTAACGAGATTTTTGAAGTGTTGCAAATTAAATCATCATATTTTCACGTCCCTCTAATTTTCATTTTAAATTGGAGCTTTCGTGTATTAGTAAAGACGTCATAATTTTTGTAAGGCTTAAGCAACGTTGTTTCGTACAATTTCAATTAAAATTTCTTAAAATTATAAAAGGATTGTATCTTGTATTTGCACCATAATTTCCAGTATTCAACAATTTTATAAAAAACAACATTGTAATATGAATATTGCGTGGCA
The DNA here is from genome assembly GCF_028751815.1 of Salvia miltiorrhiza. Lineage (NCBI taxonomy): Eukaryota > Viridiplantae > Streptophyta > Magnoliopsida > Lamiales > Lamiaceae > Salvia > Salvia miltiorrhiza. The sequence continues at coordinate 36,031,427 of NC_080392.1, read as the reverse complement.
AATTAATTTACGTAAACTCCAACTTAACGTTCCAACAATCGAAAAAATTTGAGGGAGCAAAATTATAAAAAATTGAACAAATAATAATTTAATTTATTACATTTCAACAATCTACATTTAAAATAGCTCAAAAAAGGGAATGCGAATAATATATATACGTACCTTGCCTTGAACAGGCTCGTGAATATTCCAAAATACATAAGTTTGTATCACATTGAGGCCACATTCTTTAGCCTTTTTTATGAGATCAGGCCACATCTGTCCAAACAATTACAATAGTGCCATTATTAAATGTCTCAAATTTATAATCCTATTTCCCTTTTCTTTTTCAATGACCAATCAAGTCCGTTATTTTATTACTTCCTTCCTTCGTTTGCAAAAAATATATATATATTTTAATTATTTTAGTATGTTCACAAAAATTAGTCTATTTTTCATTTTTTACATCTTATATCACATGATGAGCCCCTTTATTCATTCACAACACAAATAATTATCATTATTAACACTATCTTTTAAGTGAGATCATTTCTTTATTCACAATACACTCAACTATTTTTATTAAAACTCGTGTCATCCTCTTGTAAAACTATTTTTTATAGACGGAGGGAGTAATGTGTTACTTACGTCTGGAGTGCTGCGTGGATAATGGATCGAGCCGGAGAATAATAGCTCTCTACTCCCATTAATGATAAGTGATCGGGCGTCGTACGTGACGACGGGCTGATTTATATCTCTGATCCTCTTGGCACGTGCGTCCGATATGAGTAATGACAAGAGAACTAGCAAGAGAAATCTGCTAATTTCAGGCATTCTTTTGTCTCGATCATGAACGACCCTCTTGTTTTTATTGCTCTGACTTTGATTTCTCGATTTTTTTTCTTTCGAGAGAAAAATTAGTTCAGAAATGGATAGTGAATGTCTTAAATTTAGAGTTCATGCAATATGCAAAATGTTAGAAAGTGAGACACCAAACTGAATAGTAGGCATAGGATTTGACTTCGGTTTTCAATTATCAACCTCTGATTTTTAATGTCTATTTTCAGAAAATTTCGAAATTATTTGTGGTGATTAGTGGATGTGATTTTATGATAATGAGAAATCTTCGTCAATTAATAGATATTGATAGGTCATCACTGAGAATGGCCGAAAATAATTAACATTAGACTTAGTTATAAGTGAGCTCACTGATTACGAATATAATGTAAAATATTTGAAACTATATGCTCTAATAATACATCAAGATATAGTTAAATGAGTCCACAAGTTTCCCCTCTTAAAGATCATTGTTTTTTTTTTTTCTGAGTTTTTTATGAGTTGCATTCGAAATTTCGAATATATAACAATTTAAGTGTTATTGACGGGTGTAGAAATGTGGACAGAATAACGACGTGAATGTATGAACCGAGGCAAGAGTTGGACTCTTTCTCCGTAAGACAAAATTGCCCCGCACAGTACACACGGTACAACGGCAAATGTCCCCAAGATACAACGGTTTTAATGAGAACGAGACCTTGTACTAGGAACTCGAACTTCCAACGAACTACTGAATACTCGGGACTTGAGTATGAACTAGAAGGGAGAGAATGAGTAAATTAATTATCTGAATTAATTTTGGTGTGTCTAATCTCATTCTGCAGGGATGTATTTATAGGAGAAGGAAGAGTGTGATGAAGAGGTGTCTGCCAGGAGGTGGCTGTTCGAACCAACCAATAGTCCGAACCATCGTACTGGTTCGGTCAAAGGGGTACGAGCCAACCACCCCCACATCACCAGTCTGATCCAAACGCTGCCACGTCAGCAACCTCATCCACCCAAATTCCTTATCTGCCGCGCGGTGCCACGTCAGAGGAGTCCGCAGAGCAGACCAGAGGAGTCGAGACACCAGAGGAATCGAGAAGCCAGAGGAGTCGAGACACCAGAGGAGTCGAGGCGCCAGCGGAGTCGAGACGCCAGAGGAATCGTTTCGCCAGAGGAGACTCGATTCCTCTGCGCCAGAGGAGACCCGATTCCTCTGCGCCAGAGGAGACACGATTCCTCTGCGACAGAGGAGACACGATTCCTCTGCGCCAGATTCCTTATTTTTCCAATGTGAGATGATACTCCACATTTCCATTTTCAATGGTTATCTTTTGGCACTTAATTACTCATTCAAATTAAGCCATATATTCCAACAATCCCCCACATGAATGATGATTAATGCAAATGCAAAAAACTAAGTCCCGACGATCCATTATTGCATTAGGATAGGTAGTAGTTAGCTTTGAACCTTCCTTAGTGTAATGCCATCGGATTTACTCGTTGCTCGGTGAACATGATGTCTTGAACCGGTCAACTTTTGTGTAAATCTAGTCAACAACATACACACAATAATAGATCTAATATCTTTCGTTCTCACGTTGTGTCCATTTCGGCCTTGGACCATTTCTTGGATTCACAAGTGTTATTGATAATTTTGAAGCGGCCCCACTTCTTCACTTGTATAGGTGATCTCCTATAAAGAGTATCCTGCCATACTCCACATAATAAGGCTATAGGAATCATTAAAAGCTTTTGATGGCTTACCCTTTACCACAAGCTGCAGGCTTTGCACTTGAGCAGCTATGAGAATGGATTTTGAAAGTTTCAAGTGCTCAACTTGAATTTCCATAATTTAGTTGTCTCATTGAACCATGTTCTTGGGATCTCCAGTCATCATGGTTGAGTTACCACTATGAAAGTTCTTAACGTGTGGATTTTAATCCCATTCCCCTTACTGCGTTATACAATTGATCATGATTAATACCTTTAGTAAACGGATCTGCAATATTGTGTTTTGACTTTACATAGTCAATGCACATTATTCCTGTAGTGATCAATTGTCTAACGGTATTATGTCTTCGACGAATGTGTCGAGATTTACCGTTATACAAACTATTCTTTGCTCTCCCAATGGCAGCCATGCTATCGCAATGTATCATAACAGGAGGCAAAGGTTTTTCCCAACAGGGAATATCTTCTAAGAAGTTTCTTAACCATTCGGCTTCTTCGCCGGCTTTGTCTAAAGCAATAAATTCCGATTCCATTGTATATCGGGCTATACATGTTTGCTTAGAAGATTTTCATGATATTGCTCCTCCACCAATGGTAAATACAAACCCACTTGTGGATTTAGAGTCTTTAGTGTCGGATATCCAATTGGCATCACAATACCCTTCCAAAACAGCGGGATATCTCGAATAGTGTATACTATGAGATATTGTGTGTTTTAAGTATCTCAACACTCTTATTAACGCGGTCCAATGATCCTTTCCAGGATTACTTGTAAACCGACTCAATTTGCTAATAGAATATGCTATGTCCGGCCTTGTACAATTTGATAAGTACATTAGGCTTCCAATAATTCTAGCATAGTCCGATTGTGATACGGGTTCTCCTCGATTTTTGGCTAAGTGTATACTTAAGTCAACAGGTGTTTTAGCCGGAGGCAGATCAAAAGCTTTGAATTTCTTAAGTACATTCTCAACATAGTGAGATTGTGATAAGACTATTCCCTCGGGTGTTCTAAGGATTTTAATTCCTAGAATCACGTCAGCTAATCCCATATCTTTCATGTCAAAGTTTATCTTTAACACCTCCTTGGTTTCTATGATTATTTTATTATTGCTGCCCATAATTAGCATATCATCAACGTAGAGACAAACAATGACAAAATTGTCGGATGTTCCTTTAATGTATACACATTTATCACATTCATTGATTTTGAATCCGTTTGTCATCATTGCTTGGTCAAATTTCTCATGCCACTGTTTGGGAGCTTGTTTGAGTCCATACAAAGACTTTACAAGTTTACAAACTTTCTTTTCTTGACCGGGAATCACAAACCCTTCGGGTTGTTCCATATATATCTCATCTTTTAAATCTCCATTTAGAAATGCTGTTTTTACATCCATTTGGTGTATCTCAAGATTATATAATGCGGCTATAGCAAGTAGCATTCTAATGGATGTAATTCTAGTGACTGGAGAGTATGTATCAAAGTAATCATACCCTTCCTTTTGTTTGTAGCCTTTAACTACCAAACGTGCTTTATACTTATCAATAGATCCATCGGCTTTATATTTCTTCTTAAGAATCCACTTGCAACCCAAAGGTTTATTTCCCGGAGGAAGATTAACAATATGCCAAGTGTGATTGGATAAGATTGACTCGATTTCACTATTGATAGCTTCACGCCATAGATCGGCATCAGGACCAGACAATGCTTCCTTGATTGTCTTTGGTTCGTCTTCTAAAGTATAAACTACGAAATCTGGACCAAAAGTTTTCGCAGTTTTTGTTCGCTTTCCGCGTCTTGGTTGCGGTGTTAGTTCACGTGTTGGTCCGTTATCTTTAAGCGAAATTTCATCATAAGTTCTCTTTTTCGAACTTGTATCATTCTTCTCTTTCTTAGGGAATATAGTTTCAAAAAATATGGCATTTCTTGATTCTATAATCATTCCTTCATTCATATCGGGAACTTCCGATTTGTGTACCAAGAATCGGTACGCACTACTATTGTTTGCATATCCAATGAAGATGCAATCAACAGTTTTTGGTCCTATTTTTATTTGTTTGGGTTTAGGTACTTCGACTTTTGCTAAGCACCCCCACACTTTTGTATATTTATAGGACGGCTTCCTTCCTTTCCATAATTCATATGGAGTTTTTTCTTGTTTCTTTTTTGGGGTAATTTATTCAAAATTTTATTAGCCGAAAGAATAGCTTTCCCCCACATGTTATGTGATAGGCCTGAGCTTATCAACATAGCATTCATCATTTCTTTCAATGTTCTATTCTTTCGTTCTGCAACACCATTTGATTGTGGAGAATAAGGTGCAGTCGTTTGATGAATAATGCCATTTTCACGACAAAATTCCTCAAAAGGTGCAACGTACTCGCCACCTCGATCACTTCGAATCATTTTGATCTTGGTGTTAAGTTGATTCTCAACTTCATTTTTGTATGTTTTTGAAAGCTTCGAATCATTTTGATCTTGGTGTATACTATGAGATATTGTGTGTTTTAAGTATCTCAACACTCTTATTAACGCGGTCCAATGATCCTTTCCAGGATTACTTGTAAACCGACTCAATTTGCTAATAGAATATGCTATGTCCGGCCTTGTACAATTTGATAAGTACATTAGGCTTCCAATAATTCTAGCATAGTCCGATTGTGATACGGGTTCTCCTCGATTTTTGGTTAAGTGTATACTTAAGTCAACAGGTGTTTTAGCCGGAGGCAGATCAAAAGCTTTGAATTTCTTAAGTACATTCTCAACATAGTGAGATTGTGATAAGACTATTCCCTCGGGTGTTCTAAGGATTTTAATTCCTAGAATCACGTCAGCTAATCCCATATTATTGACGGGTGTAGAAATGTGGACAGAATAACGACCTGAATGTATGAACCGAGGCAAGAATGTCGTGCAAGATCAGTTGAAATTCTTGCACTTGCTCCACAACAGTTTTGCTATCAACCATTTTGAAGTCTAGAAAACGACCAACTATAAATTTCTTTAAGCCGACATCTTCTGCCTTGTACTTCGTCTCCAAGGAGTCCCATAGTTCCTTGGACGTCTTGGCGCTAGAGTAGACATTATAAAGAGTGTTGTCTAGCCCATTCAGTATATAGTTACGACATAGAAAGTCACTATGATGCCATGCATCATATGCGATCCGCAATTGTGAATCAGTATCGTCTTCCCCCACAGTTGGAGGAGATTCATTCACAAAACGAGCCATATTCAAAGTAGTAAGATAAAAAAGCATCTTAGACTGCCAACGTTTAAACTCAGAACCTGCGAATTTTTCCGGCTTTTCGGCAGCAGCAGGTGCTGGAGCATGTGGTACGTTGGTCGGAACTGGTGGAGCATTGTTGTTGGGTGGAACATTGTTGTTGGGTGGTGTCGTCATCTTCTACACAGAATTTTGTCTTACGATTGTTATTGACGGGTGTAGAAATGTGGACAGAATAACGACGTGAATGTATGAACCGAGGCAAGAGTTGGACTCTTTCTCCGTAAGACAAAATTGCCCCGCACAGTACACACGGTTCAACGGCAAATGTCCCCAAGATACAACGGTTTTAATGAGAACGAGACCTTGTACTAGGAACTCGAACTTCCAACGAACTACTGAATACTCGGGACTTGAGTATGAACTAGAAGGGAGAGAATGAGTAAATTAATTATCTGAATTAATTTTGGTGTGTCTAATCTCATTCTGCAGGGATGTATTTATAGGAGAAGGAAGGGTGTGATGAAGAGGTGTCTGCCAGGAGGTGGCTGTTCGAACCAACCAATAGTCCGAACCATCGTACTGGTTCGGTCAAAGGGGTGCGAGCCAACCACCCCCACATCACCAGTCTGATCCAAACGCTGCCACGTCAGCAACCTCATCCACCCAAATTCCTTATCCGCCGCGCGGTGCCACGTCAGAGGAGTCCGCAGAGTAGACCAGAGGAGTCGAGACCAGAGGAGTCGAGACACCAGAGGAATCGAGAAGCCAGAGGAGTCGAGACACCAGAGGAGTCGAGGCGCCAGCGGAGTCGAGACGCCAGAGGAATCGTTTCGCCAGAGGAGACTCGATTCCTCTGCGCCAGAGGAGACCCGATTCCTCTGCGCCAGAGGAGACACGATTCCTCTGCGACAGAGGAGACACGATTCCTCTGCGCCAGATTCCTTATTTTTCCAATGTGAGATGATACTTCACATTTCCATTTTCAATGGTTATCTTTTGGCACTTAATTACTCATTCAAATTAAGCCATATATTCCAACATTAAGTTATTTTGAGAACGTGAAATAAACAATTGCAAATTATATTCAATTTTTAAAAAGTTCCATCGATGTTAACTCTTTCCGTTTGTAGTAAATCTGCATTTTTTTGCGTATTACTATAATTTAAATTTGATCGGGAACTTTTAAAATACTAGATTATCCTCCCATATTGTTAATTTTATTATTGAATGTCTGAAATTATATAAATCGTTGGAAAGCTCCAACTCCGCTTCGTAAGCAGGGACGGGGGCTGGGGGGGCTAGAGCCCCTCCCAAATTTTTAGTTTTTTTTTTTAAATATATATTGATATATGTTTATACTTATTATAAAATAATTTTATTTTATAAAAGAGTATTTGATTATTATATTCTCTCATATATACTTAATTTAAGGATAATTTTGTTATTTAAAACTATATAATCTATGAAATATTGTTTGTTATTATTACTATTATACTTGTCTTTTAATAAAAAATGCCTAATATGTATGAAATGCTAAAAAAAATTATAATGTATTGAAACTAATTTGTAATATATAGAAAATATATAATACATGAACATGTTGTTTGTTATTATTATTATTATGCTTGCCTTTTAATAAAAAATGTCTTAAATATACGGAATGTCCAAAAAAAGTTGTGATATATTGAAACTATATAATCTATGAAAATATTATTCGTTATTATTAGTATTATGCTCGTATTTTAATAAAAAAATACCTTAAATATACAGAATGCCCAAAACCAAATTCTCGGGGGCGAACCCCCGTACAAGTTCAGCCCCCCGAACTTAATTCCTGGTTCCGTCCCTGTTCGTAAGGTCTCAACTCAATTACTTAGTTTTTGACTATTACTAACAAAGTGATAATACAAGAGAAGGTTTTAAAAGTTTTCAATCAATTTTAATTTTCAACATTAGATTGCGTCTAAATCGCAACTCCAACAACTGCAAAAATAATAAAAAATGAGTTTATTTTTTTGACTTTGAGGGAGGAGTGCTGTGGAGTTTGAACCCCTAAACCTCACTGTTCTTAAACAGTAGTTCGCACTGCTTAATGTCCATTTGGGAACGACAAAATGAGTTTATTAGAGTAGCCGCACCACAACTTACACAAGTCGCATAACGCTGTCGCGGGGATGAGTGAAGCGGGACTCGGGTGGAGACTGCACGTTGGGCGTGGTGGTGGGGCGTCTCAAGTGAGTGGTTGCACCACTGAAGGACTTACCACTGCAGAGGTTTTCCTTACCACTGCAGAGTTTGGTGGCTCGGATTGGGGGACCCATGAGTTGGAGATGGAACTCGAGAACATAAAATGCTCTCACATTGTAACATGATTGAAATATTTTAAAAGATGGATGCAATTTGCGACATTCTGGTAAGGATTTAATTAGCAAGTTCTCTAAATTTAACTAAAACTAATGTACAATTTTCCATTTTTTTGTAATTAGTACTCTCTCCGTCCATGAAAGAACTTCCTAGGAGGGAGTGGCACGGGTTTTAAGAAAAAATATTGTTGAGTGTATTGAGAGTGGATAAAAGGTAGTAGTTGAGTATATTGGGAGTGGTGACAAAATGTTACTATAATTAATATTGAGAATTGTGAAAAGTGAAAAGTAAGAGGATTATAAGTGGTGGGGACGTCCCAAAAAAGGAAAGATAGGAAGTTCTTTCGTGGACGGAGGGAGTAGTATTTTCCATTTTAATAGTAATATAGTAATATATAAAAAAAGGAAAAACTAATAGAATTAACCATCTTCCCTCTTAAATTTTCGAAAATTTCCCGCCAATAAATGAAATCCAAACCCTAGTTCAATTTCGCTCCCGATTTTCTTCTCAAATCAGACACAAATACAGCAATCAAACGTAGTTAACTCAGTAATCAGCTGAAGACAATGTCGACACCTAACCACCAAGACGATCTCGATCTCCTCCTGTCGCTCGAGGATCGCGTGCTCGAAACGCCGCCAGCTTCTCCGTCAGGTACCTCACAATCAATGCCACACATTGCTGATAGCTCAAATTGTTTGTAATTGTAACAGAAACTCTCTCTCTCTCGATTTCATGTTTTGCGTTGTGTGTATGATCTGGCACTGGTATGTAACCTGAGGAAATCATGTCGGCGTAGGCCTCGATTCGGACTGTTTTGTGTATAGGCCTCCTTACATGAAATGAATTTTTGGAATTAGCAGTTCAATCTGGAAATTTATTTTTCATCTTTCGATTGGATCAGACTGGTTCTGATTTTTTTTTTCTCTGTACATATGAAAATGGGATGTTTTGAAAATTTGTGGTAAATAATGTGTTTGTATGAATTTGCGTGTAGGGTATTTATCAGATGACGGGAGACCACAGCAAACCGGGCCTGTGGATTTGTCTGCTTTCCGAGACGTAGTGGAAGATTGTCTTGATTATGATGCTAAAGATGCCAGGAGAGCTCATAACTCTGAGAAGAGCAAGAGCAAAAGCTCAAAAGAGATTGAAGTTGAGAAGTTTTCAGGACTAAGAATCCAGTAGGTTTCCATTTTAATTGATATTGATAATGGTTGATGATGCCACAATTTTTCCAAGAATGAATTCACCATGTCCAATTTAAGATTTGTTACCAATATTGAGTGTGCTGCTGTAGTATGTAGTGCACGGAGATGGAGCTCTGTGGTTGAATATGGAATTAAAATGCTTTCTGCAAATGTTCAGGGTTTGTTGAAAGTTTTAGATAAGGTATAAGTTTGATTTTCACTTGAGTTCTCTATCTTGACTACAGCGACATGCTACGATGATCACAAGTTGGGAGACTGGTACAATAGGGATTTGGTTTTGCATATATTTTCCTGCTGAATTTGTGTATTTACAAGCCTATGTTATGATATAAAGATTGCTCGTGTTGAAATCTTTATACTCAAGAAGTGTTACTCTCTACGTATATTTATTTATTTGATGAAAATTCATATTTCCTTGTTCAGGAATCCAGTGGTCTCCCGTGTTGAGTTGAGCAACCATTTATCAGATATTAAATATGTTCAATTACACACAATAAAGTAAGCTACCTGAAAAGAAATCAAATTTTGTGTTATCGATGCTACTAAAATACAGCCATTGACAGCAAAACATTTCTTTATTCTAGGAATTTGATAAGAGGAGATACTCTCTCCGGGTGTTGGGCCACTATTGGAGTTCTAGTAGAAAAGGGTGCGCCGAGGATGAGTTCTATCGGAAAAACTTTTGCAATTTGGAAAGTGGGATGCTTAGGTGATGAGACTGTTTCTCTCTTCTTGTTTGGGGATGCCTATCAGAAGAGCTGTGACGCAAAAATAGGAACCATCTTTGCTCTATTCAATTGCAGTGTCCGCAAAGATAAACCAGTATGAGATTCGACACTCTGTGATATGGTGGTTGTTTCCTTTCAAGATTTTTTACTTTTCTTTTGACAACTATTTCAGGGAACATTTTCATTGAGTATCTTTTCTGCTAAGCACATTCTAAAGCTGGGCACTTCAGCAGATATGGGGGTTTGTCAGGGAAAAGGAAAGGAAGGAGCCCCTTGCACAGCAGTCATCGACAAGTAAGCCAAATTAACGCTCTTCTTTGCATCTTTGCTATAATGTGATCGTGTCAATAACTGTCAAAGGACACCGGTACCTTTGCTGAGTTGATTCTCTAAAATTGTCATTGTTAAACATCGATGAAGTTTTCCTCAAGTTTCTCATTGTTACTCTACTTTATAGAAACTGTCCATCTCAATTCCCAAGTAATTTACTGATTTCTTGTTTTACCTTCTGATCATACTTTGACTATCCAAGAAAAAAGAGCCAGTTTGCTAAATTCCATCAGTTTTTACTTTTTAGTTGATTGCAAAAGCAATTTGTTCATTTAGTTACCATTTTTGTACTAACTTATGTTGCATAAGGACAGCTTGGCATCCCTTGCTATTGCGTGATCTCCTTCTTAACGCCTTTCTGAATTATACATAGAATAACTCATCCAAATTACTAATACATGTTTCTCCCATCCGCAGACGACGTAGAAAATTCTGCAACTTCCACTCACAGGTACTGCAGAAACATGGCTATCGGCTATCAACCCGTCTTAATCACTTTCAAATGAAAACACTTGGTAATGCTAACTCATCGTTTATTTTGTAAGAATTCTTCGAAGAAATACACATCTACAAGGACAGAGCTCAAAGGAGGGTAGGTGATCATAGTATCATACGCCGTCATTGTTCCAGTTCTTGTTACATAACTGTTGTGTTCCATCTACCAGGAATTTAAGGACAGGCTTCAGAGACCATCTCAAGTCTGAAGGGATTTATGTGGTAAAACCTACAGAAGACAAAACAAACTCAACATCAAAGTATACTAAGTTATTGTCTGTGGAAGGACTTAAAAGGGCATTGAGGTCTGTTTGAACTAATTCAGTTTTTTTTTAATGCTTTGTCTTTGTTAGATCTCAAGAATGTCTGTTTATAGAATGTGCTTCAAATAAATGCTCTATATTTCTTACTGCAACATTTGAGGTCTCTCTCACTCGGAAATTCCCATATGGTTTTAGCTAAATAAGTGAGAAATTTCACTTTGGAGTTACCGACTTTAATCCTCAACTTATATTATTGCAGCAAGGCGGACAAAGTGACAACTAATATACACTCTCAAGGAATAAGGTTTCTGAATCACATGGCAGGTATAGTATGATTGCATTTTTAATACTACTATTTTGGTTTCTTGTTAGTTAATCGATTATATATACATGAAATGGAAGAGGTTCAAATGAAAATGGAGAATTAAAATTATAACAAATAATTATTTTTAACCCTTCGATCATGAAAATCTACAGTAAATACATCATCTTGATGAATAAATTCACCATTTGGGTTCGAATCATGGAGGGAACGATTTATTTATTTTTCGAGTGCAATTAATTGGGAGTGATTTGTTTTTGTTTTTTTTTTTCTGAGTGTAATTAATTGCACCGCTAATACAAAATTTTTACACGTCAGTGCATATTTTAGGTTTTCATTTTCAATTGTTGTTTTCACTATAACCAACCCCTACATGAAATATACTCCATTATTTTTTTGGTTAACAAATACATGAACTTTTAATTTTTTGGAAAGCGGCGTGAATTAAAATTCTGACTACACTAATCCTATGTGAAAGCCAAAGTTAATTGTGGCAATTAGAAGTTAGAGCTACATTTGAACAGTGAAAGCCAAAGTTAATCCTATGTGAATCTGCATGATTAGTTCTAGTGAAGAGAAACAGTTATAGCGAACAAATGGCGAATAGATCTGTTTCGGCGAAGGGACTTTTGAGATGCCACATAATTAATTTTGGCTGTCCATATATGATAAAAGTGTGACCAGAATTATAGTTTGGGCTGAATTCTAAAAATTAAAAGTTCATGTATTATTTAATAAAGAAAATAGTATTAATAAAAAATTAGAATTTGAGTATATTTGAGTATTTATAGTCAATTAATCCTTTAACTAAAAAATATTACTCCTATATTGAATTTTATAATTCTTTCAAAAACCACTAATGCGGTTTAATCTAGAATACTCATACGATTATGAGGGTGTTGCTAAGCTTATTTTAAAGAGCTTATAAGCTCTTGAAGCTTATAAGATGTTTAAAGAGCTTATAAAATGTAATTTTTAAGAGCTTATAAGTTGTCAAAGTGTTTGAATAATGAGCTTATAAGCTAGAGAGAGAATAGTTTTTTAGAAAGAGAAAATCGAAGAAAAATGAACTTGAATGATATATGATGAAAATAATAAACTATAGTTGAAAAATATTTATAAAAGGATTGTTGCATATGAGATTATAAAAAAATAAGTTGGGGTAGAGGAACTTATTTTTTGGGGGCTTATAAGCAATTTAAGAGCTTATTTTGTCAAACACTTTGAAGGAGCTTATAAACTTTTAAACAACTTATAAGCTTAGCCATCAGTTCGATTAAAATGGCAATATACTCTATTGAATGTGATTTTTTCTAATTTTTTTCATTTTAAATGGAGTATCAGTTTTTTCGATTTGGTTCCATTTAAATGAAACATTTTGGTCTACAGGGAAAATGGATCTTAAATTGACAAATAAAGCCGCTAGCCTTCCACCTCAGCAAACGAGTAGAGCAGACAACAGGTAGAGAAAAAAAATTGTATCCTATTTTTTATTTTAAAAATTTGTTTTTCTATTTCCTGCTGAAAATTCCTTGTATCTAATTGGTCAGATCCAGACAAGGCCAAGAACCAGATGCTAAGAAATTGAAAACAGATCATAAAAATGCCCAAGAAAAGAACACCAAGGAGGTTGGTGTTAAGATGATTGAGTTAGATTTTCCTAGTTCTGATGAAGAACTTTGACATCCAATTATCTACTTGTCTCTAAATTAATGCAAATTTTGTAAATTTATTGCATTAAACAAACTTGTATCAAGCTATTTGATTTATCAAAATTTCCCATAGACGATATTGTATTCAAATTCAAGTCTATATTTAGATCAGGTAGTAACATCGTCTAAGAATTTACGATCTCTCAGACGATGTGATACAAGACTTGTGTATTTATTTCCAGATGCAATTCTTTAATGAGTTCATGAATTCGTATGAAATATATTGTGTTTTCTTTTAATTAGGGTGGTACATAAGCCGATCCGAACCAAATATAAGAAGGTTCGAGCTTGATTTGAACTTTTGTTTATTGATCAAGTGTCGAGCTTGAGCTTGGCTCATGTGATTCTTGATAATGTCGAATTCGAGTTTGAGCTCGAGTTTAACTTGTCAAATATTCGTATAAAATGACATGCGAGCCCAAACTCGTTAAAAACTCATGAAAGTCTTGAAAAAATGTTTAAAATGTACTTTTGATCTTAATTAATATGTTACTCGAACTCGAGCTTGATTCGTTTAAGGCTCATGTACTAGTTTGATTGAAGGTTCGTGAATAAACAAATTCAAATATGTTCACGAGCTCAATAAATCGAGCAATCAGGCTTGAGCTTGGCTTGATAAGATTTATCCATAAAAATAAACGCATAATAAAAAATCTACGATATAAGATAATTATATCTTTTTCTACTAAAGGATCGACCTTTCCTTCACCAAACATCAACCAGAAAAGGAAAAAAATAAATTATTGTCAATAATTAAATATTTTGGTTAGGTAGATTATCATGTAAGCAACTTTGCAGATCATTGTCTCCACTTCAACAACTACTTGACTAAAAAGTTAGTATGTATTTTTGTCTTCTGCTCTTGTCTGAATCCAAATACAATCATATTTGACGACTTTTTTTTTTCTCGGAATAATGTATATATATATATATATATATATATATATATATATATAATGTATGAGTCATTAAAACAATTATTAAAGCTAACTGTCTTAAATCATTATTCTTAAGGAGAACTCAACATATCTCCAGAAACATAATCAGCATAATACTCTTTACAAAAATACACTGGAGTAAATTTTAATAGTTGGGAAAGTAAATTATGATGAATTCAATTATTGAATGTTGCAATAATTTGCTCTGCCACTGCGCTATATATACTCAGACAGAAATTCTTTAATCATTTGTCCCTTGAAAATAGATAGGAGTATTTATTTTCGCATTTTTCATCATATTATTTTTACACACGTGTATCAATTAAATTACTTTGTCTCATAAATTTGGTGATTTAAGTAATTAGTGCTCAATCATAGTGAAATTGTGCTTCTTTGTGAAGCAATTATTTCATTTGTTTTTCTGATTTCGATAATATCTTTTTTATAATTAATTAATCCTAGTCAAAATGTTAGTGAATTTTGGAATTCGAATATATACATATAAATTATCAATAAATCTATGCAGCCACATTGTGGCCACCCGCACGCTAATATAATAAGGATAATCTTAATTTATTTAATTTATTTTTTAAAATAAAAATAAGATTTAATTATTTTATTATATTCTCCACATTGTACTTATTTTTTTAATTTTTTTTTTGCATTTTTTATTTTTTATTTATTTTTTAATAAAAATAAAAAAGTTACCAAAAAATTGCAAAAAAATAACTATAATGTAGAGAATATGATAAAATAACTAAATCTTATTTTTATTTTAAAAAATAAGTTAAATAAATTAAATTATTTTCTACTTAAGTAAATTGTGGGTAGCCACAATGCGGTTGTTTAGTGTCGTAATTGAATTGATTATATCAACACATAAAATTCAAACACCATAGAAATTAGAAAAAACGACCAGAAAATATCAACACATAAAATTCAAACACCATAGAAATTAGAAAAAACGACCAGAAAAAATCAAGAGAAAGGTAAGACAATTGACTGTTTTGGACTCTCTCTCTCTCTCTAAGCATACACTGTTTTACCTCACTCTGCATCTGAATTTTAACTGACAATGAATACAGCTGTTGGGTTAGTTGAATAGTTGCTGCATGTTTATTCACGCATACACGTTCCGCAACCCAAATTAGGGTTTAAAAAAACTGATATTGATATTAGGGTTTTGATTCCGTACCTTTCAAGTTTTTTTTAGTTTACCTAATTTTTGTCGTTGAGTAGCTGTGTTTATAACTACTAGATTCTGCGAGGGATTGTTGATTCGGTTAGAAAATTTGGAGCAATAAATCCGAGCTCGATAGTTCACCGGTTGTGGAGAAGTCGCCGGTGACGAGATGAGCGCCTCCAGGTTCATAAAATGCGTCACCGTCGGCGACGGAGCCGTCGGCAAAACTTGCTTGCTCATTTCCTACACCAGCAACACCTTTCCTACGGTGAGGTTTCTCTCTCTCTTCTGCTGAATTAATTTGTGACGGAGCAAGCAAATTGGGAAGGGGAAATTGAGGCTTGTGATTGGTTGACTGTTTGAGTTGAACCTTTGAAATTGAAACATATGTGCTTAAATCTTAGTGAGGATTTCGTCATTGCAAGTGTACTCTGAATCTGGCTTCAGTGATCCAACGGTTTCACTGTTCTAATTTTGGGTGATTATAGAATTTATTATATAGTGGTGGTGTGCTGTCGATTCTGAAGGTGGAACTGTTTTTATTAGTTTCATTATTCGTGGTTGTGGAAATTTTTATATTTAATTTACTCTTTGTGGTAAAGATCAAGGAAATGTTGGTGAATTTGCTATCAATTTGTTGCGAAAGCTCTTTGTTTAGGAAAATATGAATTAATAAAGTAGAACCAGAGGATAAAATGGGATATATGCTTTAAGTTGTTCATTTTCACTCTATGCTTGAAGCTCTGTTTAGCTTTAGCTATCTTGTTAGCTTATGGAATAGCTATGATAAAAAGTTGAATCCTTCTTCAAACAAGTGAAAGGTTGAAGCTTCTCTTTTCCCCGATTCTGTTTCGACTTAATATCCTCTTTAATTATTTGTCTCCTCTTGTGCCATGAATAGGATTACGTCCCAACTGTGTTCGACAATTTTAGTGCCAATGTTGTGGTGGATGGGAGCACTGTTAATCTAGGACTGTGGGACACTGCTGGTAAATTACTTGTTCTTGAGTCAGAGACCGAATTTCATTTATTTTTAGACAAATTTACTCAAGAAGCTTACTCTGTTGAGCAGGTCAGGAGGATTACAATAGATTAAGACCACTAAGCTACCGTGGAGCCGATGTCTTTATACTTGCATTCTCCCTTATTAGCAAGGCTAGTTATGAGAATGTCCCCAAGAAGGTGAATCTTCATTTTCTACTCTGTTTCTGCACTGCCACGTCCATCTGCTGCCTCACCGCATGCTCACCCTTGTTATGGGAAGAATTTAAAGTCACCTGTTGCTAATTGTGTTTTCCTTGCTCAGTGGATTCCTGAATTGAGGCATTATGCACCTGGAGTTCCAATAATTCTTGTTGGGACAAAGCTTGGTTAGGATCTCCGTTCATCATCTTTCTCTTTAACACCGTACTACTGTTTTTGTTGCCGCTTTTATGTGAGAAGCTGGCATTGCATAGTATGTGCTGCCATTTAACTATTCTGCATAATTGCATTAAGCCAATGTCACTGATATTATTATTTTTCCCATTAGCATGTCTGCATTAATATGTTGGGGGAGTGTCTAGCATGCAAATTGCTATAACTTCAGTTGAAGTAAATTCCATCCACTTTTTAAGTGCTAATGCTATTCATGTCCTTCCTTGAGTTCTAATTGCTCTTTTCACCCTGACTAATTTCACATGAAGATCAAAACTGGGAAAACCTTTTGTGGATGCATGCGTGTTACATAATCAGAGAGCAAAGAATTAGAGGAAAATTAGTAAAATGATTGCTAGATGCATGGATATCTGCTTTGGTTTTGCATAGCCAGGAATGGTAGTCATAAGATATAACACTGCAACACGCTAGATATGTTTCATGTATCATGTTAGGTAAGCATGGTTACACTGCACACATTCTTCCCTCCTAAGCTTATTAAGTAATGCGGTTTACCTTCTAATTTCTGCCCCGTAATATCCCCACCAGTGTAGGGTTCAGTAGAAATAACGATATCTAATTTACTTTCAGATCTTCGAGAGGATAAACAATTCTTTGTCGACCACCCTGGAGCAGTACCCATCTCAACTGCACAGGTATAGTTTCTTTTGTCTGGTTAAATCCTCTTAAAAAGAAGTTGATTTACTATTTTCCTTTGAAGGGAGAGGAGCTCAAGAAAATGATTGGTGCCTCTGCTTTCATTGAATGTAGTGCCAAGACACAACAGGTGATGAAGTGTTACTTGGAACTACTACACCTTTATCTTTAGTCGCCATCGCATCACGCTGTTAACGTCTATTATCGAGACTATTCTCATTTTTCTGTTTCCAAATGTTGCAGAATGTGAAGGCTGTCTTTGATGCAGCTATTAAGGTTGTTCTGCAGCCACCCAAGCAAAGGAAGAAAAAGAAGAGAAAGGGCCAAAAAGCCTGCAGCATACTGTGATTGCTTATGAAACTCCAAGATGATGATGTGAGGGAGAGAGAGAGAGTAGCTTGCCATGTTGATTAGTTTCCTCTTGACTTCATTTTTAGATGATACAAGTTGTGTTGTAAGATTCTGTGTACAAAGTTCTATTTGCAGACTTGTAGTGAGTAAGTTTTTTTATCTAAATAATTTGGAGGAATTTTATTTATGATCCACGATCTGTGCAATATTTGTTGTAAAATTGTGTTTTATATATTAGGTTATATTTTCATTATTTGCAAAGAATTGGGCCAAGAATAAGCCCAATCAACTGTATCTAAAAACGAAATAAAAATGATAGTGAATAAATACAAGCCCATAAGAGTTAAGGTATCGAATTTCAAGACATTGTAAATTGAAATATCTTGTTTGTGTTAATGATCACGAAAATCGAAAAAAATCAATACTCCCTTCGTCTTCAAGTAAACATCCTATTTAGAAATAAAACCATTGTCATATTTCAATTTTGATTGAAATATAGTAGTAATAGTTTCATGGAGTTAAACATTTATTTTGATTTTAAAAGAAAAGAGAAAACCAAACATATAACCCTGAAAAATAACGAAACAATATATGGATATCCAATAAAAAATATGGGAAAATATTGTGCAAGATGGTCAGTAAATCATGAGTCATATCCAAACACCATAAAATACCAATAATATTACATTTTTTGTGTATTTATTTTTTTTTGGTGGTTTCTTTATTGGTGGTAAACAATAAAAAATTTCTTTTATATAAATGCGATTTTACTGTTGAAGTGGGGAAAAAAATCAATCACGTTTGGCATGGCACGCACAAATTGTCGGTGATTTATGTGTGTGATTTTATGATAGAAAAAGACATCTTACCAAATAAAGCAATGATAGCGATATATGGGTTCATTTTTATTTGGGAAAAATAGTGTTTTAATATTAAGATAATGTTTTAAGTAAATTTACATAAAATATCTTAATGATATTTATTCAAAAACGGTTAGTATCTCAATTCATTCGATCACAACTACTACACTTATAGTAATATATTAATTTATTTTGATATGTGTGTCGGGCTTTGATATATTTCAAATCTCTTACTCCTATTTTTTATTCATTTTTTGTTGTTTTTTATGGACAAAATGTGTTAGTCGTTTACTTTGAAATATGAAAAAAATGAATAAGCTCTATTTATATCACCTTATATTCTAAATCACATTTTTTCTTAAATAAAATACTTCTTTCGTCCCACTTATTTTGATATATATATTTTTTAATTTATCTCATTTATAATGGTACTTTCTAAAAATAATATGTGATCTCTATCTTCTCTACACACATAAAATAAATGAATCGTACACACTTTACACTCTTAACTCTTTATTCTTAATTTCCGTACTCTTTATTCTTAATTTCCGTGCCCAAAGCAAAAGTGCCAAGATAAGTGGGACAGATGAAATATTATTTTATATTAAGAAAAAATATTATATTTTTTTTATTATCTTATAAAGAATAAAATAAATAATCTCTACGTCTATGAAAGAACTTCATACTTTTCCTTTTTGAACGTCCACAAAAGAACTTCCTACCTATTTTTGAATTATATTTCACTACTTATTTTTCACTTTTTCATCACTCCTAATACTAATTACAACATATTTTCATCACTTCCAATACACTCAGCAATTTTTTCTCCACTCTTAATACATTCAACAACTTTTTTCTTAAAATTTGTGTCACTCCCTCTTAAAAAGTTATTTCGTGGACGGAGGAAATATATTATTATTTAAAATAAAAAAAATATAAAAAAAAATCTCTTTTTTAGATAATACATTTATATTTTATTATACTATCCCTTTCTTTAAAGAAATAACACACAATTACACCCGTAGAGGAAAATTTTGAATTAATATGCAAAGTAAACTCGCAAAAAATTAACTTCACTTTCACTAATTAAAATAGTGGTGCAGCCGAACTTACTTACGTGCTGAATGTTTTTGACTAATTTACTATTTTTGACTAAGATAAGATTGTCTTTATTTACTATTTTCCAGTCAAAGCTTAGGTGTATAGATATAGATAGACGTGAAACACAATGCAGTTGAATTTTATTTACCATTATTATAAACTCAATACTAGTATTTTTGACCCATAATAATTATTCGTGATTCTTTCTTGCTATATATAATATTCGAGTTTTCTAAATCATTGCATGAATTTTATCTTATTTTGTAATTTTAATATAATATTTAAAATAGGGTAAATTGCATATAAATCCATAGCGTATTCTGGAATTTAGAAATTGCACATATTTATAAAAATTGTTAACAAAATTCATAACCTTTCATTTTCATCATAAATTTGTATAGTGATTCATTTTTATTTATGTGGACATCGGAAATTGACACGGAGGCGGACGGAAATGATACTTGAACTCTAAAATGACATTTGTCCAAAAAAGTGACAATTGGAAAATATTTATAAAGAAAACAAAAAAGAAACAAAAAAAACCACCTCACCCCATCGTCTTCCCTTTCCCCCACCCCCAAACCCTAATTTCCCCTTCCCCTACCGCGACGAAACACTGGCGGCCCCTCCCCACACAGAAACACGCTGACCCCTCCTCCCCCTTGAAACCAGCCGCACACAAGCACCTTCTCCCTCACCAAATCGTGCCTCCACAACCCTCCCCGACGAGAGCAGCACACACAAATCACACACACACGGTTTTTCCTTCTCCCTTTGTAAATCTCCAAAGCTCAAGCTACAACCACCACCGACTTTTTCTGAAAAATCTACAAGATTTCACCCCTGATACTGATCTTCATCTCTATTTAATCCCACCTCAAACCCAATCATTCTTCTTTCCCGACCTCCATCTCGGTTGACTCAGATTCCTTAGATTTATCGAAATCGTCACGATTCACCTACTTCGTTTTAGGTACAAACGACGACGACGAGAGACTGAGCAGCTGCTTCAGGTGTTGTACCACCCGCGGAATGTTTATTTTAAGATTGACATTATAAAAAATTTTATGCTATTAAGTTGACATTACATGTCTTATCGGAATCAATATCGCTAAAGTGCAATTGCAATTTATTTGGTTAAACGTAAGCTTAATACTCCCTCCGTCCCGCCCAAGATGCTACATATTCCTTTTTGGGCCGTCCAAACGAAGATGCTACATTTCTATATTTGGCAAAAATAAGGAATTTTAAACACTTAATTAACACTAATTAAGTACTCCCTCTGTCCCAATATTCAAGTCCCGTATTCTTTTTTGGGCCGTCCCAATATTCAAGTCCTCTTTCCCTTTTTAGCATTAATTAGGATATAATTAATAGATTTAATTATGTTTCTCTCTCTCCTCTCACAAACCAACCCCACCTGCCTCTCTCTCTCCTCACTTCTCTCTTCTCTCTCAAATCGTCTATCATTTCCCCCCTCTCTCCTCTTCCTCTTTCACCACCTCCACCTTCCACCGCCTCCACCACCTTCCACTTTCCACCGCCTCCACTTTCCACCGCCTCGCGCTTCTGCCGCCATCCTCTTGCACCACCTCCAACGCCACCACTGCAAACCCTAGATTTCCCTCCGCCCTCTTCCTCCCCTGCCTCACCGCCCATTTTCCGGCGACCAAGGCTCTGCCCTCTCCTGGCGACGGCAAGGCGCCGTCGCCTCCAATTTATTCTCTCCACTGCCTCCACCGCCTCTCAGCAGGAATAAGGGCGGCGACTCGCCGTCCCCTCAGCAGCGGCGGCGGCGAATTCCAGATGGAGCGACGAAGGTGGAGCTCTTGCTGCCTCGTCGGAAATCGAGCACAGCAGCGATGGTTCGCGGAGAGAGGTGTTGTTGTGTTGGCTTGTACAGTTGGTGTTGATGTGTGAGCGTCAGTCGGGGGAGAGAGGTGAATCGAAGCTTGAGGGGCGGAGGAGCGTGAATCGAAGCTTGAGGAGCGTGAATCGAAGCTTGGGGAGAGAGGTGAATCGAAGCTTGAGGAGCGTCAGTGCGGACGCCGGAAATCGAAGCTTGAGGGGCAGATTTAGAGATCTAGAGTTTCAGTGTGATTTAGAGAGATGAAGGTTAGGAGAAAGGGGGAGGCGATTGGCGGCTTTGGGCGTGCGGTGGTGGTTGGCCTTGTAATCGTTGCGGCTGCCGGATTTCAGAGGGAGGCTGGCGGCGAAGTTGCCGGAGGAGGCGACTCTCTCCTCAGCGATTTAGCGATTGAGTGTATGTGTGTGGGTGTTAATTAAGAAATAAAATAATATTAATTAAAACACTAATTATGTGGTCCCTACTGTTTTTACATCTACTTTAACTCTCCTAAATACACGTGCCCAAAAGAAAGGGGACTTCATTATTGGGACGGAGGGAGTATTTATTTATTACATTCTCTCTCCTACTTTATCACTTTATTACATTCTCTTTCTTACTTTCTTTATTATTTTCTATCTCCTACTTTATCACTTTATTATTATACACTTAAAACATTAATCTACAACTCCTTAAATCCCGTGCCGAAAAGCAAATGTAGCATCTTGGCCGGGACGGAGGGAGTATATCATTTTTTTGGTGATCGAGAAAATAGAGATATTAATTTTACAACAAATTAAGAGGTGGTGACAATATTACAATTTTCAAAGATCATATAAAAATTGCAATGAAGGTTCTTACATTGTTTTACAATTAATCATATATTTTACAATTTACTTTATTAATACGTATCATATGCACAAAGAGTCATAAAATATAAGATATAACTGTAGAGGCTAAAATCTACAATTGAAGTTGACGTCTGCACGTCCGGATAGATTGGGCACTAGCAACCTGCCAACACAAGAACATGTAAGAGCCCTAGGTTGAGCACCGGGAGGGGGAGTCGACCGTAGAGCCTCCGACGCTCAAGTCAGTAACGGAATAGCGAAGTAGAATGATAAGCAAATTGAAATAAGAGAGAAAGGCAGGCTGGAGTGAGCTGTTATTCCAGGCTATAGGCGGCGTCGGAGGGTGGAAACGGTGACAGTAAGTTGTGATAATGGAATATGGGAAGCGGCAGTAAGCCAAGCTGGCTAATTCCGATTTGGAAGAGAAATCAGCCTAGCGGCAGAGTAGAGAGAGAGTTCAAGGAGTAGAGAGCAAGTAGGATTTCGTGTCCTTATGATCTAGTCTGGATGTTTATATAGGAGACATCCAGTCGCTAGGGTTTTTACAGCCTGGCCCCGTCAAAACCCTCATCCCTCCGGTTGTTGCGATTTGGACGGGATCATGAAGATTTCCCTCTAACTGCGTCAGCTTGGTGGGAGACGTCTTTTTAGGGTTTGACGACTGGGAGACGTTTTCTAGGGTTTTGACGGCTAGGTCTTATAACTTCGTCAATCCAGATCGGCTATAACCCTTGGGTTGCATGCAATATATCCAGCTTGGGTGTGGATTTAAGTCGATTTATAGCTTTTCGGGTTAGACGGACCAGTCCGTTTGACTAGTTGGGCTTTTTTAGGATTGTGCCAAACTGGCAAACTAGCTTGGTGGGCTTAGGCCGAATGCAGCCCGACTGTTTAGATAATTTGGACCTAAAGTGGATAATCATCCTGGGTCGGTCCAGGTTGATCCTGTGATAAGTATAATTTCACTTATTGGGCTAGGCGACAAGTTTTCTTAAGTAATTGGGCTAACCTGTGAATGATCCAAGTTGGTCCGAGGTTTGTCGGGCTGGACTGATCGGGCTGTTTAGCTCATTGGTCCAGCTTGGAAGGTTAATTGGGCTTGAGCCAAGTTGACGGATTTTTCCCACTACAATAACATAAAAATAATAAGAAGAGATCTTATCCTGCCGATGAGGCCTGGCTCAAGTAGCAAAGCTGAGACACTTAAAAATTCTCCTTTGTGAGAGGTTTTGGGTTCAATTATGTCCGCGAGCGGTGTAGTTTTTCAACTTTTGTGTGGATAGTCTTCCCACTTTTGTGTGAGTAGTGGCTCTGCATACGTGCAATTAATTTTTCACTTTAGTGTGGTGCAGAGGTCCCCCGCCTGCCTGCGGGTTGCTTATTTAATTAAGGGTTAATAGCCGCTAAATCCTATAACTATTTTCGTTTTTGTGTTTTGCATCGTTTTCAGAAATTCTACCTCAGTATATCACAACTAATTAAGGAGTCGCGATTTGCATCCGGCGAAGTTTTCCAGCAACATAAATTAATCTACGTGGCATTTTATTTGCTGACAAGCTACATGGCAATTAGTTGTTAATTTTTTTTAGTTGACGTGTCTCACCCTCTCTATCTCCTCTCTCACTCTCGATCTCACAGAAACCCTCTCTCCCTCTCTTCCCCTTGCTTCACCGCCCCATCTCCAGCGAGGGCTGCCATTGGCAGCCACTCTGCGGCGCCTTCTGCCCCCTATTTCTCCATCTCGCTCGGCTCCCTCTCTCTCTGTCTCCATTATCCGCCGCGCTACACAGCCACGACCCCGCTGCACAGCCAGCGCTGGCGGCCGTCACCGTTACTTCCTCAGCCCGGCGCCGCCCCTTTCTCCGTTTCTATTTCTTCTCAGACCCTCCACCCTAATTTTTCCAAATTTTAGAAACCCTTCCCCCCTTAATCTCAGCCCAAAATCTCTCTGAAATCCTCTCCCTTTCCTATCATACGACAACGGCCACGGCTGCCGCCGCTTCACCCTCGATTCACGGCGAGAATCGCCGCTCACTCACATCCGGCGACAACAGCATCAGCACCCAGGCTCACTGTCACCGCCGCCCAGCCGCCCTCCACCGCCTCTATCTCCCTCGCTCTCTCATCAGAACGGGCAACAACCACCTCCGATGTCCCGAATCCAAAGGAATTCGCCATTTCATCTGGATTGCGAGGAGGACGATGAATTCGCCATTTCATCCAATCTTATGAATCCTAATTTTAGCTCGAAAATTATGAGATTCAATCCAAAATAAGCCCTAGTTATACGATTAGGGTTGTTAATTCTAAGAAGAACAAAACGACGACGTTTAAATATTAATAAAATTAAATAAACGTAAGGCAAAATGACGTCGTTTTGCCTTTCAGAATTCTATGCCACGTAGATTAGTCCGGCTGCCAAGTCATCTTCAATAATGCAAATCGCGACTCCTTAATTAGTTGTGATATACTGAGGCAGAATTTCTGAAAATGATGCAAAACGCGAAAATGAAAATAGTTATAGGATTTAGCGACTATTATCCCTTTAATTAAATAATACTCCCTCCGTCCCTGAAATAGCTTCCTCTTTGGGGACGGCACGAGTTTTAAGGAAAAGTTATAAAGTGTATTGATAGTGGAGAAAAAGTGTTAATAATTATTATTTAAAGTTGTGAAAAAATGTTATACTCCCTCCGTCCCATTATTTCCGGCCACATTCTTTTCGGCACGGAGATTAAGAAATGTATAGTTAGTGTTTATTTAGTGTAGCCCCTACAATTTGACTTTTTTGTCATACTTAATTCAAATTTTAATCCCCGCCAACTTTGCAACGACGCCGGCAACTGTCGTCGCCGGTCACCCCTCACCTTCACAGGTGAACCAACAGCAGTCGAGCTTTGGTGCTTATCAAAACCAGGCTTCGATTTTCAGCCAAAAACTGAAAGAAGGCTTCGATTTTCAATGAAAGAGACAAACCAATTGATACTCCTTCACCCACCCCCAAATCGCGGACCCAGGCCTCAATAGGGCGGAAAGTCGAAAGGGTCGCGGCAAGAATTGCCGGTGTACCGAAGGAGGCGGCGGCGCCGTGCCTGGAATTTCTGCAATTGACTTCGATCGCAGCCCTAGCCCCCAAAATCGCGCGGTGAGAAGAAAGGGGCGAGAAGCGGCATTGGCCAAAGGGGCGAGAGGCAGCGGCGGCCAAAGGGGCGAGAAGCGGCGTCGGCCGGAAGGGCGAGAAGCGACGGTGGCAAGAGGGAGAGCAGAGGGGGGAGAGCAGAGGCTAGGGAGAGGGAGGTCGGGGGCGGCGACCGACAGGCGAGGGAGAGAGAGCAGAGGCCAGGGAGAGGGAGGTCGGGGGCGGCGACCGACGCCGGCATTGGTGTCGTCTGCTTCTCGCCGGAGAAGAAGAGAGAAGGGCGGGGGAGGGGCTGTGTGGGGGGGGGGGGAGTTTGCTGTGCCACGTTGAAGTAGAGAGAGAGAAGATGAATGTGTGTGTTTTGTGTGTGTGTTTGTTAAGTTAATGAGGGTTTAAGTTTAATTAGAAATTTAATTAAATTGATTAATTAGACTTAATTAAATACTAAATATTTCCATTTTAGGAAAGTGACCACTTTTAGTGGGACAAATCAAAATGGAAATGTGGCCACTTTTAGTGGGACGGAGGGAGTAATTAGTATTGAGAGTGGTAAAAAGTGAAAAGTAAGAATAAATAAATATTATTAGTGGTGGGGTAGTTGTCCAAAAATGAAAACAAAGAAATAGAAAAATATTTTGGGGACGTCCCAGAAAAAAAAAGTTATTTAGGGACGGAGGGAGTAGATACCTTTTGTAATTAAAAAAAATATATATCTCATCCTTTATTTGTGTGGTAGAATATCTCTATCACGAATTCCATATGATTTAAAATCTTATAAAAAACTTGCCATTTAAATGCGCTTCGAATAGTCTAAAAGATCTCGATGTTGGCCTTAAAATAGTTTATTTCTATTCCATCAAAAATATAAAAAAAATTCTAGTACATTCATTTTAAAAATATAAAGTAATACTCACTCTGTCCCATTAGTAGTGTCCCATTACTTTTAGTCACAGAAATTAAAAAGTGTGTAAAAAGTAGATAAAATTGTTTGATAAAAAATTATTTAAATATTAAATATAGAGAAAAATGTATATTGTCAAAGGGAATGAGACATTACTATTGAGACGGCCCAAAAAAGAAAGTGGAAACTATTATTGATATTAGCTATCACATGAACTCAACTTTATTAGCAAGAATTATTTTTAAGTAAAATCAGTGGGAATCTTAAAGATCATAAAGTATTATCTACCACAAGATTTTTTATTATCCTACCTAGATTATAAAAATGTCAAACCATATCTAGTCATACAAAAAAAACTTTCTAAAATAATTCATTCGGCACCATCGAATTTTGGACGAAAAAAAAGCCAAGATAGCTAGTTAGTGGAGTGGGTAGGCTTATAAAACTTATGACTCAAAGATCACTGAATATGAATTGATATAATCAAAGTTTAAGATCTCATTAAAAAAAAAACGAACTGGAAATGCTAAAGACTATATGTAAGTTTCTCTTTAGCAAAGGAAAAGAAAGAAAAAATGAAGAAAAAAACACTCATATGGTAATTTATACTTACACAAAACAATATATTTATAGTTTCATATAGCATTTGATGATCTATAAATTTAAACATACTTCAAGAGCAAAGGTATTGAAATCGAGTTCATTGTGACCTGATTTATAAATTTTTTTTGTTTAATAAATTATTAATTAATCAAAAAAATAAAGAAAAATAAACACGCGTCGAATTTATCACAATTCATTTTTCAATTATAATTTACCTTCTCTCTATGGTATGCCGGTTATATTGCACAGAAACAAAATTTACCTAATAAACACACATCGAGTAGGGACTGCACGTTTTCCTTTTTTTTTTGATAAGGAAAGTAAATATTATAGAACGAAAAGGCACCAGTAGTACCAAGAAGATTACAAAATCATCGGTGATTTCCTCATTCGACATCCACCTATGAATCCCAACTCCATCATTAACAAAACCAAAAATTCTACCCCAACTCCACACTCTAGCTTTGATTTCTCCAAACAAGTTTGCACTCTCCCATATTTTGTTCTCAAATCTACTCTCATTACGCATTTTCCAAATAAGCCAAGTAGTACAACACCAAAGAGCCATCAAAAGCTTCTTATTTCTTTTCCGGCCACTCAAACTAGTAAAGAACTGAAAGTGCGAGGACACGTCATATGGCTGCGCCATGCTAACTCCGAGCCATTGAAAGATTGCTTCCCATACCTTTGAGGTCATTGAAAGACTGCACGTTTTCCTACATATAACTATTCTATTTAGTCTTTATTTATTATTTCATATATTATCTTCACAAATAGTAGTATTAAATACAGTAATTTTAACAAATAAAAAAAATTAATTTAAAACTAAATTATATTTTGAAATATCCTAAAAATAAATAGCGGATTATCAAAGTGGAACGAAGGAGAATAATTTTTCTTTTTATTTTATTTTTTCAATTTGTAGTAATAAAATAGTATTATATCTTTTTTAATGGCGGGGCCCACGTTTCATAAAAAGACATTTAATATTGGGTGTTGGATTTTATTTGTGGTCATCAAATATGGGGCCCAGCCCAACTAGCGTAAAACACCCGAAGTTGACCGCGAGGACTGTTTCAGTATTTAATATTTTTGCACAAATTAAATGAAGGGCAATTCCGTCTTTCCACCCCTCTGCACTGACGCCGTTAGTGTGCCGTTGCAGCAACCCGTCAACCCGCAATAGCCGGTTGAGCGTTCCCCGCCCCTTTTGTCGGTCGTTATCCGATGACCGGATATCGTGGGTTTCCCGCGAATTATTGCCTCCCTTTTCTTTTCTTTTTTAACATAACGGTTCCATAACAGAAAAAACAAAAAATGGTGCGAAAATTAACGCCTGGCGTTTTATTACTCCTTAATTAAAATTAAAATGTCTAATTTTAGCGGGAATTTCTCTCTCTCACCGACGATTCTTCCATGCAGCCTTTGTTTCTCTCTCATCATTTCCGTACATTCTCAATCCTAGTAAAAAAGGAATTAATCGGATAAAGCCAATCCCTTGCAGTAAAATTGATTGTTTACGGCTCCATTTCAGCAGCCCCTTTTGAAATTTAAAATATTGTTTGGTAGCTGAGAGTAGGTCAGCTCAGGATCATCGGTGGCGGTATTTTCTTGATTTTAAATGTTGGATGGCTTTGAATGGAAGGGAATATTCAAAAAATTTAGGTAGGCCTCCTTTGTCGCATCGTATTCTTATTGCTTCGGGGAAATTCAACGTGCAATTTTTTGCTGATTAGTATATTGATTATGCATATTTTTACTGTTATTGTTACTATATGATGTGGTGGAAGCAGGGGATTTGGGATTATGTGATTTGGTTTTATCTGAAATCAGAAATGGTGATATAAGTGAACCAAAATTCAAGGAATTGGGAATTCGGCACCTTTTCTTCAGAAGCAATTCATATTTGCTGCGGCGGCAGAAGCTGCAATTCGCACTCAATCATGGGTTTTAAGTGTTCAATGTTTCTGGCATAGATTTTGATCAGATTTCTGCAGCAGCACGCGATTCTCTTAGCATAAATGCCGGTAGAAGCAGCACATGGGGCGTTGTTTTAGGCTTTGATCGCATTGAGATTTTCGAGCTGGGGAAGAAATGAAAGTTGAGAGGTTGGATTTGGGGAGGAAGAAAGTGATTGTGGGGATAAGGTTGGATGGTTATGCTAAAGAGTTGCTGGATTGGGCTGTGGTTAAAGTAGCCGATCCAGGCGACTCCGTTGTGGCGATTCATGTTTGCAGGAATTCAGGTGCCATGTTGCTAAAATTTGAATTTCTTCAGCTCTAATAGCACAATGTGAAAATCTTTGTTTTTTTTTTTTTTGGAGTTTTAGTTTGTGATGAGTTGAGATTCTTGGGCTGCAGGTTACATTCCGAAGGAGAAAGTGTTGTTGGATGGTTACTTGGAAGACTATGAAGGTCTATGCAACAAAAAGCAGGTTATTTTCACCTTTCTAACTTTGTTTTTGTGTGTGAGTATGTGTGTTTACCATGATTGTTGAAGTAGTATAGTATAGTAGTAGTAGTAATGATAGTGCTGAATAGCAGAGTGTATTGAGTTAGTGGGAATTTTATTGCATGTTTCCTTTTTCATGTTTGGTTGTGGTGGGCTATTTCAGGTTTCTCTCAGTGCTGAAGTCATGAAAGGGAATTCGATCAGAAAAGCTCTGGTGAGAGAGGCGAAAACTCATGGAGCATCGACAGTTATTGTGGGGATAACGAGGAATAGTGCGTTGGGGTAAGACTATTGTGGCCCTTCAGTTTCTTTATATGGAAAGTTAGGTCGGTTTTTATTGCTTTTGAAACACTGATAACATCTGTATTTTAGGGGACGGGCTTCAATTGCTAAGTATTGTGCAAAGAAACTGCCTCTCACCATTGAGGTTATGGCGATTCACAATGGCAAGGTTGCCTTCAGCAGGTGCTCGAAAATTTCATTAGAAGGTGTGGCGTTATTTCTGAAAAGAAGAAAAAAGGAAAATGAGTTTGTGTTTTCAGATCATAAGCCTGCATAGATAGCTAACTAGTTTTGCGCTTGTGTGCTGGCAGGTGTGAGTCTAGACCCAAAGGCGAGTGCATATGGGAATGACAGCTTGTCGACTAGAGACACTTATTCCGAGTTTGGAGAGTCTGAGATATCAGAAATGAGCAGGTTTAGCTTTGATGCAAGAGATGGGAACATGAGCTCCAGAGATGATGCCATGAGCCCTATTGGGAGGCTTAAACGCGTCTCTCTAAGCTCGATTTTTTCTCTCCCTGCTGAGCAGAGGCCGGGTTGGCCTCTACTTGAGACAGTTAGCTCAAGAGATGATTCTGTAAGCCCTATTGGAAGGCTCCAACGAGGCTCCTT
This sequence comes from Salvia miltiorrhiza, assembly GCF_028751815.1. Classification (NCBI taxonomy): domain Eukaryota; kingdom Viridiplantae; phylum Streptophyta; class Magnoliopsida; order Lamiales; family Lamiaceae; genus Salvia; species Salvia miltiorrhiza. The sequence continues at coordinate 36,001,049 of NC_080392.1, read as the reverse complement.
AAGCTCGATTTCTCTCCCTGCAGAAGATTTTACCAAGCAGAGGCCCGGTTGGCCTCTACTTCAGACATCTAGCTCGGTGACTCAACTTGCAGTGGAGGCAAGAAAGATGTCGGTTGTCCAATGGGTGATGACCCTGCCAAGCCGGCCTCTCTCTGATGCCTCGTCTCAGTCTAGCTCGCCTATGAGCTGCAACACCGATGATTCTCTTCAAGGGGAGAGCCCCAAGGTGGCTGAGATCACTAGGTTTTTGCAAGGAAGCCAGCCTGCTCGAGCTGCCTAAGGATTTGGAACTCATACTGATGAGAAATCAGGTTGGCTGCACAGTTTTCAGCCTCGATTTTCTGAAGATGTCCACTTCTGGTTTTTCCTCTGGTAACTCTCTCAAACAATATTTTTTATGTTTAGCTGTATTGAGATCTTCTTTTATCATCATCCCACTAAATTAACTCGAATTGGGATAGGAAATCTTATCGGAAGAGGAGGCTGCAACTCGGTGTTCAAGGGAGTTCTCCCTCAAGGCAAAGAAGTTGCTGTGAAGATCATGGAGTCTTCGAAGGAAGCGTGGAAGGATTTCATCCACGAGGTGGACATAATGACCACGTTGAATCACACAAGAATCGCACCTCTGCTTGGGATCTGCGTGGAAGATGATGCCTTGATCTCCGTTTATGATCTGATGCCACGAGGAAACCTTGAAGAGAATCTACATGGTGAGAATTTTTCACAAACATTTCTATCTCAAACTCTCACTGCATCACCACCTCATGTTGAGTTGATTCTTGAAGCAGGTAGCATTAGGGAAAAGGAAAACTCTGTGTTGCTGACATGGGAAACGAGATATCGGATAGCTATTGGGATCGCTGAAGCTTTAAACCACTTACACGACGAATGCCTGAGGCCTGTCATTCACAGAGACATCAAGTCTTCGAATATTCTCCTAACTGATGAATTAGAACCACAGGTAGTTTCATTAGCTTCAAAACTGGCCTAATAGTCACAATGCAAGCAGCTCCTCGTCTTAAAATCATCGATACATGGTTACTGATTCTGTTTCCTCCATCAGTTATCCGACTTTGGCCTGGCGATCTGGGGCCCCACAACGGCATCCTGTCTGATGGACAGCGATGTAGTTGGAACCTTCGGGTATCTAGCTCCCGAGTACTTCATGTATGGCAAGGTTAGTGACAAGATTGACGTGTATGCTTTCGGAGTAGTTCTGCTAGAACTGCTCTCTGGGAGGAAACCTATTGGTTTGGAGACGAAGACGACCAACAGTCAAGAAAGCTTGATCATGTGGGTAAGAATCATTGAATTCATTAACTAAAACACTCAAATTTTATTGTAGTTTTTGTTATGATCATTTGAAAAAACTAACATTTGAACCAAAATCATGTTATCATTGTAGTTCTGTGATGACCATTTGAAGAAATAATGAACCTTTGTTTATGTGTTAGGCGAAACCTAGGCTAGAGAGCAAGGACTTGAGGAGTATACTGGATCAAAATTTGGAAAACATCGATGAGGATCAGATGCAGAGGATGGCTCTAGCAGCAGCTCTATGCCTAACTCAATCATCACGCCTTCGCCCCAAAATGCACCAGGTAACTAAGATGGATTTGGAGCCGGATCTTGATGAGATCAGCGTCGTTTTCTTGGCCTATACTAATATGCAGCGTTTGTTTGTGAGTTCAGATACTTAGCATACTGAGAGGTGATGAGTTTCTGGTTGGAGCTAGGCCAAAATGTAGTGATGATGATCAAGAAAATGAGGATGAAAACGACGACGAAGTTTATCCGGATTCAAGCGCAGAATCACATCTATGCCTTGCATTTCTTGATGTAAATGAGAACTCAACATCATTCAGCAGCATTGATCAGAGCAGCCCTCTCTCTGTTGAAGAGTACTTGAAGAAGAGATGGAGTAGATCATCAAGTATGGATTAGTTTTTTGCAAGATTTGTGGCATTTTTTTTTTCTTTTTGCTTTTTTTTGGCTGTAGATTTTGGAGGGGAAAATGAGGAGGCATGCACCCAAAATAATGAGGTGGGCTTGGTTTGCAGATGGACTCAACATTATTTATTTTTTTTCTTTTTTCTTTTTTCCTAGATTTCTTGTTTATTTTTGGTAGTTTGTTGGAGAAAGGAACTCTTGGGCCCTGAATTATTGGGTGTTGGAAAGGATTGTGCTTCAATAATAAAAAGTGCATTTTATCATGTATTATATGGATAAAATACTAAATTCATAAGTCTTTTTTAGCATGGGCCCTTATTATATTTATTTGGGCTTGGGCCGGGTTAAACATAAATTGGGCCATTGATTTGATATGTTTGGGCTTTGGGCTATATATAGAGAAGAAGAGACAAAAACTTAGTGTAGATATGATGTGATAGTTGAATATTTTATTTTCTCTTGATCATGATTTTTCTTTAAATAAACTTTGACATAATTGCAACCATACACGCTATTCATTATTGGTAGTCGCCTTCATAGAATACAAAGATAGTTAGTTAATAAATACTATTTACTCGTACGATCCCACTTAGACCTTAGATTGTGAGATGCCCTATCTAAAAACGATCACTTGGTTGGAAAAGTAACTTCTTTCTCCTAAATAAAACTTTTAATTGAAATGCTAGTAGTAGGTACATGTGTGTCATGTAGATTATCATTTCAAGATTTTTCGTGTTTAGTTCAAAATTGAAATTTGATACTCTTTTTCTGTTCCAATTCAATAGATCATATTTTTTCTTATTTGGACGTCCTATTTGAATAGGTCAGTTCCTAAAATAAAAATCAATATATAATAAAGGGAAAATAGCACCAAAATCCTTGTGGTTTCGCGAAATTTGCATATTTCCCTTGACCTTCAAAAGGTAGTGATTAAATCCTTATAACCTTTGCTCTGATTCTCGTTTTCCCCTTAAATTTGATCGGCCCTTAAAATTATGATGACATGGCTGTCAGAAATCCATGTAAGATTAAATTTTCAACGAAGCAAACGACATAGTTTAAGTGATCACGTAAAACGACGTAGTTTTATATCTAATTAGGAGATTTAATGAAATCAAATTCAAAAAGTCATGGCAAACTTAAATTCATTTTGAAATTAGGGTTCTTGACACCAAAAATACCCAATCCATGTTTTCGTCTTCATCATCTCGTCGGAGCTTCAGCCATGAGGGTCGAATAAATGTGGCCATGGACTCACAGCTTCAATGTATGTATCACACACTGATAGGAATCCTGGAGCGGCGATTTTATACATGTCCTCGACCTTCGGTAAGTTTTCGATTTTCAAATTATTATTTTAGTCCTTTGGAAATAGTGGAATGATTGTCTTGGAATGTTCATGTAGTCGAATGATTGTGGATTGTGGATTTGGATTGATCCTGAGTTGTCTCCATACTATAAGCAAGCCTTCAATACCTTGAAGCTTCGAATGAGGAATAAATTACCAGAAATTGAGCAGTATGGTGGAGAGGATGAATCTGAGTTAAAGGACCATGATGAAAGAACTTCAAGCAGAGCTCAATCAAATGGCATTGAAGATGAAGCACATGTATAGATTGGTTGTTGTGTTTATAGTTTTCTTTGTTGTTTTCATTGCACTCAAATGAAGGTAAATTGTGTCACCATTGTATGAAATTAGTTGTATGTTTTGGGCGATTGTGGATCCTTATTAGCATTGGAATGAAATGCAAATTTGCACTTTTGTTGAAATCTTTCCTTGCTTGATATCTAATTATGAAATTGAACTCCATTCAGCTGAAACTAAAATCTATGAATGCAAGAAGTGATACAAATGATTTCTAATTATACAAAATCAACTCCATTCAACAGAAACTGTCTTTACAAACAAAATGTCAACCAAGGATAAAATCATTCCAAAAGTGTTCTAGCATAAAGTAAACTAACTGAAATAGTTTTTACAAAAAAGAAACCATTGCCAAACACAAAATATTCAAGCCTTCAACAAAAAACCACAGATTCTAGCCTTATAGCTTCCCATATTATTTGGCCCAACTGTGCTCTCTTGAGTTTGAGGAATTTGTGTAGTAGATGAATTGTCTTTGCTTGTTGAACCTCCAGCCCTCTTGACATGAGTCAGTCCATTTTGTTGTGGTGACTGATTCATTGAGGAATCAACAGAGAGTTAACATCTAGATTGAGTATCATTATAGAGTTTAATTGGAGAATTTATAGCATCTTACCCTGTAATAGATATTTCCAGAGCCTGCAACATAGCAACATACACCTTGTTTTGCCACATTCCTGTCCTTCGCCACTATCACAGGCTCAATATTGCTCCCCCTGCCACGACCTCTTCCTCTTCCCCTTCCCCTCCCTCTTTCTCTTGTTTGAGAACTTCCCTCTGCTCCCTTGGTTGTGTTCTTGTTTCAGTGTTTGTAGCACTCCCATCATTAGCAACATTTCTAGTCTTTGGCCTTTCAGGCTTGCCCTGCATGCATAACATTATATTAAATAAACTAATTTCTAAAAAACTTAGAAAGCAATCAACAACATAATCAGATTCTACATCTACTTTCCCTACTAAGTCTTGTTCTGTTCTTACCTCATCATCAATCAACTTAAAAAATATTGGGCCTATTTGCTAACCTTCTTCTATACTGGACATATTCTTCATCATCTGAAACTAACTCATCATCTACTAAATCATCAAACACACCATCATCATCAGAACCCTCTATAGAAGGGGTATAGTCACTATCATCTTCACTCACATCTTCATCTCTCTGATCATCCATTCCCTCTAAACTCCCCTGCCCATCTCTTCCATCCTCTTCTCCCTGATCATCCCTTCTCTCTAAATTCCCTTGCCAATCTCTTCCCTCATCTTCTCCCTGATCATCCCTTCCCTCTAAACTCCCCTGCCCATCTCTTCCCTCCACTTCTGCCTGATCATCTCTACCCTCTGTACCCTGAACTTCCACCTCCAAGTCCCTATCATTACCTAAATCAATATCATCCCCATCATCTGCCAACTCCCCACTCTCAACATATACAGTTAGTACTCTTTGCTTAGGTTCTAAAGTACCCAAAAGTCCATTACCTGCCTATCTGAATTTATAGTCTTATAGGTATTAGTTCCCTCTAGTCTCCACCATATATCTGCCCATTTTGTGTAGCCTAGTTGTTCTATGATTTCAGTTAAATCAAAATAGCCAAATAAATCGGGATCAAGATGAGACCTCCAATCAACCACACCACCAACATAAATATCAACCCCATTAACTGGTTCAAACTGACCCCCATGACGCACAAACAAAGAAAATACATCACTGTAACAAGCAAAACAATAAACCATAAATCAGCAACAAAACATCGACAACATGCATTACAAAAGATAACTCTAACTACACTTACATGCAATACATTAGTTACCATCAACTACAACAAAAAATCAAACCAAAAATACCATCTTTCAGTAAGCACTTACAGATTAGACATCGCTGGTGCTGATGAAGACGGTTGGAACACTTCAAAACGGCCAGAAGACAAATTTCTTCTTCCTCAGACGGCGATGGCAGAGAATGAGTATGAAGCGACTGTTGGTGTTTTTTACCTTTCAAAGTTTTAGCTTTTACAATCTAATTACAGTAGGGTTATTGGTGCTAACCAATCTAATTCCCCTATAATAAATCGAATTACAATCGAATTTCGCGAAACCACAAGGATTTTGGTGCTATTTCCCCTATAATAAATATCTTCAAATAATTCATTATTTACACCAAATGTCATTATCTCCGCACATAATTATCTCTTCTTTATTTCTCTCTCATATTTTTTAAACAAATATATACTCACAAAAAGTTACTTTTCTCTCATATTTTATTATAAACTATTAATTTCTTAATATTCGTACCCAAATCTTGTGACCTATTGAATTGGGACGGATAAAATAATTTAGTTCACTTTTTTAATCAATATTACATTATCACGATGATTTGACAATAAAAGTAAAAAAAATGTTTATTGAACTAATGACGTTGTATAGATAGGGATACATGTTTTTTATTTTTTAGGCATTATAGGGTACATGTTGATTGACATAAAAATCATACTTTTACACATATTAGCATTTTTTTTCGGACACTTTTTAAACGTTTTAATGTGCAATATCATTTTTTTCAATTTGTATATGTTTTCTAAAAAAATATACTAACAATGAATTAATGATACAAATTAAAAGATGATGTTATAATTAAAACATAACGTCGTATCGAAATTATAAATAAATCACTGGCCAACACTATACCCCCACCATTTCCCCACAAATATTCGATTTCAGAAAGCATTAGAAAAATGATTAGAGAATCTATGCACGCACCACCACTTTTCCCCATCATATTTTAAGTGATCGTACTAAATTAGTACACTTTGTTAGACGTAAATTAGTACACAATTAAAAAAAATAAGAGTTAATTACCTAGAAATTATAGTATCAAATTTTAGTTTTAGATATAAATTTTAATGTTTGGTGTGATAATTACTTAAATTATTAACTGAATTTGATTTGGTTACTAATCAAAATTTCAATTAAATTTATTAACGACACAATGCGTAAAATAATTGGCGTGACATAGTTGTTCTTGCGTGGTAATCTGTTCAATAGTAATGTCATCAATAAATTTAATTGAAATTATAACGGGTCACAAATCAAATTAAATCAATATTATTATATTTTAATTTTTAAAATTTATAGGAGTATAAAATCAGACTTTGATAAAAAAATTCAATCAATTAATCCTAAAAATAATATCGAAAATAAATTAAAACGAATAAAAGAAGACAACCATGAACCATGGAAGCCTAGTGATTCGCAATCAACGAAAGTAAAAAGTTGTTAGCTATAAATAAAGAAATGCAGTGAAAAATTGGTTCAGCTGTCTGGAATTTGAGGAATCTTGAATCAATGGCTCCTGTAAATCGCCCCGTTTCTTTCCCCCATTGAATTGTCGCCATTTGTATCCTTCGCTAAAGCTCTTTTTAGCCCTTTTCCTAGGGCTTCCTTTCCCCCCTTATAAATCCCCTCGTCACCCCAATTTCCGCGTCGTGCTGCTTGCTCTTGCGCTAAAGATTCAATTTTCGAAAGGTTGGGTTGTGGAATTCATCACTTGATTGTAAGTCATTTTGCTTTTCTTCCCGATTTGCTTTTTGTAATTTTTTGGAACTTCGTTACCATTTAGGCGTGGTTGATCGTGGTTAGACTTCTATTTACTGATTTTCACCATTTCTTTTTTGCTCGATAAGGGTGAATTTTAGCTGAAATTGAAGTGCCCTGAATTTTGATTTTTGACATGGTAGTTATAGCTCGTAGTTTTACGGCGTGGAATTTTCTTTACAATTCTTGGCATACTGCGTTTGGTTCGCGTTGACAGAAATTGTTTCGCCCCTAATTTAGTCAATTTTGTGAATTTTTTTAATTTTCTTGTGCTAGGGTTTGTTCTTTATTTTGCTATAAAGGATTGGACACTCAGAGAGTCAGAGTTATCCGTGAAAGACAGTATATATCTGCTGAAATGGATGATGGGGAGCTTGATTTCCCAAATGACCAAATGTTGTCATGCTTGGACATAACTAATGCTCAGAGCAGTTGCTCGTTCGACATAGACGAGTTTCTTAGTCGGACGCAGTCTTGCAATGATGCCCTTGGTCGAACAGAGGCTTACACCGATGGTCTTGGTCGAACACAGGCCTGCACTCATGCTCATGCTTGCAACCCGTCGGGCCCTGATCAATCCCACACGCATACGTGCATTCATGTCCACACGCAAATTATGCCCTCCCCTAGTGAAGGTCAGGACCCCAGCGACGACACCGCTGAATCGGTGGATAAGAAATCTAAAAAGAGGCCGTTGGGCAACCGTGAAGCTGTACGTAAGTACAGGGAGAAGAAGAAAGCTAGGGCTGCATCGTTGGAGGATGAGGTTATCAGGTTGAGGGCTTTGAACCAGCAGCTAATGAAGAGGCTCCAGGGTCAGGCGTTGCTGGAGGCCGAGGTTGCTAGGCTTAAGTGCTTGCTCGTGGACATCAGAGGGAGGATTGAGGGAGAAATTGGATCTTTCCCTTACCAGAAGCCGAACAAGAGTGAGGATGTCTATCAGAACATGGCGAATCCTAATAATCCTGGAAGATACGTGATCAATCCGTGTAATATGCAGCGTAATGATCCGCTTTACTGCATTCATCCTGGATCAGAAGCGGCGTTAAGTGGGCAAGGCCTTGGGGATTGTGGGTTTGACAATCTTCAATGTCCGGGAAATCAAAATTCTGATCCGGAGGAATTCCCTGATTGTGGACTCGGCAATGTTAACCTTGTTTCTAATGCCAATGCTTCCAGTGGAAGTAAAAGAAAAGGTAAACCATTATAAGCCTCCTTGTTTTCAGCACGCCTTCTTAAGAATACCTTGATAAGAAGTTAAGAACCTCTCTGTTGTATCATTTGTCTTCTCTAATTTAAATCATTTTCCTTGGGTTATCATATTTCCGTATCTTAGTAGTTGTTTAGCTGGAAAATTTCCATCTCACACTATTTACTTGCTTGTAATTCAGTCACTCTCTCTTGCCCTGCATATCTCCTTTTGCTTATTTTGTAGACAGCTTACGTTGTTGGTATTGTCAATAGAGATTTAGGTTACATGTTCGATGAAGGGTGCAATTTTGGCATGATGCATGTTTCAAAATATTGAGGAATCCCATTCTATAATATGATCTTTTTGCTTTATGTGTATGTGTAGGGTAGGGACATATTTCTCAAACTATTATTATCATACATTAATATGGACTGACTAAAGAACACTAGAATTTTGCAATGTTTTAGTCCTCTTTTCTATTTAGGTAAGTATCACATGGAGAAGCATGTAACTCACGCGAATGTTCTCCAACGCCTTCTTGAGATGACTGGTCTGGATGCTTGATTTTTCTCGAGGCAAATGGATGTATTTTTTAGTGTATAGTTGACATAGTAAATTTTTTCACGTAAAGTATTATTTATGTTTCCGCTGAATCAAAAGCATATCATGCTAGGTTTTCTGGTTTAAGAATAACTAAAAGCCATGATCCTTCTTCATGTTAAATATCTGAGATGCTAACTGATGTCCGTACATGTTGACTTGGTTTCTAGTGAATCAAACATATAATCGGGCTTTGGAAGCTTGCATCCCCTTGTCTTTCTAAACACGATGTTATTTTTGTATGTCTTGTCAGCAGGCTCGCGTGCTGCAATGGTTAGGTGAAGAGCTGGTCAGATGGGGGCGATCTCAACGTTGAGAACGAGCATTCCCCCTGGCTCATTTCCATCCTCAATTTTGAGATCAGCAGCAGCCCCATCACCTCCCTCTAATAAGCTAGAGTTGGCCATGCATAAAATTGGTGGGTTTTGTGTACAGTAGTTTCCATATTCTATGCAGTGTAAAGCAAAAGCATCGGAGCAATAGCTAGCAGAAGTCGAGGAGAGGACTAATCTTTTGGGTTTTTAAGCTTTCCTAGGTTTACTCTTATCAGCCTCCAGGTATTCACAAGGCACCAGAACTCGTTTTATTTCGTTTTTTGATGTGTTCTCGACTGTATTTTCTTCCCTTTCTCGGAATGTTGTTTCTCTAATTTGGAAACGTGAAGTATCATGCAATGTGGAGTTCTATCTATAATCATGTGCCATGAGCAAATATTATTGTTTGCCATGATCTGGCTAGAAAGGTGTAATCTTGTAGATTTTTTTTCGAGCTTTTTGTTTCGTGATTTTGTCCCCATTTTTACTGGTCATAGACAGTCTTATCTTTATAACTGCTTTTTCTCTCCACCTCTCATTGTTTTGATACTATGTAGTATTTTATAGTGGATCTTTTGAAAAGTTATTTTTCTAAAAAAAATTGAAGAGGAAAAGGAATAGCATTTATAAGTTATAAATGTCATGTTTGTAATGTTTTGGTAATCATGTTTGATTGAAAATGGTTCAATGTTGTAAATCATATAAAAACTGTAACAGTTATGTTTTTTATTTCAAGATTTAAAGAGGAAAAGAAGAAAATAAAATTGGGAGTAGTAATGTTCTCCACTTGAGCATCACATGGCCTCCAACTCTGACTATTAATATTTTGACCAAGTTGCAACAAAAGGGCTAAACTAAATAAAGTTGAATAATCTATAAAAAGACTTTTCTTGTATAAAAAGTGAATATTATGAAAGTGGGAGGAAATGCAAATTGAAAGTGTCGAAACATACAGGAAGTCAAGACTCAAGAGGCGTGTTGAGTATGCGAAGAAGAGAACTAACTTGAATTTAACACCCTCTTTATTCTAATGATTAGCATATGATGTAGCCCACGTCTATGAATTAGACAACTTCAAATCATTAAAAACGAAGCATACTTTTTAACTGGATTCCTATATTTATAGTATTTATTAAAATTGAGCCCTCATATTATTACTTTCTTTTATTTGAATCCCTAATTTTTGGTGGTAAATCCATTAGATCCTATTCTGACATCAATAAAAACAATAAATTTTTATGAGTCTAAATTTATATTTTATTTCATTTTATAGCAATATTTATCATTTTAATGTATTTTTTTGAACCAATCATTGATTAATTTTTTTAAAAGTATAATGTTATAGAACTCATAAAATTAAGATAAAAAATTAATTCTAATTAATTAAACATTGCCTAATTTTATCTTCATATTTATTTTATAGATTTCATATTTACATAATTAATTTTATTCCAAAGATTCTAGTAAAATTAAACTTCTAAAACTATTAAGTAAATCTTTGTATTTTAATTCTAAATTATTAAAATTATATAATAAAAAATAATAACTTATACGATGAAGAGTCGGATACTACTACTTAAATAACTATTCAAATATAAAGATAGACCATAATATATTTATAAATTTATTATATGTATAATATATTAAATTACGCAATTAACCTTAAATTAAGTATATATATGATGGATATAATAGGCAAATCAAATTTTGTAAAATAATTGGAACAAAATACAAAGACTTGCTTTTAAGATTAGAATAACCATAAACCATATGCCTTGCCCTTTTGCAGGGGCCAAGAGGTATATATAAATATAGTATTTGCGTAAACAGAATCTCATGATATATATATATACATATATTGATTTTATATTTGAATTTGTCGTGTAACCTGTTTATCAGAAGTAGCTTTTTAGAAGTATACGCACAAATTAGTAAACAGATTAAAATAGCTAAAACCACCCCCTTAATTACCACTTTTATCTCTCTGCATACGAAAATAAATGGTGAAAATCAGGAAGAAAAACTAGAAATTCACTTCAAAGGTCGTAGTGATGTGGAATTATTTATTGTTTACACATTAATAAAAAGAATATTTGTATAAAAAAAGATGTGGAACAAAGTACGGACTCGACTCAAGATTTAGGCATCACACAGATTTCTTGTATGGGTAAAATAATTGGCTAAAGATAAGATTAGAAATTTAGAATGCAATGTATAATATTGATTTGTGGCAAATGATAAGTTCAAAATATGTTCTAACATCTAAGATTCCTAACATTTTAAGATGAGTTCGAACTCACAATGTTGTAGCCCTACAATTTGATCTTCAAGCACTCGTGCAACTACGAAAAATCGTCGTCGGGATGGATGCTCTCTGCCATTTGCCAAACCTGTAGTGTGTTGTCCTCTGCCACGCTCGAGATGACCCATGGTTGATTCTTGTTCCATGAAAAGTCTGAAATCTTAGCTTTATGGCCACCATGGGAGAAGAGGAGCTCGGCGGGGCCATCTTCAGCTTCGCCTTCTAGTTGCTCGTCTCCAATCCTGAAAGCATGACCAGAAGTTGTGTGGTCCTCATCAGCACTTGTCGTGTTTATGCATTGGATAGGTGTATGAATAGATGATATAATGAGTGGGGCACGAGCAGCATGATCTGTACTGAATGCAGTGTCGAGAGAATCGAGTTATCATACCTGTTAAGGTCCCAAACCATCAACCTTCTGTCATCAGCAGAAGATGCAAGAATCGTTTCGTGGTTAGGATCCCATTCAACCTGGAATACCTCTTTTCTGCACATAGAAAGGATTATAGCATTAGAAAGATACATCCATTTCTTGATTGAAAACTTAGCAAACATGAATTTAAATTTGCGCAAAAACCATTTCAAGTTTGTGATGCATGCACCCAGTTAGAAGACAGATAATCTATATGAATCTTTAACAGAATATAAGTGCAAAGGCGAATTAAAGCACTCTTGTACCAGATATACCGATCATAAGATAAGGGTGTATTATCCGACACAATTAGGTATTTTCAGCAAAAGCATTCATAAAAAGTAGTTCTATTCCCGGATTCAGAAGAAGCTGCATCTCATGAACTATTAGATTTATTAGTTAAGTACCGCTATTAGAGAGGTTGAATAATAAGAGGACTTACTCATGACTGCTTAAAACATGCAGAGGAGCACCCAAGTTCCGCATATCAAACAGACCGACGGTAGAATCAGAGGATGCAGTAGCTAAAACCCACTCATTAAATGGATTAAAAGATAAATAATTCACCTGACATTGAAAGAATTAAGAGGTGTTAGGAAGTGTGTTCACATGATATTAAAGCAGGAAAAGTATTCTTCAAAAAAAAAGCAGGAAAAAAAAAAGTAGATTACAGTCCAACGCAAATGAGAGGGGCCAAGCAAAAATTATGTGGTCTATCTAGTTACATTCATACATTGAGTAGCTAAGTCCATGTTATAGAAGATGAGCTCCAGCTAGTTCACCTCAATTCTAGGAATGACGAGATTTTCCAGGCTGGAACACTCAGTTAAGCATCATATATAGTGATATTGTCTGCACACCTTTTTTATTTTCAAAGTAATATCTATCATTCTTGCTAACTACATTAAAGAAAATAAATTATTGAATACGTGGCAGACGTCATGTGGTCAGGTGGAACTTTATGCAAATATGGTTCAGCTACACCACAATCAAGTATTACTAAAGGAAACAAAGCACATATGAAATCTGATGAGAAATGCAGCAGATAAGTCATTCACCTCTTTCTCATGTACAACAACCGACTGCTGGAACTTGTTCGTGCGCAAGTCCCAAATCACTAGTTTGCAGTCATCTCCCACAGAGCCGAACAAGTTCTCATTCTTTAAATGCCACGACACGTCCTCCACCACATTCTCATGGCCCTACAGCACATTCACAAAATTCAGCTAGTTAAAACGATTGTGCCATACAATAAAATTAAAATGCCGTGCATAAAACATAAATTTCTGCAAGATGATTAGATTGAGTCACCTCATAAGTAAACTTTGCATCAAGAACTTTCTCTTGAGGCATTGCAGAGACGTCCCACAAACAAATTTTACAATCATTCGAACCACTCAATAGATATCCTTCTTTAAACGAGCTCCACGACAAACCATATCCTTCTTTGTCGTGGCCTCGTAGCCTCAAGTCTGGATTACAAGAATCAACATTAGCATCCTCCAGCTGCTTAGCAGTATCAAACACGAATACTTCGGGAATATTGGTCTTCGCAGCGATTAAAGCAGGGTTTTGTAACATACACCGCGACCTATTCACTTCTCCATCAACTCGAATTTTTTGAACTATATCTACCTGTGTATAATAACCACAATCAAGGAGTCAAAGCCTAATTGAAAATGGAGAAATGTTCAAAGAATTCAGAATCATACGAGACAATTTCTCCCAAACAATTAATACTCGATGGAGACAGTAGCATTTTTCGGTGGGTAATTTGATCAAACAAGTGCAGCTCATACGGAAAATGCCTGTACAAAGCCTAATTGAAATAAAAATTGACAAAAACTGTTGTTTCATTACTAACCCTAGGAACGATGGAGTTCTCGGCGTCGACTTCGATGGCGGAGGTGGGGTCCCGTGGGAGGTACGCGTCGGCGAGCATGAGAAAATTGGGGTAATCATCGGATGTATGCGTCCCGATTATCAATTTGTGCGCGGCGAGATCGCCGCCGTCGGATGAAGGCGGTACCGGAAGCCACTGGACGGTAAGCGACGGCCATTCAAGGGAGTGGCAGATGACGAGGTCGTACAGCAAGGGCGTGTTCTTCTTCCACACCGAAAACTCCTCCTCCACCATCACCACCTCTTCCATTCTCACTGCTCTCTATACACACACAGTTACGGTATGTTTTCACGCACAACTGAGTGAAGAAGCATTTGATTACTGATTTAGTAGGGTTTCTTTTCCCGCCAATTGTGTTGAGTGCATTTCGCGGGGATGGAGATGTTAATGGGCCGAGCCTATTGGGCCGAAAATGGTATCCAAAATCGATAGTGCAAATTTTCAAATTCTGATATTTTATGTTGGTATTATCAATTCATTTAAGGGTAATTTTATTCACAACCCCCATTTTACTCTCTATAGCCTCTCATATAAAATAATAATAAAAATTATTATAAAATTACTATTTTACCCTATTCTTCATAGCCCTAAATTAAATTTCAATCAAAACCCTACTTTTGTATAACCCCCAACCATCAATCACACGCAACTCTTCTTGTTCTTTTCATGGAAAAATTAAATTCTAAATTTTACCATCTTCTTGCCTTACGTTGTGTCATTCCTTCCCAGAGTTACGTTCATAAACGGTAGAATGCGCCGTTGATGCTCCAAGTTCTGCATATCTGTCTTGAGAGTGAGGGATAAATGGGTTTCTTATTTTAATTTGAAGAAGAAGAGGACGAGGCACCTCATAACATTGCCGACCAGAGTTTTGATTCAATCCAATTGACTCTTTTTTTTTTGTCAGTATATTCCGCTCTTCCTCTAAAAAAACGAGGAGAAAGGATGAGTTGCAGTAGTAGTGGAGCAGGGACTGTTCAGTGCAGTGCATTTGGGGGATTTGAAGATGTTTGAACTTTGAAGTCATGTTGAAATGGATTCATCTCTCATTTATCATCCTACTGTTTACAATTGTAACTCTCCTCTACATATCGCTGCCGCCAATGGCCAGATCGAGGTCGGAATCTTGAAAATGTCTTACTTTATTTTACTCAATTTTAGTTTTAGTTGTTTTGTTTTTCCTCCCTTTTTGGGTTCTTGGTGTCTGTTTTGTGAATTTGGGATTTTTGATTTTTGGGTTTCATATTCTCCCATTGCTTTGAGAAATCATAATTTTGTTGGTTTCTGCGCACTGTTTATGATCTATAATGTGTTTATATTGCTAGACGTGTTTTCCAGGGAGTTTTAGCTATGAAAATAATCTAAAAAAGTTGGGGCTATATAAAAGTAGTGATTTAATATAATTTAATCATTAGCTGTGAATAATAGGATAAAATTGTAATTTTATAATTATTTATTATTATTATTTTATATTGGGGGCTATAATGAGTAAAATGGGGGCTGTGAATATAATTACTCTTCATTTAATCTATAATCAAATTTGATTCAACGTTAATCTATATATTATATAAAAGAGCAGTATAACGACTACTTATTCCCACTAAAAATTTTCTCTTCTCATTTTTTTTTGATTTTTTTTATAAAAATCGTCAGCTTTGATTAATAAAAAGATATTTAGCATGGATGTTAAATTAAAGATAACGAAAAGATCTTTAATTTGATATAAAAATTATAAAAAATAAATTTAAAACGAATAAGCTATTTTTTTTTTGGAAAAAAAGGGAGCTTACATTAATTCAAATCGCGATGAGCAATATCTGCAAGTCCTGGCGGAAAACCGGATCTCCAGACCTTTACATCAAGATCACACACAACTAAATTAGCCAGAAAATGGGTCGCTCTATTAGCTTCCATATGAACATGATAAAAATCAAGCACAATCTTCTCCTTAGCATGAATAAAGGCATCATAAAGATCGTCGCAAAGAGAGCCCATCCCCCTCGTCTTCTCATTCAAAACATGCACCGCTAAGAGAGAATCAGTAAAAACCTCAAGAGGACAAAAGTCTTGTTCCATGCAAAATCCAACGCCCAGCAAAATCGAATGTAATTCACCCATTAGAGTAGTCTCCGTTCTTCCAATATGTCTCGCAACCACAGCGAGCACAATTCCTTTATAATCCCGAACTAGAAAACCAGCTTCAACCAAATTCACATTCGCGTGAATAGAGACATCCACGTCAAGCCGGAAAATACCTCGACGCGGTGGGATCCAGCATTTGTCACCCTCATTTGGCAAGATCGACAGCTGCGCATTCACACGCTATCGAGCTTCCTGGAACAAATTCAAAAAATTCTCGCCCCCATTGATAAGCTCCATGGAACCTGTTGCCTTATTGCCATGTTTCACATCACATTGATGCTTCCAACTCCAGCATAAGAAAATAACGAACAGCTCGAGGTCCAGAACACCAAAAGCATTCGTGAAATCCCTGCATAGAATCTCGCTGTCGATATGCTCCCGACCTTTCAGCCACGCCCACCACTTAGTCATCTTCCACTCATCTCGCACCGAATCACAAAAAATAATGCAGTGAGTCGTCGATCCCCAATCCCGATTGCACCAAGAACATATGCCATTAATGGGGATATGATGTTTCTTCAGATTTATAGCAGTAGGCAACATATTCTTCAAAAATCTCCATGCAAAAACCCTAACCTTAGGTGGGATAACAAGTTTCCAGATACATCTCCACCAATCCTCAGCAGCCTCCGAAGTCGTGTGATCCTTCGACGTGAAACAGTCTTTCTCGAGAAGGTACCTAGATTTAACGGTGTATCTCCCCTTTTCATCGTGAATCCAATATCTATCATCTTTCCCCCTTCTCGAAACATCCATGGATATTATACTCTGCACCTCATGTGGAAGGAAATTCTTCTTCAACCCTTCCTCCTTCCAATGTTTGTCTTGGTCTATAAAATTAGCAACCAAAATATTCTCGTCCTTCTCCAAACCACCAACAGCCACCTCATTACCCCCATTCGGAATCCATGCATCTTTATAAGCGTACACCTTTCGCCCATTGCCAATCCTCCACTGCACACCACGTCTTAATAATTCTGCCCCCCCTCCCTCACATAATCATCGCCAAGAATAAGAGGCAGCGGGTGGGCACATAGCTTCCGACACATCACCAAATTTATAATACTAACCCTTAAGCACCCTGGCTACAAGCGAATTACAAAACTTGATCAAACGCCACATCTGTTTAGCTAAAAGAGCCTTATTGAAAGCGACCAAATCACGAAAACTCATACCGCCTTTTAATTTCATGGAGAAAAGAGCATGCCACCTTGTCAAGTACATATTTGGCCCCTTATCGAACAAACCCCACCAGAAATTGGCACTAGCCTTTTCCATAACTTTACAAACTGCAATCGGTACCTTGAAATAGTTCATAGTATAAGTAGGAACCGCCTGGATGATGGACTTAAGAAGCACTTCTCTTCCACCCATGGAGAAATGTTTATTCTTCCAAGATCCTAGCTTTTTGCACACCTTTTCTCTGAGGTAGTCGAATTGAATCATCTTCTTCTTCATCACAATAGTTGGGAGTCCTAAGTAAATAGAATGTCCTTAGGTCTAGCAGATACCCAAAGTATTCACCACCGCTTCTCTATCTTCCTCATATGTACACGGACTAAAAGAAACAGCAAATTTTTCATTATTAATCTGTTGACCCGAGGCAGCAGAATAAAGATCTAGAGCCCTCTGAATAGTAGCCACCCCATTAGCTGTAGCTCTAAAGAATAATAAGCTGTCGTCTGCGAAGAAAAGATGACTGATCGCCGGGCTAGCCTTGGCAACACGAAACCCGTAAAAAACTTTCATTTCCGCATACTCATGAAGAATCGAAGACAAACTTTGCGCACAAATATAAAATAAGAAAGGCGATAATGGACATCCTTGACGAATACCCCTCGTAGGAATCAGAGAACCAAACACCTTTCCATTAACCACAAAGGCAAACTCCACTAAAGAAATACAATCCATCACCACCCTCATCAACCTACTCGGAAAACCGAGCACCTACATCATAGCCTCGATAAAACCCCATTCAACTCTATCGTGAGCTTTCCTCATGTTAAGTTTGGCTACCGCGAAACCCTTTTTTCCACTTTTTTGATTCTTTAACCAATGCATGCATTCATAGCCCACTAGGATAATAAGTTATTAATTATCAATTAAAGTTACATATTTTTTTTCTCTCTCTCATCTTTTATCTCTCCTTTCTCTTTTCTAATTTCTTTTAATTATACGATTCTTTCTCCATTCATTTTTCATATTTTCTATTTATTTTTTTATTATAACAATTTAATGCAACTAAAAAGATGAAAATTATATTTATTCATTTTAGAACTCTTTAAATTAAACATAATTTTAAGTGAATTTTATATTAATATAAATTTATATATATATATATATATATATATATATATATATATTAAAATAGATTTTCAAATACGATTTAGATTTGTTAAATTTTCAGTATGTTTTTATATGAATTTTTATATTTATTTATATTAAAATATTTGTCATTATTATTCTTAATTGAATTTAATATTAGATTGACAATTACTTATCAATGAAGCAAAAAAATGATTGATTAGAAAATTATTAATTGGAGAATCATTATCGATTCTCTTTAAAATATAAAATAAAAGTAAATTGAAGAGTTTAATTTTGTAGTAGCATGTCTATTCAAATTTACTTAAATCATATACTCCCACATTTTATTTTTTTTTAAATGAATGACACATTGAACCCTTTATTTTTTCTGCTAACCCAATTGATAAAAAATATTTTTCGGTAAAATACACAAATAAAAATGTTGATGCATATAAAAATAATTGTTGTCATGTTTATTCAAATTACATGGCATGTATGCACTTACGACTCACTGATGAAACCCTTTTTCAGATTTATATTGACATTTATTTATATTTAAATTATATATATTCAATATGCATATTTATTTATTTAAAATATCGTTCAATTTAGATATTGATCGTGCATCGCACGAGTGGGCGTGTGCTAATACATTAAAAAAACTGATTTATAGTACCATTAAAAGTGTAGTATTGATAGTTTATAATCGGATGAGACTCAATGTTCCACAATTCTACGTGTATTATTGAATTTTATTACTATTATATTTGTTATTTCAATATTTTTTATGAAAATAAACTTTATTACTATAATATCATGAATTATACTTCATTTTTGTTCACAAAAAATTATGTACTCTAACTTTGAACACGCTAACTATGAGTAAAAAGTGAAATAAAGAGTAATTATATACCCTAATAGAATAAAATGAACTCTAATTAATAATTATAAAATTAAATTAAAGCATATAAAACTAAAATTTTAAAATTATATGTAGGTACAAAGTTTGAAAGTGAAACACTAAATGGGATACTAAGAGGGTGTTTGGCAAAGCTTATTTTAAAGAGCTTATAAGCTCTTGGAGCTTATAAGATGTACTCCCTCCGTCCATGAAAAAGAGTCCTGATTCCCCTGTTTTTTTTCCATGAAAAAGAGTCATGTTTCACTTTTTTAACAAATTTACCCTTATTTTGCATCACAATTCACTTTTATTGCTATTATTGGGCCCACCACAAATCTAATTTAAACTCCCTTAATTAAAAAGTCATACCTAATTAAACACTCTTAATTAACCTCTGAAAATGTGTCAAATTAAAACCAACCCCCCCCCCCCAATATTAATTTTACCCCTGAACGAAAATTAAATCACCCCCCCCCAATATTTTATTCTGCCACTTATGTTAAAAACTCATTCACCTTCAAACCCTAAGTTCATCAGCGCCACATCATTTCCCTCCCTGAAAACCCTAAGTCTTTTCTCGCCGATTTCTCCTTCGGCCTCACTCGATTTGTTGTTTCCTCGCCGATTTCCCCTTCGGCCTTCGATTTCTCATCGCCCCACCCCTGATTGATGGATCAAGAACAGATTCTCACTGCTCTCTGTTCAGCCGGTGATTCTACCGAAGAATCACCGGATCTGTTACCATCTCTGATGGATCTCGGTAACACCGGTGATTCTACCGAAGAATCACCCGATTTGTTGTTCCCCTCTTTGGTTTTCGGTGATACGGCGCCAATGACGGAGTCTTCTTCGACGTTTTCAAACGTTTTGACGGCGACCCACTTTGAAGCTTTGTCCTTTTCGTCTTGGGCTTTGGAGCCGGACACTGTGGTACTGAGATGGCCGCCCCTCCTGATGGCCTGAGGCAGTGACCATTGATGGTCTGAGTAGGCTGCGAAAGAGAACGTGGCGGTGGCAGCAGGATTTTAGAGAGAAAGGCGCGACATCGGTGGCGATTCAAGGTGAGGAGCCACGTGCACAGCGCGGCGCCTCGCTGCTTCTCTTCACTGGCGAGCAGCGCCACCGCCTCTGTTAGCGACGCAGCAATCAGCAGCCGTTGGAGGACCTGCTGCCGCCGCCGTCGCCCTTCATCCTTCGCTCTCTCTATTTCTCACTCCAGATCCAGAAATCCCCCCTATCGTTCTCAGGTAACAACGACAATCCCTCGCTGTTTGTGAAATTCTGGCAACCATGGCCGCCCCCCAGCCTCAACTCCCTCTCACCGTCCGTACAGACGACAACTGCAAGCTTAGATTTTTTCCAAAATGTTCATTTACTGATTTGGTTCTAAATTTGAGTGGGAAAATTGATTTTTCATTTGAAATGTAGCTATAGCAAATCTGAATGTACGCTTATTTCTTGTTCATTTACTGATTTTGTTCATTTAGTTCAAACTTGGTGAAGTCGAGTCTCTAATTAAGGATTCGATTTGTTCCCGGTCTTGCTTATTTCTTCGGATTTCTTGTGCTCATTTCTTTGGATTATTTTGTGTGTAAAAGTGATGGTGCTTTCAGTATAAATGTTAAGGGTGTTAGTTGAGTTCAATCTAATTAAGGATTGGATCTCTTCCCAGGAAGAGTGTTAAGGGGTGTTAGACTGAATTCACATTTCAGTCGAGAATAATTTTAAAATTTAAATTAGGATTAAGTAATTAAAATTGTTATTAACACTACCCCTATAAATTTACTTCTCTCACTCTACTTACACCTACTTTAACAATTTTCTTAAAACTCGTGACGAGTCCTAAATTGGACTCTTTTTCATGGACGGATGGAGTAATTTTTAAGAGCTTATAAGTTGTCAAAGTGTTTGGATAATTGAGCTTATAAGCTAGAGAGAGAACTTTTTTGTTAGAGAGAGAGAATTTTTTGTTAGAAAGAGGAAATCGAAGAAAAATGAACTTAAATGATATATAATGAAAATAATAAATTATAGTTGAAAAATATTTGTAAAATGATTGCTGCATATGAGATTATAAAAAAATAAGTTGGGGTAGAGGAACTTATTTTTTGGGGAGCTTATAAGCTCTTGGAGCTTATTTTTGGAGCTTATTAGCTGTTTGAGAACTTATTTTGCCAAACACTTTGGAGGAGCTTATAAGCTCCTAAACAACTTATAAGCTGTTTTGAGGAGCTTATAAGCTCAGTCAAACACCCTCTAAGTGTGGTACAACAAATCTCAAATGGTTTACAATCCACCTTTGCCAATTCATTGGTTAATTTTTTATTTTATTTTTTATCAATACTTTAAATTTTGATTTTTTTTTTAGGGTGCTTTAAATTTTGATAGACTTTGCATATAAAACGCAGCAACACTTAGAAATTTGCCCATCTAAAAAAAGTAATCTTTACTCCTCCAATTTGTCAAGTATCGAAGAATGTTTTTCAATGGTTCAGCCAAATTCAAGAATCACTTTCATAATTTTTTTTACTTGAACCATAAAGTGGCTACATGATTTTTTTTTTTGTTTTGTAAATTCGAATGATATTTATTCTCAAAAAACATTCTTAAAGCAACAAGTCAATTATCATAATTGTCCCCAAACTCCCCACAGCCTTATGAGTTATAGTAGTGTATGATTATATTCTCTTTGCAGCATACTTTAAGAATATTCCAAAATCATTTCTTTTTACTTGTAAACCATCACTAATTTTTTGGTTGAGAATCCTTAATTTGCACCTAATATTCAACATAGCCCAACTAATTATTCCAGCAAAATCCAACGCAACATAAACTATTGCAAATCAATCACCAAACTTGTGATATCCCACCAACATTTCCACTCCACTAAATCCAGCTATCTTTAATAGTCTCAAATGAAATGATACCAATCTTTACTAATCACACTCATATGCTCCAATATAATTGTCTATGTATTATCCTCGTTTTAATATTTATTTTTACAAATCACATCCATCGACTAGGATATTATTGCCTATATTATTCTCGTGAGACATAATAAAGAAGACAAATCATTTGTGATATACACAATATATCTAAATCCTAAGGCATTATAATAGTACTCATTTGATTACTTCAAATTAAATTGATCCAAAATTACCAAAAATCAAAGGTCAAGATTTATGTCGTAACACTAAATCTTATCTAATCAATACAACTGCATATCTTGAAAAAGACTACAAAACCATAATCTCTCTAACATCACATTATATTTCATTACAAACCAACACACCTAAGAAATTACTTCAATTTGCATAAAAGATTACACAAAAGCACATGTAACAGAAAAAAAGACAGCCTTAGATGCTCCAACATACATAGCTTTCTACTTCTCATGTGATATCCTATAAGATCACATGACCACACATGCCGACGGATTTTCATCGCTAAAAGCCGTCGTGTAGCGAACCTCGGTCGAGCTAGCCCGTGCAAGCTGCGAGGTGTGAGGGTCCATCGCATTCCGAACATAGCCGGCAGGAGCCTTCTTGTCATACACACCGGCCGCATAAGGGTGCTCAACCACATCGTACGGGACATAAGGCCAGAACTCGGCCTTCTTTCCCGTACGATGGGCCACACGCGCCACGACCTTCTCCGGGTCGACGTAGCCGACCACGGTCAGCTTGTTCTGCTTAGGGTTTATGTCCACGGAGCTCACCCCTTTCATACCTTCGACCGATCTTCGCACCTTCCTCTCGCAACCTTCGCAGTCGATCTTGATCTTGATCTCGACTGTCTAAACATCAACAGAAAATCCAATAAAATCTCTAAAACTGCCGTAAATAATGTCGGGTAATCTCGAGGCCAATCGGGCTGAGCCCATTATTATTATTCCTTTTAACAACTACAGTAACAGCTTTTTCTAATGTAAAAATGATCTTTTCTAATTCTCTATACATATCTTCAATAACCTAGAACACTCTTCGATGCACCAATTTTCTACTTGCTTAAGCTCAATTCAAGAAATAATTAAATTAAAGTGATTAAATATAACAAATTAGTAAAATTGAAATACAAAAATAATTACAGCTAGCAACTCAAAATATCTTTTAAAGGAATTCAATAACTATTAATGGCTACAAGACAGAAGAAGGTATCACATAACCTGCGGTGGGTGACATGTCAGAAGCAAGGTCTGAAAGAGACAGCATTTTTTTGTCGATGATGTATCCGTTATTTGGGGTTACATAGATATATATAATGCGACATAACTAATACATACACAAATACACCAAAGTAGTTTAACTAAGAAACTATATTCATTTAATTTATGGATTTGATCAAATATAATCAATGAATTTAATTTCAACTCATGGGACCAAGTGTAACTTAGTGTTGAGCTAGTATTGGTTGTTGTATTAATTTTTTTTTCAACATGTTAAAGTCGGTTGACTCAATTATTTCAAGACAAATCCAACCTCGACAAATGCATTCCCATCAATAAATCAACATAAAAAAAATAAAAATAAAAATGCCACAAAACACAGCAACTAATTCCAAGAAAAACCCCAGCACCTTCTTTATTCTACCCCAGATCCATCCTAGATCTCTCCTTCTGAAATAACTTATTAAATATTATAATTCATAAACTAACATCTCACCACAACATAATCACTCAGGCAACAATTACGCTACCCAAAACAAAAAAAATAAATAAATCAAAAACCAGTTCAATTTAAGCACAGGCAAAATTAATGATTTATATAAAAATAAATAAAATAAAACAGAGACACACACATGACACATACCTGCAGCTGCTTGCGTCTCTTGAGCTTGGAGTGGCCGCTGGAGCAATCAAACATATTGGAGAGATGATCCAAAGCCCCCATTTTTTTGTTTCCTTTTTTCGCTCAAAATTAAGATCTGGTGGCCTTAAATATTGAAATTTGTGTCGGCGTCGTACGATTAGAGCAAGGTGCGGCGAAAGAGTGTGTGAAATGCAGCGATCCCTTTTGCTTCGTGGAGACGTTTTGAGAGAAGAGGAGTGAGTGAAGTGTGTAGCTGGAAATTTTGATTTGGTAGAAAGCGTGGGGCACTCTCCCTTTATATAGACAAGAACATCAATTAAAGTGCTGGGGATGGCCGCCACGTGGCCGTTTCCCGTTGGCTAATGTTCCGCCCATTTGATATGTACGCACCGCACCGACCCGTTCCATATCTTTGACGCTTCCTTCCAAAACACAAACATGGGGCAACTGTGTAGACTTCGCGCCTCTTCCAGTTGGCCCCACTTCATAGGGTTCAAATTCTTTTTTCTTTTTATAATATAAGGTAAATTGTATGAAAATACTAGACTTTATACCAAAATCTGGTTTTTTGACAATCTTTTTAATTGTAGCAAAAATTTTAACGACATTTCAATTGATAGCAATGTTCATCAAAAGTAATTTTCCGACTAAATTAAATTTGAGTTGGCAGCCGGACCACCAACGTGGAAGCCGGAATGCCAAATCCTCTCCCACGTCACCTTCCCCCTCCCACTCCCACGTCACTCTTCTCTCTTCCCCCTCTCCCGTCGGCTCTACCCCTTCACTCCATCATCTGCCGCCATTATCGCTGGCCGCCACCACGACCTCTAGTAAAGGATGACACACAGGGACGGAGCTAGGAATTAAGTTCGGGGGGGCCGAACTTGTACGTGGGTTCCCCCGATAATTTTTTTTGGGCATTCTGTATATTTAATGTATTTTTTTATTAAAATATGAGCATAATACTAATAATAACGAACAATATTTTCATAGATTATATAGTTTCAATATATCACAAAACTTTTTTTGAAAATTCCGTATATTTATGACATTTTTTATTAAAAGGCAAGCATAATAATAATAATAATAATAACAAACAACATGTTCATAGATTATATATTTTCTATATATTACAAATTAGTTTCAATACATTATAATTTTTTTTAGCATTTCATACATATTAGGCATTTTTTATTAAAGGGCAAGTATAATAGTAATAATAACAAACAATATTTCATAGATTATATAGTTTTAAATAACAAAATTATCCTTAAATTAAGTATATATGAGAGAATATAATAACCAAATACTCTTTTATAAAACAAAATTATTTTATAATAGGTATAAACATATATCTATCTATATATAAATTTTTTTAAAAACTCAAAATTTGGGAGGGGGCTCTAGCCCCCCTGGCTCCGTCCCTGATAACACAGCCTATTCCTCCGCCGCCACGACCAACGCAACCTTCCAATGAAGCAGAAGCTACGGCCTCTTCGAAAATCAGTTACTGCCAAAATTCATATGCTTGCGCAAAACCCTCGAAACCCCCAAAATTCTCACCAGATCTTCCTTCCTCTTCCTCTTCAAATTCCTCACCGGTCCCCGACTTCTCCGCCATCCCGTACGACGAATTAGTCAGAATTGCAGCGACGTTCACGCTGTCGGATCTGAGGGCGGCGTCACTCTTTTGCTGAGCGGGAGGGGTATCCAGGCGGTTGTGGCGGTGGATCTGGGCGGATCTTCCATCCGACGCCGAGCCCATCGCCCCCTACTTTCAACCGTGGGTTTTCAATTTCGATTTTGTTTCTTTGCAATTTCCGGCGCCGAGCCCATCGCCCCCTCATCTTCCCCAGCAACAGCGGCTTCATCATCTATGACCGCGCCTTCGGCCCCTTCTTCAGCTGATGTCAGCTATTGCGATTCCGCTGGTGGATTAGCTTAGGGCAGAAAGGAGTGAAGAAAGAGGGTGACGTGATAGGTGGAGAGGGAGAGGGAGGGAGAGGGGGGCAGGGGAGGGGAAGGGCGTGCTAGGTGAGTGTTAGGATTATTTAATTTAATTTATTTAATTTTTGCCACGTTAGTTAAAGCCTAGTAAACCCTAATTTAATTTAGCCGGAAAATTACGACGGACGAATATTGCTATCAATTGAAACGTCGTTAAAATTTTTGCTACAATTAAAAAGATTGTCAAAAAACCAAATTTTGGTATAAAGTCAGGTATTTTAATGCAATTTACCCTATAATATATGGAGTACAAAATTATAAAAAATAAAAAAGAATATTACCCTCGGTCCTACTAATAAACACGATTCATTTTTGTTATCATAAATATTTTTAAAAATAAGATTATAATATAAAAGTTTTTCAATCTATATTTAATAGTATTATGTAAGATTATTAATTAGCAGAAACCAAAAATCGTTGGAACAGTTCAAAAAAAAAAAAAAAAAAAACCAAAACCCTACTCTCATCAAATATGGCTTCTTGCTTTTGGACATTGATTAAATAATAAAAGTGATAGATAATGAAGTCCACAATTTCGTTGTGAGAGTGATTTTCTTTTTTAGAATGAATCGTTGTTAATGGGATGGGATAGACGAAAAAAAAAAAGAAAATAAACCATTATTAATGAGACAAAGGGAATAAAATGCAAAGATTAATCACACCGTCGAATGAGTATTTTGAAATGGAGTAATTTCGCTCGACATCACGAGCTTTCACCCATTAATTTTGTAAAAATTATGTTTCCAAATAATTATTAGAAATTGCAATTCTTTTAATTTTCATATAATTATCGATTATCGTTAAATTAGTATCGCTGTAATTAATTGAAGTGGCAAATTAATTATATCGCGACAAATTGAAGCGGTGTAGACGTCCAATTATACCGTCTAGTACCATCGTTTATTTGAGTCATGTAGACTCACAAGTCCACCTCATCAATTATTAACCGTGGAAAGAATCGTAACAATTTAAATTTTATTTATTTATAGTCAAACATTTTAGTTCATGTACATAATCAGTTGCGATGAAAATTGAAATTTTATTTATTTAGAGTCAAATATTTGGGTTCATATACATAATCAGAATTCGGTGAAAATTCATATATTTAATTATAAATACATTTTTACTTGACTAGTTCACACACATTTATTTCTAGCGTGTTAACTCATTAATAAGTAGTCAATAAAATATGATTTATATGTAGAGATGTCAATCGGGCCAGTCTACCGGGTTTCCGGCCAGTCCTATCGAATTTCGGGTTAATTGGGTGCGGGCTAATTGGGGGATTTTGTCGAGTTATAAATTTTCAACTCTAATCCTAAACGTTCGGGTTTCGGGCTAGCCCATCGGGCTAGTCGACTTAAATGCGTAAAATAAAATAATCATTTGTATTTTGTTATTTTTAATGATCTAATGTATAATGTATAAAATATACGTAGAAATCAAATATATAAATTATATAACAAGCATGAAATGCAAAAATATAAGATATTGAAAAAAACATCAAGATTGCATAACATATAAAATAAGTTGGTAACAATAAAATGTTCAACTTTGTTAACGAAAAAATAATAAAATATCCAACAATAGTTTGAATTCATAGAAGCAAAGCATCTAAAAAATACAGAAAAGTGAAATAATGAGAATTTATAATATTTTGTCATTTTTTTAATTTTTATATCTAAATATTTAATATTAAATAGTCAGGTTTCGGGCTAGCCCATCGGGTTAGTCGGGTCGGCCCTATCGGGTGTCGGGCTATTCGGTTACGGGCTAATCGAGTTGTAACTTTTATCGGATTGAAAATATTCAACCCTAACCCTCTCGGGTGACGGGTTAATCGGGTCAGCCCACGGGTTTCGGGCTAGATTGACGTCCCTAGTTATATGTATACTTTGTAATTTTGCATGTATTTATTTTATACATAAGTATTAAAAAAAAAAAAGACCAAATTCCAGAAATAAGAATTCTTTATTTTTTTCGCCGCGTTGATTTCGGTTTTGATTTTATTCATTTACTTTTCTTTTCATTTTTTTGAATTATTATTCATTTACTTTTCGAATTGGAAGATGCTTGAAGCCCATAATGCATGAGTTATGATTTTGGCCCATCACCTTTTAATGTTAAAGATATGTCGGCCACACCACCTTTTATTTCTACCTTAATTTTTATGGATATGAATCTACATTTTTTGGTACGTCGGTAATTAGTATCATAAGATTTGACTACTTTGTTAATTAGATCATATTAAATGTGGAATTTTCATTGAGTTTAAGTTTTGGATCGTCATTGCTTAAAAAACTAATAATGAATTAAATGAGCAAGTTTAATTGTGGTATTTCTTTTTAGATAAGATACATATTATAAAGAGTAAAATTTTGGAATAGCCAAAATGGATCATAAAACACAAATTATGGCCACTCATTAAAAAAACATAAATTTTGGCCATTTTTTTAGCTTTGGGACGTTTTTGCCCTTAATTGGGCGGACTGGGTAGGGTCAGGAGCGCGGGTTGCGTGCCGGGTTAGGCACTTATGGCACTATTAGTGCCATAAGTGCCAACGAAATTTTTTTTTTACTCCCCCTGCCCTGTCTACCCCCCAGACCCCCGACCCCACCCACCCCCAAGCCAAAAACAAAATTTTTTTTACTCCCCCTAGATAAAAATAAATCAAATTTTACTTTTGTTATTTTATTTTATGGCACTATTAGTGCCATAAGTGCCAACGAAAATCCAAAATAAAATAAAGTAAAATGGTCTTTTTAGCACTTATGGCACTATTAGTGCCATAAGTGCCAAACATGCAGAACAAATATAGAAACAACAATATCATCTAAACCCTAAATGAAACATTTAAACCCTAAATGGATAATCTAAACCCTAGGGGAAGTGTTTAAAAAGTTCCTTTTGGCTTGGGGGTGGGTGGGGTCGGGGGTCTGGGGGGTAGACAGGGCAGGGGGAGTAAAAAAAAAATTTCGTTGGCACTTATGGCACTAATAGTGCCATAAGTGCCTAACCCGACCCGCGTGCCTGATCCTACCCGGCACGCGACCCACGCTCCTGACCCTACCCAGTCCGCCCAATTAGGGGTATATTAGGCATATTTCCTAATTAATGGCCATAATTTATGTTTTTTTAATTAGTGGTCAAATATTGTGTTTGCATGTTCAATGTGGCCATTTGACACCATTGTTTCTATTATAAAATATAACTCACATGTTATCGGCGAGATTTGAATTAATAAATTATTGAAAGAGAACGCCTTAATTTATGCAAAATGAAGGATATTAATTTATAATCATATAGGGATAATGTGCATGAAAACTCTTTAAATTCATATATAATTCGTTAACATGTGATTTTAATTTGCACTATCAACTTCTACATTCAATTGACTCGTACCTTTAATCATTAAATTGAGATATTGTTGTAAAAATCATGATCGAATTTATTTAAGAATTCTCGTATTTATTGATCTACTTATCGGAGGCGCCTTGAAATTGGTCGAAATAGCACACATGTATTTATATTTGTGCATAAATATATCAATATTTTATTCATGAGTTTTCTAATCGATTATAGACACTTTGGGTGAGGATATATGGTGATATACATAAACCATTAAAATATATTGTGATTAGGGCTGAGCACTCGGACGGTTCGGGTCAAAACCGAATCGAAGCATAAAAAACTGAATTCGAACCGCCCATAAAATTTGAAACCGAACCAAATCATTTCGATGGCCAAAATGGAACCGCAAGTTTTTTTATTCAAATTGGCATAAACCGTTTCATTTTTTATTTATTTAAATATACATATTTAATAATTTATTAATAATATTTTATTATAGTTAAATTAAAATCTAATATGTGTAAAGTAATAGTGTAAACCCTAAAATTTGAATTTAATTTTTTTATTACATAATAATTATTTATTTAAATATATACAATAATTTATTAATAATATTTAATTTGGGTGGGTTCGGGTTGAAAACCGCACTGTTTTTTCAAACTCAAACCATAACTGTTCGGTTTCTTTAAAACCAAACTAAATCGCCAGTTTCAGTTCGATTTGGCGGTTCCAGTTCAATTTTGCTCAGCCCTAATTGTGATCGACTTTTCAACTGCACCTTTAATTTAATGATTAGATATTAGATGGCAAAGTAGTAAGCCTTAAATATATTCCCTCCGTACTGCAAATAACATCTCAAAAAAAATGGGACATGCAAATTAAGAAAAATATAAATAAAGTAAAAAAGAGATAAAGTAAATGAGGTGAAAGATAGAGAAAGTAGTGAAAAAGTAAGAGAAAGATAAAGTAAATGAGGATATAAATAAAAATAATAGATAAAATAACTTTTTCCTTTTGAATTAAGACAATATAAATGAGTTCCTTTTGAGACGTAGGGGGCTATTGATAAATTGATTTTGAACTCAACTCAATAAGTAACTACTCGATACTCAATTTATTTATTATATGAGTTTTTCTTCACATCAATTAAGGGATTTCGACTTTGCACTACACTATAATATTATCATCATACCCTAAAAAAGCTCATTATATGATATTAATTGATTCATACCACACGCACATACCATGTGACTATAAATTCTCATTTGTATCACTCAAAATTTATTATGTGCAATATTTATTAACGTCATGTGCATTGTACCGTCGCCACTATATATACAGTGCACTGTTACTGTATAAGATATTTATGTTTATATAATTATCTACGCAAAATATCCAAATTTAATTATTATATATATTCAAGGATGTGGTTGCTAGGTCGTTGCCAGTCTCTATTAATTCGAGTTTTGTTTCAAAAATTCAAGACTTTCAAAAGTCATATCTTATCTTAATAAATATTAAGAATTTGGTGTCATGTAAGTCATCATGATTGTCGCTTACTTGAATTCCACTAATAATCTTAAAATGTTAAACAAAAAGAATATGGATAAATAAATGTCAGTTGTTTTTTTGAGGGAAATAAATGTCAATTTTATATTACTCTTTTTAATTGTCTTATTCAGAATATAAATGATGATGTATGTGAACACACACGACTCGTTCTAACAACCTCGATATGCAATTACGTAACTTAACAAACCTACTCAAAAGAAAACAATATAGATCCAACGCACTTGACCTATAAATAATAAATAAATCAATATATAATATTATATGTTAGGATGAAGCAATTGATTATATTTATTCCTTTGTTTATAATATATGAAAAAAAATAATGAAGTAGATATACCTGACGAAGTTAAAAATATTAGACAATAGACATATGCGACGTGTTAAATGTGAACCAATCATAAATTTTACAAACAAATCAAGATTTATGATAATATTTATACATGACAATATAGCACAAATTAACAATTAATTTGAGTTGCTTGCCCATTGACTAATTACATTTATTTGCACTTGCACACTTTTTTTTTTCTTTTAAATTGTTGAATAAATAATTCCAAAAATCTTATAATAATAAATCAAATTCGAACTTTAAAAGAGTCATGTGCTTTATGTCGATTTCCCCCATTTATTAGACCAGTAAATGCATATTACATTTTTGAAGTAAAAAAATGTAATTGAGAGTACTTACTCGTAAAAGAGTCATGTGCTTTATGTGGATTTCCACTATTTAAATACGGGAGTATCTAAATCCATACTAGTTCTCGATAATAAAATTATCATCTATAGTTAAAAAATCTAATGAGAACTTCTTTTGCTGGAGGTAAACTATATATTCTAGAACTCTTTTATTATAATGCGAAATCGATTTGTGATATAATCATAAAATATTATCATGCGAAATCAATTTGTGATATAATCATAAAAGAAAGATAGATATTGTAGTTAGTATGGAGGAACATGCAACCTTACATGATATAGCGGATGCTGCGGTGGCCGAGTTAGAAGTGGCAGAGGCAGCTAGGGCAGCAGAGGATGAGACGGATAGGGCTGCGGTGGCCGAGACAGAAGCGGCCGAGGTGGCTAATGTGGCGGAAGCAAGGGAAGAAGAGGCTGCTGAAATAGAAATTTTATTAAAAAGGAAAAGAGAAAGAACAAAAACAAGCAAAAGCACCCGCGAGAAACCACGAGTAACCGAAAAACAAACAAGACTATGAGAACATTTTTAGAGGATCAGCCTCATCAAAAGAATCTTCGTCGTCAAGCATATCTCCCCATCTTTTAGCTCGAGCTGCGTCGAAAGAAGAAGATTGTACCACAAAATTTTGTATAAGCGCGCCTCCAGACTGAGCATGTTGCACTTTTTTCAAGAACTCCACCGGTGACGGAGTGTCAAGAACGGCTCCCTACAAAACAGCACCAGCGACACGACCATTTGCTTGTTGGAAATCCGAAGACATACCATTCTTGATTATACACCGGAGCCGGTACTTGATAGAGGAATCAGAAACCTTTTCCTTCTTGGTAGCCCCTTTCGGACGCCCACGACCGCGAGTTATGGGGGGATCCTCCATTGTCGCCTTTCCTGGCGTCACAATCAAAGCCATATCTGTACTGCTACAATGCGGAGTGACAATATCAACTTGTGTATCAGATACTATAGTAGTATCCATCGGATGTCGGGAAGTGCCATTCCTCACTGGAACAATCTCCATACCAACAGACTTGTCCGCCCTGTTATCACCAACCGAGTGTTTAGGGACAACCTCATTATCCAACTGAACCTCAGCATCCAACGACTCCAGAGCAGCAAAGGGGTTGTGAAGGTCAACCCGCGCAGCATCAGACCCAAGATTTGGGGAGGCAACGACTTCCTCCCCTGTTGGGTCCAAGAAGGTGTCCATCTCGTCATCTCCAAGAGCAGAGTCACGATTCGAGGGGTTCGGGATTCCACCCTTTTCATAAACAACCATCTCAAGAGAAGCCTCAGAGCAGGCTTGGTTATGACCCACCTGTTGCCAATTAGAGCGATGTTGCTAAACAGGGGCTGGGTCAGTACCTTTGCCAGCTGGCTGACCCTCAGTATCATTCATCCCCTCTTTAGATCTCCTGCAAGAGTTAGTAGCATGGCCAACAACACAGCAAGGGAAGAAGATGAAGATGGTGGCGGAGGCAGCGGAGAAGGAGAAGAAGAAAAGAAGTAGGTTGCTCAGTCAGCGGAGCATATATCATTTTATATCAAATTACTTTTTTGGATAACTAATTACAGCTACTTTATGTTTGCTTCAATCTTTGAACTAATTACTGTTTGGGCTGATACTTGATGTGTGTGAATATGGATCGAATTTTCGTGACACATGGCTATCATTTTACATTCCCTATATTTTTTCGAACTTGAGCTTGATAAAAGAGGAAGATATTGAAAAAGATATTTGTTTGAAGAAGATTAAGAGCTCGAAAGGAGAAACGAATAGATGGGCAACATTTGGGCGCAATTAGACTATTTTGGCCAAAATTGTCTAATTGGGCCCAAATGTAACTCAAAATTACATATTTTCAATAACGAAATCATCATCTATAGTTAAATAATAGACTACAACATACAGAAACAAAATAGACCAATCACTATAGGAAACAAGTAAACTTAAGACCCCAAACAAACTCACTCGATGAACCATAATAACATGTCACTATTATCATACAAATTAAGCAAACTAAAATTAAATTAAGAGTAATACAAATCAACTAAGAAGTTTAGCTGACAACATGATGCACCTTGAAGAATTACTTGAAAATAACTAGACAAATTTAAGGGAAAAAAACCCATGTCATTCATCTCGTCATACAATGCACCCGACATCCGTCGATATGTGTTTTGAATGCAATGGTTTATATCGACCCCAACATGGACTTCTCTCATCATTGCCATATCATCAGGAGTGCCTACGAGAGCTTGAACATCGTAGTTAAACATGCATTAAACTAAATGTTGACCATCCTGGGGCATATCACTTATTTTTCCAAACAACCGAATGAGTACATTTCCCAGTAAATGAAAATCATTTTTTGCAGTTTGAGGCATCAATGGAACGAGCTTCAAAGTTATTCTCGATAATAAAATTATCATCTATAGTTAAAAAATCTAATGAGAACTTCTTTTGCTGGAGGTAAATTATATATTCTAGAACTCTTTTTATTATAATGCGAAATCGATTTGTGATATAATCATAAAATATTATCATGTGAAATCAATTTGTGATATAATCATAAAAGGGGAAGATATTGTAGTTAGTGTAGAGGAACATGCAACCTTACATGATCTAACGGATGCTGCGGTGGCCGAGTTAGAAGTGGCAGAGGCAGCTAAGGCAGCAGAGGAGGAGACGACTAGTGCTGTGGTGGCCGAGGCAGAAGCAGCGGAGGTGGCTAATGTGGTGGAGGCAAGGGAAGAAGAGGAAGAGGGTGGCGGAGGCAGCAGAGAAGGAGAAGAAGTAGGCTACTTAGTCAGCGAAGCATTTATCATTTTATATCAAATTACTTTTTTGGAGCCAATTACAAGTACTTCATGTTTGCTTCAATCCTTGAACTGATTACTATTTGGGCCGACACTTGATATGTGTGAATATGGATCTAATTTTTTGACACATGGCTATCGTTTTTCATTCCCTATATTTTTCCGAACTTGAGTAAAATCGGATGACATTGAAAAAGATATTTGTTTGAAGAAGATGAAGAGCTCGAAAGAAAAAAAGAACATGTGGGCAACATTTGGCCGCAATTAGACTATTTCGGCCAAAATAGCCTAATTGGGCCAAAATAGCCTAATTGAGCCCAAATATAACTCAAAATAATCTATTTTCGACAACAAAATTATCATCTATAGTTAAAGAATAGACTACAACATACAGAAATAAAGAAAACCAATCACAATAGGAAACAAGTAAACTTAAGACCCCAAACCAACTCACTCGATGAACTATAATAACATGTCACTAGAGTCATACAAATTAAGCAAACTAAAATTAAATTAAGAGTCATACAAAACAACTAAGAAATTTAGCTGATAACATAATGCACCTTGAAGAATTACTTGAAAATAACTAGACAAATTTAAGGAGAAAAAACCATGTCATTCATCTCGTTTGTCGATATATGTTTTGAATGTAATAGTTTATATCGACCCCAACATGGACTTCTCTCATCATTGCCTCATTATCAGGAGTGCCCACAAGAGCTTGAATATCGTAGTTAAACATGCATTGAACTAAATGTTGATCATCTTGAGGCATATCACTTATTTTTCCAAACAACCAAATGAGTACATTTCCCATTAAATGGAAATCATTTTTTTGCAGTTTGAGGCATCAATTGAACGAGCTTCAAAGTTGTTCTCGACAATAAAATTATCATCTATAGTTAAAAAATCTAATGAGTACTTCTTTTGCTGGAGGTAAACTATATACTCCCTTCGTCCCGCTATTCATGGCACGTATTCCATTTCAGGTTGTCCCACCGATAATGGCTCGTTTCTATTTTAGGAAATAATAAGGGGGTAGTTAGTGTTCATTAAATCACTAATTAACAGCTTAATTACAACACACTCTCATTTAGTTAAAAACGCATCTAACTAAAACATGTTTGACTAAATCATGCTTGGAATTGGAACGGACGATCGGATCTGTAAGATAGAGAAATCATTTCCATTTTACAAAATTCTTCAAGTCCGCCGTAGAGAAACCCTAAATCTAGAGCTTGAAGGTTTCACCTGAAACCTCCCTCTCTATTCGCCTACCGCCTCTCGTCGTCTTGTTTGGGTGTCAACTGCCGCCCCCTCTGCATTCGTCTCTTACCAATTTGGCCTCAACCATCATCTTCCCCCTTTCCAGAAATCCCTATGATGTAAACCCTTACCCAAAATTAGATCAATCTCTCTATTCGTCTTCTGTCTTTCGTCGCCCATTCTCTGAGAGTATTTTTGCCAAAATCTGAGGGATTTAACCGAATAGATGTCGAAATATTACGGAGATTTATATGATTGGAAATGGATGAGTTCTTTGGAGACATGGATCGAGGTTAAGGTGATTGAAGATGGATGCAGAGAACGGCATCACCTGGCTTTAGCCCAACAAGGTAAAGGCCCTCTCATTCCCTGTAGCCCGTGTACTCCTGTGGTCTCCGATGAACTACCTGTATCATCTTCAAAACCTAATTATGATGCTTACCCCAATTCATTTTTCCATTGTGAGGAAAACTGGCAACACAGGGAAATGAGTGATGGTGAGATGAGGATGATGAAGATCATGCTTCCTGCCTTTTTCTGGTGAGATCTACCCTAATCCCTAATCTGCTCTTCACGGTAGATGTATATGTGGCCGAGCCCTTGTTCTTAAGTTGGTATAGGCTGTTGCATGTGGGATTTGCAGTGTTTGTACTATGTGCTATGTGTGATTATGTGGGTCTAAAATGATGAAAACATGCTCATACTTTTGGTCCCTATTCTATTGTGCATCTATGATTGAAATGAATTAAATCTGAGATGAAATATCCATGTTTCTTATTAGTTCCCTTGTTCTTATGGTTTGTGTTTCATCGTGTTTGTGCCATTGTCTATTATTAGTTTAGTCATATTTTATTGTAAAAGTTGTGTAGAGTAGTGGTGATTTTGTGTTAATTTGAGCTTAATGGTTAATTGTGATGCTTTAGGTGTTAAATGAAGAATGTCGATGTTAAAGCATTTGAAGATTGTGAAGAAAGCTCATAACGACGCAAAAGAGAGTGTTTAAGACATGCTAACCATGGCTCATAATGAATCGGGGGTGATTAGAAGAAGATTGAGAAGAGAAGGCAGTGAGCCGCGGCGCACTAGCCAACCGGGTTGACTGCTTGAAGGAAAATGGGCAGAATGTGAAGTGAGCCGCGGCGCACTAGTCAACCGGGCTGACCCTGACAGTTTTCTGACGGAATTCTCATAAGAAGGGCGGTTTTTAGAGATTCAAATACACTTTTTTCACTTAGAACTTCCATCCTTTTCCCTTTTTGAAGCAAGAACAATAGGAGAACTTTAGTTTATCATTTTATTTCACTTTCTTTACGCATTGGAACGGATTTGCACTTTGAATTTTGCAATTATTTCTTTATTTTTCTTCTTTGTTTTAATTCCATGGTTTACCTTTTCTCCTACTTTGAATTCTACAGCATGATGAACTAATTTCCATAATCTAGGGTTGGAGATTCAATTGGGTTTAATTGATTGGCTTGTGATGTATTGATGCACTTTATCCGATTCAATTGTTTGATTTTCGATTTAGCAATTGATCACTGCTTGATTGTGTTTGCAACGTGTGAGATCGAGAGAAGAACTCGTTGCTTGACCGTGGTTGAATTGGAATTAGACTTAATCGGAAACGTATAGTCTAATAATTGATGAATTCATGTGATTTAATTAGCGTAGACTCATACTTGAATGTGAAAACTATGGTTTGAGCACCTACGTTAGGAGAATTTTGTGAGTTTATTAATTGTGCATGATCTTCACTTGTTTATTGATTTCCCGAGAAGATGATCCGTCGCCCTAGAATCTTTAATCCTTGAATTTCCGTTTGTTTTATTACTTTGAATTTATTTCTCGTTGTTTTAGATACATTACTTAATCACTTGAAAATTGGTTAGAATGTTTAGGTGTTTTTATTTTTACGTGTTTAACACATAGATAATTAGCCCTGCTAAGTCTTTCTCGTGGAATACGACTTGGGTCAACTTGTCACTCTACGATTGACCTCGTTCTCTTGCGAGCAATCTAAAGAGTATACTTTAGGTTGAGCAGTTTGGTATCCTTTTGTTCTAATTTGATGGGGTTCTTGGTGTTTGGTGTTGGCTGCTGATTGTTGGGTGTTGGTGTTTATTTGATGGCTGATGTTTGTTGTATTGTTGGGCTTTGATGGTTGGCTGTTGTTTGTTGGTTGGGTGTTGATCTATTCTGCCGAGCTACATTTTTGCATTCATAGTTCCTTTGCTTTAAAAATTATTCCAGCTGCATTTACAAAATGTTTCCAGCTGCATTTACATATTTTGCCCAGCTGCATTTACAAAATCATTCACCCTGCATTTACAAAATCATTCTAGCTGCATTTACATATTCTTCCCAGCTGCATTTACAAAATCATTCCAGCTGCATTTACATATTCTGCCCAGGTGCATTTACAAAATGTTTCCTTCAAAGCTTCATTTACAAAAAAGATTCACAGCTTCTGTTACAAAAAGATTCACAGCTGCATTTACAAAATGGATCCTTCTTCTTCTTCACATACCTTAAGTTCCTTGAATGTGAAGTTGATGCACCATCATTTCAACTTCATTTGTGCATCCTGTATTCACTCCCAAATGTTGCATTAGTGTATCACTAATTGACAATGCTCCATTGTCAATTAGGTAGGATATGCATTCCCTAACAAGTTCACTTGAAACTTGGAGATTCAAGGGAAGCATATCCTGCCTAATTAATGCATCTTTCCCTAAATGAGGAATCTTGTAGCTATTCATCCCTTTAACTTTCGGAATTTCAATCATACAGCTTTGCAAGCTCAAAAACACTTTATTCAAAGTGTTTGGGCTTAATTCATTAAATGAATTAATCACAGCATTCACTAGATCACCCACACTTGTACAAACTGATTCAGTTTGTAGGCTTTGTATTGCCCTAAACCACCCCAAATCATTGACGTTTGTATCTGGGGAGTTTGGTGGTTGATGCACTAAATGAATGTCAAAGCCATCTGCAGATGCTACAGCCCTGAAATCTGGATCTGGATATTGAATGTGAAGCCTAGCATTATCTTGTTGTATATAGATGGTTTTGCTAGCATTTGCTGGCCACTTTGCTTTAATAGCAGGAATAATCTGAATTTTTTAAATAAAAACATTCATACTTTGAAACACATGCATACACTGCCATTTAGAAATACATTCCATGAATCAACACTACATTACATTAACTAAGCATATACTGAAGTGAATTGAACTTGGTACATGCTATTGTTACATTTAGAGCAGATATCATTCACCCTATGTTCCTGATTGATTAGGCAATCTTTCACTACTTGTTTGGTGATGCTTTGAATTGGTTTCCATTCCATTGTACCTGCTGCCCTATTCTTACTCTTTATTTTTGCTGGCACCAATTCAGTGAATGGAAAAATTCCAATTTTTCCATCAAACAAGCAGCTACCATCACTATTAAAAACTGGCCTACATACAGCACACATGAACATCACCTTGGTGATGAACTTCTTGCTCTTGCATGTCCTGTGAGGTTCTATCTCTTCGGGAGTTAAATAGAACCTTTGTGCAGTTTTTGTGATGTAGAACCATTTCTCATCAATGTGGACTGTGTTGTGCATACTTTTAAATGTCAAACTCCTAAGAATCCTATCATATTCTAGAGCTTCTAAGGAAAACCGTAGCCTAAGCAATTTGTTTGGAGCCGTAAAATCAGGTTTTATTGCATTAGAATGAGCCCTGATCAGTCCAGATTTAATCCACCTGCCTACAGTGCTTTTACTGCATTTAATCCCACATGCTAGCCTTCTAATGGTAGATCTTTTTGACAAATCTAAGCTTGCAATCAAATGTAAATCAAGTTCTACAAGTTTTCTCCTTGGTCTTAACATTTTCTTGCTCAAAGAACTAATTACCTCACCACTTTCACTTTGTTTTTTTGCAGCTGCCCAAAGTCGACTAATCGTTCTACGCGAACTGCTCCACTTTTACACCGCTGCACTCATCTTCCCTCTGCCAGGTTTTCCATCTTTGCTACCTTGAAGGAGGAATTGGATGATGGCTGCTCTCTCAAAGGAAGAAAGATCTTTTCTTCTAGCCATTTGTAGCTGTTTTTTAGTCTTTTAGGAGTTGTGAGATCTGCCGAATGTTGTAGGAATTGTAGGAATCAGATTGTATGCCTTATTTATAAAGGGCTTTAGTTTATGCCCTTTGAAAAGTTGTGGGAACTTTGAAATTTTCAATGAAAAAACAGAATTCAATTTACTTTTTTCAATTAGTGGCGCCAATTTTTTAAAGTTTTTTAGTCAGATTTCAATTTTCAGAGTACTTGACTCATTATGGATCAGTTTTAAGTTTTTTCAATTTTTGGCAGTTTTTCAATTTTTAGGAAATTATCCATGTAAATACAGGTTATTAAAAATAAAATTATTAAATAAAAAAAATTAAGTCTTTTTAGACATTAATAAAATAGAAATAACTAATAATCCCCTTAATCACAAACTCAAAGATGTGGACCACACTCCTTATTCCTCTAATTTACTTTTCCTTAATCTCCGTGCCGAAAAGTAACGTGCCATGAATAGCGGGACGGAGGGAGTATTCTATAACTCTTTTTGTTATCATGTGAAATCTATTTGTCATATAATCATAAAAGAGGAAGATATTGAAAAAGATATTTGTTTGAAGAAGATGAAGAGCTCGAAAGGAGAAAAGAATAAATGGGCAACATTTGGGTGCAATTAGACTATTTTGGCCAAAATTGCCTAATTGGGTCCAATGTAACTGAAAATAACCTATTTTTGATAATAAAATTATCATATATAGTTAAAGAATAGACTACAACATACAGAAACAAAGCAGACCAATCACTATAGGAAACAAGTAAACTTAAGACCCAAACCAACTCACTCGATGAACCATAATAACATGTCACTAGAGTCATACGAATTAAGCAAACTAAAATTAAATTAAGAGTCATACAAACCAACTAAGAAGTTTAGTTGGCAACATGCTGCCCCTTGAAGAATTACTTGAAAATAACTAGACAAATTTTAGGAATAAAAATCATGTCATTCATCTCGTCATACAATGCACCCGACATCTGTCGCTATGTGTTTTGAATGCAATAGTCTATCGACCCTAACATGGACTTCTCTCATCATTGCCGCATCATCATGAGTGCCCACAAGAGCTTCAATATCGTAGTTACAATATCGTAGCTATCGAGGTAGTTTCTCTTAATTACACTCTCTTTAATTTCTGTGCCGAAAAGACACGTGCCATAAATAATGGGACGAAGAAAGTACTATATATGTACTTACATGTAAAAGAGTCATATGTTTTATGTCGATTGCTATTTAAATAGGGGAGTATCTAAATCCATACTAGTTATGAGTTAAGTTCTAACTTCTCCATCTTCCTATTGATTTCTAGTAGATGTTATACGAAATTAATCTATTACTATTATAATAAGAAATAATGTAGTCAAATGGCCATAATGAAGATTGAAAATCAGTTTTTGGCCCCTAATCTTAAAACATCAAAATATGGCCATTAATTAGGTGGTATGTCTAATTTGCCCTTTTTACTCGGCCGCTGGGGTGATTGCACGATCGCTGGATGGTTGTGCGGCCGCTGGAAGCTTATGGGTGAGTTGCGCGCTCGCGGGGAAAAGTCAGCGCTCGCTGCGCGTATAGCACTTATGGCACTAATAGTGCCATAAATGTCATACGCATCATTTTATTACTTGGTTTTATTTTGGATTTTCATTGGCACTTATGGCACTATTAGTGCCATAAGTGCCAAAAGAACCATTTTAAACACTTCCCCGTAGGGTTTAGATATTCCATTTAGGGTTTAGATTATCCATTTAGGGTTTAGATGATCCATTTATGATTTCTTGATTCTATTACTATTGTTTCTATTGCACGTATGGCACTTATGACACTTATTAGTGCCATAAGTGTCAAAAGGACCATTTTACTTTGGATTTTCGTTGGCACTTTTGGCACTAATAGTGCCATAAGTGCCTAACCCGACCCGGCACGCGACCTGCGTGCTTGATCCTACCCAGTCCGCCTTATTAAGGGTAAAAATGTCCAAATCAATAAAAATGATCAAATTTTATGTTTTTTCAATGTGTGGCCATAAATTGTGTTTTATACTTCATTTTGGCTACTTCAAAATTTTACTCTTATAATAATGTGTATTTTAAATTTTAGTTTTTAAGGATACATTAGGGCTGGGAAAATATACCGAAAACTCGGTATACCGGTCATACCGTACCGTAAAATACCGAATTTAAGGTATACCTTTTTTCTTGGTAAGGTATGATACCGTACCCAAGATTTACGGTAAAGTAAAGGTATGAATTTTTCAGATACCAGGGTATACTGGTGTATACCGATACCGCGGTATATACCGAAAAAATCAATAAATACCGTATTAAAGGTATATACCGGAACATGGTATGATACCGTATTACTGGTATACCGAATATTACTATATATACCGGTG
Organism: Salvia miltiorrhiza; assembly: GCF_028751815.1. NCBI lineage: Eukaryota > Viridiplantae > Streptophyta > Magnoliopsida > Lamiales > Lamiaceae > Salvia > Salvia miltiorrhiza. The sequence goes on along the minus strand of NC_080392.1, from coordinate 35,958,765 downwards.
ATGCGGTATCATACCTTATTATGGTATTCCTTAATATTCGGTATATACCGGTAATAAGGTACAATACCTTATTCTGATATACCGTAGTTGTCCGTATATATTGGTATACCGAAAATCGCGGTATATATCGTATCAAAATCTATAATTTTAAAATATATAATATATATTTTTATGTTTATATTTTTTAAAATATTTATAAATTTTATAAAATGATGTGTATAATCTATATTATGTGAATATATACAATTGTACATGAATTTATAAATATCATCAAATGATACAAAAATAAATAAAATATAGTATATGTCATACAATAAAATAAAAATGTTTATTTTGATATTATAGTATAGTTATAATATATAACTAAAATTATTGTTTTACAATAGATTATACATCAAGCTTATAATAGTTACATATATAATAGCATAGTTATAATATTAATATTATATTATAAATAATATTACGTCTAACATATAAATTATATGTAACTTATAACATCTATATAAATGCATACAAGTATGCGAATATAAATATCATCAAATGATATAAAAGTGAATAAAATATAATATAGTATGTAAGTTAATTATATCAATATACTGTGTTTGTTATATCAATATAAATAATTTATACTATATTAAATTATATAACTTACAATCTATATTATATTTTATTCACTCGAATATAAATATCATCAAATGATATAAAAGTGAATAAAATATAATATAGTATGTAAGTTAATTATATCAATATACTGTGTTATTATATCAATATAAATAATTTATACTATATTAAATTATATAACTTACATACTATATTATATTTTATTCACTCTTATATCATTTGATGATATTTATATTCTCATACTTGTATGCATTCATGTAATATATAGTAAATTACATAGATGTTATAAGTTACACCTGATGGGTGTTAATTTATATTGATATCATTAATAATAAATGTATTACTTTTTGTTTATTTGTGATATATTTTAATTATTATGTCATTATTACATTTGTTAAATATTATTCATTATCTAAACATATTTTAAATAAATAAGTTATCAATTTTGTACCGTATTGAATTTTTTCGATTTCTGTAATACCGATTAGTTTGGTATACCGTTAAAGTGCGGTATACCGTGAAAGTACGGTATACCGAAATTCGATAAGGTATACCGAAATAAAGGTACGCTAAAGGTTTTGTATATTCTCCATATCGTACTTAAGTATACCGTAGGCAAATGTAAGGTAAATGTATGAATTTTCTCCATACCGAAGGTAAAGATAAGGTATAAAGTATGATCGATTTAATAAAGTATACCGTACCATCCCATCCCTAGATACATAGTTTAATAATTTAATAATTAGTATACATATGTTATTATTTATTTGACGTACGATAATGATCTTTTTTCGTAGCTAGAATTCTTAAAATTAGCGATAAAATAGTGGCTATCCCAATCCACTTAAATCAAATCATTTAAACATCGCACCTATCCCAATCCAAAATGTGGCTAATTATTTTAAGCCCAAAATTTAGTTGGGCCAGCATATCCTAGTTTTATTGGGCTCTAAGCATCTAACCCAATTCCTATTAAATTGTTCAGATATTAGGGATAAAAGCAACGTTCTATATGTAAGTAATGTAACTATATACCAACAAAAGTATAATTATGTTTAGATTTGAATTTTTTAGTGGAGAAAAGGTTCCACAAAGGTACTATATTAGACAACTAAGCATCGTATGTTTTTTTTTGTTTTTAGATACATGACACATATCATATCATGGATCTGAATATATATTATAATGAATTAATTAATTTAGTTAGAGAGAATAACCAAACCAATGAAAATATAATTCATGCGATGAAATTTGAATCAATGATTTATTGCAAAAGTGATACTTTGATAACTCGGCTTTGTCGTTTGGATTACGCCTCATTGAAGAAATTTTTGGTAAATATAATTATGTGTGAATGAGGTTGAAAGTGTAAAGAATGTGTACCAAAACAAAACACCATATTTTTATAGATCAATCGAAATAGTAAAATGGCCATACTTTTTATTAACATACCAAGTATTTTATAAATAAATTCCTTGTCGGTATTCTCATATTTATAAGATTTATCAATAATTGAGATAGAGATTGCGAAACAAAAAACAGATCATATGTGAAGGCAAATGAAATGAAACGTATGCTTTGGTTGTTGCAAGAAATTTGATTTTTTAAAAGATAAATTTGAAATATTTAAGATAGCGTGACTGTGGATGAATCACGGGCACCACCAACTTATAAATTCCATAGTCAAAGCTGCATCGGTTGGATACCATTTATCATAATTTCTTGCAAAATAAATTATTTAATGTCATATTTTTTTCATTTTTCTTTTTTCCTCACATGACCCGGTGTCCATGGCACGTGAAACCAACCAAATTAGAAAAGAAAATTCAAAATTATATTACTCATTATAAAATAGCCACTATTTCGAGTGCACGTGCGTATACATTAGTGTAAGGTAACTATCTATTTATTTAATTAACGACTTCCATCTTAAGAAATATTGTATACATTTTCAACAATAGAAACTTTATAGGACCTTTAATAAATAATTAATACCATAATTTTGTATAGAAAATTAAATAAAAAGATAATGGCATTACTTCATGTGAAAGATGAAACGTTTCATTTAGTCCAAAATTTGAATAATCAAGCAAACCATTTCACACCTCTTATTAAATTACACATAATAGTTCACGGAAGAACTATACGATGATAATTAATAATACCAAACATCATGAAAATATTAAATGACCCAAAAGTTAGATTTTAAAAATCCAAGAGCCTAAATTTCTCATCTATTAATTATTAGTATCTCGTTCCAAAAGTCCAATGCCGAAGAAAAGTATTGACGCAGTTCAACAATTAAATTTAAAATTCCAAAAGATGTCTGCCAAAATTGTACTATTATTTAAATTATCAGCTAGCACTAACCGACATTTGGTGTATAATAATATTATGTAACATAAAAATTAGTAGAAATATTTTGAGCCATCAAAAGTGTCCATATTGCATGCACTATCTGTCTATAATATTTTCTAAATAAATGATATTGAATCTTTCTATGCTAAGAAAGTTGAAAACAAGATCCAATTTAGGTGATAGGTTGATGTAAGCATTTAACAATTCCAATGTAGAATCAGTAAATTACTATACATGGCTTGTCACTTTAGGTTTTTGGATTAATTTACCATTATTTATTAATAATTATAAATAAAAATAAAATACACATTTGATATACTTAATCAAATTTAAAGTCGTCGGTTCAAATCAATTTCGTTGGGTCCAGTTAGATTTTCACAATGGTATTAGATAATAATTTTTTTCTATTTTTTTTTTCATGTGTAGCAAAATGTGCCAGATAGATAGAGCAGTTTATATGGGGCCAATTACAGTATTCCGAAATTATTAAAAGACTTAAATACAACAAAAAAAGTTATAGAATTTGGCAATGATATATTCAATCAACCAAAATTGACTTTTACATTTTTTTAAAGCTATAACAAAGTATCATGACTCTTAATTTTGACAGTTTTACTAAATCAACAATATATTGGGAGTTGTCCCATTATATAAAAATTGATGGATCAAATTATTTAGTCCTTTATTTATGATTATTTGAAAATTGGAGCGACCAAAAAAAATCATAATTATATACGAACAAAAATTCAGGTCATAATTGAGGTAAGTTTTTATTGCAGACTGAATTTGGGGCCATTTTATTTGATAGGGAATTACTATACTCAACCACAGAAAATTAAAATTATTGGTGCAGTGGATCAAACCAGTCACTTCGCCTCAACATTTATAATTGGTTGTCTATCCCCAATTTGTTATTGTTCTTTATTTCCAAAATTCATTTCAATAATTTTTTTTCTTCTGTAGTGTTGTCACGTCGGTGAATGTAGTGTTTTTTCGAATTATGATATGTCAATTTTGAGTTCGTGATTTCACCAACGATTATGCTATTGTGAGGTATGTTTCGATTTGCTTTTTATTAGCATATTATATTGTCGGGAGGTGTTAATAGGTAAAAATGCCCACATTCTTAAGTTGTATAGTAAAAATGTCATAAGTTATAAATTTAAGCATTTTATGCCTTAATTATGTGAAGTGCCTATTTTACCCTTTGATTTTGTGAAAGTGTTACACATTTGATCGATTTGATAGCCATCATTCATAAAAGTCAACGATTTGACATCTATCAGTCAAAAGTACATATGACTGGTGGGTGGTTAGATCATGTGTCCGGCCGAGCGGACACATGATTTTATCGACCGGATACATAATCTAGCCACCCAGATCATGTGTCCGACCGGTAAAATCATGTGTCCGCCCGAACGGACACATGATCTAATTCTAGCCACCCACCGGTTACATGTATTCTTGACTGATAGCTGTCAAATAGTTGACTTTATGACTGATAGGCGATAGCTGTCAAATCGGTCAAATGTGTAAGACTTTAACAGAAAACCAAGCAAACCCATCAAATCAAAGGTATTTAAAGAATAGGGCATAAAATGCTTATGTTTATTAAAAATGACATTTTTCACATATAACTTAAGGAATATGACATTTTAAATTTCACTCGGTGAAGAGCCTCAGTTTTTTTTATAGTAAATGATATAGTCGGTCTAGATAATAAATAATCGCTTATAAATAATTAAAATTTTAGGATACAAAAGATATTAATTATTAATGTGCAACATTTATTGAAACAATAATTTGATACTAGATCATGATATAACTATAACTATAATATTACTGTTTTAGTTAGTTATTTTGATTATTTTCTCGATGTTATGATTCGGAAATACGCAGTAAATGAACATTAGTTATTCTTTCCCTCAAAAAAATAAAATAAAAATAATACATTGGTTTATACTGATCAATCAAATAAGAGATCACATCAAATTCTGGCAAATAATAATTTATGGTATTTAATGTTTGGGAAATGGGAAGAATGGTCCATCTGATTATAGATGGACAAGAAAACGTACAAATAATTATAGATGGACAAGAAAGCGTACTGAATATACTTATTTAATTAATACATTAGTTATTTGTACAAGTGCCTTTTGGAAGGAGAAAAAAAAAACAATAATTTTTTTAAGTACTTAGACTCTGTTGTAATATCTCCTTGAGCAAGCAATTTCAAAGTAAAGAATGAAAGATTCAGGAAGAGAAGAGAAAGGGAGAAAGAAGAGAGAAAAAACAGATTCTGTATTCTCATAATCGTATCCATCCCGTTCCATCATATATATATATATATATATGAATAAGTAATGTACAATATATAATAAATAATATTATTTACAATACTCCCCCTTGGACATTACTTGATTATGTTCATGTCTCTCTCGCTGAAAAACCCTGTGGGAAAAAACAGTCAAAGAAAAGAGTACATGTAATATGTATAACTTTGTGTTGCATTTGTTGCCTCATTAAAAACCTTAACTAAGAAAACCCAATGGGAAAAACTTATTAAGGAAAAAAGAGTACAACAAAAATACACCTTCAAGGCATAATGAATTTGCTCCTCCTCAAACTAATAATCTACTAAGCCTACGCATTCCAATATTATGAACATGTTTTTCAAAAGTTGACGTAGGAAGGGATTTTGTGAATAAATCTGCCAGATTATCACAAGAGCGAATTTTATTTATTTTAATTTTGCCGCTCTTCTGGAGCTCATGCGGGTAAAAGAATTTAGGTAATATATGTTTTGTTAAATTTCCTTTAATGTATCCGCTATCCATTTGTGTAACACAAGCAGCATTGTCCTCATATAGGACAGTAGGAGATTTATCATCCGCAATACCACAAGATCCACGAATATGTTGTATCAATGATCTTAACCATGCACATTCTTTAGCGGTCTCATGTAAAGCGATAATCTCTGAGTGGTTTGAGGATGTAGTAACTAGAGTCTGTTTAACAGATCTCCAAGAAATAGCTGTACCACCACAGAGGAAAACATAACCAGTCTGAGATTTAGCATTATGGGGATTAGATAAATAACCAGCATCCGCATAACCTATCAATGTCATGTCTTGGTTTCTTGGATAGAACAAACCAAGATCTTTTGTACCTTGAAGATAACGAAGTATGTGTGTAACACCATTCCAATGTCTTCGTGTAGGAGAAGCACTGAATCTTGCTAGCAAGTTAACCGCAAATGCTATGTCAGGCCTTGTGCAATTTGCGAGATAAAGTAGTGCTCCAATTGCACTCAAATAAGGAACTTCTGGTCCTAAAATATCCTCATTATCTTCTTTAGGTCTAAATGGGTCCTTATCTACTTCTAGTGATCGGACAACCATAGGTGTGCTAAGTGGATGTGATTTATCCATATAGAATTTCTCTAAAATCTTACTCACATAAGTTGACTGGTGTACAAGAATTCCTTCAGGGAGATGCTCGATCTGCAAGCCGAGACAAAACTTGGTTTTACCTAAGTCTTTCATTTCAAACTCCATCTTTAAGCATGAACGAGCTTCTTCAACCTCTTTGCGTGTTCCAATTATATTTATATCATCAACATAAACAGAAATGATACAAAAACCATTTTGTGATCTTTTAATGAACACACAAGGACATATATCATTATTCACATATTCTTTCTTCAAGAGGAATTCACTAAGTCGGTTATACCACATCTTTCCCGACTGTTTTAAACCGTACAACGATTCTTCTAATTTCACACAATACATGTCGCGAGTTTCATTTTCCTTCATATGAGGAATTTTGAATCCTTCAGGGATTTTCATATAGATATCAGCGTCTAGTGACCCATATAAATATGCAGTCACGACGTCCATTAACTGCATTTCTAAATTCATTGATGATGCCAGAGATATCAAATAGCGGAATGTTATGCCATCTAAAACAAGAGAATATGTTTGATCAAAATCAATTCCAGGTCTCTGCGAAAACCCTTGAGCTACTAATCTCGCTTTATATCTTGCCACCTCATTGTTCTCATCTCTCTTTCGTACAAATACCCATCTATATCCCAATGGTTCAACATTGTCGGGTATAAGTATTATAGTACCAAGAACTTTTCTTTTCTTAAGCGAGTTATATTCTGCCTCAATTGCCTCCTTCCATTTCAACCAATCAGAGCGCTTCCGGCACTGTGCTACTGTTTTTGGTTCTGGATCCAGATTATCATTTGAAATAGTACATGCAATTGTAGAGACAAATACATCGTCTATTATAATAAAATTTCTGTTATATGTTTCTCCCGTATTTATAAAGTTCATAGCAACTTCAATGTTGACATCAACCAGATTTTATCAATTTCCATTATATTATGATCTGGTTGTTCCGCAATCCCAGTATTAGTTAGTGCACTTTTAGAAGTACTGGGATTATTATCTACAGGATGATCCTCTTCAAGAGATTGTTGGAGTGATATCATATTCTTATTTGATTTTGCTTTGCGGGGATTTTTATCTTTAGCACCAATAGGTCTCCCACGCTTCTGGCGTTCGGGATTATCAGCTGATTTATTTTGTCCATATGGAACTTCAATCCTTTGTGGTGCATTCATAACAGGAATATGAGATTTTGTCACTCATTTATGATCAGTAAATGCATCTGGCAAATTACTTGCTAAATATTGCAAGTTAATTATCCTTTGAACTTCCAGTTCAGATTCATTAGTACGTGGATCTAAATAGTGAAGATTTTTTTCATTCCATGAAATTTCTCGACATTGTGTTGAAGTTGGGCTTTTGTCTCCCCCTAATGTCGGGAAATGATCTTCATCAAAAATACAGTCAACGTACCGGGCAGTAAATTGATCCCCAGTCATGGGTTCAAGAAATTTAATTATAGATGGAGATTCATAACCCACATATATACCTAGCTTACGCTGAGGGCCCATTGTGGTACGTTTTGGTGGCGCTATTGGAGTATAAACTCCACAACCAAATATTCGCAGATAGGAAATATTTGGTTCTTTACCACGTACTAATTGTATTGGGGAATATTCATGATATGCAGTTGGTCGGATTTGGAGCAAATTTGCAGCATGCAAAATCGCATGACCCCAACAAGTAATAGGTAAGTTTGATTTTTGTAGCAATGGTCTAGCTACTAGTTTTAAACGTTTGATCAAGGATTCAGCTAGACCATTTTGTGTGTGGACATATGGAACAGGATGCTCCACTTTGATACCCAATGACATACAATATTCATCAAAAGATTTTGATGTGAATTCACCAGCGTTGTCCATTCGAATGGACTTTATTGGGTAATCAGGAAATTGAGCTCTTAATTCAATTATTTTGGCAATAAGCTTTGCAAATGCTTTATTTCGAGTAGATAATAAGCATACATAAGTCCATCGAGTAGAAGCATCAATCAGGACCATAAAATATTGGAATGGTCCGGACGCCGGGTGAATTGGTCCACATATATCTCCTTGAATTCGTTCAAGAAAAGAAGGAGATTCTAATTTAACTTTGGTACGAGAAGGTCGTACTATAAGCTTACCTTTTGCACATGCTTCACAAACAAATTCATTTGAAGGTGATAGATCTTTTGTTTGTATATTGTGCCCAATAGCATTATTAATAATCCGACGTATCATATTTTGCCCAGGATGACCCAATCGTTCATGCCATAATATAAAAGATTTTGGGTCTTTAAATTTTACGCTTAACGCAACATGATTGTTAGGTTTAATGTGAGTATAATACAACCCAGTGGAGAAAGAAGGGAACTTCTCAAGAATTTGTTTTCTACATCCAACATTCTGAGTGATGATCAGAAATTCATTATTGTTATCAGTTTCAGTTTCAATGTGAAAACCGTTTAGTCGGATGTCTTTAAAACTAAGAAGGGTACGTTTTGATTGTGGATACAAAAGTGCATCATTGATAATTAATTCTGTACCCATAGGGAGTATTAGAGAAGCTCTTCCAGAGCCGACAATAAGGATATTGTCATTTGCAATTGTAGTGACACTCCCCATTTTTTCAGTAAGAGTTTGAAAATATTTTCTATCAGTAAGTATAATATGTGTTGTGGCACTATCCACTAGACACAATGTACTTTCATTCTCCATGAGTTGCAAGTTTGAGTTTGACATTCTAAAAGCAAAGAAATAGAATATAAATCAAGAAAATAGCAAATAAAGATATCAAAATAGGTCACAATAATAATAGAATTTTAAGTATTGCAAACACACAAAAACAAAATAAATTACTAACAGTTTGCAAATAAAACATGAACCATAAATAAAATCCTAAAATATCTTAATAGTCCAACAAATCAAATTACTTCTGATCCCCATAATCTTCAAGATCAAGTTGCATTAAATCATCATCATCGGCATTAAACTCCAAATTTGCTTCAGGCAAACTGGCATGATGTATTTCACTTTGAATTTTCTTGCCTTGTTCTTTTGCAACATTTGATATGCTTCAACGAGGTGTTTGGCGGTGCAACATGTACGACTCCAATGACCCTCGCACCCACACCTGTAACAAGTTTGTTGCGTTTCTGGAGTTTGCTGAGATGTACTTGCTTCTTGTGGATGCGATGTCTTATGAAATCCTTTTCCATGACTTTGGAATCTAGCAATATGATTGTATCCACGACCTCGACCTCGACCTCCTCTATGGGACCAACCTCGTCCACCACGTTGGGACCAATTCGCTTTTCCTCGGCCTCTCCCTCGACCACCTCTATAAGTGGTAGCATGTGCTTCAGGCACTGCTTGTGAACCAACTGGTCTTGCATTGTGGTTTCTCATCAAAAGCTGATTATGTTTCTCTGCTACAAGTAAAGCAGAAATGAGTTCAGAATGCCTAGTATAATTCTTGGCCCTGTACTGCTGCTGGAGTACAAGGTTACTGACATGAAAAGTAGATAGAGTCTTCTCTATCAAATCAATCTCTGTAACTTCTTGCTTACAGAGTTTCAGCTGTGACACAATACGGTGTAAGGTAGAATTGTACTCAATCACGGACTTGAAATCCTGAAAGCGTAAATTCAGCCAATCATATTGTGCCTGAGGGAGAATAATGGCCTTTTGTTGATCAAAACGATCCTTCAGGGATTGCCATAGGACAACAGGGTCCTTTTCAGTAAGGTACTCATTTTTTAAGTCCTTATTCAGATGATGACGCAAGAAAATCAAAGCTTTCGCCTTCTGGGCGGAGCTACATGAAGAATCTGGAACTATAGCGTCGCTCAGATCACATGAGGCGAGGTATATTTCAACATCCAAAGCCCAAGTCAAATAGTTACCACCATCAAGAGCAAGTTCGGTGAATTCTCTTTTGTTGATATCAGACATATTCAAACTACTCCCTCCGTCCACTAATTGTTGTCCTAGGTGAAGTGTAAATTTACACTTCACCTAGGACAACAATTAGTGGACGGAGGGAGTATAACAAATAATGAAAAGAAAAAAAAATTCAATTACCAAGAGGAAAATAGACAATTATACACAATTATTTTTCAACCAATTCATTTAATAAGTAACAAACAATAAATATTATATAATACATCTATCCCAACATATTAAATATATATATATATATATATATTATATATATATATTAACAATTAACAATTAAAAAACGAATTCCAACATTCAATTTACTACCAGAAGTCAATCCATTAATTAAGAGACTATCCAATCTGACTATTACTCATGGGATTAACTTCAGAAACTCCATTCACTATGTTTTACTAATTGATTACTACAAAAATAGTGGATATATAGATATGCAAGATATATTCTATTGACAAAATCGAAGCAGCACACATATTTTAATTCCAGATCAAACTACTTCAAATTTCCAACAAAAAAAATCTAAATCAGAAAAGTTCATTTAATTCACACTACATATGAACCCCAATTTTAATTCTAATTTTTTTTTTCCTTCGTGGATTCGTGGTAATACTTCTGCTCACAAGGTTTGAACAATCAAAAATCCACGAATAAAGCGCACTCATTCCGAAAAAAATTACCGAAACAATTACATACACACAATCAGATTTTAAAAAAAATCGAATTCTTCAAACTTTCGCATAGTTGGTCCAGAAACAAAAACAAATAAATTACCTTGTAAGAAAAATACGATTTTTTCTTATGGTCTATCTCCGTGTTCACTCAATTGGTTAGAGACTTGTGCTGATAACGTGTTGTAATATCTCTTTGAGCAAGCAATTCCAAAGTAAAGAATGAAAGATTCAGGAATAGAAGAGAAAGAGAGAAAGAAGAGAGAAAAAACAGATTCTGTATTCTCATAATCGTATCCATCCCGTTCCATCATATATATATATATATATATATATATATATATATATATATATATATATATATATATATATGAATAAGTAATGTACAATATATAATAAATAATATTATTTACAATAGACTCTAATTTATTATTTTTATTTTGCATCGACATTTAATTATGTAGATTAATTTGGCAAAATTTGTTAATAGTATATCAAGCAGCTAAAATTTGATATTGCTATTAGGTTCTGAATGACAGACTCTTTTCATGATAAGAATCATATGATATGTCCATTAAAAGTATTATTAATTGTCACGTTCTGTAATACAACATAAATAAATTAAATATCAAAATAATTAGACGACACATCTATACTATATTAAAAGGCAAATGCCAAGATTTCAATTTTAAAATAACTGAGTGTCAATTTTGTAATTATAATAAAATTAAAGGTTGTAACTATATTTTTTCTTTATCTTCTTATTTTTATATTTTATTTTATAATAAAAGTTATGTTTATTTAAAAATTAGAATCTGGAAAAATTTTATTTTCTCTCATCTTTTTTTTTAAATAAATCTACTTTTCAATTCTTTTTTATTTTTTATTTTATTTTTTTAAAACTTTTTTTGCCTTTCATAATATTAATTTTATTATGAATTATTCTTATTTAATCAATATTAGCTTGAATATTTTCGGTTAAAATTAATTTTTTAATATGATAATTGAGTTGGTGTCAATTTTATATAAATATAGAAATATGAAAATATTTCCCGTGCATTGCACAGAGTAATATGCAAAACCAAGAACAACGTTTTTAGAAACTTTGAGAATTTTACGTTCCTTGATTTAATTTGATTTTTTTGAGTAAAAGCCAACTTCATTCCAGAAAAATCAGTCGTAACAATATCCTAAGCCAACTAAGAAAATTATGAGTCCAACAAATAGACTCGGAGCACGATCTCACGTACTAAGCTAAATTATGGTCGGCCAATTAGGCTCTCTATAAGTGTGGCAGACCTTGATCAGAAAATTTTGTCTGGCGAAGTGAAGAATCTCTCTAATATCAGCACGTAGGCAAGCCTCTTATTCTTCCCCGCTCACCATTACCCTTGCAGTAAGAACAGAATCTGCGTAAATTTCCATCGGTTCAAACTTATACTCAACAGAAGACACTATCCCTTATACAACCGCTATGATCTCCGCTATCATTGCACTCGAAGTCGACTGCATTTTTTCACCACAGCCAACACTATCGTACCTTCATGGTCTCTAATTATAATGCCTGCACCAAAAGCACCATGGTCAGGATCGAACATAGTGTCTATCTATGTCAACCCGGAAAAAACCACGTTCTGGACTCTTCAAAAAAAAAATTCCCAACAGAATCCCCAACCATTTTCTCAAATTAATCGTGTTGAATTTCAGATATTGTCAAATTAAAGCACTCTATTTATGTTTCGACTCGATGAGTAGCTGATTGAAAATAAAACCTACAAACGCAAATTCATTAATTTTTTTATTTTTTTTACGAGTAAAATTTCATTAAACTTCCTACAGTGGTTCCAAAGTCCTAACTAAATTTTTTTGCTATTTTTTTTGGAAGGAAGGCTTATATTATTCAAGATAAATAATCAGAAACAATGTCCTTTAGCCAATCACAAAAATTCATCGTCCAAGTCTAAGTCCAACACATCGGACGAGAAAATATTCTTAACAAACTGAGCTAGGCAATGAGCAGCTCGATTAGCCGACCTATACATATAAAAAACACCAAGCAACAAACAATCACGAGCATCTTGAATAATATGTTTCCCGCACATCCTCTGGAAGCAGCAGCAGATCTTCCTCCGGATTGGCCATAACTCTAGTAGCAAGTAAGGAATAATAATAACTGGTTCGAACTAGATTATCGTAAAGCTTTCATAAATCAAGAACCAAAAGAGTTGGTTACAAAATGTAGCAAATCTGAAGATAAAAGAGTGGAACGCTCATGAAGAGCATACTTGGCAATGCTGTCAGCTACAAAGTTCTCTACTCTAGAGTCCAGCTAAACTCGATCTGCATGGAAGAATCTGTGAGGGTAAAGATGTGTTGTAGAGTATCACCAATGCAAGACAAGTCATCTTCTCTTTTTTGAAGCTTCCAGTACAACTGTTGACAATCAGTCTCAAGAATGGCATCAGAAACTCCATTTTCTTCATAGAGACGCAGGCCCTCAAGAAGAGCACGGGCTTCCCCCTCTTCCGCCGTGAAAGCCTCTGGAATAAACATGCGTCTATTCCCAAGCATAACATTATCCGCACCAAACATCACAGCCCCAATACCCACCCCAAGACTACTACCAACTACCGCATCGCACTTGACCTTTACCTGCGACTCCCGACAACACAACACCTGGATCGCTTTAGGACCAACAGAAGGAGAACAGATGGGTTTAATCCACGTCGCACGCTGGGCAATCAAAACACAGTCGAGGTGTGAGATAGGTTTATCCTGGAATAGAAGCAAATTACGAGAGTACCAGATTGTTCATCCGGGGGTTGTGAAAGGCATGGTGAACCTCAATATCAGGGATCCTCCTGATTCTATCAAACCACGCCGTAATAGAGTAGGAATCCGGTGTATGAAGCGGAGGGAGACGAAGTGGCGAAGTCTCCCACAAGAAAGAGAGCCAATGACAGTCGCGTAGAGCATGCTCAACAGTTTCCATGCTATCTCCACAGCGTCGGCAAAACGGATCAACATGGATCGATCTATCAAGAAGAGCACGAGTCATGGGAAGAGCCCCCCAAGCATTTCCACATGAATGATTTCACTTTTTGGATAACCTCCAACCCCCAAATCCATTTTCAAATACAAGAGGAATTAGTAGAGGACGAAGCAAAATTTATATTTCTGATGGCGCAAGCAAGGATATAACCAGATTTAACAGAGAACATATTACCCTTACCAGTGGGCCAGATAGGTCTGTCCGGGGTACTTGGATTCACCACCAACTGATCCAAAAACTTCCATAAGTTCTCCCTGGGCAAAATAGACGTCATTTTATCTATATTCCAATTCAGCTGATCATCCAACAGAAGGTCAGCGACCCTAGTGTCAGCCTATTGCTCATGAACCCGAGCTGCATGAAACTTTCCACTCTTATCTGGTAGTCAATCATCTTTGCCAATGCGGATTCTAGTACCATCCCCAACACGCCAAGCAATGCCCTCAATAAGAAGATCCCGTCCAACTAGTAAGTTTTTCCATACAAAAGAAGGATTATGGGCTTTACTAGCAAGAAGTAGATCCGAACGAGGGAAGTATCTAGCTTTAAGCGATCGAGCAAAGAAGAGTGGACTCGTTCTGAAGGATCCCCCATGCTTGCTTCGCCTACATTGCTTGATTAAATAAACTAAGATCTATGAAGCCCATTCCTCCCTCATTTTTTGGAATGCAAAACTTTCTCCAACCTTTCCAATGAATCCGCTTTTTTTCATTTTTTGTCCCCAGAAAAAACTTGCAGCCACACTATTTAAATTCTGGCAAATCTGATTAGGGATGGCAAATCAGCTCATAAGATAAGTGGGGATAGAATGGAGCACGAATTTAATCAAGACTGTCTTTCCTGCCCCAGAGAGGAAACGTCTCTTCCAATCCTTTGATTTTTTCCTCGTACGAGCCACCAGCATCTGAAAAAGCTCCACTTTAGATCTACCCACCGTGTTTGAAATTCCAAGATATTTGCCCTCATGCCCCGCACGCTGAACTCCCAACTGGCTGGCAAGATCTTGCCTCATCTCAACCAACACACCTCCGCTAAAAGAAATGGCAGATTTATCAAGATTCACTTTTTGACCCGATGCATCTTTATATCGCCTCAGAATGGCCCTCACAGCTGCAATCTCCTCTGAACAAGCTCTGTCGAAGATGATACAATCATCTGCAAATAAGAGATGGCTCACCCGGGGAGCCGTTCTACACAGACACGCTCCATGGATGATATTACTAGTCTCCGCCTGGCGAAGGAGACTAGAGAGAGCCTCGACACAGAAAAGAAATAGGAATGGCGACATCGGATCACCTTGGTGAAGGCCCCGACTGGGTTCAAAAGAATCACCTGGGCTACCATTGACTAAAATACGAAAAGAAACAGATAAAACACAACGCATGATAAGATTCACAAGAGAAGAGTAAAACCCAAGCTGCCTCATCATTGCATCTAAGAAACCACATTCCACCCTGTCGTAAGCTTTAGCCATGTCAAGCTTAAAAGCAAAACAACCCTTAGACTTAGCTTTATTCAGTTTCATCATGTGAAAAATCTCAAAAGCAAGCAAAGCACTATCCGTTATTTGGCGGCCAGGAACAAAGGCAAACTGACTCTCATGAATGACAGAAGGGAGACACTTTTTTAGTCGGTTAGTAATAACTTTGGAAATGAGCTTATAAATGACATTGCAAAGACTAATGGGCATAAAATCATCGGGAAGACAATATTTTTCCTTTTTGCGGATTAAGCAAATGAAAGTAGAATTAATAAGACTAGGGTCAACGCCATTATTAAGGACATCAAGCACAACAGGAAGCACATCAAATTTAGCAAAAGACCAACAAGACGAGTAGAAAATAACAGGCATACCATCAGGCCCAGGGACTTTAAGAGAGGGCATCTGTTTCAAGGCGTTAATAATCTCGTCAGCTGTATAAGGGGTCGTGAGCATATTGTTCATATCATCAGTCACCACCGACTCGATGGAGCGGAGAATTTCCTGGGGATTCTGATTAGGGCCAGCCGAGAAGAGCTCTTGAAAGTGATGTCTGAAAATAAGATCAATTCCATCCTACTTTTTAGTCACCGACCCATCCATCCTTTGAATCTCCCGAATGTGATTCCGTTTCTTACGGCATTCGGCCACCCTGTGGAAGAAACCGGTATTTCTGTCACCCTCAGTAAGCCAATCAGCTCTGGACCTCTGTTTCCACATAATTTTCCTTTTCTTGAGAAGATCATCCAGCTCCTCCTCCACGCACCTTTGCTTATCTTTAGTTGTAGCATCACAATGGGGTTGTTGCAGCTCAGCTAGCATATCCCTGAGCTCAGCACATCTTTTCCGAACATGGCTAAAATCTCTTTTCTCCCAATTCTTAAGTTCAATCTCCATTGCTAAAATCTTTTGGTGAAAATCAGGAACAGAGCAGGAAGTACCACCAGTTTCCCATAATCTCATGCAAAGAGGCTTGCACCTCTCATCCTTAAGCCACATGGCTTCGAACCGAAACGGTTTAGGGCGGGGCCGTAAATCTTCTTCATCACGAGTCAGAGTGAGCAGCAAAGCACAATGGTCACTTGACTTGCGCAATAATTGAGTAACCTCAAATCCTGGAAAGGATTCTATCTAAGCTTCATTACCAAAAAACCTATCTAGTCTTTCAAGAATGTGGCCGGCCCACTTTTGATTATTAGACCAAGTGTAGGGCTCCCCATGAATCCCATATCCACCAGACCACAATTTTCCACCACTGAACGGAAAGCACACACTCGAGCATCTGATTTCGTGTTACCTCCGAGCTTCTCAAAATGGAACAAAGTTTCGTTGAAGTCACCGCCACAAATCCATTTTTGGCCAACCATCGGCAGAAAAGAGTTCATAAGATTCCACATGAGCTGATGATCCTCTGTATTGCTCCATCCATAAATCCAACAGAAGTCCCACACCAGCAGACCACTGTTCTCAATCGAAGCCAAGATATGGTGGTGTGAGGAGGATTTGATAGTAACGTGAATATCATCCACCCAAAATAGCCCCAAGCCACCTTTTCTTCCACTAACAACATCATCACAATTAACCAAAAAGCAGTTTTCGAGACCAAATTTTGAAAGGATCGGTGTCCACTCTATTGCCTTAATTTTAGATTCCATAATGAACACCAAATCAGGCTTCTTTCGTTTGATAAGCCAAACAAGCTGACGAACTATCAGTTAGTTCCCAAGCCCCCGACAGTTCCAAACGAGGCAACTCATTGTGCCCGGTGGGATTGCTCCTTGGCAATCGCCGCCGATAGTGCATTTGAGGGGGTAGTATCATCAATGAGGCTAGTAACTTTGAAGCGCTTTTGGACAAGATCAATTGCACCATTTGCGGTGGAGGAGGCAGGTTGTTCTATCTCTCTTGAGGGAAGTTTTCGGTTAGTGTCGGTTGGGGGTTTTGTGGTTTGTATTTTGGTATTAGGTGATCGGATAAATCTGGTCCATTTTTTGGGCTGTGAGATAGGGTTAAGGTTGGTTTTCAGGTTTTGGGGGAGCTCAAGGTTGAGGAATTTTGCAATATCACAAATGGGGGTGATATCATCAATTGGATTGAAGGGCACTTTATGAATTCCTGAATTATTAGGTGGGTACTCACGGATGGGATATTTTCCAAAGTTCATAAAGGATAAAGATAGGTGGATGGGAGTGGTAGTGTTATCTGTGAGAGTTATGTGGTGGATTTTGGCTGCTGGGGTATCCGTGGGTTTTTGCATGGATTGGCGGTTTGCATGGCTATCAACATGTGTAGTTTGGGAAGAAGAATGATGAGTAGGATTCTGGGTCTTTTGTGAGGTATATATAGGATGGATTTCAAGTGGGTGGAGGGTAGGATTAAAGGAGAGGGGTGGTGGGCGCGGCCGATTGGAAGGTATTGGCGGGTGTGAAGGGGCATGGCATCAGAGGTCTCTAGCTGGGTTCAATTTGGTGGGGGAGATCGCCTTTTGTTTCATTCGTCGCATCCTTTTGAGAGGCGAGGCCTTTAGAATAGGACCATAGATGATATCATCAAAGAGTTTGCCATTTTCATCCTCTTCAACTTCTCTCTCACACACGCGAGTGTGATGGCCCATGATTCCACATCTGTAGCAGAAATTGGAAGGTTTTCATACTTGAGAGGATCCAAATTTGCCGAGCTTTGAAGAAGACAATGAGGCCTCACAGAAGAGGCTTAGTAACATCAAAGTTGACCTTAAATCTTGCGAAACAGCCTGCGTAGTGTTGACCTTAAATCTTGCAAAACAGACTGCGTAGTTAGCCCTTTCATCCACTTCCTCTACGGTACCAATTTGTTTCCCAAGATTGCGGATAATAGAAGCCTTTATGCACTTCATCGGAAGATTATAGGCTCAGACCCAAAAACTATAGTTGTCCACCGGGATGTTAGACGGCTGGATCGAATCATCAAGCCCCGTAATAGCGAAGAGGTTGCCATCAAAGTGCCAAGGCTGCCTCTGGAGAACCTGGTGAATCGTGATTGAGTGGGTGATGTTTTTACGCGGGGAATCATAATTGGGTTGTGAGTTTTACCTAGTGTTGAACGTGAAAATCGAGAGAGTAGAGTTGAATTGCTGAGAGAAAATGAGTTTGCTGTTGTATTGAGAGAAAGCACGTGAAAATACATGATACAAGTGCATGGGTATTTATAGAATACATTTAAGGGGCAAAATAGTAATTTCAGCCTTGGAGTCATGTTCCCCGCGTGGTCAGGGGTACTGTGGTAATTTCGCCTGCCTTCGCTCATTGCTCTGCCCAGAACCGTGTGTATCGGGAGTTTTGGATTCCTCTGCGAACAGATGATTCCTCTGCTCTGACGCTTCCCGGGTGACATGGTCATTTCTGCCGTTGACTGTCCGTGAGTGGAGCGATTCCTCTGACCCAAGTGATTCCTCTGTCCTCAGCGATTCCTCTGACCCGAGTGATTCCTCCGTCCAAGCCCATTCCTCTGCTCTGCATATATCACTCCTCATCAGCTACTCCTCCCTCTGGTTTGGCTAGTTGCTCTGAAAATGGAGTAACTAGTCAGAGTGTTCGCCCGCATTGCTGACGTCATTCGCATTAAATGCCCGTCTTTTTACAGTGTACTTTTCCGCATCTCGAGGTTACCTTTTCAGCCCTTTCCGCCTTTTCGTATTTTCGTAGAAATTCTTGGCCGTCGATCTTCCCCTTGGTGCTACGTGTCGTTCATCCCGCTACCCTGCTGCCGCCCGCGTGGGTTTAACTTAGCGGATTCAAACTTCGAATTTTTTATTTCTCATTTTCCTCGTTCTTGCTTCATACGCTTCAACTGTTCCACTATTTCCGGTGGTCTTCCTTCCCTGATTCCGGTGTACACCTTGCGATTCTTCTTCCTCAGTTTCCACCGCAGACTTTAGGTAAATCCTACATTCCCTCTCCCTGGTACTTGTGTTCGGTGTGGATTGGTTGCGTTGAGTTTGTTGGTGCTCTGCTTAGAGCTTGTAAACCCTAGGTGACAGTATCCATGGCTTTTTCCTCCGCTGACCACCCTGTTTTTTCCCCTTCTCCTACCCCTACTCCTCCGGCTTCTCCACCTTCTTCCCCTGATCCTCAGAATCCTCAAGACCCTCCGGCTCCTCCACCGTCTTCTTCCGCTCCCCAGAGTCCTCAAGACCCTCCGGCTTCCCCTGAATCTCTCCCATCTCCTCCTAAAATGCCTAAACCCACACTACTAAAAATCAAAATAGGGATAACGGTTCAAACATAACGGTTTTGGTCAAAAACCGTTATGTATGAGCGCACTTTTAATAATACATAACGGTTTTACAAAGTTCCGTTATGTATGTACTGTTATCCAAATATATTTATAACAGTATCAAATTAACCGTTACGTATTAGCGTTATCTATTAGTGATATATATAACGGTTTTACTGAACCGTTAACCCATTCGTTATGTATGAACATCAATTCAACAACGGTTGTTTCAGTGTTAAGAATACCGTTATATATGAGCGTGATTTAAAACGGTAGTTCCAACCGTTATTCTCTATTGTTATCTATGAGGTTTTTTTTTTTTTTTTTTCAATTTTTCCAAACTAAATTTAGAATTTAAACCTAGGGTTTCTGGTTCAATCTCCCCTAAGACTTCCCGCCGTTCCCACCCATTCTGCCATTCATCCCCCATTCCCCACCTACACCCGCCGCCCCGAGGCCCCTGCCGGCGCCGCCCTCTGCGTCTCCCCTCCCTCCCCTCCTCGCTCGCAGTCGCAGACTCGCCGCCCTCTGCCGACACTGCTCCTCTGCGCCGAGCCGCCCTCCGTGCCTCTCCCCACCTCCTCGCTCCCCAGGTCCCAGGTCCCAGCCGCGTCGCGACACCGTCGCCTAGGCCCAGCCGACCCTCGACGTCGCCCAAGCTGCCTCGTCGTCGTCCCTGCCTCGGTGAGTCCTCTATTTCTCTTCCTTGTTTGTTTAATTTTGGAGTTCTCATACCTGGCTATGTTCGAAAAATAGAAAACGTAAGTATTTAGACTAGTTTTCTATTTTTGATTGATTAAGTTTGCTGATTTATTTTAGTTTGCCCACATAAAACAGAAAATATGTTTTTGCTGATTTATTGGAGTTTGCTGAAGTTCTCATACCTGGTAACCTGGTTATGTTCGAAAAAGTAAAAACAAAAAATTTCGAGCAATGACTGAATTGAGTTTGTGAATTGTGATGCATCATTGTTATTCATTTTATAAAGAAAATGTAGACCTTGTTTTGTAATGGTTGAATTGAGCTTGCTGTTTTTAGAAAATATAAATTTGTGGCTTGATTTATTTATTGAATTAGGCCTTAGTGGTAGTGGCTGAATTTGCTTAATTTTTTATGTTATCGATGAAAGTGGAATGTGGAAGAAGAAACTCAGTAGCCAATCTGTTCCATCAACTTCAACAATCTATGAAATACTTAAATGCATGGCTTTGATTATTGGTTTATCTATAGTATGTACATAAGGTCGGGCACCAAAAGTACATTTTGGCTTACGAACTTTTAATAAGTTTCCTTGACAGTTGTAACCTCATATACCTGCAGCTTGATGAGGTCTTTTGTTCCATTTGGTGGATTCTTGTCTATGTCTTATGAGCTTAAAAGTCCATGCATAAATGTTATGAAAACCATGAAACTATGCAGCTCGTGCAATGAAAAGTATGAGAAAGAAGTTTCTGATGTCCAGAAGGGAGTTTCAACTGATTCGGTTGCTGATAAACAATCAATGAATCTATCTTCTTGGCTGCAAATTGCTGAATGTGAAACAAGCAAGAAATCTTGCACGGAAGAGGTTCGTTACTCCTTTGAATTCGAACTTGTTTACAACTTAAATGATAATGTTATGCAGGGTTCCAGTTTCTGCCACACATGTGAATAAGATGATAGATAATGTAGAAAATTTAATCATGATTGAGATGAATTGAGCATGTGGTTCTTTTAAGCGATTACATTTTTTAAGGAGCTGCTAGCTAGAACTGCGAGTGGAAACATAGTTACCGCTGTTGCTTCTTGTTTCCATTTTTCTTTTCGTTTTTCATAATTTTCTACATTGATTTTATGTCTCTACTTCATTTGTATGATCTCTTATTCATTTTTATACTAACTGGATTAATCTTTCTAATGCCCTTGTTTTTGTTCTTGGGAAGGTGAAGGCTGCCTACGAGAGGAGATGTGGAGCCTGGGGAGATTCCTACGTTGCTCGATTTGGGGTTTAATCCGAATGCTGCAACGGGGCAGGTACGATGTGAATTCCTGTTGATTGATTATTTGGTTGAGAATTTGGGATTCAAGGGTGGTGCTGGTTTAGAATGATCTGTTTTGTGAGTGAATTATTTGTGATGCTTGATCATGCTGCATTCGTCTGTTGCATTGTGCTCACGGTTTATGTTTGTGCTGGCTATTTTGATGACGAGTGTCTTGTGATGATGAACACTTTCTATTCTTAGTTGTGATATGGTGAAAGGATCATTGTGTTTTGGTGTACGGATACTGTGTTCTTTGGTTTGGCTGGGATGTTGAGAGATTGGAGTTATGAATGCTAAGACCTACGTGATCTTATATTAATTGCAATTTGGATATTGGATTTTTTATTGTTGAGTCAACAGTTAGTTGATTAGGATACCTTTTGCTCTTTATATTATTAAAGGGCTTATACTGTTCATTAAGAATTAGTAGTGTCATTTTTATGCCGATTTCTCTGTCAAGGCAGGTAACAAGGCAGCCAAATTTCGAACTCTTATCTGTTTGTGCTTCATTGGAGCTGTAATGAGTTATAGAATGTATATCTATTCTTATTGTTATGTTCTTTTTTCATTTAGCATCATTTTTAGTTTCTTTACATGGCACATAGTATTATGTTTTACTGATTTTGTTTCATGGTCAGGTGGCAATAACAGTCAACAGGAAGATAGGAAGCTAGATGTGGCATTTTGGTTGGTGTTTCGATGTCTTTTGAATTTGGAAAAAATGTAAGAATTTGGTGAAGCAAGTGTTGAACACCATTTTTTTGTTAATATTGTTTGGATGTAAATTAAATGACTACTTTAGGTACTTTGAAGCTACAATGTATGGAAGTTTAAGTTATTTTATATATAATATGTTTTGGATTGTATTATTTGAGAATATTGTATATTTGTATGAATTATAATTAGGAAATTACAAAAAACAGGCAAAAAAATAAAAAAAAAAAAACCTGAAAATATGGTTAATTTTATAACTGAGAATACATAACGGTTCTCATTGCCGTTTCTAATATGTATAAACACTGTTATCTATAATCTAATTACACAACGAATAATATAAATTCATAACGGTAAAACACTGTTACAATTGATACCAAAGATAACGGAAATAACAGTTATGTAAGTACAAAAAAGCGTTGTATATAATACCAATACAGTCTCTACGAAATATATTTTATAACGGAAAAATAAATTTCATAACGATAAAAAAGCGTTATGTATGAGTATTATACACAACGGTTTTGCGTGTGTTATGGATATCCGATAAACCGTTATGTATTCATAGTATATGTAACGGTATATTACCGTTATGTATGAGCACCATCATACATAACACCACTATATACAACGGTAGTTTTGGTACATACATAACGGAAATTTACCGTTACGTATGAGCGTTTTTTTTAGTAGTGCCATTCCCACATCCAGGCTAGATGTCGCGGACATGAATAAGATGGCCGAAATGTGTAGAAACCCCGCAGGCCTGAGGTTCGAACTACAGACTAAGTCTCTAGAGCCATTCCGTAAAATGAAGATGAATACCGTGGCTGTATGGCAGGCCCAAATTGACACCGGATTGAGACTTCCCCCTCCTGCACTCTTAGTAGATGTTTGTAATTATTTCCAAATTCCTTTCTATCAAGTGGCCCCCTCCGCCCTTCGGAGATTATTTTGTTTCCATATCTTATGTAAATCTCACGGTGTCGAGGACACCAAAAAGTTATTCCTCCAGACCCAATCCCTGAGATTGCAGGGTGGTCCCCTATATAGCTTCGCCGTCCGTAAAACGTACCCCACCACCTTCCTTAGTTCTCTAAACTCCTATGATAAGGGCTTCCTACCCTATTACTGCTATGTGGTAACCGCCACTGGTACTTGGCGCCAGTACGGTGCCCAAGAGCTAAGATGGCATGATGTTCGCACTAAACATAAGCCTACTTCCCAAGGAACCCCAACGATTTTGATCTGGGGGTGATAGCCAAACTTAACGCCCTTAATAAAGAAGAGCCCCTCCCCTGCAAACAACTCAGCTCTAGCAGCCAATGATTTATTCCCTCTGTATCCACGCACAGCTATAGGTAATGTCACGTGTTAATAAATATATGTATTGGCATTGCTTTGATTCTGATGATTGTAGCGTTGTTTGTCTGTAGGCATGTCGTGGAGACAAAAATGCCGATCAATTCTATCCGTTGACCGTCCCTCTGGTCCCGGGGGACGTGGCTCTGGGACTCAAGGTTCCAGCGGCAGAGGCTCTGGAGACGCCAGCTCCAGGGCAGACACGTCAGAGCAGCCCGTTGGCTCTGAAGTGGACACCTCTCGGACAGTGTCCGACGTCGCAGGGGTGACCACCCCCGCACGAAGCTTCCCTCCGGGCAAGGGAAAATCGATGGAGGTCCTGGGGATGTTTAGCCCGGATCAACAAAAGGTCGGCGGGTTTGGTAGCAGTTCTCACAGGGCAGATGGGGGGGTATGCTCTTGCTGCTGTTTTTGGGGGTAATATCCCCGTGGTGGATATCTCCGAGGATATGTCAACGGCAGAAATGACCACGTCACCCGGGAAGCGTTAGAGCAGAGGAATCATCTGTTCGCAGCGATTTCTCTGACCCGAGTGATTCCTCTGTCCTCAGCGATTCCTCTGACCCGAGTGATTCCTCCATCCAAGCCCATTCCTCTGCTCTGCATATATCACTCCTCATCAGAACCCATTCCCTATCTGCTTGCGTTTCGAACGAAAAAAGGAAAATGTTCTTTCTCCATTCCCGGGCTTCAAAATCTTTAGAGGTTTTCCATGATTTTCTCATGATTTCCATGAGATGGAAGGCATTAGGGGGATTTGTAGCAATAAGCCTGCCCACCAGGCAGAAGACCTTTCCCACTGGTTGATTCTCATTAGGTAAAGCAGAAGAAATATCAATCAATTTCGACTCTCTTTCGACGCGCTCATCTAGGCCATTCACCATATCAGAATCCCGAGAAGTTCCTCATCTCTCCATACTTGTAGCAGCCACAGAGAAACAAACAAAACAAACACACCAAAAAAAAAAATAAGCGTCAGAGAAAGTAACAGAAGGCAAAGGGAAGGTGGGAGACGGGGAATGGGAGGGGGAGGCGAAGATGAAGGTGAAAGGGAGGGTGGATATGACGAGGAGGGGTTGGATCGAAGGGAGAGACACCGGAAGTCAGCCGCCAAACGGAGAAGACAACCCAAGACAAAAACTCAAAGCAGGACAAAAACCCTAGAGAAACTAGAGGACTGGAAAACCCTAGACGCGCTAGGGAACGTCACCTTGACTTGTAGTTGTTACACCAAGATGTGTAGTAAAAAGAAAATGAGTAACTTGGTTCTCTTAACAATCAATTTCAAATTAATTATTTACTACAAGTTATAATTTTCATATATATACGCTGATTGCGGGAAAAATGTGCTACCCTTAGTTAGACTAAGAATTAAAGTACAAATCACGACGTCGTCATGTCATATCATTGAGTAAATCAAGTCCGTAATTAATTAATTAATTAGCTTAAAATAATGACGGATTAGTGAAGGTCACACCGCCAAAGAAGAAGCGAGGAAAAGGGTGAAAAAGCCATCCACTAAACTCGAATAATTCTAAATTAATGTCGTGTTCACATATAGTTCATATCATAAAAAAAAAGGTTTTTAAGTAATCATGATTAATACTTAAACATTATAGAAAGCTTCCATTATTTTGTTACGTTTTTCTAATTGAAGTGTAAACTAATGATGGCTTCCAAGAAGCCGACTCCCTTTTATGGAGAAAGTTTCAAATCGATGATTGCTACTTATCATTCAATGCATACATCGACGTCTATTAATTTAATTTTATGTGTGTGATAATATATATTACTATTACTATTATTTTCCCTTTTTTTTTTTTTTTTTTTTCTCGTAGGTGTAATATATGATACTGTTTTGAAAGTCGCTTCGTTTACCCATAATATTTTGACGGACGATCTTTCTTGCTGTCTTAAGAGACATTCACGAATTGACATATTAATTAATTTATTTATAAATAAATGATAATTTTTTTATGAATGCTTTATATTTGATTGGAAATGATAAATGTGGAAGGCTCGTGATGGTTCATGCACATTTAGGTAAGATGGAAACTTCTTGCATTAGGTTTAACCTCTACTTAATTAAATTATTTTATTCATATTATTATATTGTACTTTGCTGTTCTTCTTTAATATCATTAAAGAATATACAATGGTAAATTGAAAAATAAAAATAAAAATGATGGCCGTTTGTGTGAAGAAAAGCGTGATCATACGTTGTGTGACAAATTGGTTGTCGAGTTGTCATATTTTCTAAAATGAAGCTTATACATAGTCAAATTCAATAGAACCATGATGAATTTTGTGTAAATAAAATGAGAAAACAATGATTTCACAAATATTTAGAGCCAAATAAAAATAGAAATGGTAAACTTGGTAGTTGCATAAGATCTTGAAATTAAAGCCATATCTTAGCTTTTGTCATGGCATCGGTTTTGCATATAAAGTGTTGAATACTTCCACTTTTCTCAACTTTAGTCCTTATTTAGGGCTAGAATTTTTTTGGCCTTTAATTTTGGTTTCCATTCACGACTTTCTCATTTGTAGATTCTTATACGTAATAAACTATATAATTTTAAATATCTATTTAATTTTACTTCACTTATACAAAGACAATATATTCAATTAACATTAAATAAATTAGTTGTTATGTTTTAATTTCAATATAAGCTATTGATATGTCACAAAGTGATCGAAGATTTTTAATCGATATTCTAAATCTACACATGTCAAAAAAAAAAAGAAAAAAAAAAGATTAGTTTGCTAGGATTTAGTAACCAAGCACAACGATTAACAAGATAACAATTTTCAAATAGAAATGAATTAAAGAAGTGTGGTAAAGTTTGATAAGCAAGTAAGAATAGATTGACAATATTCCAATATTTTGTATTATCTTTGTAGATTATACTCATATAATTTGTTTAGATAAGTAGATTATACACAATTAAAAGCACATAATCATGTCACGATTCCCCTTATATTGCTCACCAAGAAAAGATCGATGATGAAGAATCATGTTCCATAAACCTAATAAAAACAAACCAAAATGTAAATACTATCCTATTTATAGTTTTACCACAAAAAATTTGCGTGAGATATATAGTCTCTCATGAGATAGGTTACAATTAATATCCAAACTTACATTTAAATGGCATATTTATATTAATGAATAGCAATAAAAGTATAAATGTACTATAAATACGAATTGAAATCCAAATCTAAACGTGCCTCACGAAGAAAGGATTTCAAATATAATCCCCTAATCTTATAGTACTAGATAATTAAATCCAATTTGTGAGTGTACAATATGAGTCTAATACCACATAATGAGATTCATGTCACAAAAATTTGACCAATGGAATTGCAAATATGCAACTCAGCATGAATTTCAATTCAAATTTTGACATATCTCACCGTGAAACAATCTCACCTATTCTCAAATGACATATTTGTGATCGTCTTATCAATATGACATTTATAAGTATCTCATTAAAGTATGTGAGTTATTTGTATTGTGCGAACGACCACACATGAAAATTGTGATTTTATTTTTGACCTCGAGATAGATTTGAATCTTATATTTTAGCAATGGAAGTAAACAAGATATGAATGAATATACATCCAAACTTAAAATTTACAAAGCAAGATTAATACACATATTTTAATACTATGATATTATGAGTGTCTTCTTATTAACATGACACTTATAAGTATTTTATTAAAATATATGAGTAGTCTGTATCATGTAAGCGGCTATGTCTAAGAAACCTACTCTGAATAATCGAGGTTATATATTACTCTCTCCATCCCATTATAAGTGAGACCATTTTTTTGGGCACTAGAATTAAGTGTGTAGATGAAAAAGTGTTTAAAGAGTAAAACTTTTATCCAAAAAAAAAAATCTCATTTATAATGGAACACCCAAAATAGAAAAAATCAGTATATTCACCCAAACCTTATTTACTCCCATCACTAAAACACAAGATCCAAATCTATCCCTCGTATTGGAATCCTATTCTCCAGCATTTACAACATGACCCAACTGACAAAACCTCTGACACACTCTCTCTCTCTCTCTCTCTCTAAAACTTACTATTCTGAAAAGCACAAAGTGAAAGAAAAGAGTTATTGACACACGCACACACAACACACACTTTTCAACCCCTCACGATATTCATCAACCAAATTCTTTATTTATTTAATTTATTTATAATCGAAACGCATTTCTCTCTCATAAAAATCTGTGGCCCGATAGTTTAGTCACAAAATCTGCATGTGTACGCCTTTTGCTCAACATCCCTCTTTAATGCATCACAAGAATTGAGAGATAGAAAAATTCAAGAATCCTAGGCCACCCCACCCCTCACCACCCCCCTCATTTCAATTCGGATTATCTGAATAAATTTCCTAGCAATTAAATTAAATTAACCGTTGCTTTATAAATTATAAATCCACCACTCGCCCCATCTTCTCATATTTTTTTGCTCTGCAAGAGAAGAGAGAGAGAATGGCGATTCAAGCGCAGATAAGTTCAGGCTTGGTGTTTGGCGGGTGTCAAGATCTGCTCACAGAGAATGCTTACGGATTAAACAATCTCTGCTTCAATCAATCGATCACGAATCCAATTTCAAAGCCACAGCATCACGAATTGCTGCAGATAATCTCAGCTCAATTCGAGAATCAGAGAATCGAGATTGATCACTACATCAATACTCAGGTAAATTAATTAATTAACCCTAAAATAAATCAAAACACAACCTAATTTTATTTTTTTGAAACAGAACGAGAGATTGAGAATGGCGGTGCAGGAGCAGCGGCGGCAGCAGACGGCGCTGCTGATCAAGAGATGCGAATCAAGGATTCAGTGTCTGCTGAAACAGAGAGACGAGGAAATCTGGAGAGCGGCGAGGAGGAACGCGGAGCTGGAAGAGTGCGTGAGGAAGATGGAGATGGAGCGGCAGACGTGGCAGAGATTCGCGCAGGAGAACGAGGCGCTGGCGGCGTCGCTGAGCGGTACGATCCAGCGGGTGAGGGCGGCGGCGGCGGAGGAGGAGGACGCGGCGTCGTGGTGTGTGGAGAGGGAGGGGGGAGAATCGAGGAAGATGGTTTGCAGGTGCTGCAATTCTAGGAAATCGAGCGTCATAATGCTGCCGTGCAGACATCTCTGCTCATGCAGAGATTGCGATGCGTTTCTTGATTGCTGCCCTCTCTGTAATGTCGCCAAGAAGGCCAGTTTGGAAGCCTTGCTTTGACAGATAATCACAATTTAAAAAAAAAAATGGAAAATGGGAAATGAAAAAATTAGTATTTTTTTTTTTTATACATATATAAAGAGAAAAATCTTGTTGATAATATATAGAACTTGGAAAGACGTTTTTTTTTTTTTTTTTTTTTAATTGTAGAGAATACTAACTTTTTTGGCGATCGATAGAAAAGTATTGGAAGCACGAAATAAACACACGAATTGTTTATCGAGTTAGAATGTGACAATGTGATTATATTTATAGTAGGGTTAATTGAGTATGCATATATCTAAAGAATATATATATAGGGGTGGGCGCGTTTGGTTTCTGTTAAGGATTAATCAACATAGTATTAAACTTGCTTATTAATATTGATTTCCGTGTATTAGTAATACTAATTGGGTGTTTGGTTTTATAGCTAATTAATACTGATTTCTTTTTGATATTCCTTAATATAACTTGGATTAACTTAAAAATGGACAAGATTGTCCCTTTCTATTTTTTAAAATTCCCAGCGTGTCCTTTCCATAATACACTATGATATCCACGAAACCCTTTTCTCGGAACACATTTCGCCAACCAAGATTCTTTCGCAGAAGAGGAAACGACGCCCTCCATTGATTCAGCAGGAAGGTCGTCTCAAGAAGGGTGAAAATGAGCCAAGCAACTCAAGGTTTTCGAACTTGGATTTTTTCTCGCATCTCATTACAACAATATAAGATTATTTATATCATCTTCAACTGTTGTCTTTTTATTTTTTTGTTTAGATCCGTTTTTTCATGGCTTGTAATGTTCTTATATCATGTTTTGCCAAGCATTTATTTTGTCGTGAATCATGTGATTGTTTTCTATATTTAATGGCTTCTACAAATGTTTTTATATTACGTCCTGCCATAACTTTGCTTCTGTAGTTGAATGTTTACATCATATATTTTGTGGAGAATATAAAAGTTCATTTATCATGTTTACATCTGTTTAGCTATATCATATGTTGGCATTATTTAGATGCTGGTTTTTGTATCATGCCTGTGTCCGCCCTGCATTAAACTGATGTGAAGGAATGTGAAAGAATTTATTGTTTATCCTCGTTGGTTCAGGCAGCGCAGGATCCGCACGCTGTGGCCGCGTTAACAAGACGGACCAAAAACGTCGCAGTTGATCCGCTCGTGAAGAAAAGGTCCTACTCGCTTCATTGAAAGAGCTCGTTGCACAAGGGTGGAAATCCGATAACGGATTTCGAGCAGGGTACTTGACCAAGTTAGAGGAGGCAGTGAAGAAGGAATTTCCGACCACTAATTTGAAAGGAATGCCTCACATAAACTCGAAGGTGACAACGTGGAAAAAGACTTACTATTCACTATGTAATATCCTCAAAGTTAGTGGAGTTGGCTTCAATGTCAACGGGAAGCACATGATTGACTGTGATAACGAACAGTGGGAGAACTTTGTGGCGGTAAGTTCGTTTATCAACACATCTAGACAACTAGCTTCGTGATTGTTTTGTGAAGTTTTCCCGTTGTAATGCAGGCCGACAAAAATGTCCACAATTTCTGTTACAAGAGTTGGCCTTTACCTTGAGGATTGGAAGGTAATATTTGGCAAAGATAGAGCTACGGGCGATGAGGCGGAGGATCTCTTCGAAGCGGGACATGAGATGTACCGGAAATTGGACATCAGCCAAGCAAATGACTATGGTGACTACCACGTCTCACTTGAGGATATTCTCGAGAACGGCGAAACGGGTGACAATGTGAGTCAAACCCAAGTTCGAGATGAGAGTGTCACAGCTGAGAAGGAAGCTCCAACGTCCAGCAAGAAGCGGCGCCGTAGTGCAGCGTTTGATGATCGATTCTTTGAGGCGCTACATGATATTACTCAGGGCACGGAGACTAAGCTTGATACGATATCAAGTAGGATGGGGTACGACTTTGATATATCAAAGGCAAGAAAAGAGGCATTTGCGCAGCTGAGTGCTATTCCGGGGCTGTCAAAGACGGAAACGTTTGAGATCACGGATTTGCTTGCGAAGGAAGTGGATCATCTGGACGTGTTTTCAAGCCTTCCGGAAGACGTGAAGGAAGACTACGTGCTCTACCTGCTTGCGTCGAAAAATAAGTAAGTCGGCGGCGGTTTATGAATGGTTTAGCCGTCTTTTTTTGGTGCGTATAAATCGCAATCTAATTTTTTTATCTATTGCTCGAAAGGCAATGACACTTGTTTTAACTTGGATTTGGATTTTGTTGGGTGTTTGTTGCCATAACTATTGCTGTGTATGGTACTTTGTTTTATGGATGTTGGATTTATATTTTGATACTCTTCATTAGGCGACTGCTTATATTGATTGATTGGTGCCTATATTTCACATTAGGCGACTACTTTGTTTTATGGATGTTGGATTTCTATTTTGATTACTTTGCAATGGTTTGTCATTATTCCCTTGTTTCTATATAAGGGGGGTGTATTCGTTGTGGATTTTCACAGACTTTAAAAGGTCCATGGAATTTAAATTTCATGGAATTCACATAGATTCCAGACGACTTTCAAAGAATTCGTGGTTGGATTTCACCCTGATTTTCACTGATTTTCGAAGACTTTACGGAATTATTTTGGAATTGAATTCCATGAAACCAGCGCCCGCGGAGAACCAACGCCCGCTAGAAGAGACCCAACGCCCGCGGAGTCCCAGCACCCGCTGGAAACCCAGCGACCGCTGAGTTCCAGCGAGCGTTGGAAGTGTGGTACTTGCTGATCATAATAAGCTCTGCCTTAATTGTTTGTCTCCACGATTCCGTTTTCTAATCACCATTGTTGTTCTGCTTTAATTTATTTTATAGGTCCCACACAGCATCACAAGTCCAAGCAGCACATCAGTTGATACAGTGCTTTACATAGCTTCATAATCATTACTTGCTATATATTGCTGTTTATATTCAACTATATGGGTGCTTTAAATTGTGCTTTTATTTGTCAATTATGCAACTACGTCTGTCCTGACATCCCACTTACTGTTTTGATCATCGTGCAGAATTGCATTGCTGATGCCATGAGCAACGCACAGAACCCAACTACTGGGGACCGATGCAAGGTTACACCCAGCGCTCGATGGATACTCTCTCAACGATTGCTGAGTTCCAGCGCTCGCTGGCTTCTTGGCCGCGGGCGCTGGAACTCAGCGCTCGCTTAAAACTTCATGGATTTCAATTCTCGTGGTTCTTGGCCGGATTTCGTCGTGTGTATTTTTTGGATGAAATCCATGAAAGTCATTCCGAATTTTAAATCAATGGAATAACGAATACACCTAGATTTGTATGGATTTTAAAAAGTCTTGAACGAATACACTCAGATTTATATGGACTTTTAAAAGTCTTGAACGAATACACCAAGATTTCTGCAGACTTTTAAAAGTCTTGAACGAATACACCCAGACTTTTAAAATCCATAGAAATCCATCAAATTCCACAACGAATACACCCCCCTAAGTGTTGTTGGCGAGTTTATTTCAAATTAATTGTTGGTATTTCCTTCGGCAAGTTGGCTAATTTATTTCAGATTATTGAACATATTTCCTTTGGCTAATGTTTTTAGTAATGGGAAATATAGAACTTCATTAGAACTGAACAAGAGACGATATTGCTGTTGTGATGGGAAAATATTATGAAAATAACAAACATGAATATCCAAGAGAAAAAAGGTAGTCGTTGGGATGAACTAAACTTAAGGAAAAAATCATTTGAAAACAACCAAAGCATTAATCGAAATTGTAGCGAAATCGAGGTCTACTTGAATGGCGAAGAAGAGGCGCATGAACTTCCGCCATAGCCGGCGTCGGGATCCCGGTCATCTTTCACCTTTTTGTTAAAAGCATTAGTAGCGGCACAAATATTAGTTGGAGGTCGGCGAAACTTGTTTTTAATTGATTTCCATGGAACAGTTGCTTTGATCTTCGATCCGCTTGGAACGATTGGCGCGATGCTAGAACTTGCGTCATCTGCGAATAGCTTCCTTGACGCCGGTGGTTTCAGTATCGGCGAGGTTACCTCATCGTCACTTGAGTCGTATTCTTTTTTAACAATGGACGAGTCTTCGATAACGATGACGGTATGTGATAGCTCCCTCTTCACATCATGAATGCCAAACAAATTGCACATTTGGTAAAGTTCCGGCTCGCCATTATGGTAGTATGCTCGGAAAAAAGCATTTTCCTATTTCATGAGATGAAATAAAAGATAAGTTCATAAACACCAATAACTTAACTAAGGACTATCGACAAGTAAAAACCTTGAACAACCGGCTCCACACTTCGTCGGCGGCGTGAACCACATTACTTCCTTGATCCCACTGGGTTTCCGGAAGATTTGAAAGATACTTGAAGCATACATAGCGATCGTGAAGAAAGGCAACTCGCCCTTCCACTTCATTTAGGTTGACACCGGCTTGGAGTTGCGAGTTTAGCGACTTCATCGCATGGATTAGTGCGTGTGGAGATAGATGTGGTGGAGATGGGTTGCACTCATCGATTTTTTCTATAAGGCAAGAGATAAGCAATTTATCCTTGTCCGAATCCCATTTGAGAGGATATAGGTATAAGGCTTGCGACCCTTTTGGGGGGAAGGTCATTGTGGGAAGAAAAAAAAAGAGTTTTGTAGAGCTTTGAAGATTTTGTGGGGTTTGCTTTCTAAATGCTGCAGATGGTGTGCATTTTATAGATAGTTTTCGATCCTGGAAGTTGGATGAAATTAAAGAAGTTGTTGGGAGATAGTGGTTAGGTGTCATCTCCACAACAAATCATATTCCACCTGGTATTAATGCTAAGTTATGTCCATGTTTGAATTTTAAATAACCAAGAATGACAATTACCAATGTTGGCACAAGTAGCTCGGCTGATTAGTCAACAGGTTGTTTTGATAATAACCATTGATTCCCATAATTTGAAACTGACTGAACAAAATGCAATTTAATTCATGGAACTTAATTCATTTGGAACTCGCAATATTTGAATTACAATGGACACAACAGTTGAAACAGGAGGAAAAAATCAATAAATATTGCCAAAACAAAAACAAGCATCAAGTTGACATAAAAAAAAAGCATCTAAATAGAATTATGCCAACATAATGTCTACATCCTTCAAAAAAAACTCTATCTTTCGTTCACCCAAATGAAATTAAATAAAAACTCTGTCTTTCGTTCACCCAAATGAAATTAAATAAACATCCACGTAATAGACGCCATCCGAAGAACCAACCCAAATTCCCTCACATAAGTTTACCAATAATAATACCAACAACCAACACAAATATTGTTAGACAAATAACAGCAACAAAAAAATCGAAATAGCCCCGGTGAGAGGGCATTCCATTGCCCTGCATTTCAGAATTCGTGTGTGATATCGGTTGAGAAATGGTGGGCTCGGTCAATCCTCCGGTACGAGAAGAGCCGGCAGTTGATTGCAGATTTCGTCTTACAAGGCCATGGTACTCGTCATACCAATGGAAACCATCCCAATGATTCCCACCCAATGGACATTTGTAATACAAAAGTCCGGGGTTCCGTGATCCATATCCTGCGCACTTGAGCTTCATGTTTTCATTGCCACAACTACATTGAGGGGTTGGTGTTGATACCTCGGAACCGGCGTCCATCCTGTGTTACATGGCAGCAACAAGTACATTAAATGTCGAATAATTGAAAGCCAATAAGATAACTGAAATAACAGAAACAATATATAATAAATAACATGGATTAATATGAACTTATATGTAATGATAAGCAACATATAATAAATCACAAACCTAATTGTTATTCAAGTACTGCAACCACATAGCTTCGGCCAAGGCATTCCTCGCCGCATTCCAATGGGGAGAACTATCAACCACTTCTATGAACTCATCCTGTGTTGCATCTAAGTTCTCTTCAGGCATAACATCTAGTTGTTGTTCTATGGGGTCGATCGGCATCTTCATCCGAATACAATTGTTGAGTAAGAAGGCTGCCATAATGAGTCTATTTTGGATTCGGATTGGATAAAATGACGGAGATCGTAGAATACCCCTTCTCATCTTTAATATGCCAAAGGCTCGCTCTATCGCGTTTCTTGCCTTACTATGTCTCAAGTTAAATAGTTCTTCTTTGTTTTGTGGTCGTGCAGTGTTTGGACCCCACTCTTTTAAATGGTATCTAACACCTTTGTAATGCGTTAGAAAATCATCACTATTCGCGTAACCGTTGTCACACAAGTAGTATTTCCCTACCAATGCAGCAAATCAAATAAAAAAATCAATCAATGCTCATGTGGTGATTAAAAATATGAGAGTATTATGGAAACTAGGAAAAAGATTATAAATTCTACCATTTGGAACCTTAAGGCCATGTGGTCTATTGATGGCATGTCGTAAGATTCGAGAGTCTGCCGCCGATCCTTCCCAACCGGTTAGCACATAACTGAAATTCAAGTTACAGTCACAAACACCCAGCACATTTGTTGATATTTGCCATTTCCTTGTTCTATACCGGGGTTTATCCTCATTACCAACCATGACACTTATATAAGTGCCGTCTAAGGCTCCTAAACAGCCTTATGTACAAGTTTAAAATAGAATTAGTAAAGAACAACAAGGACAATCAATTTCAATCATTATAATTAAATATTTTAATATTTTATTTTGTACCTCAAACCACCGCCACCGTGAGTCGGTGCAATCTGCCGGAACAGCTACAGGTTTGGTTATGAATACATCGTGTATCCGTATAATAGCCCCTAACACAACATGTACGTAACGGGAGATCGTTTGGTCGGATCTCCAAAAGTCGAATCTTACTATTCTATTTTTTTTTTTATGATGTGCTAGTACAGAAAGGAACATTGCTATTTGTTCCTCAATGGTAACGAAACGGCCATCAACCAAACCCCCACGTTCACGCAATAGCACACAAAGTCTAGCAAAAGTCCTACGGTCCATACGAAGGTTTGAAATACAGTCGACGTCGTTTACACCAACCAAACGACGCAAATGTTTTTCTTGGTCGGGAATCCTACTTACTATCCTGTAGCTTAAGGCCATTTCACCATGCTTTCGTTTTCTTAACCTATACTTCGCATAATACGCAAACACAGAGCAACTTGTATGACGTGGTAACGTAGAATCTCTTGCAACAACACAAAACGCATATCACGCACACGACTACTTTCCCTCAGAGACATTTGAGATCACAATTATAGAACCTAG
This sequence comes from Salvia miltiorrhiza, assembly GCF_028751815.1. Taxonomy (NCBI): domain Eukaryota; kingdom Viridiplantae; phylum Streptophyta; class Magnoliopsida; order Lamiales; family Lamiaceae; genus Salvia; species Salvia miltiorrhiza. The sequence continues at coordinate 35,922,370 of NC_080392.1, read as the reverse complement.
CAAGTAGTGAAGAATCCTAAAAGCAAACAAAGCATTTTTATCAATTAACAAACTGTCCTAAAAAAACGAGATAACTAAGTATGGCATCATCATAAACTACAATTCACATAAAAACCTTGGTCAACTATAATAGCATCATGCCCACTTTTGTATAAGTAGTAAAACAATATTCTGTTACAAAAAGAGTACCACAATTCATTTTTTAAAAGATAGATAAATGGCAGCAAAAAGATTACAACAAAACATGTAAACTCTATGATTTTTTCAAAGGTAGATAAATGAGCACTACAAATAATCTTCATCGAATCAGCAAGAAATCAACAATGCAGCAAGCATAATGGCAGCATGGCAACAGGATAGATATAAAACTGAATCATCATCGGCAAATCATGCACATATAAGACTGAAACAACATGGCAGCAAGCCCAAAATCATACATTGTAACATACAGTATAAGCCAATACAACCATAATGGCAGGATGCCCATAAGACTTAAACAGAATAAAGCAAAAAAAGAACAGTAACATGCTCAAATATTAACACATTGGGCGATGAACTGATCCTTGTTATCCAAGCCTTCGCTTCCTTCCTCTCCTATGTTTTCCTATGCGCGTGTTCAGCAAAAAATTGAGAAATTTCAAATTAGCCAAAATATATAAGACAATCTACGAAATAAATCAAGTCTTCTGCTATATGTCGATTTCAATGAAAGACAAATCATTTTACAGGGAACATGTAAATCAAATCTTTTCCTTTATTTATGCAATATGATTAGGTTTTCAGGCCCAAGAATTACTCTTTATTCCGAGGGCTTCGAAATCACGAAATAGGTAGTAGGAAATTTAAGATAGCCAAAATATATAAGACAATCTACGAAATAAATCAAGTCTTCTGCTATATGTCGATTTCAACGAAAGACAAATCATTTTACAGGGAACATGTAAATCAAATCTTTTTCTGTATTTATGCAATATGATTAGGTTTTCTGGCCCAAGAATTACTCCTTATTTTGAGGGCTTCGAAATCACGAAACCTCCACGAAAATTAAATACAAGAACACAGAACCCTACAATGGCGATGGAAACCATGAAATAAGTGGGTTATTTTGTGGTTTCCAAACGAGCGACTCCCAAATCAAGAACACATAATCAACAAACAACAGACCAATGAAAAATTGAAATAGTAAATCCCTCAAATGCTGGATCTTACCGGTTGTTGAGGAAAAACGACAATGTCTTTCAAGGCTTCATCATCGGTGATTCCGACTGCCAATTAAAGTTGATGTCTTGTGAAATTTTTGAATCGCATTTGAGGACTATCAAATCTTTCTCCCACCGATTCTATGAGGAACGAGAGAGAGAGGAAGATGGCTGCCGATGGTGAAATGAACGAGGAATGGGAGAACTAGGGCTAAACTTGTTTCATCGATGTGCGTGAGGAGGGTAGTGGAAAAATATTGGCAGATTTCGGATTGATTATTAATCCCAGGGAAGAGCAGGTATTATTAAGCCGGTGTAATCCGTTGATTTAGCACCGGGCCTTACATAATCACAGGGCCATCCCTGGTACTAATATAGAATACCAAACCCCACACTAATCCACATTAAATTACTCAATATGGTGTATTGCCCAAAACCAAACGGGCCCTTAAGTGTATAAAATATAAACGTTTCTTAATGTACGAATTTTATGTAGAACACGTATGAATTTATCCAACAGAGTTACGAATTGCGAAAAATAAATTTTTGTTACCTTTGGGATTCGAACTCAGGACCACGAATTCATCCAACAGGGCTACGAATCAACCGTAGATCTTAATGATCTAAAGGCTGAAAATCATTTATATTTTATACACTTAAGAGTGCTTTTATTCTAGCCCTCCCATATATATATATATATATATATATATATATATAGGGTTGAGTTCAATAGAGAATTATCTTTTTATTCATTATGAACAAATCTATTCATTTTACGAACAGATCAACACAAGTAATGAACAGTCGTATTTAGTAAAAATAAAGAAAAACTCACCACCAGCAAGATTCGAACCCTTGGCAAATTGCTGTTCATGTGGTACATTGATTTTTTTTTTATCAGAAAAGAGATATATTGATATCAAGGTACCAGAGGTACCAACAGAGTTTAGACAATGAGATTATTAATTTCTCCTGTAAACCAAGAGGAGAAACTAATATCTTGATCTAACAAACCAAAAGATTTAATCCAACTCCACATTCTAACTTTGATCTCCCCAATCAAACTATTGGTGTCACCAAAATTGCTGTCGAATCTGCTGGAATTCCGCCACTTCCATATCAACCAAATAGTGCACATCCAAAATTCCGTAAGGAATTTTCGGCTCCTTTTACTCCTGCCCAACTGTGTAAATGAATCCAGGTGTGCGGCGACACGCTGCTGTCTAACTTCGGTGACTCCCAACCACTGATAAATACCGTTCCAGATTACCTCCACTTTTGGACATGTCAAGAAGCAATGATTTGCAGATTCTACTTGGTGGAAGCAGGCATTGCACATTGCCTCCTCGACGCCGAGCTGAATATTCCTCTTCACCAAATTGTCGCAGGTCGGCAGTCTATTTCTCAGTGCTCTCCATGCTGTGACTCTCGCTTTCTGTGGAGCGGGTGTATCCCAAACTTTGGCAATCAGCTCCTTGTTCGGGTGTGCTGTCAATTCTTGATTCCTTGTGGCTTTGATGAGTTCGTATGCAGATTTTGTTGAGAAAGTTTCAGTCTTGGTTGCTCTCCAACATCATTCGTCCTCATTCCCTGCAACAAGAGATACACAAGAGATAGAAGAGATCAGTTCGTTAGCAGCCTCGACTTCACGCTGGAAAAGGTCCCTCCTCCACTTCAACTCCCAACTCCAACCTCCATTCTCCCACCTTCCGAATTCACTAATTGTTGCCTCCTTATTATCAGTAAGTTGGAAAAGTCTAGGAAATTCAAGCTTTAGAGGTCTTGTGCCCGTCCATGCATGCTCCCAGAATTTTGTGATCCTCCCGTCTCCAATTTTACGCTTAATATTGTTCCAAAACCATCTGTTCTGGATTTCCTTACTCAAGGCAATAACTCTTGGCCACCACCATGTCCTACTTTTTCCGGCACCTGTCACAGTCATCCCTTCTTCACCCCACTCGATCTCCCCATTAATCGATCTCATAATCTTTGCCCAAAATTTTTCTTTCCCTACAAGATACCGCCAAACCCATTTCAACACCAGAGCCCTATTGAACCACTTGATGTTTCTAATTCCCAACCCCCCTTCATTCTTGTCACAACAAAGATCGATCCACTTGACCCACGCTATCGATCCTTGACTCGCACTCCCCCCCCAGAGGAACTTACAAAAGACGGAGTTCAGAGACTTGATAGTTGCCTTTGGAATGATGGAAAAGGCGAGTTGAAACACCGGGATTGCCTGCAAAACTGCCTTCACCAAGGTGATCCGACCAGCCAAAGAGAGCTTCATTTTTTTCCAATCGGCCACCCTCCTTTTAACTTTTTCCACAATCGAATTCCAATCAACCACACTTTTACTACGACCACCAATTTTGAGCCCGAGGTAAATGAAAGGGAAGAAACCGACCTTGCATGACATCACCTCCGCCATTCTCTCGAGTTTCTGATCCTCGATCTCAACTCCAAAGAGGCAGCTTTTGTCGAAGTTTACTTTCAGACCTGACAGCAATTGGAAAAGTTTCAGAATATACTTCATTGATTCCACGTTGCTTTCTTGATCCTCCAGAATGAAGATGGTGTCATCAGCATATTGAAGGTGTGAGACCATAATTCTGTCATTCCCAATTTCTGCTGGTTTCACAACTTGTTTCTCCACTGCTCTAACCATCAGAGAATGTAGACCTTCAGCTGCCACTAGGAAAAGAAAAGGTGACAACGGATCTCCTTGTCTGAGGCCCCGTTTAAGTTGGAATTCACCCGAAGGTGCGCCGTTGATTAGAACATTGGCCGAGGCTGAGGACAGGCAGCCATTGATCCATTTCCTCCAACGGGGGTCAAAGTTGAAACGGTCCAGCATCATGTGGTACATTGATCTGTTCATTAAAATTATAGATATGTTCGTTTTTATTTTACCAATTCTCTATTCTCCACAATATTTAGCTTCTCTGTTGAACCCTTCTCTCTCTCTCTCTCTCTCTATATATATATATATATATATATAGGGGAGGGCTAGAATAAAAGCACTCTTAAGTGTATAAAATATAAATGAATATATATATATATATAGGGATGAGCTAAAATAAGAGCATTTCTTAAGATATAAAATAAGAATCATTTTCAACCCTTAGATCATCAAGATCTACGGTTGATTTGTAATCCTATTGGATGGATTTATGCTCTTGAGTTCGAATCTCAAAGGTAGCAAAAAAGTCCAATAGTTCAATGATTAATAACTTGATTATTTGGAGTCCAATGATAGTTTTCTAGTGATATTCGTATTGTTGGGTTTTGATCAGCAGAAATAGTCGAAAAAGGAAAAAAAATAATATAGAGTTTCATGATATTAACTTTTGTGTCATTTGTCGACTCTTTTCGATGATCAAAATTCAACAATATAAGTATCATTAAAAAGATTACGTCACGAGCTTTTCAACGGTACCTTCAAATTCAAAACAATCAAGTTATTAATTAACGAACTTTGGATTCATATCAAATTAAAAAAAAAATTATGTATTTTTTTATCGATAAACATAGATTTAGTTAAAAATCAACATTTGAGTATAGTTCGTGTATTTATAGGCAATTAATTTTTTTATAATAATGTAAAAATCTGTGAATTTTATTGAATTTTCTATACACAATATATTTTTACAAAATTCGACTTATTATCGTGACGGTGTATAAAATTTAAATAGTTGTCAGATTCCATAATTCGAATTTAAATATATTTGGATCGATGCGACTACATTTGTTTATGTTGTCACACTTGTTTGTCAGTTTGTCTAGTTCCTTAATAGGTTTGGTTTCAATTTGTTTTCCACTCGAAAAATATAGGAGTATTATTTCAAATCAATTTTAAAATTGAGTGACAATTTTGTAGTTATAATAAAATTGAAAGTTTATTTTAAGACTATATTTTTTCTTTTGTATTTCCTTTACCTGTATCTTTTTTTTTTGTTATATTCTTTTCTAAAATTATGAATCTTGACTGACTAATTATAAGATATTTAATGTGCATATCAAATTAAAGATCATGATAAGAGTTTTAATTTGATATATTTTTATTTGATAAAAATATAAAAGTTATGTTTATTTAAAGATTAAAATCTTAAAACATTCTCTCTCCTCTCTCATCTTTTTTTTGAATAAATCTATTCTTCATTTCTTTTCTATTTTTATTTTTATTTTCATTTTCATTTTCATATTCAATATTTTAATTTATAGTATCTTTTTTGTCTTTTCATAATATCAATTTTTATTATTGTGATTTTTCTTAATTTTTTTATTTTTTCAATATTCAACTCAAATATATTTAGTTAAAATTAATTTTTTATTATATTTACAAATATGATAATTGAATTGATATCAATTTTATATAAATATAGAATATAAAAATATTTTTCGTGCATTGCACGGGGTGAAAATGCTATTATATATTAAAATCTCAACTCTATTGGCATGTTTAAATTTTCTCTCGTTGGTCATAAATTTAGAATTTTATAAAATAATCTAAGTGCTCGTTTGGTTCAATTAGAGGAATGGAAAGGGAATGAAATCGAATAAAGGAGTGAAATGGTAACAATAACCATTACTTTTATTGAGTGTTTGGTTAAATAATGGAAAAGAATCATTAATAAGGATTCCCTTTCTTTTGTTGCCCCTCTATTTTGAGGGGTTACAAATTGGGTGATTGAATTATCTTTAAGTAAGGGTAATGGTTATCTCATTACCCAAACCAAACAACAAGTAATGGATTCAATTACTTGAATCCATTTCCAACCTCTAAAAATACCCAACTAAACGTGGGCTAAATGTTGTTCATTTGAACATTTCAAACTTGTAACTCCAAATATAAATGGTATTCATACAATTTCAGTCTTCACTAAAAAACTTATAGGCCGATTGAAATTCAACGATATGTGTAAGTATTATTAATGCTCGAAATTTACTTGTGACATAAATGTTGTGCAATCGTACAAGATTTGTAAAGATATTTTTTAGATTTTTGAAATATTTGTGTTGCTTTTCTTCTCCTAATTTATATCAAAATATACCCTTATACATCCACGTAGCAAAAAAAAAAAAATAGAGGATATGGGCGTAAGGCGATTGTTTTAACATGAGGATGTTTTGTGCAACATTTTTATACAAAAAAGTGTTTTTTCATTCATTCCATTGCATTTTTTTATATTTCCCTTAATTATATATAAAAAATGTTATTTACTCACTGTAATTGTTGCTGCCACTCCAAAATGTCTCCCAAAGCAAGGGCGTTTATGGGCAAACAGAAAAGGAGATTTGGAGCACACAAAATATAAGACAATGCTTAGTGCAATATTTTTATATCAAAAATAAATTTTCACGTATCTACCGTAATAGATGTGGATATAATTATATATTGAAACTTAGAAAGTAAGGGTCCATTCCTATATCCATTATTCAATTTCCAACTCGACTTAGACTAGATTGCAATTTTCAACTTTTAGATGCAAGGAAATAAAATATACTATAATTTATTTATTTTTTGCTTTTCCAGCTATTCAAAATTGACATACGATTATTTGACTTGTTGTAGGTGGCTTTTAGACGTCATAAATTTTGTTTACGTGAAAATTAAATCTTATGACGTTATTTCTCCGATCATCGAAAAAAAAAATGTCAAACATGATAAACTGAAAATAGAGTCTAAATTGAAACAAGTTTGTATCTAGATTGCAAATTAATTGAAAGATCATTATTTGGGAATTGATTGTAAAAAAAAATCATGTTGCAAACATTGTGGGATTTTTCTTTATTGAATAAGGAAGAAAGCTATTCTATCGATTTGGTAGAATCAATTCTTTTGCATAAATATTGACAATTTGCTTTTTCCCTTTTTTGGACGTTTGTGAAATGCAGAATATATATAGAAGCATTAATTTTATGACTTTTTTCGACTTTTCATGTCTAATTCACTGTTGTTTTGCCCTTCTAACTCAATGAAGACGATATTTTTTACCCTAAACAGAGTGAAAAATACAGGATTCAATGTCATTCATTTTTCCTTGCCTTTTTCTGCTATGCCATGTTCCATTATTATTTAAATACGGATATTATATACATATATATTAATTAATAATGTAGAATATTATAATAACTGCTAAACGTATATGGCTATAGATTTACGTACAACTCTTCTGACAGATAAAAGAGTCGCCGATTTTTGTACCATGTTAGGATTTATTTAGACCCTGAGATATGGTCACTAATTTATATATGTGTACATATGAGACTTAAACTCATAACTTGTTAATATGGCTTAAACTATGAGTTTGTCCATCTTTAAATCTATCTTGGTTTTTTATTTTATATTCCCTTCGTCCCAGTTATAGTGAGACATTTTTTATAGCACAAAAATTAAAAAATATGTATTTTATGTGTAAATGAAAAAGTGAAAAGATAAATAAATCGTAAAACTTTTGCCAAATAAGAAAAGGTCTGAAGATAAGTGGAACGCTCAAAATGGAAAGAGTCTCAAGATAGGTGGGACAGAATGATATAATTTACAAATGACCATTATTATTATTATTATTTCCTCCGTCCACTATAAGTTACCGTTTCCATAAATTGAAAAATTTAACACTTAAAAGAGAGTGGACCCTATCACTTTTAACAAATTTACACATTCTTCTTAATTCCCGTGCCGAATTTTTTTGAACCGCTTATAGTGAGACGGAGAAAATATTATTCACCATAAATCTTCAAGATTTCAAGCTAAAAATTATTCACATTTTATTTGAGATACATTTGAACCATTTTACATAAAGAATTCATGGTCTAAGATTCAAATATCGTAGGTGACGGAAATTTCATTTTTATTAATTCGTATTTTCATACAACGAATTTATAATTTTTTAGATTGAATTTATAGTAGGTTTATTTGATATGGTAAGTGTGATTTGTATAATAACTGCTTTATATATGTACATGGAGATCCAGGTTCGAATGAGAACCATTATATATATAAAATGAGAATGATGGATCATTATTAGTCATTCGATCATTAAAATTTATGGTTGGGTGCATCATCATAGTGGATAAGCGCATCACTTGAGTTTGAATTTTGGAGAGAACGAAAGCTTTACTTTTTTTCCCGAGTGTATTAATTTTAATATAAGAAGATTTTAATAGTGAATGTATTTTCAGTGTTTTCATGGAAAATGTAGTTTTCAACACACACACACGCGCGCGTGCGCGCGCGCGCGCACACACACACACACACACACACACACACACATATATATATATATATATATATATATATGGGTGGGCTACCGTGAAAGCACATCTTAAAATAAGAAATAAGAGCAATTTTTGACGTATGAATTTTATATAGAACACGTATGAATTCGCTGTATAAAGGAATGAATTGTGAAAAATAAATTTTTGCTACCTTTGGGATTCGAACTCATGATCATAAATCCATCCAACAGGATTACGAATCAACCGTAGATCTTGATAATCTAAGGGCTGAAAATGATTCTTATTTTATATCTTAATAAATGCTCTTATTTTAGCCCTTATATATATATATATATATATATATATATATATATATATATATATATATATATATATATATATATATAGGGTTAGCTTCAATAAAGAAGGCCCCCTTAGATTAAGAATTAAGAACAAATCAGATCCATCCAATAAAGAGTATCCGACGGTCCAGATCAATTCGTCTAAATGACTTATTAATGCATTTAATATATGCTAAATTCTTTTTTAATTCGAAAAAGGCCAAATTCGTCCAAAACATTTCAGCTGTAATATTGTCACACCCCAATTCTTGAATGAATAAATATAATCGAGGTGCAACTAATTCATATAAATAAACAAGGAACAACCTTGTTAAAACCCGAATAATAAAATAAAGAGTCGGGCTATGCCCCTTTGGATCACAAGTTTTGTTTCATGCTTCTGACAACCGACGTTCATTAACATAAAACTATAAATTTTAAATTGAAGCTCAAATGAAGTCATCTTAAGTTGAGAAAACAAAAGATGTATAAGAGTAATTGCTACAGCGGAAGTCTAACATAGGAATTTATCTCTAGCCTCAGCTCCGTCCCGTCAGCACCAGCCAGCCAACCTGAAAACATTTGAAAGTATTTTTGGGCTAAGTACTAATGTACTTAGTGGGCATGCATTTTCATAAACATTTCATATTTTCGTAAGAGCAGTTTATCCAATTATACTTGACATGACTTAGAAGGTTTTAAAATGAAATAACTTCTAAGCATGTTAAAACATTTTTCATTTGTGCGCACATGTCACACTCCCTTTCCGTTACTCGCTGTGATCCCGGACCTTTTAGCCACCGACGGATCCATATCTCCCGCTTTACTTGAACTGAGGGCGTAACCCAGTCAAGTTCCCATTTGGGACCCAATGCTCCGGAACACATCCCGTCGAGCACCCTTATAACGCCTCATACATGATTAGTGCCCGAATGGAGATCAACCCACCGAGTCAGCTAATAGGTGTACACAATTCTCAAACAACGTGTTAGGTCATAAGAGAACCTCGATCGATTAACTTATGCGAGCCTTAAACAGAGCAGAGTGCACAAAATATTTTATTGGATAAACAGTTTTCATTACATTAAATAAACAATTTGCATTTCATTGAAACATTTAGAGCTTAATAACTCAATCATACTTTGTACATTTGGAAAGTAAGCCCACCTGGTTAGGCAAAGCCTGAAGATCATACACATAAAAACCTGTCTTGGGAAAAGTAGCGCTAATCCTCCTGGTCATCACAAAGCCTACAAGAAATTCTATTCTTAATAGGTCTCGTGAAGCTAACTTAATATCTTGGGGAAAAATGCTTAACATTCTATGATTCATCACGCCGGGTTTCAAAATTTAATAATAAAGATTGAAAACTAAACTTCTTGAGTTAAGGACACCAACAATATCCTTACTCGATTTTCTTTAATAATTGGAATTATAATTAAAACCAATTAAATCATAAATACTTTTATTGCAAAATATAATGCAATTTCATGTCATGCTTAGCATATAATAAGTAATTACTTAAAATATGCACATAATAATAATTAATATTAATATGAAATCATTCTTTAAAGAAATAAATAATTAAACTTTATCAGAGTCTAATTAGTAAATTTAAACCAAGTCATTTTTTTAGTAAAAATGCAGCCCAATTTATTTAATAAGGCAGTCCACTTTGAATTAAAAATAAAATCCCAAATGAGATAAAAAAAAAAATCAAAGCCCCAAACTCGTTACGCACATATACTAAATCTTTCATGAAACATCCTTTAAAATAAACTTTGATACATAGAAAATAATTCAACAACTTGAGCACTTAAGGGGTTGTTTTGCAACAGACACCAAATCTACCTCGAATTTCCAAATAAGGCTCCAAAAGACATTCTGGAAACTAGACATTTCAAGGATCATTCTCCAATTTGAATCGAATGAAAAACAGTTCAAACGAGCAAGATATGCCCTCTCAAAGATGGGTATTTAACAAACAAAAATATAAAAATTTCAGATTTCCAGATTACAACCAAGTCAGTGGGCTTTCTTTAAAAATTCATATCTCCCTTTACAAAACTCCACTGGGAACCCCAAGGGTCAATTCGGAAACTAGGGAGAGATCATAACACTCTCCAGTTGGATTTACTCCAAGACAATTCATGGTTTAGAAGATATGACTGTCTAAAGTTCAGTGCACAAAAAGAGTTTAAGTTTGGCAGATTCAAAACATAAATCAGAAAAACCACTTTAGGCTTCACCAAAAATTCTAAAACTGAACAAGTAAGTTCCCAACATGTCAGTGAATATTCAGTAGAAAGATAGGCTTGAGAATCAAAGATTTAAGTCGGCCTTTGAGACCTCAAAGTCGTAGGTTTGTTAAACCTACTGGATGGCTCAAGGAATAAGAACTAGATTTCAAAAATTTATACCGGTTGTTTTCCTTACTCAAAAATGGTGAGGCCGATTCCAAAAGAAAGATACGGGAGTCTAGAGTGACATAATCAAGTTTCAAAGATGTTCACCGATTTAAACTTCACTTATGGCCTCCCAAAGATGGTTTACCAAAAATATATTCCAGATGGGCAGTGATGTTTAAAATTTCATAAATAAAACATGAGAGCTCTAAATATTCTTAAATTTTACCATAGTATAGAAAACATATTAAACACGATACACAATTAATTTGGGAATTTTTGGGAACCGTTTGGATGGCTGGCATCGCCTTGCAATACACTGCCGGAGCAGTGTGCTTATGGCAGATTCGCTGCCTTACCTCATGCACGGTTTTTCACCCAATAAACTCTACCAAAATAATCATCCAAAATCATAAAACATATCCTCACATAATATAGCACACATATGTGTAAAAATCCATGGTCTTAAAGCATTTTCTATTGAGAAAAACCAAAGAAAACTCACCCTCGAAGCACAATCTTCACTCTAACTTTACGCCCTAGGTTTCCCACGCTCTCCCTTACTTTGATACTACTCTTGGAGCTTAAAGGCTTCTATGAATTCCAACTTTGGTTGTGCAGAGAGAAGTAAGGATATAAGGGCATGACTAAAAGCTTTTTTTTTTTTTTACAAAGCATAGTGGTATGAAAACAAATTAGTGGTGGTAGGGAAAAATATTAGTGGTAGGGAAAAGAAAATATTAGTGGTGGTAGGGAAAAAGATTAGTGGTAGGGAAAAGAAAATATTAGTGGTGGTAGGGAAAAAGATTAGTGTGGTGGAGAGGTAGGTGATTGAATAAAATAAAAAGTCTTCCGGGTTGTACTATGAAAACTGTAATAATCGTTCAGTGTTTGCTTAAATAAATAGCTCGTGTAGATGCTAAATGCTTAATATAAATAAATATGCAATGCATATAAATTTAATAACTAAATTTACAAATGTTTTTGTAAATCATTTTTGTTGGAATTAAAATAAATTCATTTTCTTTATATCCGGTGTGAATCATCCTGACTTCTAAGTTCAAAATTACTCTAAATTTAGCTAGGAAAAAGCGGGGTGTTACAAATATCTAACCTAGAATTTCTCGCTTTCCATTCAAATGGCATCTCTTTAATTCAGTTATTTTTGCAGCTGTAATCTTTTATGTTTAACATTGTTGGGCAAACAAGAACTCATTCTGGAATTGAAGAATTCGTCTAATCGGAGCGGCTGAGATTGAAGAATTTGTTTGACGATTTTGCTGCTATACGTAGGCTTTTTTTCTTTTTCTTTTTCTTTTTCTTTTTCTTTTTCTTCTGGATTTGTGTTCATAATTCAATCTCTTTTGAGACGGTTTGTAATCGATTGATTTATTAGAATTAGTTATGTAATTGTTTCCATTTTATTTTTTTTTTGGGATTTTTCATAGATCTGAACTCATGCGAATTGAAGAACTAAACCTTGGCCTCAAAATTCTGTATAAAACAAATTGTGATTCAAATAATATATGTTACGGTGAATTTGATTGAAATTTCGAAACTATTTCTGCGAACATAAGTTTGGTTTTTGTGAGGTACACCAAAAGAATTGTCAGCTGATTCTTGTTTGTGTTCACAGGCTTGAGGAGGCGGCGCCGCCCTGGCTGGAATTTCCGCGGGATATAACCGCGGCGATTCTGCACAAGTTGGGAGCGATCGACATACTGACGGCGGCGCAACAATATGTGCACTGAGTGGCAGAGTATTTGCCGAGACCCTTCCATGTGGCGGTGCGTCGATATGCGATACTTGAACAATCACGATGAAATATCATACAATATGGAGGAGATGTTATGCCACGCAGTCGATCGCAGCCAGGGGCAATTCGTAGTCTATATTGACTATTGATTTTATATGTGGAACTCACTTTTGTTTAAATCTCTTACGGTTCGTACTCCATTGGTAGCATTTTATGCCTACCAGCCCAAATGGGGCTCTGGGATCTTTAGATTACCCAAAGCAAGAGAGGCTTCTTCTGGCAGTTAAATATCGCAAATCAGCTCCCAAATTTGGGTCTCCTGAACGACAAAAGTTGATTGATGAGGTCTGTCATGCCCTAACCTGGGTTCTTCTTATATTGTTCCATAATCAAAATGCAACACCATGCTTACTGATCTCAGATTCATGAATACATACTGAGCAAAGCACAGTCAGTGCCTCAGAGCAACGGGAACTTTGAAGTACAACATACAGCCAATGAAGAAATTCAACGGGAACTCTGAATTATTGTGCATTTTTCTGGTACATTTACACTCAACTTAACTCTTATGTTCATTAGATTATTAGATATGTTCATCAGATTCATTTTATGATAGAGATCAGTTGAGTGAAATGATAATTGCCCTATTGATACTGATTATCTTCTATCTGCAACTGACTGCCGTCGTTTTGTATTTTGTCTGCTCAATTTTGTTATTATGAACTAATGATAGGTTTGCATTTTGTGCTATCGATTTTGGATGTTTGTGAATGTATGTGTTAATGTCAATTTAGTGACTGCTAATGATTAATTTTTCATGAATTTATATACAGATACTCTGTGGTTGATTATATTTTTTCACATGTGTGGACATTCCTAAGCTGCATTGGTTTATTTGTTGCAGTTGTGCTTCTCTGTTCATTTAGGTTGTGTTATATGGTAGTTCATTGGCCTGCAAATGTGGTATGAATGAGTGTATAACGTCTATGTGGTATTAAAGTTCATATATGTATAACATTGAAAAGTTAGTTCACCTCACGAATTGATATATCAATGTAATGTTCACAGATGTGTAGAATGACGTTCAAGAAAAACGTGAAGGTTCAAAAGACGCATATCTAATAGATGTTCATTTGATTTTATTTTGGGGGTATACAACTTGTTCTAGATGTATATAAGCCGATGGTATTTCATTATACAAGAATTTCATTATGTATGGAATTCTTAAGTCCATTGCTATTCCAAATATATAAATTTACTATAATTCGCAGCATATTTGATTTGAATATAATATAATATAATATAATATAATATAATTCGACGAGTTGTTGTCGTCGCTGGGGTTCTCCCCTGACCTCGTCCGGCCAACAGCAGAATTCTGTCACCGCTGGCCCTTTTCGGTTCGACAGAACAGACTAATGAATGGATCAACATTTATGTCGATCAACTGTGTTTCTTCTATTGAACATGATTTGTGTATCTGAAGAACGTCCGAGATTATCATAAGGAGAGTGAGGGGAAGAGGGGGCAACCCTCCCTAGAAGCTTTTTACTGTTAGATGATGTTATGAGATTCAATTTAGATATTGCTTTAAAGCTAATATAGTATATATGGTGATTGACGAATGTATGTATTGATCTTAAGTCAGCACTTGTTGTTCTTAAAATAAGTTAGTGGTTTTATTAAGTTACTGTAATTCGATATCTGAAGTTTCTATGTTCAATATACTATCTAAAAATGCATTTGAAATATTAATATATGATTAAACGTTTATCGTCTAATGCTACGTAGAATTGCACCCATGGTTGAACATAAAGTATATTTCATTGATTATAAAGTATATTACCAAAAGGACCGAATGTTCCAAAAATTATTAAGCAATATTTATTTCTGAAAAATTAGTAGCATATGATATTAAGGGTATGTTATATGTTGATGAACATAACTATCATTTTATTGCATAGATATTTTCGTTTGGGTTTCGTATCATGAACTCCGAGATTTTCAATAAAGAAGGCTTTACATGAGAAACATCATTTCACCGAGAGTTATTGATTGTTCATCACACTTTTTGTGATGTTCATCAAAATTTTCATTTGTTCTTTTTCTTAATGGTTGAGATTTATCCTTTAATTCAACGATTGCATTCTTCCATTGAGATTTGTCCATAATATTATGCCCTTATTAAATGGAAAGAACATATATTTGTATATTAATTTCCTTAAAAAATCCTTAGATAATTTTTATATGAATCAATTATCTGTCACAAATCTTAATACTTCACTCAGCATATTTGTCTGTTCAATTGAACGGAACAAATAAATTTATAGGCAAGCTTTTTTTTGGTTTAAAAAAATAAACAAAGTGCGATAAGTTCATTAAAAAGTGTTAAATACGTTGAAAAAAATTTGCCATTATGTTCAAAGAAAATTGAGATTAAATTTTTTTGCCATTATGTTCAAAAAATAAACAAAGTGTGATAAGTTCATCATAATTAGAAAATGAGATTGTTCATGAAAGTTCAAAGAATATAATTATTTGTTCATACAAAACATATTAAAAATTCATTATACTAAACGAAAAATATAATTTTATCAATCCGGGAAACTCTAGCAAAGTTCAAATGATATAACTATTTGTTCAACAAATTACGTTCAAATTAGTAAAATATGTTCATAAAATCAATAAAATATGTTCATCATAATTAATACACTATTCATTGAAAAAATTGAGTTATGTTCAAATAGACAAAACCTATGCCAATAAATAGTAATAAAGTTTTATAGCCAAATAACGTGGCACAATGAATAATAATAATAATAATAATAATAATAATAATAATAATAATAATAATAATAATAATAATAATAATAATAATAATAATAAAAGCTTAGTCTCAATGACACAAACTTTCAATAGACAAAACCTATGCCAAGCATAAATAGTACTATAGCCAAATAACGTGGCACAATGAAGAGGTATGAATTGTGATTACTCAGCTTCTTTAATATTTGCATAATAATAAAGTAAATCTTCGTGCAAATCTTCACAAAACCAAAAATATTTAGTTACGTAAATCTAGGAACTTTACCATACAAACGATAATGCTAAAAGACATTCATAGCCTTAATTATCAGCTGAACGTATACCATCAGATGAAGTATCAACCGTTTGATGAATGAAATCGAAGGGTGGACAATCCTTCTCAATTCTCACAACATTTATGCTTCTCAATAGAACTTTTCCCTATATATATATATATAGGTGGGCTACCGTGAGAGCACATTTTAAAATAACTAAATAAGAAATAAGAGCAATTTTTAATGTATGAATTTTATGTAGAATACATATAAATTTGCTGTATAAAGGTATGAATTGTGAAAAATAAATTTTTGCTACCTTTGGGATTCGAACTCATGACCATAAATCCATCCAATAGGGTTACGAATCAATCGTAGAACTTGATGATCTAAGGGCTGAAATGATTCTTATTTTATATTCTAAGAAGTGCACTTATTTTAGCTCTCCCATATATATATATATATATATATATATATATATATATAGGGTGCGGTTATAGTGAGGACCACAATTATCGTGAGAACATAAGAACCAATAAAATTACTGCATCTGCTATACAAATTAATGCATCCGCTATTAAATTTAATGCATCCGAAAAAAATAATTTTTTTGCTCCCTTCAGGATTCGAACCCAGCACCTGCATTCATCCACCAAGATGATGCATCCACCGTAGATTTTGATGATCGAATGGTTTAAAATGGTTCTCCGTTCTTATTTTATTAGTGGTTCTTATTTGAACCTCTCCCTATATATATATATATATATATATATATATATATATATATATATATATATATATTAGGGAGAGAGAGAAAGAGTAAGTAGGTTGTAAATCATTCTTAGAATATAAACTAGGAACATATTTAAACCATTGATATACAATAATCAAACAATTGAAATTTGAACTCTGGACAAATGCAGTGCAATTAGGAACATATTTACACAATTACACCATTGACGTTATGATAACCTTACGATTGAAATTTAATCTTTGTGCAAATTGCAAATATAGTCGAAATGTCTGAATTTTATGTAGGATAAGTCTGAATTCGTTGTGTAAATGCCTGAAATTTAGAAATTAAAATTTTCGCTTTTTATGAGATTGAAATTTTAAACCTTGATAATGTAAAGATTGAAAATAGTTCATATTTTAAATTTTAAAGAGTCCTATATATTTATACTATTTATATTATTTGTGCTAAATATATATAAATAGTACACACTCCGTCCCACGAATCTTGACATGTAGTACTTCGTATTTTTTTTTAGGCCGTCCCACGAATCTTGACACATTTCTAAATAAGGCAATAATTATTACATTCTTTCCTACTTTATCACTTTTATTACCTTAATCTCCTATTTTATCACTTTTATACTTGATTAACTACACACTTAAAACACTAATCTACAACTTCTTAATTCTCGTGCAGAAATCAAACGTGTCAAGATTTGTGGGACGGAGAGTGTATAAATTTTGAATAGTGGGCCTATTATTAAAAAAGAAAAAGATTCGAGTGGACCGTCGGTCTGCGTCAGACTAATTTTCATGTGATTTGGATGTGACTATTCTAAGATGTTGTAATAGTGTTATCACTTTGGATTTGGGCCGTTAAATCTACAAATGGATAGCCCAATTTACTTTTATTATTTTTATTTTGGGTAATTTATGTTTTCTATCATTTTTACAGCATTCAAAATTAATTAAAATAAAAAAATGACCTTATTTGATATTTTATCCTAACACTCCCCAAGCTTCAGTTTATGAATCATCAAATTTTCATGGTTCAAGCCAAAAACTAATGTTATTGGAACATCAAGTATGCAATTTATAAAAATTATTTTATTATTTATAGTATACTTTTAGCACATATTAAGACAAACTTATGAGAAAACTAGACTTAAAAAAAAAGAACACGCAACTAAAACTATACATACAAAATACTAGCTCAAATTCACTTCCTCTGTCCAAATTAAATAGGACCTTTTTTTAAGGTCCGAATTTTTTATTATTAAATTACGTTTTATATAAAAAGGAAAAAGAAAAAATCCTTGAATGCACAAGAAAGCAAACTAAGGGCCCGAGACTCGAAAAGAGCTCGTAAAACAAAAACATCAACGCATAGGACAGCTTAAGTCAAAAGACAACAGTTGGCAACAAAATCAAAAGTCGTCCAACTCCATTTCATCCGACCTTTTTTTAAGGTCCGAATACGAATGTTAGGAAAATAATAATTTATAATAAAATAATAAATAAAATGTAACTTTTTTTTTAGGATTTATTTGTCAAAACAAATAGGAGAGAGATCTAATTTTGGATAAAATAAAATAATAATCATGAGTCATAATAACATATAATAAAAATAATGAGTTAGGTTGAAGTGATTGTTATTTATTTTGAATTTATATTTTTAATAATAATTTATTGAAATAAGACGTTTAAATAAGGCAAAGTAATTTATTGAAATGAGACAGATGGACTATATAATAATTTTATGGAAACTTATTCTTAAAATAATTATATACATGATTTTCAATTTTTAAACTCGGATCTTAAATGGTACTCCCTCCGTCTACGAAAAGTATGACACTTTTGCCATTTTGGGTGTCCACAAAAAATATGACACTTTCATTTTTTGAATATGGACCCACATATTTTCCTTATCTTTTATCCTTACAAATACTATTTATTTACAAAAAAAATCACCCTCAATTCAGTCTCAACCACTCATTTCAAAAAATAGCGAGACTCTTTTTTCACTACATAAAAATCACCATCAATTTTTTTTTTTTTTAGAAACAAACAGAAGCTTCATTAAACCATCACAACCAAGTTTGAGACAAAAGGAAACAAATCAGAAAAAACCAAACCAAAACGAAAAGATAAAGCTTGCTTATCAAGGCGATCAACATCAAAAGAATTTTCTCTCGGCGTCCAGCTCCACTCGACGTGTTGCATTCTGTCAGCTCGCGAGAAAATGTCCTTGAGAGTTTCTCCGATGAAAGATAAATCCTCCTCCCTTTTGAGCAATCTCCAGTATAGCATTTGACAATCCGTTTCAAGGATAACATCCCCACGACCTTTCTCTTCACAGAGATTAAAACCTTCAAGAATGGCCCTAACACCCAACAGACGATCATCCACATCAAACATAGCAGCGCCAAAACCAATCCCCACTCCCTCTCCAATAGCAGCGTCGCATTGGATCCTAATCTGCGTTTCTCGGCTACACGAAACACTCCTGGGTTTAGAGCTGGTCGAAAAAGAGCAAGCCGATCTTTGCCAAATAGCTTTTTGAGCCACCGTGAAGCAGTCAATGTGGGTGAGTCTCTTATTTTGAAAAAGCAACAGATTTCGAGCAAACCATGAAGCCCATGCAATGGTGGCAAAAGTAGCGTGAACCTCCTTGTTTGGAATCGACCTCACTTGCTCAAACCAATCTTCAATATTCCAAACTTCAGTCGCACTCAAGGGACGTAGCCGAGTGGCGAGGTTTCCCACAGAAAAGCTACCCACGGGCAGTCGTGTAGAGCATGCTCCAAAGTTTCCACCTCCACGCCACATCTGCAGCAAACCGGATCGACCTCAATAGATCGCGCCATAAGAGCTCTGGTCGTCGGTAGAGCACCACTCAAACATTTCCAAAGGAAGATCTTGACTTTGGGTATAACCTCCAACCCCCAAATCCAATTCCATAAGCTTGTAACAGCATTGGAGGAAGAGGCTTCGTCACGATTCCGAAGAGAGCAGGCCAAAAGATATCCCGACTTGACGAAGTAAGAGTTACACTTTCCTTTTGGCCAAATAGGTCTATCCGGAGTAGTCAGATTGATCCTCAAATTACCCGAGAATTTCCAGATTTCCTCCCTCGGCAAGATTTCTGCCAATTTTTCCAAATCCCACGACACCTCATTATCCGAGAGGAGTTCCCCCACTTTAACATCTTTCCAAGGATCAAGAACAGTAGCATGGATAAAATCGCCTTTCCCATCCAGAATCCATTTATCTGTCCCAATTCTAATTCTTCCTCCATCTCCCACTTTCCAAGCAATTCCTTTCACCAGGAGGTCACGTCCCGCTAGTAAGCTTCTCCAAACAAACGAGTGATTATGGGCTTTACTAGCCAAAAGAATGTCCGTCCGAGGAAAGTATCTTGCTTTTAAAGATCGAGCGAGGAGGGTCGAACCATTTTGAAGTATCCGCCAAGTCTGTTTTGCAAGCATTGCTTGATTGAACAAACTTATGTCTCTAAAACCCAGCCCATCTTCTTTTTTAGGAACACACAATTTTCTCCAATTTTTCCAATGTATCCTCCTTTCATCATTCTTCTAACCCCAGAAAAAACTCGTCGCTATGTTATTCAGTTGCTGACAGATCTGCTCGGGAATGGAGAAGCAGCTCATCATGTACGTTGGAATAGATTGGAGAACCGATTTAATAAGCACCAACTTTCCCGCACCTGACAGGAAGCGGCGCTTCCAATCCTTCGCCTTTTTTCATGTGCAGTCCACCAGAAGTTGGAAAATCTCCACTTTGGATTTGCCAACAACACAAGGGATGCCCGGATATTTGCCTTGAAAATTCTCACGCCTCGCTCCAAGCTGTACCGCTAAATCCGATCCGAGGGACTCCACCACTCCACAGCTAAAAGAAATTGCAGATTTGTCCATGTTGACTTTCTGGGCCGACACCGCTTCATACCGGGCAAGAATTGAATTGACCTCGCCAATCTCCTCTCTGCAAGCTCTCCCGAAGATGATACAATCATCAGCAAACAGTAAGTGGCTGATCCGGGGAGCGGTTCTGCACAGCCGAGCACCATGGATAAGCTGGCTCGTCTCCGCCATACGTAAAAGGCCTGAGAGGGCTTCCGCACAGAAAAGGAATAAGAAAGGCGAAAGTGGGTCCCCTTGCCTAAGACCACGGCTTGGTTCAAACGTATCACCTGGAAAGCCATTAACAAGCACACGAAATCAATTTTATTAATATTTGTGCCCACCAAAAGTGCTATACTTTTGGAGGACGGATGGAGTAATTTCCATATTTAATCATAAATCAATAAAACACCAAAATAAATCTCCAAAATAAATCTTTATATATATAAAAAGCAAAGTAAATGTCAATAAATTTAATTTGAATTTTGGAATTGAAAAAAATTTACAACCCACGATTAAATAAGAAAACGTTGATTACCATTAAAAAGACAAATACAAACTGCCGACAAGTTTAATCAAATACAAACTGAATTTTTTGTTTCTTGAGAACCTTAAACTGCCAATTGTTGATATTGTTGTGCAGCATTATTTTAAAATTTTAATTTCTTGCTTTTATTTCTCTTATTTTGTAGAAATATAATATATATTTTGAATCAAAAATCATAAAAGAACATTAAATTTAATATAATATGTAAAAAGTATATTTAAAATGAGAAATTATGATAATTTAAAGTTTAAACTTTAAATATAAGTAATGTAATTTTAAAACCATATTTCAAACACTTATAATTTTCATTTTTTCTTATATTTTATATTTTAACTTTTCAAATTATGTGTTTTCATTTATTTTATATTTAAAAAATTATTAATAGCACAATATGTAATTCTTACAAAAATGATGGTGTATTATATATTATACTTTATATTAAGAAATATTTTACTTTATATTAAGAAACACTAACTCAATAGTCTCATCTAACTGATTGAATATTAAATTATTTTAAAATTTATAAATTGCAATTACATAAAAGAATGTTTGCGATTTTTTAAGATAATAATTCACGGATCTATTTTTGTTGAATTGATTAATTATTTATTTAAATCAATAAATATTAAATTAATTATAAATTAATTAGTTAATAAAATTAATTAGGAGCAATTAAATTTTAAAACTAAAGGGTATTGATCAATTATTTAGTACTCCCTCCGTCCCAGGCCAATAGGCCCAGTTCATTTCGGCACGGAGATTAAGAAACTCAATTTTTAGTAGGTAAATGGTGTGGTCCACCAATAATTAAGGATTTAACTGTTCCCTTATTTTTCCTT
Source organism: Salvia miltiorrhiza (assembly GCF_028751815.1). Classification (NCBI taxonomy): domain Eukaryota; kingdom Viridiplantae; phylum Streptophyta; class Magnoliopsida; order Lamiales; family Lamiaceae; genus Salvia; species Salvia miltiorrhiza. Next base: position 35,900,324 of record NC_080392.1, on the reverse strand, counting down.
AATCTCATTTGATTACTTTCATCATTTAAATGCAGAAATCCTTTCTTCCTTTCTTCCTTTCTTCATCATATACTGCCGAAATTCATTATTCTTCAAGTTTTTCAAGCAACAACTAATCAAGAACCCATTTCACAAAAATCATTCAGCAAATTTTCTTTCTGCGAGTCAAATTCTCCAAATGATCCATCAATTCGACACTAGCATTCGTCGAGCCAGTTAGGGCTTGAACATGCCAAGAAAAGCCTGCGAAATTGGCATCTGGAACAGTGATATCCTCGAAGCCATAATCGTAGAGCCAATTCGTGTTCTCAGGTGAAACCATCTTCGATCAAAGCCAGAAGGTGCTTCTCCGGCGTTAGGGCAAAACGGAAGATCAAATTGAGCAGGGAACAATTCAGCAAATTATGAGAGAAAATTCCAAAAAATCAAGAACAGAAAATTGCTCCAACTAATCAAGAAACAATAACTCATTTCACAAAAATCAACGAAAATCAATTGATAATTACCCATTTCATGAAAATTTCTAAGAACTCATTTATAGCAACAAATCAAGAACCCAGATCTGCAACCCACTCTAAGAAATCATCGTCTCCCTCACCAGATCTGGGGATCCCGGTGTACGAGGCTGATGGAGGCGGTGGAGACCGAAGACGCGGTGGAGATGGTGGAGGGTAGAGGCGGTGAAGGCGGTACACGCGGTGGAGGCGCTCGCCGCTAGAGACGGCGACAGAGGTAGAAGAAAAGGGTGGAGAGGAGGCGGCTTGAGGCGGCGGTGGATCTGTGTGGCCGGACCTCACTTCGCCGCGATTGGCGTCGTTTTCTTCATCTTCGTCGGCGCTGCTGCTGGCCGAGGAGGAGGACGAGAAGGTGCCGCGGAGGAGGAGCCGCTGGAGGATATCTCCTTTAATTAAGTAACTATTGAATTTTATTAAAGCCCTAATTATTTCCAATTTTAGACTGGGCCTATTGGAGTGGGACGTCCCAAAAAGGAAAGCGAGCCTATTGGAGTGGGACGGAGGGAGTAGTTAATTTGTCAAAATAAGTTGAAAATGAGTGAAGTTCAAAGTGAAATAAATAAGATTATGTGTAAGATTATTTACATGAAAAAATTATAAAAATGTGTTATCAAATATTATTATTTTTAAAATTTTGATTTTAATTTTCAATATTTATTTCATCATCAGATGAATGAAAATTAAATTCAAGTTAAATAATCCAATTTTTATGGAATCAAAAGTTATAAGATATAAAGAAAATCATACATGAATGAATTTGTTCAAAATTATTGTTGCTTTCTATATGATTTTTTTTTTCTATCCATACAATTATCTTTGATATGTATATTAAGGGGGTTGTATTCGTTCAAGAATTCTGTAGATTTTTAAAATTTCTGGATTTTGAAAATCTATGGATTTCACACAGATTCTTCATGTATTTTGGAATTCTAAATAGGAATCTGCACAGATTTTGGACGGATTTTAACAAGAATTTGACGTGATTTTTACGGATTTGAAATAAAAAATCCTAGCGATCGTTGGCTTTAAGTGAGCGCTGGACCTAGCGCACAGTGATCACTGGATGCCAGCGACCGCTGGCTTATATTTCAGCCGGCGATCGCTGGCTTATATTTGAGGATCAGTAGTTATGACTGCTGGAGGTCGTTTACAAATAAACTTTTTGTACCTACAATTGAAAATGATCTCCAACATAGTGCTCAAATTTCAGCCGACAAAAAATGCTTTTCAAAACAAGTATATGCATATTTGGTTTTCCATCAATAGCTGCTGCACATTTAATCTATTAAGGTAGAACGAAAATAAGGTATTCGCATTCCAGAACACAACCTATAGTTAGTAACTGCTGCATGATCTAATAACTGGGTGCCAGCGACTACTGCAACCCAGCCGGCACTGGCTTCTTGAGCTACGGTCGTGGTAACCCAGCCGGCACTGAAATATGAAATCTTGCGAATTCTCATCGTCGGAGGTCAGATTTGTTCATGTGTATGTTTTGAATGAAATCAATGAAAATCAGTCCAATTATAATATTCATAGATTTTTAAATACCTCTAGATTTTCATAGATTTTTAAAAGTCTGAAACGAATACCTCTAGATTTTTATAGAATTTTAAAAGTCTTGAACGAATACCTCTAGATTTTCATAGACTTTTAAAAGTCTTGAACGAATACACCCAGATTTTAAAAGTCTGCAGAAATCTATTAAAATCCTGAACGAATACACCCTCCTAAATTAAGTTTGGATATTTGTATATAACTACTAATATTTAAAAAAATATTTGTTTAGATATGGTCTGTGAGGGACCAATATGCTTAATAGTAATTGTTTCCATCGCTTGAATTGTGAAGATCTTTAATTGAGTCGTATTCATTTTCGGGCCGTGCCAACGAAGTTGAGTCGTTTCTTTTTTTAAAATAAATTAAAGCTACTTTTTCATTCACTCTATTTTTTATTTTACTTTTTCATTCATTTCTTCTCTAAATATTAGTTTCTTAAATCTCGGGCCAAAAGAAACGTCTCACCTTCGATAGGATGGAGGAAGTGTTATTAATAATCATACAGTCGGTCTTGGGTGCGACCGTCGCATAGCAATGCGACGGGTCAACCCGGATCGTGTTTACTTATGTCCAAATTTAACATACAGAAACATAATTGTTACTTGGCGCAATTGGTTAAGCTTTCGCCCATATTTCTAAGGGCGCGGGTTCGACCCCCAGCGGCTACAAAAAACTTTTGTTGTTTCATTTTGTATTTACTTTGTTTTGTATTTGCTTATTTTGCATTTTTCTTTAAAAAATAAATTCTGTTTTTCTTTACAATGTTATTCAATTTTTTTTTTGTATTTAACAAATATTTTTCATAATACAAATATTTACTTTCAAACAGTATAATATATACATTTGTTAGCACACATATATATTCATATTATTATAAGGACTTACGTAATTTCATTTAATATAAAGTAGAATATTTACTAAAACCCTAAACATTAAACACTAAACCCTAAACACTCGATTGATTGAGCTTAGAATATCAAATAAATGACTATTTTCATACAGTATAAGTATTACATTTTCTAGACGTAATGTTTACTTTCATTGATAATAAGTATTACTTTTCATATTATTAATTAAGAAGTACAAAATACTAAGAAATTTTAAGTTTAATTTAAAAAACAATAATTTTACATTTCATAATACAATATTCACTTTTAATTAGTATAAGATATACATTTTATGGCACAAATGTATATTCATATTAATATAATGATTTAATTTCATTTAATATAAAGTATTATATTTTTTAAACCCTAAATACTAAATTCTAAACCCTAAACATTAAGCACTAAACCCTAAATACTCGATTGATTGAATTTAGAATATCAAATAAATGACTGTTTTCATACATTATGAGTATTACATTATGTAGACGTAATGTTTACTTTCATGAAGATAAGTATTACTTTTCATATTATTAATTAAGAAGTACAAAATACTAAGAAATTTTATGTTTAATTTTGAAAGTAATAATTTTACATTTCATATACAATATTTACTTTTAATCAGTATAAAATATACATTTGGCACAAATGTATATTTATATTAATATAATGATTTAATTTCATTTAATATAAAGTATTATATTTTCTAAACCCTAAACACTAAATTCTAAACCCTATACATTAAACAATAAACACTGAAATAAAAAACAAACTTCAAAACCCCAATTTTTATTTAAGAAAAACAATAAAAACGCAAAGTAAGGAAAAATAAAAGAAAAAACTGAAGAAAAAAAAAACCAAAGAAAAAAGAACAAAAAAATATCAAAAGACCCAAATTTAAAAAATAAAAAATAGTAAAAACGCAGTGTAAGGAAAAAGAATAGAAAAAACTGAAATGAAAAAGAATAGAAAAATACTGAACCCTAAACCTAGAATACTAAACCCTAAATACTAAATACTAAACTCTAAAACTTGATTACTAAACCTTAGACCTGGAATACTAAACCCTAAACCCTGAATACTGAACCTAAACACTGAATACTAAACCCTAAACCCCGAATACTGAACTCTAACCAGATTATTTATATTTGTGAAGCCTAATAGTTACTTTTCTTATCCAAAATGTATACTTAATTACCTAATATAGGTATTTGGCTTATGTCAATATATTTACCTCCTTTGATGAAATATTTTCTACAACCTAACCACTGAATATTGAACCCTAGACCTAGAATACTAAACCCTAAATACTAAATACTACTCCCTCCGTCCCAATAAAAGTGGCCACTTTTATTTGGGCACGAAGATTAAGAAACTTATTGTTATGAGTTAATTGAGTGTGGTCCACCAAGTTTAATGAGATAATTACTTTCCTCCATCTGACTTCTTCTCCACAAACCACCACAAACCAACTCTCCGTCGCCGGCGACCACCGATCAGCAAACCTCCCCCAAATTCTCCCCTTCTCTTTGAATTGAATCAACATCCCTCTTATACTTCCCCAAACCAGAACAAAAAAACGAAAAGAAAAAGGAATCTGTAATAATCAAAAATATGATCCAAATGACCAAATTCACGAGCACCACCACCACCCTTAGATTCAGGAGCACCGGCCACCGTCGCCCGACGCAGTGAAGGGAAATGAGTCGCCGCCTGAACTCTAGCTTCTTCCCCAAACTCTAACCACCGATTCTTTCGATTTCTGGCCACCATGGATCTGACATAAAATATGTACAGAGAGGGAGAGAAAGGGAGAGAGAGAATTTGTGGAATTAGGGTCGCCGCCGCTCCTTCACCTTCACAGGCGAGCGTCGGCTCCCATCAAAAGCCCTAGCCTCGAAATCAGCGCACAGGCAAGCTTCGGCGCCCATCAAAAGCCCTAGCCCCCAAATCGGCCGCGGCGGCAAAGAGCGAACCCGCGCCGCCCTCGCGACCCTCCGATTCGAGCCCTAGATCCTCCATGAATCGGCGCCACCGTGAATCGACGCCGCCATTAAACCCCCAAAGCGAATTCAGACTGGGTGAGTGTGAGCGCAACGAGAGAGAGGGAGAGAGCAGAGACGAGTGAGAGGGAGGTCGGGGACGGGGCGGCGGCCGGCGCTGCTGTCATTCGCCGGAGAAGAAATGAGACAGAGATGAAGAAAACGGGAGGAGGGAGGAGGGAGGAGGGGGGAGGGACCGAGTGTGCGTGTGTTTGTGTGTGTATTTGAGTAGTGTTTAGGTTTAGTTAGAAGCTTTAATTAACTTAATTAATATATGACTTAATTAAAGTAAATATTCCATTTTAGGAAAGTGGCCACTTTTAGTGGGACAAACCAAAATGGAAAGGTGTCCACTTTTATTGGGACGGAGGGAGTAAATATTAAATACTAAACCTTAAAACTTGATTACTAAACCCAAATGAGAATATTTACTTTTGTAAGGCTTGACATTTACTTTTCTTGCCACAAAAGTATACTTACTTTAATATAGATATTTTGCTTATGTTAATATATGTATTTTGCTTAAAAATCAAAACACTTAATTGATTGAGTTTAGATTCGTAATTAAATAATTATTTTCGATTAGTATATGAAGAGGTTTAATATACGTATTTAATTATCAAACAGTATTACTTTTTCTAAAAGTAATGTTTACTTTTATTGAATATAAGAATTACTTTTGCAATTTATAACACTTGAAGATAAAAACAAATTTTAATATCCGTAATAGGAATAGACATCGAATTACTACAAGACATGCATTTGCAAATGTTTCCATTTTCATTAACTGTAAGTGTTACTTTTTTTAGAAGTAACATTTACTTTTCCTGAACAAAAGTATTACTTTGAACAAATATTAAAGCGAAAACTAAAAGTGGTACTAATCATTACAGCTGCATATTCAAAAACATTTCATAATCAGCATAAGAACTCCAATTTAGTATCAATTCATACTAACATCTAGTTAACCAAATCAACATAAGTATTTATTTTTAATTAGTATAAATTATACATTTGTAGACAATACTGTCTACAACATGTAGACATGGCGTGAATTCTTGCAGATTTGCAACAATGGATTTATCCTAAATAGCTTGAACTCGTTGGAGAGGAGCAATCTGGTGGCCTCCGCCCAACTCACATCCACATCCATTGCAGAACGTCAAAATGAATCTCCTAGTTATTTATAAACAAGATTCACATCAAAAGCTATAATTACTTTCAATGGTGTTCCTTTCCACTCTTGCTCAGCCTGCAGGTGCTTTACTACTTTCTTCTCTCTTGCTCTTGTTCCACATGGAGCAATAAAAATTAGCACCGGTTATCTTTTCGGACCAGATCCAACGGCGGCTATCCCTGAAAATTCGTCCCCTTCAATACCACTAGAGTAGACGAAGCCGCTGGCAGCGGCGATGCGGAGGATCTGGCCGTCCTTTTGAGGACGGAGGAGACGCAGCGGTAGGAGGCGGGGTCTGCGTCGACTTAGCTCGCCGGAGATGGAGAAACAGCAACGTGAAGCGAGGAAGGAGAAGGGGAGGCGTGAATGATAAGGGAGGAAGAGAGAGAGAGAGATCTGTGCTTCTTGAGAGAGAAGTAGAACCGAGAAACAGCGAAAAAATAGGAATTAGGAATTAGGTTTAAACTGGAAGGGGGGGGGCAGGCTTGGGCGGTGGGCCGGGTATCTAATCGGGCCGGGCGAACCAGTCGTATGCTGTGCGACGGTCGCACGCAATAATTTGCGATAATCATAAAGTATATGGATAATTTATGTGAATGTAAAATCACAATCACCACGCATTGCGCCGAGGTACACTGGTACAATTAAAATATAAAACAGTTAAATTGGCAACTGATTTGGACCGTTGGGAGCGTTCGAGAATGAAGATTACAGTTAAAACTGGCAGAGCAGCTAACGATATCCATTTCCCAACTCCGCAAATGAGAGGGCTCAACTAAATCGGGGGGAAAAATTAGGGTTACGGCTCTGAATTCTTTCGAATGGAGAGCCTAATCTATGCAAATTCAATCCCTTTCAAGCTCCACGGCAGTTCCCCACTGAATTCCCGCCTCGCCTCGCCTCGGAAACTCGCTCCGCCGCCGGAATCGCGCCGGTTTGGTCCGCTCTCCGCCACTCTGCATCCCACTTACTTGGTTTCCACCGAAAAAATCGATGAACTCCCGGCGAAAAAGTCGCGAATTTCCGTCGATGTGGGAAATGCGGTAAAGGATAAGCCGCAATTCCTCACACTGATTGCTCAGAAATTATCTCAGTGGCGGAAGGTACTGACGTGAGAATTCTTCTGTTTGTATGTTTATGGTTCTCTGAATTTGTTTGATGGTTTGCATTTTTGCTTTCTGTACATAAGCTTGAAAATTGGTGTTAGCATTGCTTTGGTAAGTCTGTGAAAAGAATAGGAAACAGAAATAACCAGAGATAGTAGCTATGTTATTAGGATGAACTCTTTACATATATATAACTCGACCTAAAATGCGTTGGTGAGTTCGAATCAGAACTCATTTTTTGGTCACTAGTTCACCAACTAGATCACCTGTTAGGCAGTAATGAGAATAATTTTGAAGTAATGTTGTTGTGGATGTGAAAAGTGAAGCCTTAAAACCGTTGGGGGCATTTACTTTTCATAGTTGATAAGATACGTGATTGAGTATTTTTTATCCTCATTATTAGGATTTTTTCAATCTTTACCCTTTCAATGGGATATGGATCAAGCAAAATTAGCTTTAAATGATACAAATTTAATTATCACGGGCCTTGGAATCCTCGGAAGTAAACGCCTCTTTAGTCTTGAATTGAGACTATGCTAATATTTTGGGTCCAAAATTGTGTATTTCTCTTAAATTCTTGAATAATACTTTGCTTATGGTTTTCCACAATCTGTTAATTTACTGCATTGCTCATATTATGTAGATAACTGGCTTCCTCACTGCCTAGTTGTGTAGAGAAAATGGATAAGATCATGTTGAAATTGAGGGAGTTAAGAATCATCAAAGACCAAGTTCCTAAATTTATAATTGTAGCTTCACGAACAGTATTTCAGTATTTGAAATGCTAGTTTTCCATAAACTACTCTTTCTTTATCTCAGGTGTTCAGAATTGGGAGAGTGTTACTAATATCAACAATATTTTTGACATCTCTCCATCTGGCATTGATGCTACCGGCTTTTGCTAGTTTCCCAGCTGCTAACAAAGCCGGAGGTGCAGCTGCAGTCACAGTAGGTAGTAGTCTCATACGCCATGAGTTATTCAGCAGTGCGTGGACTGGTTTTCTTGCAGGTTGCTTGCACACACTATCGGGTCCTGATCATCTTGCTGCCCTAGCTCCACTCTCAATCGGGCGAACGAGGATGGAGAGTGCTGCTGTCGGGGCCCTCTGGGGCTGCGGCCATGACACTGGCCAGGTCATATTCGGCCTACTCTTTCTGCTCTTGAAGGATCAGCTTCACATTGAGGTCATCCGGACTTGGGGGACGCGGGTGGTGGGAGTCACTCTGCTTGTGATCGGAGCCATGGGGATAAAGGAGGCTTCCGGAGTCCCTGCTCCCTGTGTCGCGTTGGAAACTGGTGAATACAACGTTGGTGCTTATGAAGCCATTGTGAGCCCATCCGTTGCCACTAAGAAGGTCGGATTCGCCACGTTTGCAACGGGGATAGTCCACGGACTGCAGCCGGATGCCCTGATGATGATCTTGCCGGCACTGGCCCTGCCTTCTCGTCTGGCCGGTGCTGCGTTTCTGGTGATGTTCTTGGTCGGGACCGTGATTGCCATGGGAAGCTACACCGTGTTCATCGGTTCGTGTAGTGAGGCTCTCAAGGATAGGGTTCCTAGAGTGACTGAGAAGCTCACTTGGGCATCTTCCCTTGTAGCCATTGCTCTAGGGCTTGCTATCTTGGTCACCCAATTCTTCGGATTTAGCTTATATTGATCATTTGCTGTCTGAGAATCCGCTATTGGATTCAATTTGTATTGATTTGATAAGAGTTATGTAATTTGTATCCGTTGATGTAAATGGTAATTCCTATTTGCAGCAATGCTCATTAATCTTGATATGCTTATGCATTTTGATATATAAAAGCTAAATCAAAGTGCTAAAGATTTCCTGCGGAAACTTCATAAATATCATCATTAATAACGATTAATTTAATTAAGTATTAATTATATTAGTAGATATATAATTATACGTATATGTAATTAATTTGCTTAAAAAAAGTTTATGTGTCAATCAATAGATTCTTATAATCCGTAAAGTTAATGTAAAGGTAAGGATAAAATTAACTAGCACACATCATATGCTAGTATATATTTTAATTATAATATATATGTGGGGTATATATTAAAATGAGATAATCAAAGTAGATGTATCTAATTTTAATATAATTTGCATAGTTAAATTAATTTACTTATACACAATATATAGTACTCCCTCCGTCCCACTCCAATAGGCTCAATCTAAAATTAGAAATAATTAGGGACTTCTTAATTCTTATTTTATTTTTATTTTTTAAAAATAAAAAGTTACAAAAAATAATTATAAAGTGGACAATACAATAAAATAATTATTTTTCGTAAAATAAAATCCTTTCTTAAAATAAAAATAAAAGTGGATAATTTTTCTTAAAATAAAATCCTTACGAAAAATAATTATTTTTGAGATAGGGGAAGCAAAAGTAATTAACAAAAATTAGGGATGTACTTAAAAGGTTAAAATTGTGTGGATCACACCATTTATCTATCAAAAAAATGAGTTTCTTAATCTTCGTGCCGAAAAGAACCGAGCCTATTGGGCTGGGACGAAGGGAGTAATAATTATAAATATGAAAATGTAATATTAAATTTTTATGCAATTAACTTTTTCTTATATATCACAAAGTATTATTCATCTAGTATATTTTATCAGCCGGGTGCACCGCCTCCTACTATATTTATATAAAAAAAATCTACTACTCCCTCCGTCCCACTCCAAATGTCCCACTTTTCACAATGGGGTGTCCCACTCCAAATGTCCCATACTTTTTTTGGAAATACACACTCTCTATATACTTAATATTTAAACAATTTCCACCAACCCACTTTATCTACTTTATACCCACTTTATCTACTTTATACTCATTTCTTAATCTCCGTGCCCAAAAGTAAGAGGACATTTGGAGCGGTACGGAGGGAGTATATTTTATATGCTTTAAATACGCGGGATATATTTTATAAAGACTTCAACGTAATGTAAAAATATGATTAAATACGCGGAATGCACTGGATTTCTGCGATCTTAGAGCTATAAAAAATGATGTTGACTTTACTTGGTTCAACAAAAGAGATGAAGATGTGGCTATATTTGAGTTATTAGACAGATTCTTTGTCAATGAATCTGGTATGGTGGCCTTTGGGGCTGGTGGAGCGAAGGTGCAAGATTTCTTTGATAGTGATCACAGGGCTGTGGAGTTTAGATGGGAAGACATGGAGGAGAGTATGAAAGGTGGAGGTTTTAAAAGATTCCATTTTGAGCAAAAATGGATGTTGGAAGATTCATTTTCCGTGGATTTTTAATGAATTGACACCCTAGTGGAGGTCAGACACTTCACTCTCGATATTACTTGAGGAAATGGGAGAAGTTTGAATACAATAACCCCTCAAAAAGCTTGAACAACTAAGAAAAAAAAGAGTTGATATGTTGAATCGTCCCTGGCACAAAGATACTGGACATCAGCTAAAATTGCTTAATGCTCAGATTGACCGTCTAGCGGAAGCTGAGGAAATCCATTGGAAACAAAGGTCCAGAGCGAATTGGCTTGGATTTGGGGATCGAAACACAAAATATTTCCATGCGTTTGCCTCTGAACGGAAGCAAAATAATAGGATTCCGGGGTTGCTTGATCCTTTTGGTGAAGTTAAGAAGGACGACATTGACAAAGCGGACATTATTCAGAGCTATTTTGAAGAGCTTTTCAGAACGAATAATCCACCTTCGGATGATATAAGACATGTTAGTGACCTCATATCGAAACGTTTTGATGATAATGAGGTCTCTATTCTGGATGAGCCATACACGAAGGAGGAAGTTTGTAAAGCTCTATTTCAAATGAATGCTCATAAAGCACCGGGCCTGGATGATTTCCCTCATGTCTTCTTCCATAAATTCTGGGGAAAATTGAAGGATCGGTTACGTGAGAGGTGCTTCAAATTCTCAACGGGGAAAATTCCGTTAAAGATTGGAATAAGACTCTTATAGTTCTGATCCCGAAGATTAAAATGCGAAGAAGGTTAGTGACTTCAGGCCCATCAGTTTATGCAACACTATCTATAAGATAGTCTCAAAAGCGGTGGCGAATCGGCTCAGAAGGGTTTTGGGCAGTGTTATTAATGAGACACAGAGTGCATTCGTTTCAGGGAGGATGATAACATATACTCCATCCGTCCCTGAAATAGCTTCATCTTTGGGGACGGCACAGGTTTTAAGGAAAAGTTGTAAAGTGTATATTGATAGTAGAGAAAAAGTGTTATAATTATTATTGAAAGTTGTGAAAATGTATTATAATTAGTATTGGGAGTGGTGAAAAGTGAAAAGTAAGAAAAAATAAATATTATTAGTGGTGTGGTAGTTGTTGTCAAGCCCCAATTCTTTAAACAATAACTATAACTGGGGTACGACTAATCATTGAAATGAACAAGGAAAAAACCTTGTGGAATCCGAATAAAAGGAATAACAATCGGGCATCGCCCCTTTGGATGAAGAAAGACAGACATCCAAGTGATACGAATCGATCCACAAACATAACAACTTCAGGATCACAAGTTTAGTTTCATGCGTCAGATAACCAACATTCATTAACCGAAATACTTGAGAGTCAAATAGTCTAGGTTCAACAGAAGATATCATTTAGAGTCATGGCATAAAGGTCTTAAGTTATGGAAACGAAAGACAAATAAAGGCTAGTGCTACAGCGGAAGTCAAAATACAAGGTTGAACCCTAGCCTCAGCTCGCCTCGTCAACACCAGCCATTAACATGAAAAACATTTGAAAATATTTGGGCTAAGTACTAATGTACTTAGTGGGCTGCAACTTTTGAAACATTTCACAATCTGTACATAGAAGGTTTTAAAGCAAAATAACTTCTAAGCATGTTAAAACATTTCGTATGTATATATATAGTATTATTTAATTGCGCGTAGTTGTCACACTCCTTTTTGTTATTCGCTGTGATCCCGGACCTTTTAGCCACCGACGGATCTCTGTCTCTCGCTTACTTGAATTGAGGGCATAACCCAGACAAGTTTACTTTGACCTCGGGATGCTACCCAGGCAGGCCTCATATTTCTCATGCTCCGGAACACATCCAGCCGAGCACCCTTATAACGCCTCTGGTTAGTGCCCGATGGAGATCAACCCACCAGGTCAACTAACAAGTGTACACAATTCTCAAACAACGTGTTAGGTCATAAGAGAACCTCAATTGATTAACTGTGCGAGCCTTAAACATGGTAGAGTGCACAAAAATATTTATTGGATAAACAATTTGTATTTCATGAAACATTTAAGCTCATTAGCTCAATCATACATTTGAAAAATAAGCCCACCTGTATAGGCAATGCCTGTCGTTTAAATTTTATCTCTGAATCGGAATAGCAGTGCTAGTCCTCACGATCCACGAAGCCTACAAGAAATCTATACTCTTAATAGGTGTCCTGAATCTAATCTTAAGTCATGGTAAAATGCTTAACATTCTATGATTCACTTAGCCGGGTTTTCAAAATTTAATGAATAAATAATTGAAACTAAAATTCTTGAGTTAAGGACACCAACAATATCCGTACTCGATTTTCTTTTATAATTGGAATTATAAATAGAACCAATTAAATCATAAATACTCTTATTGTAAAATATAATGCAATTTCATGTCATACTTAGCATATACTAAGTAATTTACTTAAAGCATGCACATAATAATAATTTAATATTATTATAAAAATTAGTCATTGAATAAATTAATTAAACTAATTAATAGTTCAATTAATTAAACTAGGGCAGCCCAATTAATTTAATTAGTCAAGGCAGCCCAAACTTTTAAAATAATAACCAACCCAAAGAAATTTTAAATAAGGCTCAACTAAAATAAACCCAATAAGCCCAACTGGTTTAATTAAATAAGGGTGATTCTATTCATAGCCCCAATTTTACTCTTGGTAGCCACCTATTTAAATTAATATTTAAAAATAATTTAAATTTTACTAATTTATCCTCTCCTCCATAGCCCCAAATAATTAGAATTATACTCTCTCTACGCAAGCAAGTAGCACAACAATGGCAGCAGCCAAATGAGAGAAGAAGCGCGCCGAGAAGAAACCCGCCGGCGAGAAATCTCCGGCGGAGAAAAAGCCCAGGGCCAGGAAGAAGCTACCGAAAGAGGCCGGCGAGGGGCGTCGCGCCTGGTGCGCACAGGGAATCACGGTTGCTGGACGCCGGATCTGTCGAGCATTGAAGCTCCACACGTTGGCGTCGAGGGCGATGGTTCCTTCGGCGATTGCTGTCTGCTCGAGGGCCGTTCATCGTGTGGAAGAACGGTGTGAAGGCGGATGGCGGAGCTCCCAGTAGGAGACGCGATCTAACGGGGAGATGGGCAGTGTTTTTCATTGCGCCTCCTTCTCGTTTCGCGTCGACCGGCGGCGATTTCCCCAGGGCGGAGGCGGTGTGAGTCGGTGGAGCCGAAGGAGAGGCGACGGGAGTGCGGAAAGTGAGGAGGCTCGGTGGCAGACACGATTTCAGAACGCGATTTGAGTTCTCCGACGTTTCCGTGCGGCGTTAGCTCTCGTGCTGGGGCGGCGGCTGTCGGTGTCGCGGTGGGCAGAGGTCGACGTCGGCGGCGTGTCTGGGCGGCGCTGCACTGGCGGCGTGAAACCTTAAGCGGCGCCATGTTGCAATCAACAGAATCTGAAGCTTCATCAGCTTCCCTTCTGAAAGCTTCGCTCTGCTTAAAGGTCGAAATACACACAAGTGACAGATATACAATGCGGTAGTGGTATCCAAATTCAGCCCTTTTTTGAAGAATTCATTTGATGATATCGGAGCGCAGGGATTGGAACCACCACCCTTCCGTCAAGACAGAATTGGCGTCGCCGACTGGTTGAAAAAAAGCCTCATTTTCGAACATCTTTTCACCTTCACTCTCAAAAAGATGTTTTCTTTTTCTTCGCCACTTTGGGGCTATAAAGTAAAGGCTAAATTGGTAAAATTGTAATTATTTTAAATTAGAGGCTATGAAGAGTAAAATGAAGGCTACAAATAGAATTAGAGCATCCGCAATGGGGTTACATGATAGCCTACTTTATGATGGGGGGACCACATGGTGTAAAGATGTTGCAGTGGGGTTACATGATAGCTTACATGATAGAATTAGTTTTGATAGCTTACATGATAGGCGCGTGCATCACACGCGCCTTACACTATAGAGAAAATGGGCTACACGATAGAACGTGTAGCCCTCGTGTAAGGTGCTCCCGCAACGCTTACACGATAGCACATTTACACGATAGTGCTATCGTGTAGCCATTGTGAGTGCTCTTACCCATTAAATAAAGGTCCAGCTGCTAGATTTAATTAACAATCAGCCCAACTGGAAGAAGCCCAAACCCAACACTCTAACCCAAGCCCAACACCCCACCCCCTTTTCTTCCCCCCTCCCTATCAGACGCGCACACACACACGAACCGATCTCTCTCTCTCTCAAGTTCTGCCCAGATCCTTCTCCCCACCATCGAAATCTGCCGCCGGCGGAGCTCGTCGGAGCAAGCGGCGACAGGCTCCACCTCCCTTCTCCGGCGACTGCAACGACAGCCGCCGCCGTCTCTTATCTCCCTCGGAACTCTCTCCCCTTCTCGGTTCCGCCAAACCCCACCACCGCTGCTACTCCATCGTGCCCGGCGACGAGCGCCGCTCCGGCCACTTCTCCCTCGAACCCCCCCCCCCCCGGTCACTTCCCCTGCTCTCTCTCCTCCTTGGCGACGACGAAACGCCGCCGCCTCCCTCGGCCTCTCTCTCGACGACAGCAACCCCATGGCCGCCGTCGTCCTCCGCCCCTCTCCTCGAATCTCCAGCCGCCGTCGCCCGTAGATCAGGCGACGTCACCTCATCTCGCTCTCAGTCCATCTCTCTCTACCCTCTGCTCACTCCTAAGATCAGACAACAGTGGCGCCAAGCCACCGCCTCCGCCTTCCTGCCTCCGACCGGCAGCAGCAGTCCGCCTACCGCCGGCCGCCTCTCGCTCAGCCAACCAGACACACACACTCACATACTCTTGACACAGCAAGTTCGAAAACGGAATCAAAACGAAGCTTTGAAGTTTTACTTCTTCTTCTTCTCTTTCTTTGTAAAAACATTTATGCTTTTTACATATATGTATATACATGAACAGATGTATGCATATGGATGAAGTATGAAAAGTCATTTTGTTTCAAAGCTTGAGATACGAAATCTGTGACTGTTGTTGTGCATATGTTGCGTTCATAAATGGTTTATATGAAATAAGCTTGAAGCTTTAAGCATGCTGTAGAAATGAAGGTAAGCAGAAGTTCAAGTGGTTACCTTAGCGAAATTCTCAATGGGTGTTTTGGTTTTGTTAGTTGGCTGAAAAATTCATAAGCATATCATCATTGCAATGAAGGGCTGTTGTTCTTAAGAGAGTAAGAGGGAAAAAGAAATTGTTTCAAACTCTTACCTATGTACTTGGAGAGATGAGGACGTTGGGAGGTGGAAGTTTGCAAGGAAAGCCACAATGAATTGGCTCCAGCAATGTCTAATGAGGTGAAGAAATTAGGGACTTGACATGCGTGTTGATCACTAATTTATTTAGCAACTAAATCGCAACTAACACGGTGTAATTGTAGCATATATGTACCAATTGAGTATCGTATCCTCAGGGACTGACACAACGAAATAACTCAGAAAAATCAAATAATAAAGACAACTGATCCTAAGGTAATAAATTCATTAACTAAATCCACATAATAAATCTATTAATCATATTAACCAATTTTAATCCAGTTATGATGAGAGATCACTTAATTAATCAATTACTCTGGCTAGAGCAGCAACGATCGTAGATTAGTAAATTCTCTATCTCCGCTAGGTCTCAAGAAAATCTACTAACTCCCAATAGCTCCTAAGAATAGCTCCCTATGATCCACCTATCTCCACTAGGTCTCAAGGTTAAGATCATATCATACATTCTTGAATCCGCTAAACAGTTATCTCTGCTAGGTCTCAAACCGAATAGCTAAACATGCAAACTATTGATCAGATAATTTACAAGAAATCAAACACCAGGAATTATGAATCATAAACTGGAAGGTAAATAGATATTAACAAATAAATCACATGAATTCAATTAACTATTTACAAACCATTTAATCAGAAAAGAAAACTAGCCAGACATATTAAAATAAAACATAAACATAATTAAAAAGACAACAATTGAAAGAACTGAATTAAATAAAACTGAATGAAAAATATTGAATCTTCAATCATTGCAGAAATCCAATCCAAGTTCTAAAAACTGGAAAGAAAATAAAAAAATCTAAAGCTATATAACTGAAAAACTAAAGCTGAGAACCCTAGATAGGTCAAAAGAGGGCCTATTTAAAGTATCAGGGTAAAATACAGTGCTTGAAACCCAGAAGAACTCCAAAAATCGAAAAACGATGTTAAATTTAGACAAATAGTTGAAGTTCGCGTATTTTCTTGGATTATTCTAAGTTCGCGTTAAATTTAGATTTTGATCAAAATTGGTGTATTCTCATGCAACCTTAAACCTTAAGATTATCTTCGCGTCGCTGCCCAATTTCCAAAAGCTACAGCCGTCGTACAACAACCTCACCGGACCTCTACCCCACTCCTTCTCCGACTCCGAGATTCAGAATCTTTGGTTCAACAATCAGCTGCAGGGCTTATCCGGCGGGATCAATGTCTTCGCCAACGCCTTTTCCGGCGCCATTTCCCTCAATCATGTCGACCACGCTCTCGACCTTCTTCTCCAAAACCTCAATCAATCATGTCGACTGGCGGGATCGATGTCTTCGCCAACGCCACTCCGGATATATGCCGCGCACAAGTAGTAGCCCATCTGGTAGTAGCGATGGTTCGCCTGAAAGAGCACAGGCGGGGCCGTTCCATCCAATACGTCGGCGAAGAGAGGCGACTGGTTGAGAACGTTGATGTCGTTGTTCGAACTAGCGACACCGAAGAAGGCATGCCAAATCCACAGATCGTGGGATGCAACGGCTTCCAAGATCAAGGTTGGCTCCCCTTGACCACCACGTGTATATGCGCCGTGGCACGCCTTAGGGCAATTCTTCCACCCCCAATGCATACAATCAAGACTCTGAGCATCCCGGGAAATCCGTGTCGCGCCTCGTGCATCTGGGTAAGGCGTGTGATGTCCTCCGGCGTTGGACGACGCAGATAATGGGCTCCAAAAGCCCGGATGACCGCCTTGCAGAACTTCTTGAGGCATACACGCCCGGTGGAGTCGGTGACTTTGAGATACTCGTCAAAAGTATCCGCACTGACGCTGGTGGCTAACTGGCGGATAGCCGACATGCATTTCTGCAACGGGGAGAGAGAGTCTCGACCTATTGCATCAGTGGTCATCTGGAAGTAAGTATCTTCACCTTGAACAGCTTCGACGATGCACAAGAACAGCTCCTTCTGCATTCGAAAATGCCGTCGGAAAAATGTAGGTCCGTACGTCGGATTGTCGTTGAAGTAGTCTTGCATAAGACGTAGATGGGCTTCCTCTCGATCACGATGGACGTAAGATCGGAGACGTTTCACACATCCCGCCTCTGGCGCCGGCTGGGCGTAGATGTGAGCAAGCAATTATTTCTGCAACTCTATCTCCTCCATGATTGCGTGAGCTACACCGTCGGATGAATCAGACGAAGAACCGTGGTCGGATTCCGCCATTGTTGGAAGAAAAAATAAGAAAAGGCTTGAAGTGTAGATTGAAAGAGGAGAATTGTGGAGTGAAAGTGAGGAAGAAGAAGGAGGAAGATAGAATATAAAGAGAAGAAAAAATTAAAAATAAATAAATAAATAAATTCGAACGGTCAAATTTGACACGAAAACCGAGGCAGTCAAAGCTGCCTTCAAATTCAAAATTCAAATATTCAATTTTTTTTAAAGGCGCGTGTAAAACACGCGCCTATTTTCAACGGTTGATCGGGCTACACGATAGAACGTGTAGCACTTGTGTAAGTGATGGTTGCATCGGCTTACACGATAGCAGCCTTACACGAGTAGGCTGCTATCGTGTAACCGATGCGGATGCTCTAATTAACCATTCATGGGCAATTATCGAATATCGATCAATGAGAATTGGAGGGAAAAAATACTCGTAAATAAAAAAAATTCATTTGAAATGGTGGAATGGGGAAAGCTTATACACTTTATTTTGGACTAACCAACTCAAACAATAATTACTTTATTTAAAAAATACAAATTACGTATAAAAATAATAATCTCAAATTAAATCATAATACTAAAATCAAATAAAATGAAAAATACTTAAAAATATTAATAGTGTAACACGAAAATTCATAGTTTTCCGCGACGATATTTTTTCCTTTTCCTAACACACGAAAATAAAGTTTATTAATTGAATCTAGTTTAGTTTTATTTACGGTCTCCATATAGCCAAACTTAGTAACACTTTAAGTTTAATGTATTGATTATCAACTAGTGTGTAACCCGTCGAATTTCGACGGGTATTATTTACTGTTATAATTTATATAAAAAAGATGTAGAAATTATTTCATAATATATTTATAAAATTATGGAGATTATTTGATGTAATAGTTTATAAATAAAAAGTTCACTTTCCTTTCATAATATATTTATAAATGATGAATATTATTCAATAAAATAAGTGTGAACATGACATAAGTCTACATTACATATCAAACTAAAATGAAAAAATAAATTAAAGAGGTCAGCCGCTAATCGCTATCCGTCGGATACCCCCACCCACTACCCGTCGGATACCCGCTGAGGCTTGAGAGGTAGGAGCGTTGCTGCTTCTCGGCGTCGACATCCTACAATCAACCACCCAACAAATGCAATAAATCACCCAACAAATAAATTCCCACGAAACTGCAGCAAATTTTAAAGAAAATTTCAACTTCTTGTACACTACTATTTGCCACCCATACCCGCGACCCGCGGGTACCCGTTACCCGTCGGCCGTCGGATACTCGTCACCCGCTACCCGTCGGATACCCGTCGAGACTTGAGAGGTAGGGGAGCTGTTGCTTCTCGGCGTCGACATGACAAAACAATCAATAATAGTGTCATAAAGAAAAGTTAAAGCAACGTAGTGTATAATGCACATAATTTGGATGGCAAGGCAGATCTTTAGCTAAAATGTAAATGTTCACTTAATTCCTCTTCTTTCCCTCATCTTTTGTAACCCTCGTGGAAATAGAACAAATCAAAAGAGCTACTCTTTTACTCAAAAAATCCAAATCCCATGCAAAGGAACTTCAAAAGTAATCGAACAACAATATATTGAGCAATACCGCACATAGTGTACTAATTAATTTCCAAACATTTTCAATTTCAACTTATGAATTCAAAAAACAACACATAAATTATCCATCCAAGAAATGCAGTCTACTAAACCTCAACTAATAAACAAAAACACAAACGAAAAATCACAAATAGAAATGAGTGACCAGTTAACACCACAACACCCATTAATTGAATTAAAAGTTCACTAAATCAAGGACCAATGTCATTTACAATCCAACAAAAAAATCACACAATAAGCGTGATCAATAAAGGTGGAACCTTTTCATATTTGACCAATATTTATAACACTAAGAATGGAAATATAGAGTGACTTGGAGAAGGGAAGAGATTACCATTGCTTGGGGCAGATAATAATATTAATCTTTTCTATTAGTGAAGATAAAGAAGAACAACAAACGCAGCAAAAGAATAAGAAAGACAACAAATAAACTGGACCTTTATTAGCCTCATTTAAAATGGATACCTGAAATACGGATTTTGGCAATTTTGGAAAAAGAGATTTCGAAAGTGAAATTCTTCGCTTGCACAATCACAATTCCTGCAAATCCAGAATGTAAGAATTATAACAATACCAAGAAAAAGAAGAAGAAACACAACCAAAAAATAGTAGCAACCTGTAAAACTCGAAGCATTAGAATATTTATCATTTTGAACTAATGAATTTATAGCTAAAAATCTAGGTTACAAAGTTTCCATGTTTAAACTTATACCTAAAAATTGGCTGATTGTTGATTGAAAGGTAAATTGTATAATTGTATTTCCAAAATTTGTTATTTCTAAAATTAAGCATTAATCATTCCATATTCAAACAGTCAAACGTAATCTTTAATACTTACCATGTTAGAGGAAGGGGTCAATACGGTGGTCGACGGCGCTTAGATGCATGCGGCCGGGCAGCCATTGGCGCTGGATAGCGCCGACTTGGGGCCGGAGTGCTACGAATCGTGGGCGGAGGAGGGGGGAGTCTGACGTCGAGATGCGGCAGAAAGGTTAGAGGGGCGACAATGCTGACTTGAGGCCGGACTGCGGCGAAATACAGCGGGAGGAAGGGGAGTCTGGTCTGGAGACGCCAAATATCATAGAATCACGGCGGGGGTGGGGGAAAAGTCCTGTGTGGAGAAGCGAAATGGAGGGAATTAGATGGAGGTGGCAGGTGGCGGCGGCCGGCGATTTCTGATTTTCCCCAAATCAATTTTGGGGAGTCGGCAGATCGGAGGGCTTGCGGGTGAATCATGGTGAAGGAAAAGAGAGGTGATATATCTCGGTGGTGGCCGGCGCGACGAAGGCGGCTTGGCAGTGAGAGTTGCAGGGAATTGTGGCAGGTGGCGACGGTCGGCGATTTCTGATTTTCCCCAAATCAATTTTGGGGAGTCGGCATATCGGAGGGCTGGCGGGGAAAAGAGAGGTGACATATCTCGGTGGTGGCCGGCGCGACGAAGGTGGCTTGGCAGTGAGAGTTGCAAGGAATTGTGGCAGGTGGCGGCGGTGGAAATTTGATGGAGGAGAGGAGAAGGGAAATCTGGTGGAGAAGGTCGAATGATTAGAATGTTTAATTGTGATGATATAATAAATAAAATAACTTAATTAAATAATATAAATAACCTAACTTATTTGAAATTATATTGCCACGTCAGCGATAGAGAATTGAGCTAGAGGCTCTAGAATTGCAGGGATTTTGAATGGTGAATTATTAGAGATGTCACGTAGGACCCCGAATTAAGGAGAGGCCAAGATTCTCAAACCGTATTATATAATGATAGTATCTTATTCGCTTCTAGTGAAGAACTGGGTCTGATCGGATTGAACTGTATCATTTTGATGTTGCATCTCAAAGCCTTAGCTTTGCACACTTCTTGAGGATTGTAGTTTCTTGAGAGACTTGGTCTGGTTTGAGACTTATTTGATTGTTTGGAATCACTTGTGTTCTTTCTCTGTTCTGGAGGTGGTAGTTGGGAGCTTGTTTTGGGCTTGGTTGGAAGGGTCTTTTTCCTCGGTGGATTTTTTGGGGTTTGTGGTCGGGCTCGTTCTTGTGTTCTCTCTATTTTGCTCGGCTGCTTTTGTTTCTTCTTTGGTTTGCAGGTTTCAGGAGTGCTACGTTTCTGGGTTAGTGTTTCTGGCTCCTGCTTCTGTGGTGCTTTGGTGTTTAGGCGGCTTCTTGGCGCGTCCTTGCTCCTGCTGTTTCTGGAGCTTCCTTGTTGCAGCTGATTTCAGGGTGGTTTGCTTTTGTGTTGGTGCGGCTGCTTCTGTAGAGTTGGGCGTCTTTGTGGGGCCTCCCTACTCCTGCTGCTTCTGGCGCTTGCTTGCTTAAGCTTTGTCTAGCTGTTTGGCTTTTTTGCGGTTTCTGATTTTTGGGTTTTGGGTGTTTCTGTTTCGGGGTTTGAGGTCGGTTGCTTAGGGGCGATGGTTTGGCCGGAGCCTTTGAGGTTTAACTTTCCGCCACCGCCCCGTTTTGTTCTTTGTTGTTTTTTCGTTGTTTTGTTTGAATCCTCTTTCTCGAGGATCTGCCCTTATAGTTTGCGCCTGTGTTTTCAAGGGTTTCAATTTTTTTTCTTTTAATAATATTTCTATTTCAGCAGATTATCAATAATATCTTATTAAGAAATAATATGTAGATAAAAAAAGATTTTTGAAAGACGTGATATGAAAATATAACCTGTGAACTAAACTTTGATTATGTATGTTTGGATATTCTAAATAATCTTATATACAACTGTATTATTTTGGTTCGCAATGCTTCATAAATTAGTTTTAATTATTTATACATACTAACGTAGTACACAAGAAATAATAATTGCTATGTCGTTAACACAAATTTCGCGTCTATAACTATATACATTATACTTAATAAATAAAGATTTACTTTAAAAAAAAAAAGATTTGAACTTTCACTTGCCTTCTCAAATCTCAATTCTCAGTGATAAACATAATTATTTTTTATACCATTTACATCAAAGTAAATTTTCCTTATTATTCGGAACAAACACTTAATTTAATAGTTACGATATTTGTACAAAAATAGTTGGACGATTTGTTTTTTTATGATATCTAGATTTCAAGTGAATAATAATAAAAAAAAGATATAAAAAGAGAGAAAAAGTCGCCCTGCTTTACCGACTGAAACTCGTCTATATATATATCCATACTTCGCAAAAGCGGTTGTACTTGGAAATCGACTTTTTCTCTCTCTATAACAATCTCTCTCTAGGTTTTTGCCAAAATCTCGATAGAATTCCGATATGTCTGGCGCAGACGCCGCGTCTGGGAAGATGATCGTGCTGCAGAGCTCCGACAACGAGACCTTCGTGGTGGAGGAGGCGGTCGCCGTGGAATCGCAGACGATTAAGCACATGATCGAGGACGACTGCGCCGACACCAGCATCCCGCTTCCCAACGTCACATCGAAGATCCTCGCGAAGGTTATCGAGTACTGTAGGCGCCACGTGGAAGCCGCCGCTAAGGCCACCGGAGACGGCGCCTCGCTGGGCGGCGATGAGGACCTCAAGTCATTTGATGCTGAGTTCGTGAAGGTTGATCAGGGGACGCTCTTCGACCTCATTCTGGTAACTCATTTTGACTGTTTTGCCCCTAGGTTTAGCTGATTTTTGCGTTTCTGCCATTATCGTTTGTGTACGTTGATTTCGGCTTCTCTCGCTCTTATCCGTAGGCTTTTTCGCTGTATTGTGCTCATAGTGCTGTGTTTGTGACCTATAATTTGATGTTTTTTTTTTTGTTCTAAATTCTAATATGGTAAGAATATATGCTTATTTTAGTTTGTTTCTTCAGATGTCATGCTAACTTGCCAAATAGGCCAAAAACTTTCTGGTTTGCAGAATTGGGGATCTTTTTGAATTTCAGCTTATGATCCTTTAGAGGCATTTACTTTCTAGGATCATCTTAGATAGATAAAAAATAGTGTAGAATATTCTATTGTAACTTGGCAATATTCCAAATCCCTTGATAATTTGAACTAATTTTGCTTGATTCATATCCCATTGAAATGGATTGGAGAAATCCTGATAATGAGGCTAAATATAATTACCCTTTTTCTTGTCAATCATGAAAATAAAATTAAACACCCCATATATATGTATTGTTGGCCTAATGTGATGTCTATGCTTTTTTTTTTTTGGTACTTAAAAGAGGATCAATAATAGTTTCCTATTTCCCCCCTTAATGTCTCGAACCCCCTTGATGTCTGTGCTATTTGTGTGAAGTTTCTTTTGTTCATTGTGGCTTTCTTTCAAATGAGCTAGAGCATAGTCTTAAATATGGTTTATTGCATGAGAAGCATATGACTCCTTATCTACATGTATATCTTTCGAATGAGATATAGCTGTTTGTATAGTCTGAAGATTGGTTTATTGCATGATAAGCTTATGACCCCTTTAGCTACATGTATAGTTTCTTTTGTTCATAGTGGCTCTTTTCCAAATGAGCTAGAGCATAGTCTTAAATTTGGTTTAATGCATCCTTTGTTCATTGTGTCTATCTTTCGAATGAGCTATAGCTGTTTGTATAGTTTTAAGATTGGTTTATTGCATGATAAGCTTTTTATGACCCTTTAGCTACATGTAGTTTCTTTTGTTCATTGTGGCTCTCTTCCTAATGAGCCAGAGCTGCTGATTTAGTCTTAAAATTGGTTTATTCCTCGAGAAGCTTATGACTCCTTAGCTGCATGTATTTTACTTAATGTGTATGCTAGTTGCTCATAATTTCTTTTGCTCATTATGGCTCTCGACTGAGCTAGAGACGCAGCACAGCAATACTTGAATTTGTGTAAATTTTTTCCTCTTTCTAGGCTGCAAACTACCTCAACATCAAGAGCCTTCTCGACCTTACATGCCAAACTGTGGCGGATATGATCAAGGGCAAGACCCCAGAGGAAATCCGCAAGACTTTCAACATAAAGAATGACTTCACCCCTGAGGAGGAAGAAGAGGTTCGTCGTGAGAATGCTTGGGCCTTTGAGTGATTGCCTGGGCTTGATGATGTCTATCTAGTAGTAACATTCTATATCAGTTAGTACATAAGTAGCATCTTATCATCTTGAAGACATTATTAGTCTCCTAATCGGTCTTATTTTGTTGTCATGACCTGTTTAATTATTATACATGGCAAGGTTTATTTGGATTGTTATCCGTTCTTTTATTTTTTATGCTAGTTGTTTTTAAAAGTTTGAAAATCATCCATAGTTTGCTAATATTTTATTTTATACTCCTTCAAAATGAATCCTTTATTGTGAACTTATTGAAAATAAGTTCTTGAATAAAATCTTCTCGAGCTTATTTGCACATTGATCGAATATATTGTATCAAAATAGACAATAATTTAAGCATCATGATCTTCCTAGACCATTTTTTTTCCTTTTTTTTGATGATGGAAGAAATATGAAGATGTTATTCGAGATGTGCACAGGGCAAAGCACCGTTTATGTATAGTACCAATCTTTTGCTCTATTAAGCATGTGTCTAATATCAAATTTTCTATGTATCCGCTTTTATCTTGAGTTTAAGTGATTTACGATTTATTTATTTTTTAGGATTAATTTTGATAGATAAAATATTAAGATTAAAAAAATTTGAGATATTTTTAGGGTTGGAAAAAAATTCTAGTTTTGAGGGAAAAAATATTTAATTATACATTTTATTAATGATGCAAACTAAAGGCTTAAAATAAGATTATTACATCCCACCTCAAATTATTTGTATATAAAGCTTATACAAATCAAAATGGTGTATGTACAAAATATTGCGATATCTTTAGCCCATCAAATTTGTCTTTCGGTAGCAAGAAGAAACTGAATTTTTTTGAACCCAACTAATTTCTCTAATTTTGTAAACCTCTAGATATAATACTTGTCGGAATTATCACATATAACACTTTCTCATAAAAACATAAGTTTTATAGCCCCACTTTATAATACATAAGTTAGACAACCATTTTAAGCTTAAAAGACTATAATATCCTTTAACTTTTTTATATTTTTATTTAATATTTTATTTTATTTAAATAACACATTTTTTATTTTACAATTTCTTTTTTTTTTTCTTATTTCTTTCTTCTTCAACGTTTCTACCTCAAAGATGGTGAGTTCCAGTCGTTCACCACGTCGTCAGCGCCACCGTTCGCGTCGTCGCCGTCGTCCGCATCGCCGTCGACCGCGTTGCCGTTTCCTCTTAACTCAGCCATGGCCGTTCGCCGCATTGTGTGTTCCAGCAATGGTTGTTAGCGAGTTCCAGTAGTGGTCGTCCGCCGCGTCGCCGCCGTGCATCCAGGCGCCGTTTGTGTCGCCGTGTCCAGCCGTTGTCTGCATCGTCGTTTTCTCTAAACGTTGCCATGGCTAAGTTTTGAGCTGTACTATGGCTGTCATAGCTGAGTTTCGAGCTCTACCATGGCTGCCAACCCATGAATCACGTCTCTCTCTAAATCACGTCTCTATTTCTCTACCCATGAATCACGTCCCAATTCTCGTATCTCTCTCTTTCTCCACTAACCCATCAATCACCATTACTCGCGTCCCGCCTCATGTTGGTCCCGTCGAAGCCGCGTTGTTCAAACCCTCGCGTCCACTACTTGATGGAGTACTCAATCGACCATCGAGTAGTGAAGAACAATCTTCAATTTTGCTCTTTTTCTCGAGATTTATAATGATATGAAGCGTTCCGTCAGTCTTAAATAACATGTATATGCTAAATTCAATGAAAAATAAACATATTAAGTGTATTTAGCAATTATACTTGAGTAAATGATTGAAGTATAGTATATCTACTACATAAGAGATAGTGTGGACTATTATTTTGAAAATCAATATATGTGTCACAAGTTCAAATGAAACATGTAATGCCGACAACCATTATCATTTATCGTGTTTTATAATAGTCAAATATACTCACGTTGATATTACAAACAAGAAATGTGGATTGAAATCACAATAATAATAATAATAATAAATCCATCAATTTTTTCAATACTCGATGGTGAATGCCATCAAGTACTCCATCGAGTAGTGAATAACAATATTCAATTTTTCTCTTTTTCTCATAACTTGTAATGATATGAAGCATTCCGTCGATCTTAAGTAACGTATTTATGCTAAATTCAATGAAAAATAAACATATTAAGCGTATTTATCTATTGCACTTGCGTAAATGATTGAAATGTAGTATATCTACTACATAAGAGATAATGTGGACTTTTATTTTAAAAATCAAAATATGTGTCACATGTTCAAATGAAACATGTAATAACGACAATTATTATAATCTATTGTGTTTTATAATAGCCAAATATATTCACGTTGATGTTACAAACAAGAAACGTTGATTGAAATCACAATAATTAAAAAAAACCATCAATGTTCTTCACTACTCGATGGAGTACTCGATGGTGAACGTCATCGAGTACTCCATCAAGTAGTGAAGAATAATCTTAATTTTGCCCTTTTTCTCAATATTTGTAATGATATGAAGCGTTCCGTTGATCTTAAGTAATGTGTTTAGGCTAAATTCTATGAAGATAAACATATTAAGTGTATTTAGCTATTTAACTTGAGTAAATGATTGAAATGTAGTATATCTACTACATTCGAGATAGTGTGGATCCCCCAAGTAAAAAAAAGAGATAGTGTGGACTTTTATTTTGAAAATCAAAATATGTGTCACATGTTCAAATGAAACATGTAATACCGATAATGATTATCATCTATCATATTTTATAATAGCCAAATATATTCACATTGATGTTACAAACAAGAAACGTGTTTGAAATCACAATAATTGAAAAAAAAATCATCATTGTTTTTCACTACTCGATGGAGTACTTGATGGTGAACATCACCGAGTACTCCATCGAGTAGTGAAGAACAATCTTCAATTTTTCTTTTTTTCTCGAGATTTGTATTGATATGAAGCATTCTGTTGGTCTTAAATAACATGTTTATGCTAAATTCAACGAAAAATAAATATATTAAGTGTATTTAGCTATTACACTTGCGTAAATTATTGAAATGTAGTATATCTACTACATAAGAGATAGTGTGGACTTTTATTTCGAAATTCAAAATATGTGTCACATGTTCAATTGAAACATGTAATACCGACAATGATTATCACACCTCGTGTTATATAATAGTAAAATATACTCTTGTTGACGTTACAAACAAGAAACGTGGGTTGAAATTACAATAATTGATAATAAATATAAAAAAATCATCATTGTTCTTCACTACTCGATCGAGTACTCGATGGTGAACGTCATCGAGTACTCCATTGAGTAGTGAAGAACAATCTTCAATTTTGCTTTTTCTCGTTATTTTTAATGATATGAAGCGTTCCATCGATCTTAAGTAATGTGCTTATGCTAAATCCAATGTAAAATAAACATATTAAGTATATTTAGCTATTGCAATATAGTAAATGATTGAAATGTAGTATATCTACTTTATAAGACATAGTGTGGACTTTTATTTTCAAACTTCGAATATGTGTCGCGTGTTCAATTGAAACATGGATTTTCGACAATGATTGTCACACACCGTTTTATATAATAGCCAACTATGCTTTCGTTAACGTTACAAACAAGAAACATGGATTGAAATCATAATAATTGATTAAAAAACCATAATTATTCTTCACTACTCGATCGAGTACTCGATGGTGAACGCCATCGAGTACTCCATCGAGTAGTGAAGAACAATATTCAATTTTGCTATTTCTCTAGCTATTTTTAATGATATGAAGCATTCCATCGATCTTAAGTAACGTGCTTATGCTAAATCCAATGTAAAATAAATATATTAAGTATATTTAGCTATTTCAATATAGTAAATGATTGAAATGTAGTATATCTACTTCATAAGACATAGTGTGGACTTTTATTTTCAAACTTAGAATATGTGTCGCGTGTTCAATTGAAACATGGATTTCTGACAATGATTATCACACATCGTTTTATATAATAGCCAAATATACTTTCGTTAACGTTACAAACAAGAAACGTGGGTTGAAATCACAATAATTGATTAAAAAACTATAATTATTCTTCACTATTCGATCGAGTACTCGATGGTGAACGCCATCGAGTAGTGAAGAACAATCTTCAATTTTGCTATTTTTCTCATTATTTTTAATGATATGAAGCGTTCTGTCGATCTTAAGTAACGTGCTTATGCTAAATCCAATGTAAAATAAACATATTAAGTATATTTAGCTATTGCAATATAGTAAATGATTGAAATGTAGTATATTTACTTCATAAGACATAGTGTGGACTTTTATTTTCAAACTTAGAATATGTGTCACGTGTTCAATTGAAACATGGATTTCCGAGAATGATTATCACACACCGTATTATATAATAGCCAAATATACTTTCGTTAACGTTACAAACAAGAAACGTGGGTTGAAATCACAATAATTGATTAAAAAATCATCATTGTTCTTCACTACTCAATCGAGTACTCGATGGTGAACGCCATCGAGTAGTGAAGAACGATCTTCAATTTTGCTATTTTTCTCGTTATTTTTAATGATATGAAGCGTTCCGGCGATCATTGTTCTTCACTACTAGATGAAGTACTGGATGAAGAACGCCATCGATAGCACCATCAAATAGTCGGTGTACTCGATGGACTACCGAGTACCGTATCGAATAATGATTTTTTTTCATTGTTTAGAGTACGAACGGCATAACATTTTATTTGTTAATTAATCCAAAAAAATAATACAAAAAATATTATTATTTTTCATTACTCGGTGGTGTACTTGATGGAACCATCGAGTACTCAGTGTATTCGATGGTACTCGATGGCACCATCGAGTACACGATTGAGTACTCGGTGTACATCATGCACAATTTTCAATTTTACTTATTTTCTCGAGATTTGTAATCAAAATTATGTTACATCTAATTATTAACGAATTATGCGCTTGTGCAAATTATAATTAAACCATCAAATATAATAATCAACTAAATTATCATTCAATCATCAAATATTATAGCCAAACTTCCACGCACTCAAGTCAATGCGTATAGTTACGCAATGAAATCCAACATTGCAAATTGCAATGACCTACACATTACAAAATATAAATTTAGCAAAGAAAAATAGAGAAGATAATAATTTCTGGTGAGTACTCGATCACGATCGATCGAGTACACGATCGAGTACTCCATCGTGTACTCGCGGTGGACAAGAGCTGGGCGGCGGATTGCAGCAGTAGGGGCTGGGCTTTAAGCCCTAGTTAGGCGGCGGACAAGGGTCGGCGACGGGTTAGACGACATGGGTTGGGCTTTGAGCCCTAGTTTGGCGGCGGAAAAGGGGGGCTTCAACGGCGACGAACGTTGACGGGGCGACGTGACCTGGGCGTTTGTGCGGGAGCTGGGCTTCGACGACGATGGGGCGACGTGGGCGACAGCGCGAAGCGTGGCTGCGCTTCGACGGCGGCAACGGGTCGGACGGCCGAGTTTTTTTCGGTGAGCTATGGCTGTCAATTTCAATTTTGAGAGAGAGAGAAGGGAATAAATTATTTGAATTTCTATTTTGTGGAAAAATAAATAAAGAAGTGTATAATAGTATTTTCAGTGAAAAAGAATTATATAACTTGTGTATTAAAACGTAGAGCAATATAACTTATATATTTATGAAACATGGCTATAAAAATACTTTAGGTATTCGAAATTGTCACATCTCATTCACATCCAATACCTAAACATCGCAGTTGCTTTCATTTTATGATGGTCCCACCAAAAGAGAAACGAGCTCGGGCAGCAAGGGACATTCGCGCAATCATGTTTCCATCCAATAGGCTCCTGCCACGTGGCGCGACGGCAGTGGGCCTGTTTACTCTTTACCTTGCTTTCATCGCAGCTCTCATTTTCCCTCCGATTTTCCCATCAATTTATCGCCGGTGATATTTACTGAGACGGCATATAAAAATTATCTGACTTTGCATTTTCACTTTCCAAAAAAAATTGAGTTCCATAAAAAAAGCAGGAATAATGGCGGAGATTGATGAGCCGTTGCTGCGGCGGCGCCTCGCTGGAGAGGAGAAGGCGACAGAGCTTGAGGAGCCGGGTAATAGCAGCAGCGCTGTTGCTGAGAGAAAACCTGCTCGACTGGCTTCGCTCGATGTTTTCCGAGGCCTCTGCATTTTTGTAACTCTCATTTTCTCTCTTTACCTTCACCTTTTAGCTTGCGTATTTTGGTGGATTAGATGAGCTAGCTGTTGATTTGCTGAGGTTTTGTTGGATTATGTTCAATTTGGCGTGTTTAATAATGATGCGATCAGTTATAAAACGAATTCTGAAGTTGATTAGCTGTAGTTAGATTTGCATCGGGTACTTCCGAATCATTTTTTAAGTTGTTTTTGGGAGTAAGTAGAAACTTAAATAGAAAATCTCTTCAGAAACTTTTTTTTTTTTAATTTTGATTCAATGTTTGTTGCATGTGCGTCGAAGAACATTTAGGTAAACAGTATAGGCGGTGTTCTAATTTTCGGCGTGAGTAATGGAGTACGAAGAAGTTGAGCATGAGATTAACGAGCTGTAAACGTGTGATTGGAATGGCTGAATTTCTTTACGAATCAACTTAAGTTTACCAAGTGATTATTTTATCTGTTTTTTATTTTTAAACATTTTTTTTTCTTGTGTTGACTTTAGTAATCATCTCCTTTCAGCTAATGATGCTTGTAGATTATGCTGGCTCGATTTTCCCAGTTATTGCTCATGTTCCGTGGAACGGTCTCCATTTGGCAGACTTCGTGATGCCATTTTTCCTTTTTGTAGCTGGAATTTCTGTGGCCATTGTGTACAAGGTAACTTTGTCTGTACTATTTAATTTTTCTTATTGAAGGAATTATTATATGGTAGGTATTTCATTTAACCTGTTACAGTTATCTTTGTTCAATCTGAAAGGATATTGTTGGTTTGAATTCGCAGAAAGTTTCTAATAGAGTCGACGCTACATGGAAGGCCCTCCTTAGAGCACTGAAACTATTTATCCTTGGTGTATTTCTTCAGGGTATATTAAGTTACTCTTATTTTGGATCTTTCTGTTATTAGTTGTGATGCTTATTTACTGGTATGTGGAACATCATTGAATAATGGTATGAAGAAGTTGCAAATTAAAAAAGGAGAACGGTGTGTTCTCAACATTTTTTTAAGAAGGTTATAGCATAAAAATATGTTTAGTGACTATTAAATAAAGAGATGAGGAGAGAAACCATTTTAATAATAGACAATGTAAAAAGAGATGGATTTTTCCGTGGGGGAAGTAAATAAGTGATGAAATAGATTATGGACGACTGCTGTGGCAATAGATAATGGTATAGTGCGATATCTGAAGTTTGCAATGCTGTCACTTTACAGTCTCATTTGTGTTTTATTGGCAAAAATAATTTGTCGTGATTTACTTCAATATTTCTCATTTAATTCTTGTTTACTTTGCTGATGGGCGGATAATATTCATAGGTTTACTTCATTTCAGGAGGATACTTTCATGGCACTACTTCATTGACATATGGTGTGGACATTGAAAAGATAAGACTGTTTGGAATTTTACAGGTTTTTTTAGCTTGGCTAATTTGTTATTTTTTTAATTCTTATCTCTGATCAGGAACTGATAGGAATAGGTGCAGCCGTACAGGAATACAACAATAAAAACATAAAAAAAATCTGTATACATAATTAACTCTTGCAGATTTCTTTGTCTTTCATGTAGAGAATAGCAATCGGATATGTTGTAGCGGCATTATGTGAATTATGGCTTCCATTTCATAGGTCGAGAAGCGAAGGTCTCCGCAGAATTTATAATTGGCAATGGTGAGTCAAGACTCGCATGACTATGTTTTGCAGTCTTCTGCATGAAAATCGAAATCGAAGAAGTTCTCTTGTAGTTTCTATTGAATCCACTTTTTGTAGGTGTGTTGTATTGTTGCTGTCTGTTGTGTATTTAGGGCTCTTATATGGCTTGTATGTACCGGATTGGCAATTTGTAGTGCAATCGGATTCCTCCATGGCGACAGCAAGTAATTACACAGTTTATTTGGTAACTAAACCATCTCTCCCTCTCTCTAGTATTTATCCTTAGTCTGTGATATTAGTTGTACATCTAAGCAGTCTGTTGGTTTATCCCATGATGATGAGTGTAATGGAGGAAAATGAGTTCTCTTAAAACACAGGTTAAATGTTCTGTAAGAGGAGATCTCGGTCCTGCATGCAACTCTGCTGGAATGATAGACCGTGACATTCTTGGAATTTATCATCTCTACACAAAGCCCGTTTACAGGAATCTAAAGGTGTGCTCGCTTTCAATGCCATAATAATCGCAGGTTTACACCCTTTCATACATTTTGTCATAGTTGTGCTCTCTAAATGTAGGAATGCAGCATATCTGGTGACGGACAAGTCCCACAAACTTCACCCTCATGGTGTCACGCCCCTTTTGATCCTGAAGGTATTTTGAGGTAAGATGTAATACTTATTGTTTTCATTGTTTGATAAATTGTTACTATTTGGTTAGTTACTCTATATCTGTTTATATCGAATCTTAATTTATAATTCCTTATGTAGATCCTGTGTACTTACAGTTCACTGACAGCTGCAGCGAGCTGCATTATCGGACTCCACTATGGACACATTCTAATACAGTTTCAGGTTCAATACAAGATTTACCTGATTTCTTTGCTCTGCCTGCACTCAAAACACATGATTAACTGTTGTGGCTAGAATCAATGGAGAGAGATGAAATTTCATTGTATCTGTCACATATAAATACGACACTCTATAGCATAATGGTTTAGCTCAAGATTGAAGCATGTCTGTTACTTGCATTAAGCTAACTTTATTATGTCTCAGGATCACAAAGAGCGGCTATGGACCTGGGCCATATTCTCAGTTTCATTGATGTGCCTGGGTTCGTTACTTGCCCTTGTAGGTACGTTCATTCTTCAATCTAGAAGTTCTTATGAATGGATTTATGTTATAAATTCAAAATTGTACTTCTTCATTGCAGACTTAATCTGCATGCTTTGCACATACATATTTGAGCATTACTTTCGTCGCTCAGTTAACGATCATCATTGACCAGATAAATGATAATGTTGCGTTGAATGTAACCACCAGCCTTAGCTACTGACATAGTTTTCCTCCATTACTCTATTGTTATTTTCCACGTATGTTGTAATACTAATCAAACTGCTATGGAGCTCTTCTTCACATTCTTAGACGACTATCTATCGTTGTTCAGGATTTTTCCCACTTAGATAGAATTGAGTACATCGATGCAGTGGTGTCTTTGCAATTACTCTGTCAAATAAATTATGGTCAAGTCACTGCTGTTGACCTCTTGTAGCAGGATAAAAAGTTTAATATTTGATGTGGATGTTATGTTAAATTTTTCCATTAAAATGTATTTTTGCAGCAAATACATAATTGAAAATTACACAATATAATCTGCTATGGTGAGAGACTGATAATATAGATGGGCTCCATACTCATACCAGCTTTCTTGCTTCTTTGCCTTCAGGTATACCACTTAACAAATCTTTATACACAATCAGCTATTTGATGGTTACCTCTTCTGCAGCTGGAATCACTTTTTGCCTACTCTATGCACTGGTAAGCATCACGCGACGTACGCACCTTGTCATTCTTCTGCAAGATACTTCAAAACATTGTTCTTCACATTATGTCCACAAGTGAATGTAAAGAACAACAAGATACGAAGACGAAGAAGAAAGCACGATAAGAGATATGGGACGAGTACGAGAATGGCTTGCACAGAGATGTCCAAAATCAAAATTACACACCATGCGTGACATACATATAGTTTGATTTGATTTTTCTTCGCTTATATTTTATGTCCTTTGCCGCAGGTTGATGTTTATGGCTGGAGGCGCGTGACTTGTGCATTCGAGTGGATGGGAAAGCATTCTCTGGCTATCTTCATTCTCGTAACATCAAACATAATAGTCATACTTGTTCAAGGGTTCTACCTCAACTCTCATGATAATAACATTGTAAGTGTTGTCCAAAACTGACATCATTATTTTTCATTTTAGACCATCAAGAGCAAACCATCCTCAACTGCCATGCATCATCCATTTACAGATAAACTGGATTATAACGCGGTTCGTGCACAAGTGAACGGTCCAACCTGTTCCAATGCAGAATATCTGGGAGATCCCCTTCTCACATATGACAGTATCAAGGTTTGATTTCATCAGATTCATGTTTCATTCCTGAAGAAAATCAAGTTGCGTTTGTGACAGAACTTGTTTTTCAATGAATTAGCGATTGTGATAAGAAGAAACTGCTGCTTAAATGGATGTGGATTGCTGTCATTTTTCTTCATGTGATGTGATTGATGATCTCTAGCAACAAGTCAAACTAACAGGTAATTAAATAAGGTGATCTTATTATTTCCGCAGTGTATTATTCAGATGAATTTTTATTACGAAGTGAGCACACATGACGTACGTTAATGATTCAAGAATTAAAAATATAACAATATTTGAAATCAATGAAGCATCCTAGGATGGCCCAAACTATCAGTGGGTGGATTTGTTGGGCCAATCTTGTCAGTTGTTGGACTTTTAACGGACCCCAACACTTATAGCTGCCCTTTTTTTTTTTGCTTTGGAATATACTATTCTTTTAGTTTCATTAAATTTTGTACGTATTTTTACAGTGGCTTTTTTTTGTTGATTATAATTATTTTGTTTTTCGTGTTGCATATAAGTGGGACTGGGGGTGTGCTAATTAATCTTTATTAGGGTCCACTAATTCCAAAATATAGACAACCTTTATTAGGATTGAACTAAAATTTGATTGTAAATTTAGTCCTCGCAGGGCATATTTTTTTAGCACAAGTTTTAATAAAAATGGGTGGTGTTTTTCATATAATAAAGAAAGAGTTCCATCATTACATAAAATGAGCAGTTGAAATTGAATTAAAAATAATTTTTTTATAAATAAAAGTTACTTTTAAGGATAGAGGATAAGAGAAATATATGAGCACATATATTAAAATGGGGGTAAGTGCCCTAATTTTTATGGACGCCAGAAATAGTAATTGTACCCCATTTTTTATGGACGGATAAAGTATATTTAATTGAGAATTATTAAATGAGATCATATAAAATTCTAACCGTTCTCATACAACAAAAGGGAATTCTATCTATATAGAATTATTATATCTTTATACGCTTACACACGATTTAATTTACATGAACTTTTTGTGTAATCAAACACTCTTACACGAATTAACATAAAAAAGTTCATGTGATCATCGAATTTTTTGTATAAAGGGATTAAAGTAAAAAATAATTACTATTTCTTTATTTTTATCTACATGCATGGCTATAACTTCCTGTTACTATATGACTTTTTATTAGAATGAGATATTGCCTCTTATTAAATAATAATTATGAATTAATAGTAAATAATTAAGATTTACAGAAGTGTCCACAAGTTTGTTGTCAATTTAAATTTACTGTACTATAAAATTAGGAGTTGGAAGGAACAAGCTTGACAGATCACATTATCATTACTAGTCCCCATCGTTCCTCTCTTTCGTTGCTTTTATCAGCAGAACTTCATGTCAAATTAATAATGATTTTTAGTTATGACTTCATTAGAAGCCATGATGATGATCACCAATTACTAATCAAATGTTTCTCCAGCCAGTCCAAAAATAAAATCTTTTTATTTTAGCAGAAATACTAATAGTAATTATTATCTGGGGACCTAACCAAACACAATAACAATGACATAAATGTTGGTAGCTCTATCTATCCATTTATTGATCATTACCTATAGTTACATCCAGAAGTGAGCCAAAGGTCCAAAACCGTAGCTATATAACGCAATATACTAGCCATCTCTTTCTGAATATTTAAATTGTTAATTACGGGACCACAAGATGTTGAAATGCATTCTTGAAATCAATTTGTGATAAAATGATATAAGTTGGTAAAATATTTTCCTTCTAATAAGATTGAGGTTTCGAGACATTAAATTTATATTACTCATCATTTTGCGCAAAGAGATATACAGACGACTCTATTCCAAAGTTACATTACCATCTCTTATTAATACGTTCATTTGTGCGATGCACAACAAAGAACGAAATTAAATGACATTTAAATAAATAATAAATATTAAATAGAATCAAAATATAAATAAATATAAAATGTGTTTTCAAAAATAAAATAAAATAATCAACAACAATTACTCAATAAAACTCAGATTTTAAAAACGTATATATTTAACTTTGTATCCAAATGTAATTATAATTATAGTTATTAAAAAAGTTAAATTATTTGATAATGAAAATTACACAATATTATTATTGAGTATTACGCGTCATAATAAATAAATAAATATTTTCATACACGACTAAAAATAAAAATTATAAAATTGAGAGAAAAAATATTTTAAATTTTAATTCTTTTCATGATTTATTTATTTAAAATTCATTTTTGATGATTTTTATACCATATTAAAGTTATTTTGACGAACTTAAATTTAAGATGTACATTGAATAATTTTTTTATGAATCAAATTTGATGATGTTTATAAAAAATGAAGAATTGTGAGAAAAATTGATGGAAGAAGAGTGAGAAAAATTGAAGGGAAAAAACTCCCCTTTTTATTATATAGATTTCATTTATACGGTAAATTCATTATAATTTGAAGATTCGTAATTGAAGCTAACCACTCCTTGGCTCTCTCTAAAAGAGGTTTGAATAATGGAATTTTGAGGTACTATCTAAGAGATCTAGAGGTTGAAATTCGAACTAGTTAATGACTCCTATTTTGAGAACTTATTTTCATTCATGAGTCATAATCTTGGCCGACTCGTATACAGTTTAAACTGAGCATCCCTCCAAAAACTACGTAGTTTAGGCTCTATGAATGAGACTTTGTGTGTGATATATCATATCTTAGGTTACTATTTCCTATCTATTCCAGTTTCTCTTCACATGCTATGATTGACATTCAGAGATTTCTTGTCGATTCCATAATTTTATTGGATTTTTTGCGCGTCACATAAATCATGTGGTGACAATATTTGCCATCATATTTTGGGTGTATCAAAATGTGTCAATCATGCACAACGTCTCTATTTATAAATATAGATAACCGCCAAATTGTGACAACTAATAAAATGTCACATTTCTTGGTTTGGTGAGACTGAGACCCCCTCTTATGCTATAGTCTGTTAATTATTTATAAAAAGTTGAATTCCATTAAATAGTCAAATCATTCGACAAATTAATAATTTTTCAATTATCAACTCTCCTGCTTCATCTAATAGACTACTCAATATTAACAAATGCCATGAATTCGAACATGATTATTAGTTGCAAATATGTTGGTATCGTGCATGTCGGCTACGCTGGAATTTTGGTTTTTCCACATGGGTATACCGAGCTGCATTATTTTATTTCATGCAAAATTGATTTGAGCTCTATTTTCTCATATATAGAAAATAAAAGACTAGCTGTCCTCTATAAATAGACATGACAATATATGTAAACACTGATTTATGCTCCATCTTAATGCTAATTAAAAAAATTCTAGCTGTCAATTAACTATAAATAGACATGACAATCCAAATTAACTTTTGAGGGGGAATCATCATTTTTAAAATTCTCACATACTAATGGATCAACATATACTTACTAACTATCATGCACCAAATAGATAATAAACTCGTATTTGTTTCACTGAAGAAAAAAAAATGTTCTATTGACGGAGGGAGTATATATGTTTGAGGTTGAACATTCTACTATTGTGAAGGATTTCATTCATATTCCATAAATTTGCTCTTGATAAAGGCATACACCTTGATTTCTTTCAAAAACGAAAGGGATAATTAGTCCGATAAACGAAGGCGGTGTTTGACTGAATTTCTAAGCTACTTAAAATAACTTACAAGTTATTTAGGAGTTTGTAAATTTCTTGCAAAGTAACATAAACTTTAAAAACAAGCTTCATTAGATGTAAGCTTCCCATAAACAAGTTTTTCAATTCTAATTTATTTATTTTATAATCTTATAAGTAATAATTATATTACAAAAATAACTCTACTATAATTTGTTAATTCCATTATATACCTTTCTAATTTCATTTATCTTCAATTTTCTTACATTATTTAGAATTTTCTCTCTTTAATTCAAAATTCTTTCTTTAACTTATAAGATCAATTATTCAGGCATTTTAATAATTTATAAGCTCTTACTATATTATAATACTATTTTTAAAATATTTTATAAATTATTTAAAATAAAGTTAGACAAACATCCCCAACATATAACTTGGTATGGAACTTGAATGAAAAGGAAACGAAGAGGTGAGTAGACATAAAGGATAGGTTAAAAAAGAGTTAAATTGGTTTGAAACAAAAAACACGAAGAGTCACTCTCAGGCGAAATGGGCCCCTCAAGCAGTTAACGTGCGCCAGATGGGGGTAGAGTATTAAGATTCACGCACTCGTTAACGGCCATAAATAAACGGCAACAAATACGACCGTTACAAAAGGCGGAGCTAAAACTGAGCTCCCTTCGCTTCTCTCCAACGGTTCTAGAAAACGAATTCTCTCGAACACTCTACACATTTTGGCGGGTCCCACCCCCCCGCTATGACGTGGCAGCTTGTCTATGGTTATCGACTTCCATAAATTCAAGATTTTATATTTATATTTATATAAATATGGTTGTGTAATGTACTCCATTTGTCTAGAAGTGCTAAGAAACCAAAGAAAATGATTAACTCCTACGTTTTCTTTTCTTTTGTTTTCCTTTTAAATTTGGATGTTCTCAAACATTCTACTCTTTTAGGGTTTTGAATGGTGTAAATAATGAATATTGGATTAGACTAAACTACTTCCGTCTTTCACTAAAAGATTGACAAAATTATGAAAGTCACGAATTCTGATTAAATGTGAATGGAGTTGTTAGTGAAGAAAAGGTGTCATTTTAAATATAAGAAGAATTGTGTGGATCCTACTGCTATAAATAAAAGTGATAATTTTTTATGGACGGAAGAAGTATGAACTAACAAATGAAAAAGGAGGTGAAGGCCAGACTTCCAGTCTTTTTCCATTGCAGTCGGAAAAAAAAATATTAACATACTATAAGCCACGAAATTTAATAAAATATGAGTAGAGTTACTAGTAAAGTACAATGTACCACTTAAAATGTGAGCGGAGTTGTGTAAATTCTACTTCTATAAAAGTAAGAACTAATGAACGAAAAGAGAGGTGAAGGCTAATCTTTTTCCACCACAAGAAAGAAAAAAAAAATGAAGCGGTTTAATTTGAAAGAGATTGTGAATGATAGGGTCTAGTAATCGTGCTACTTCAGACAAAAAGGTTCTTTATTGTTTGAGAAAGTGAATTAAAAGTGTTGCTTATTAAAAAGATAAAATTGGTTGGCGTACTCCCCCTCGAAGAATACCTAATTAAGAGCATTCACAGCAGATCTCTTAAAAGTAATCTTAACTTTAAATTTGAGCTAAAATAATAAAAAATTTGATAAAATGATGATCCAACAGATCACCTATATTAAGTTGGGCTCACAAAAAAATTTACATCCCTTCAAATATAATCCTAAATTTACACCCCCCTTAAATCTAATCCTAAATTTATAAAATAGATAATGAAAAATAGAAGAGCTGCTATGTGCAATTGTAAAATAGGGATTAAAAATAATTTAGGAAAGACTTTAGGAGTATTTTTAAGAGTAAAATTTTGAGAGATCTGCTATGAATGCTCTAATAGGATGCCGAATAATGATCGCATCAGTTATTCTCATTTTGGAGGGAGATTAAATACTCTCTCACTTTTCTTTTTGATTTGTCCCATGAAGCTTGACCAGTTTCTGAAAATGACAAAAAATTTACTTTTTATTCACCTTTTCACTTTTTCACCTACCACACTTAACACATAAAATATCAATTTCTTAATTTTCGTGTCGAAAAGAATTAGGTCATGCTTCATGGGATGAAGAGTGTACTTTCGTTCACAATATATATTTTTTTTTAATTGAATTTATAATACCAAATTTACGTAGAGAACCGAATAGTGAGAATAGTATATGTCCAATGCATATGAATACAAAATACGAGGGCTCGTTTGGCTGCATGTTATATACCATAAGATAAGAAAATAAAGTTATGATGTGGATTTCTTTTTGCTTTTATTAAATAAATAGAAATGAAAAAGTGGTCCGACTGAATTTTCTGTATTTCCTCTAAACTCATAGTGCCAGCTGTTTTCCACGTGATGCTTTACAAATTCCCATTCATCCTCATCCTCACAAAACTAATTTAAACACAAACAAAAAGCTAAAATATTCCCCACTGCTCTAACCTATTGGGCCTCAGCACGACAGGCCCACGACTAGAATGCCTATGAGGACTTGGGACTAAGTATTTAAATATTACTAGTATATTTTTATTTTTTTATTTTTCAATAAAAATTATTAATTTTAGACTAAGATTATAAAAATATAGAGCTAAAACCTTATGATTTCATGAAGGTGCCTGAAAACCTATTTTCCATTATTAGATAGTTGTTCTAGTTCTTAAT
This sequence comes from Salvia miltiorrhiza, assembly GCF_028751815.1. NCBI lineage: Eukaryota > Viridiplantae > Streptophyta > Magnoliopsida > Lamiales > Lamiaceae > Salvia > Salvia miltiorrhiza. The sequence continues at coordinate 35,859,135 of NC_080392.1, read as the reverse complement.
ATAATGTATAGCAAGTAATTCTATGCAGCCTCATTGTAATTACTCATAATTTAGTTAAATAAAAAAAAACCTTCTTTATTTAAAATTTTCGAATCAAAATAGATTTAGTTAGTTTTACTATTTTTTTTCACATTATATCTACTTTTATTTTTCATATTTTTTTTGTTTCTATTTAAAAAATGAAAAAAAAAAGTTTGAAAATAGAGAAAAAAATTAGTTATATTATGAAAAAAAACTGTAAAATTAACTAACTTTTTTTAATGAAGATTTTAAATAAATAGAGTTTATTCTTTTCCTTCCATTTAATAAATAGAGAGAGCGAGAACGGGAGCGGAAGTCGGCGAGTGGAGGGTGGTGAGGAGGAGAAGGGTAGGTCCAACCCGTCCCGAGAGTTCCCTGGTAAGGCATCAAAACTTTCCAAACCCTAGGCTTAACCCAAAACCTGCGACTGTTGAGAATAGAAAGGACAGCTGGAAAGATGAGGATATTGTTACCTTCTTCTTCAATAATTTTCCGGAGGGTACGTGGCTTGAAACTCTGGAGCGACGCTTTGCTTCGATTGGAAAAGTCATTGATGTTTTTTGTCCTAAGAAAAGGGACATTAAAGGAAAACCCTTTGGTTTTGTGAGGTTTGATCAGAATTCGAACAAGGAGCATCTCCTGCATAAACTGAATAACGTTTGGATCGGCAGCTACAAACTCAGGGCCTTTCTTCCGAGGTTCGAAAGATCGCTCTTTGACGGAGCAGGAAAAAAGAAGGAGGGGAGAGAAACCCAAGACTTTCAAGGAAAGGAGGAGACTGCCAAGAGGTCTGCGCCCACGAGGAAAGCTTCTTTCGTGATTCCTGCATGCAAGAGAACACCTGGTAAATCCTTCGCAGAGGCGGTGGGACTTCCTAACAAGGAGCGCCCTGAACCAGCAGATGAGGTTTTAGGGTTCCAACCGAATGATGAAGATTTGGGGTGGGTTAAAAACTCTTTTACAGGTTACTTGAAATCGGATTTTGATTGGGAAGAATTTGAACAGGAGATTAACAGTGAGAGTGCGAATTTACTCAAAGTCTCCACTATGGGTGGAAACATGGTTCTTCTGCAAAGTGTGAATGAGAAGCCGGTGACGGAATCCTTGGAGGAACTGGACGAATGGGTTAAATTCTGGTTTGATTGGTTGCGTCCTTGGTCGTATCTTGACGTCTGTACACAAAGGCTTGTCTGGACAAAATGGCTAGGCGTTCCGATGCAGGCGTGGAACGATCGTTTTTTTCACACGGTCGGATCACGTCTTGGGATGGTTGCAAAGGTTCATGAAAAGACAAAGGCTAGAGGCCGGCTTGATTTCGCTTACATTCAAGTTTCGACAGGATTGGCCTCGCTGAATCGAATTATGGAATGCAGAATTGGAGAGGCACATTTTAAGATCAGGATTGAGGAGATTAATGTTAATGAGGTCTGGGAGCTTTCCCAGGAAGAAGAAGACACTCTGGATTCAGAAGATGAGTGTTTCGAGGAAGAAGATGAAGTTTTTGACGAAGATGCCTCATTCTGTCCGGCAAATGCCCAGGCCGGAGATGACTCTCTCCTACCGGTCGGAAGCGAATCGGTTGAGTACCCTGCTCAACGGCTTGAAAACCCTTCGGTTTCTACCCCAATCGCAGAAAACGGTTCCACTCCCGAGGATGATTGTGGGCGCCCGTGCACTAGGCAATCTTTTGAAACAACGATTCCAGAGACAACGGTTTTTGCGAATCTCGAGCATCTGGCCCCACTTGCTGGCTTTTTGGAGAATGCGGCGTCCTCTTTACCAACAGCTACGACTCCCAGCCCAGAGGCTTTCGTCGACCCAACTACCAATAACCCTTCTATTGAAAAGCCCACAGATATTCTTGGGCCTGAGGATGGTAAGAACCCAGAATTTCTTGGGCCTGAGGCCGAAAATTTGGCCCACCCCCTCTCTTCCCAGTCAGACTCAACGGTCCAGGAGATCTCCTCAAATTTTGAGGAACCTATTTCCTCGGTTGACTTTGATAAACCAGCTGCAATCCCTGCGCAAAAGTCTCCACCTCGAAACACAGCCACCAACAATAGTGAAAGAGATTCAAGGGCAAATAGGTTGATTCAGTCTCAAAAGAAGAAGATGACCTCAGTTACACCTCTCAAGCTTGGGATCCACCGATTCTTACACTCGAAGACTTCAAAGAACGGAAAAAGAATGGGTAAACAGATTCACACTAGCTCAAAGGAAGCGGCGAGAGGTGTGGATTCAAACCCAAGAAATCAGGAGGAGGGTAGGGAGCCAGCGGTTGCGAACTGTTCTGGAACGGAAGAAGGACGCAAAATCTGGGAATTCGGCAAGCTTCTTGGACTTCATTGCCCTCATCAGGAAACAGAAATTATTCAGTTACTTTCGAAAGAAGACGATAGAGCGAGAGCAGAGGAGACAAATGATTCATGTCATCAATGAAGGTAATCTCTTACAACATTCGAGGTCTTGGGAGTAAGATTAAAAAGAAAGAAATTCGGGAGCTTATTCAGAAACAGGTTATTGATGTGTGCTTTTTACAAGAAACTAAGATGGAATTGATCACTGATTCGGTTGCTAATTTTATTTGGGGTTCGGTTACCTGTAACTTTGCTTTTCGTCCTTCAGAGGGGAGATCGGGGGGGCTTTTTTCGTGTTGGAATCCGTCGGTTTTTAAACAATCAAGCAACTGGGATCTCCCGGGAGCTCTTATTGTTAATGGGGTTTGGCAGTCCGGAAATCAAAATGGAGTTCTTATCAATGTTTATGCTCCTCAATCTGTTAAAGAAAAAATGATTCTTTGGGATAGTTTGGGTTTGGTGGTTCGCCAAAACAAGGATGTCAGTGTTCTTATCGCGGGGGATTTCAATACTGTTAGAAAAGCAAGTGAAAGAACTGGAAGTAGGGTGAACTCTTCACTTAAGGATATGGAGGCTTTTGAAAACTTCATTAGGACCAATGAGCTAGTGGAGATTCGATTGCAGGGAAGAAGTTTCACCTGGTATAAGCCCGATGGGACGTGCAAATCGAAACTTGATAGAGTCTTGGTTAACGAAAAATGGCTGACTTCCTGGCCTCACTCGAAACTCATTGGTCTGCCAAGAACCATTTCGGATCACATACCAATCGTCCTTGACACCAAAGTGATCGAATGGGGGCCAAAACCTTTTCGGTTTTTGAATGCTTGGCTCGATCATCCTGATTTTGAGAAGGTGCTCTCTGATTCTTGGCGAAGAGACGGAATTGCAGGTTGGAGTTGCTTTGTGTTTAAAGAGAAACTGAAAAGGCTCAAGACGGACCTTAAGAATTGGAACAAGGAAAGTTTTGGGAAGATCGATAGAAATATTGACATTTTGAAGGAAGAAATTCGGAAATGGGATGAAAAGGATGACAACAGGGGGTTACAGGGAGAAGAAATCACAATGAGGAACGAGGCAACAGCTAACTTGTTTATTCAAATGAAGAACAAGGATAGCCTTCTTTCGCAAAAATCTCGAATGCGGTGGTTGGCTGAAGGAGATGTTAACAGCGGATATTTTCATAGGGTGATCAATGGAAGAAGAATCAAGAATGGAATCTCGGGGCTCGTTGTTAGTAATGGCTGGACTGAGGATCCGAATGAAGTCAAACTGGCGGTTAAAACTTTCTTTCAAAGTCAGTTTAGAAACAGAACTCGGATCAAACCGAACTTGCCGGAAGATTTTGTCACGAGAAAACTACCAGACGAGGTTAAGGTTTGGCTCGAGAATCCGTTTTCCGAGGAAGAGATCAAGGCAGCTGTTTGGAGCTGTGAGGGAGATAAAAGCCCCGGGCCGGATGGTTTTAATTTTAACTTCATTAAAAGGAGTTGGGAGACGATCAAAACTGACGTGAAGGCGGTTATGGATGAGTTTCATAGAAATGGAAGATTGGTTAGAGGATGTAACACTTCTTTTGTGGCTTTAATTCCAAAGAAGGAAGGCGCAATCGAACTCACTGATTTTAGGCCCATCTCCCTTATCAATTGCCTTTACAAGATCATCGCCAAGACTTTGGCACTTCGACTCAAACAAGTCATGAACCATGTTATTGCTGAATGTCAAAGTGCGTTCGTGGAAGGGAGACACATTCTTGATAGTGCCATTATCCTCAACGAACTTATTGATTATGTCAAGAAGAGGAAAAGAGGTACAGTGATGTTTAAGATCGACTTTGCCAAAGCTTTCGATTCAGTTGACTGGTCCTTCCTTGATTTGATGCTCGAAAAGATGAACTTCGGAACTATTTGGAGACGGTGGGTCATGGACTGCATCTGTTCGGCTTCGACCAACGTCTTAGTTAATGGCAGCCCGTCCGGTGAATTTAGTTTGGAAAGGGGGCTTAGACAAGGTGATCCTCTATCACCTTTCCTCTTCCTGATCGTGGCAGAAGGTTTTAATCTTCTTGTGGAAAGAGCAGTTCATAAACAATTTTTGGAGCCGGTCTTGATTGGGGATGAAGGTATTAAGATCTCTCATTTGCAATACGCGGATGACACAATGTTAGTCGCCACTGATAAGAAGGAAAACGCGTGGTCTTTCAAGAGTTTACTCAAGCTTTTTGAACTCGTCTCCGGCTTAAAGGTGAACTTTGATAAAAGCAGCCTCGTGGGCGTCGGAACAACAATGGAAAGAAAGGTGGAGATGGCGCGCATTCTCAAGTGTCGGGTGGAGGATTTGCCGATCAAATATCTTGGGGTGAAGATAGGCGCTCGCCTGTCGCAAACAGAGGATTGGAAGTTTTTGGTAGAGAAAATCCAGAGGAAAATTGACAAATGGAGAAATCGGAAAATTTCTTTTGCCGGAAGGGTAACTTTAATCCGTTCGGTCCTGCTGTCCATTCCTATTTTTCAACTGTCTTTCTCGGTCTTGAGTAAAAAAATGCTTGCCCATATCAGGTCTTTAGTTTGTAACTTCCTGTGGGGTGGGGGGTCGGGCGAGAGGAAAATTCATTGGGTTAAGTGGGGAGACCTTTGTTGTGACACTAGTCATGGGGGTCTGGGCATCAAAGATTTAGAGTGTTTCAATAAGGCGTTGATGATTAAGTGGCTGTGGCGTTTCCTTACTGAGGGAGAATGTCTTTGGGCTAGGGTGGTGAGGGCTTGTAGGGGGGATATTTTCTGGGATAATGAGGGCTTTCGTTTAGAAGGGAGCAAAGAGATGAGGGCAGGGTGGTGGAAGAAGGTGTTAAGTTTGAGCTGGGGAGAAAGTGGAAATTGGGTGAGAGATAATTTGGCTGTTGAGGTCGGAGACGGGGGGGGCTTCTCTTTCTGGAACCATTGTTGGATAGGAGGGAAGAGACTTAAGGATGTTTTCCCTAGGCTCTTTCGCATTAGCAACTGTAAGGAAGGGAAGATCCTGGATATGGGGGAGTGGGTTGAAGGTGTTTGGAGTTGGAAGTTGGAGTGGGAAAGAGAGCTGAGGGGAAGAGAACAAAGCATTCAGACTAACCTCCTTGCTTTGCTTCGTAGTGCTGTTATTTGTGCAGGTACACCAAGCGGATGGAGATGGAAGCCAGACTCTAAAGGCAAATTTTCGGTCAAAACAGCATATGAAGTCCTCAGCCTCTCAAGCGGTCTCAATTCTGGGGAGAAATCCGACTCGGAGATTGGAAATATTTGGAAGATTAAAGCTCCTTTCAAAGCAAAGATGATGTCATGGAGAATTTTCAAAAGCAGAATTCCGACTACTGATAATCTCATTCGAAGACAAATTCCAATTCCACCATCGGAGGCAGTCTGTGCTCTTTGTAAGTCACAGGACGAGAATATCGATCATCTGTTCTTCGCGTGTAAGAAGACTTATGAGGTTTGGTTTTCGATCCTTTCTTGGCTTGGAAAACAAGCGGTTCTCCATCACAAGCCTAGAAACCACTTCAACGCCTTCAAGAACATCGGACTGAAAGGAGATGCTACCATCCTTGCAAGTATTTGGGCATGTGTTGTCTGGTGTATTTGGAAAGCGAGAAACGATTGTAAGTTCAATAATGGAAGCTGGTGCAAAGATCAGATCGTGACTGAGATCACTGCGAGAGTTTGGGGATGGAAAAATGCTTACAAAATTCCTTGCACTTCATCCGATTTCAGGTCGTGGTCCAGGGGAGAGCAGATTCTTTCTTGATCCCTTGCCTGTGGCTTTTTCTTTTTTAGGCTCTGAGTTTTTACTTTCTCTGAATCTGTTCTTGTTGTCTGCTGGTTTTGACTCCTTGCTTTTTTTTTTTTTTTTGATAAGGAAAGTAAATATTATAGAACGAAAAGGCACCAGTAGTACCAAGAAGATTACAAAATCATCGGTGATTCCTCATTCGACATCCACCTATGAATCCCAACTCCATCATTAACAAAACCAAAAATTCTACCCCAACTCCACACTCTAGCTTTGATTTCTCCAAACAAGTTTGCACTCTCCCATATTTTGTTCTCAAATCTACTCTCATTACGCATTTTCCAAATAAGCCAAGTAGTACAACACCAAAGAGCCATCAAGAGCTTCTTATTTCTTTTCCGGCCACTCAAACTAGTAAAGAACTGAAAGTGCGAGGACACGTCATATGGCTGCACCATGCTAACTCCGAGCCATTGAAAGATTGCTTCCCATACCTTTGAGGTCTTTGGACAGTGGATCAACAAGTGATTCGTGGATTCCTGCCGATGAAAACAGGCATTACATCCCACCTCGACTTCACACAACATCACATTTCTTCTCGAGAGATTGTCACACGTCGGAATTCTGTTCTTCAAAATTCTCCATGCGGTAAGCTTGACTTTGTTTGGAATAGGGATCTTCCACACCTTCGTACTCATATCAGTTTCCTCCACCGCCTCCGTAGTCTCTTTTGCTTGATCTTTAATAGCTTCATAAGCGGACTTGGTTGTAAAGCCTCTCCCGATGTCGCCACTCCATGTCCATCCGTCCTTGTTACCTGCACACAGGTTAGTACCAGAAACAAGGCTAAGCAACTCCGAAACTCCTTCCCTCTCTCTCTCAAATAACTCTCTTCTCCACCTTAAATCCCAACACCATCCAGTATCAGTCCATTCCCCAACTTCACAGATTGCAGCTTCTTTATTAGCACTCAACTGAAAAAGTCTAGGAAAAGTAAACTTCAACGGCTTTTGTCCAACCCACCACTGACTCCAGAATTTAAATGTCTTCCCATCCCCCACCTTTGGCTTCAAATTTTGAACAAACCAAAAATTGCTCGGCCCTCCCGCCGCAGAAACGATCTTCGGCCACCACCCATCTCTAAATCTACCTTTCCCCGCGTTTTCCAGACCTGTCTCTCCCCACTCAACCTCACCATAAATGGACCTAACAATTTTAGCCCAAAGCATGTCCCTTCCAGTAAGGTACCGCCACAACCATTTAACGACAAGTGCCTGATTAAACCACTCAATATTTTTAAGCCCCAAGCCTCCTTCATCTTTTGAAGCACAAAGCACCTTCCATTTCACCCAAGCAATCGCACTTTTACTAGAACCCCCTCCCCACAGAAAATTACCAAGTAAAGCATTTAGGGAACTCACAATTGATTTTGGTAAACAGGTAAAAGAGAGCTGGTAAATCGGTATAGATTGAAGCACAGCCTTCACCAAGGTAACTCGGCCCGCGAGAGAGAACTTCCCATTTTTCCACGAATCGATTTTCTTTCTCACCTTCTCAACCAAGTATTTCCAATCAGCAACCTTTTTGCCCTTGCTACCCACTTTAATACCGAGGTAATTGAAAGGTAAGGAGCCTACATCACAACCCAAAACAGCCGCCATCCTCTCTATCTTATCCTCCTCGACCCCAACTCCAAAGAGACAACATTTTTTGAAATTCACAGCAAGCCCTGACAGTAGCTGGAACACTCTGAGAATCCTTTTAACTGCCACTGCATTTCTTTCATCATCCTCCATCAAGAAGACCGTGTCATCAGCGTATTGGAGGTGCGGAATTGAAATGCAATCATTTCCTACCTTTACCGACTTAATCAGCTCCTTCTCAACAGCTCTCGTGATCAAAGAGTGGAGCCCCTCCGCTGCAATAAGAAAGAGAAATGGGGAAAGCGGATCTCCCTGCCGTAATCCTCTTTCTAAACACACCTCACCAGATGGAGATCCATTCACCAAAATATTCGTCGTCGCCGAAGAGATACAACCTCGGATCCATTTCCTCCATAATGGTTCAAAATCCATTCTTTCAAGCATTAAATCCAAGAAATCCCACTCGACGGAGTCATATGCTTTCGCGAAATCCACCTTGAAGATAATCCTCCCTTTTCTCTTCTTAGTAGCCTCCGCGATTGCTTCATTTAGAACCACGACCCCATCAAGGATGTAACGGCCGCCAATGAAGGCACTCTGATTATCCGAAATAACTGAATCCATGACCTGTTTCATCCTATTCGCCAAAACCTTCGCAATGACTTTATAGAGGCTACAAATAAGTGAAATAGGCCTAAACTCCTCAAGTGAGCAAGCTCCTTCTTTTTTAGGAATGAGAACGATGTATGAAGAGTTACATCCCCGAGGGATTTTGCCATTGGAGTGAAATTCAGTCATTACCTTTAAAAAATCTTTCTTGATAATCTCCCATGACGCTTTCCAGAACTTGAGGTTAAAGCCATCCGGTCCCGGGCTCTTGTCACCGTCACAGCTCCAAATGGCCTCTTTAATTTCTGATTCTGAAAAAGTTTTGATCAGCTCCGCATTATTCGCTGCAGAAACTCTCCGAGCAGTGAAATCTCCCGGTATCATAGGAAGGACGCGCGGCGTCTTCTTGAAGTGATTCTCGAAGAACGTTTTGACTTTCTCCTTAATGGTCTTTGGATCCTCGATCCAGCAGCCCCCAACATCAAGCCCTGCAATTTCATTCTTCTTTCTTCTCCCAACAATTGCTTTGTGATAAAAACTAGTATTCAGATCGCCCTCCTTGACCCATTTGACTTTCGCCTTTTGTTGGAGAAGACTACATTTTTCTTTGGATTTAAGGAAAATCTTTGCTCGTAATTCATTTCTCCTGATTGTCTCACTCTCCTCAAGACCAAAGGTGTCATCAAAATGTCCAGCTCCTGAAGTTCATCCTTAAGATCTGTCAATCCGTGGTCAATGTTGCCATAAATCCTCAGATTCCACTCTTTCAACGCACTCTTCACCAATTTCAATTTCTCTTTGAACACAAAGCAGCTCCATCCTTCAATCTTAGCTTCATCCCAAGATTTCCTTACCAACGCGCAAAAATCTGGGTGGGAGAGCCAAGAATTGAGGAACCTAAAAGGTTTGGGTCCCCAGTTCTTGGTTTTTGTAGTCAGGAAGATCGGACAATGATCCGACACTGATCTCTGAAGCCCCCTTCCGACTGTGTCCGGCCATTCCTGCATCCATTTCTCATTGACCATAAATCTGTCTAGTTTGCTCTTACATCCTCCACCAGGTTGATACCACGTAAACTTTCTCCCCTGTGTTCTGATTTCCAGCAGATTACTTTGCCGAATAAAAGCGTCAAAAGACCTTGCATCTGCTTGATTAAAGACAGCACCTTTCCCCACCCTTTCTCCCGGATCACGCACTGCGTTGAAGTCGCCAAGAAAACACAGGCAAGAGTCTTTGTTTTGAAGAGCAATGAGCTGTAATGTATCCCACAAAGATTCCTTTTCGGTGGTTCCCATGGGCGCATACACATTAACAAAACAACAATGCAAGCCTCCTTGTAGCCAAATCCCATTAACAATAACAGCCCCCGTCACGTTCCATTTACTAGTTGCCACAAACTTATCCTTGCTCCAGACCGATAGTATTCCACCCGATCTGCCTTCTGACTCCCTCACAGCCCAATCAAAATTACTCCTCCCCCACCACTTATCACACATTGAGGAACAGAAAATTTCCATTTTGGTTTCCTGAATAAAACAAAAATCTAAAGCATTTTTCCTAACCAATTCTCCGATATCACTCTGTTTAATGAAACTCCCCAAGCCTCTAATGTTGTAAGATAAAATATTCATTAAAAACCTGTTTCAATATCACCCACGACCTTCGGATGTCCTGCCTTTGCTCTTTGCTCCTTCAATTGCTCGATCATGACCGCGTCTTGGTGATTGCTCGACAAACCCAACTTCTTGGCAAAGAGCCATGTTCTTGTATCTTCATCTCTCTCCGAATTCTCCCAATCCGCCTCAGTAGATCGCGAGCCACTTCCATTCTTGCCCATCTCACCCTCTGATTCAATATCAGCAATGAAATTGCCCCAAACTTGATGCTGATTTTCGGTTACTTTTGATTTCTGAGTTTTCTTCCTCGAAACTCCTCCTCGTCTATTCGCCGTTCCTTTCTTAGAAACAACCCCCGCAGTGAGAGAATCTGGTACCCTCGAGGGATCGCACTCCTCCCCCTCAAGTTCATTTTGAAATTCCTTCTCTTTCTCGTTTCTACTCCCTTCATTGATCTCTCTACCTCTAGTCTCTGGCTCATTTGAAGGCGATTTATCAGTCCCTTCGGAGGAAACCCGCTGGACTTGGCTTCCTTTATCTGTGTCAGAGTAATGTGAGAACGGGCCATTAGTTTCCACAACCTTCCTCTCGAGTTCCGAGACGACGTTTTTTTGAGTAACCGAATCGTTTCCTTCACCGTCCTCTGTTTCCGACTCGACGATGAAAGCCTTCGCCGGAGACTGTGAGATATCTTGTAAAGAACATTCTGAGTCAGCATCTTCGTCCAAAGACCACACCTCCTCCTCCGGGGAAACGAAATTATAGGGCATTTCTTCCACCCGGATTTGGAACGAAGCACCGTCGATTTTACATTTCAGTATGTTTCCGATGGAGTTAAACCCAGTAGACATCTGTATAAAAGCCACGTCCAGCCTCTCTTTCGTTCTTGTTTTTTCTTCAATTTTCAGAAGCAACCCGAACCTCGCGCTTGCCGTACTGAAGAAACGGGAATTCCAAACATGTAGCGGGACTCCGGTCCATTTAGTCCAGACAACTCTTTGATAGTTGATATCAACAGATTTCCAAGGCCTCCACCACTGTAACCAGAAGTCTCTCCATTCGTTGAGCTTATTGAGATTTTCCTCGGTCGTCTGCTCGTTGCTGCTTTGGATTAGGACCATGTTGCCACCGAGGGAGTTCAGCTTAAAACAACCTGCGCATTCACTATTTATTTCCTCTCGAACTTCCTCCCAGAGAAACTCAGATTTAATGTAACCTGTAAAAGCCCCATTAAGCCAAACCAAGTCTTCTTCCGTCGTCTGGAACTGTAATGTTTCATCATCAAGTTCTTTATCATCTTTAGCACCTGTAAGAGCTTCCTTAAAGGAGACACCTGCGTGCCTATTATACACCTTCATGTTGCATGGCTGTATCTGTTCCAACTTCTTTTCTTTGACGCTATTCTGCTCATTCCGTCTCTTCTCATCAACCCTTTCGAATTTAGGTTTATAATCCCTTTGGAATTTAGGCTTATAAACTCTAACCTTATAACTGCCAATCCAAAGTTTGTTCAGGTCCACCAGTAAAGTCTCAGACCTCTCCACCCTTTCAAATCGAACAAAGCCGAACGGTCTTCCCCAAAGATCTCTCTTCCTTGGGCAGTATACATCCACCGTCTTCGCAACCGTCTCAAACTTACGTCTGAGAAAATCAACGCTGCAATCCTCTGGGATGTTGTTAAAGAAAAAGGTTGTAGTGTCATCGCGTTCATTCGAACTCCAATCTCTCCTCCCATTCAAACTGCTCCGATTCCAGCTTCTTGCCTGTTTTCTCTCGACATGTTTTGGACCAATCCCTCTTCTTCTCACCACTCTCCACTCTCTCTCGGTCTCTCTAGGCTCCATTGTAGAAAATCACCTGTTTTATGAAGTAATCATCTACAACGAACAGTACAACAATCTAACCAAACAACTGTAAGATAAGCTCTGTCCTTAAACTTTGCTAATTTCAGTTCAAGTCTTGTCCATTCGTTTCACCATGGCACATTCAATTCATTACAGTTATCCTACAATACATTCAACCCCAACAACAACCCATCTGCTTGAAAACCTTCAAGGTAATTTGCTGTCTCAAGTACTAAATTCACTGTCTCAAGTACTAAATTCAGTTCGCATCCATATCAAACTGCACATCACCCGAGATAAAGTAGAACTTAGCTTTTGAATAGAAAGGGATGACTTGCGAATCTGGACGCTGATCTTTCAAAAAGAGTCGGAAGGCCAAGCTGGATGCGTTCTCGCCGGACTTGAGGGCTGCGTTGTGGCCTGGAGGCGTGGTCTCGCCGGAGTGAATAGTCTCGCTGGTCTGGAGTCGAAGATAGCTACCGCAGATTTCGCCGGAGCAAGGTGTCGCCGATCTGGAGTCGAAGGCAGACTACTTCTGGGTGGCGGATCTGTGGGCGGATCTGGCGAGGTGGCTTGCGCAGCTAATGACTCCACCGGACAGCGCCGCGAATCGCGCCTGGGCTTGGATAGCAGCGCGGTTCCGAGGGCAGATCGGCGCCTGGGCGACGGTTTTGACTCCTTGCTGATGTACTTTGTTGGCACTGCTGGTGCCGCTGGTTCTTCGGTGTTATAAAATTCCTTTTCCTATCAAAAAAAAAAATGAGTGAGCGCAATGTGTCTAAACAGCATTACTAAATTCGAAGTAGTAGTAGGTAGTTCCAATCTTTCTCATGAGTAAATAATTAATTAATAATTTAATACATGTGATGGTCCAAGATTAACACATGTCATCTTCTGAAAAAGGTTAGCACTCCTAATTATTTTACATATTTACCACACAAATCCATGCCTCTAATACACCCAAATCATAGAAGAATCAAGATTAATTAGCACTAGTAGTAGATTTCTCGAGCCACTCAAATTCAACTCACTTCTCTTCCCAAAGAATGATTCTTTTGACTATGGTCGGCGAGTGAAAATTAATTAAAATTTAAAAGAAAAAAACATACACAACATAATTATGTTATTATAAAATACATACACAATTTTGTACATAAAAATAAAAGAACACTTACTAACATTTTATCCGAAAAGCACTTCATTAATAAATCAACAATGCATTTATATTCATAATTTTGTTGGTTTCTTAAGCTTAACAAAAGAAATAAAAAGTCGTAAACCGAAAAATAAAATAAAATTACAGCACATAGAAATTAGAATACATGTGGAATGAAACTAGAAAAAGAATAATATTTCAAAATGTTTATTAAACAAAAAAGTGGTGACAATGTGTTGTTTTTATATGAAGCAACATCAATCATTCATTATTGTACTTTAATTTAAAATAAATAAGTTACTGTTGGATTGAAGTAATGACAAAATGATCGGAGTGACAGCATATTTGACTGATACACCACCTAATATATAAAAATTTAATTTCTAGCCACTGCAGGTAAGTTCTAAGATATTTATGAATATAATAGAATGTTGGTTTCTGTTCCACCCACCACGCTCATTTTAAATGGAGATTCTACAAAATTTTATCTTATGTTAGTTTTAATTTCATAATTTAACTTGCATTAATTATTGCTCATGCTTGAAGAATATGTTAGTTTTAAATTTGATAACTAGGTTGCACTAATTATTTGCTCATGCTTGAAGAATATGTTAGGCTTTAATTTGAAAAAACGCCTTGCAATTATTGCCCATACTTGAAAAATTCATTTACATCTGGTTTAAATACAACCACATTTCTTTTATTTTGGATTAATACAACCACATTTCTTGTTAGAACTTTTGGCATAAAAATAGAGTGTGGATAATGTCTAAAAAAAATAAAAATGGATTCGAGTGTACCCCGATGCGATCTTGAAATTAAATTTTTTTAATTATTAATTTATAAAAAGTATATTAACATTTTGAATGGTTTTCACATCTTGGCAGAGGTAAGAAGAGAGGGAAGCTTCTTAGAGCATTATGGGTCTGTACGATTTGGGTGTTATGGAAGAGACGCAATGAAAGCAGATTTGAAGGAAAAACTTGGGGTGCCGAGGAGGTTGTGATGGAGATTAAAGGAAGACTGTGGAGCTGGATTGCAGCTTTTAGAATCTGGTCCCCGAATGTAAATTTCTTGTCTTGGTGTTCCAAAACTTTTACTCTCTCGTCTTGTATGACTTTCTAGGTACCTCTGGTACCGGTGGTTTTATATTATCTTCTTTTTCTTATAAAAAAAAAAAGTAATTTTCAAAGAAGATTGTAGAATTCATTACATAATAATTAGGCATGAATAAAAGAAATTGAAATTAAATGTAAAGTCAAATTCCACAATCATACTGTATACAATCTATTCCAATATATTCTTCTCCATGATTTTTATGAAAACCTATCCAAATTTGTATACACTCGGAACCATTACTTCAAAACTTACTAGAAGAAAACATCAAATCAGATATACATAATATAGATTTATAGAAATTTGTCGATCTAGGATCTGGGAAATATATTATTTCATCCAAAACACGAAAGAGTGATATACTAATTAGGAGCAAAAACCCTCATAAATTTGGAAAATAAGAAAAGGCGCAAAAGAATGAATTTTTGTGACTTAAACCTAAATATATGAATCTCTTGCATTATAAGTTTCATAATTATTTATCTGAAACCGTCTCACAGTAAAACATATTCAAATAAAATTTCAATGATGTATTATAAATATTATTAATATTTATAACTACAATATTTTATTATATAATAAATTAAAATGCTAATCTTGATTCATCTAACATATAAGTCACTCTCTAGGGCATTCAACTCGTTGAGATTTTTAATTGACCTGAGAATCCTTGAGATTAATTTTGGATCAAAGGGAATAGATCAAAACTCATAAGTTACAATTAATCTTATATGGCATCATCTCGAAATTAACTCATAAAACTAATCTTATTTAATACTATGAGTTAAAACAAATGTTAATATATTTTTTCCATCCACATAAATTATACTCTTTATAATTATTTTTATTTTCATTTGTTCATAAAGAGTATATGTCGGTAAACAAGCATAGATTTCATTATAAGTCGTGCAAACTATCACTTCATATCAGAAAAGGTAAAAAAGTTTGAACTGCTTGTGTGACTGGACTTTTTTTTTAACAGTTAGCTACTCCAAATATCACATAATTTAAGCATTAATGAAAACAAAGGTGAAAAATCCTTAAAAAAAAAAAAAAAACAAAACAAAACAAAACAAAACAAAGGTGAAAAAGTGGAAAAGTGGAAAGAGCATCCAAACAAGGAATTACCGCATCCTATGTACCTCACAAGGATAAAAAGCTCAAAGGATTTTTCTCATAACATACATCTCTTTCTCCTTTTATTTTCATTCCTTATCTTTTTTTTTTTTTGATCAGGAAAAAAGCAATCTATTAAAATGAGAAAAGTTCAAGGTACCAGAGGTACCAAGAACAGAGTACAAAGAAAGGAGAAGAACAGAAAAAAAAAAAACCAGACAAGAACCACTCCACCAAACATCACCCAATCATCCCAAAAATTCTATTTTCAGACATCCAAGTTCGAAAATCCTCAACAGAGCTTTCCATATTGTACGCCAACTTCCATGACCATAACCTCGTCTTGATCTCTCGAATCAGTTTATCTTTATTCCATTGGGCTTGGTTAAATTTGCATTCGTTTCGACATTTCCAAATACACCAAACAATGCAAAGCCAGACACTCCTGAGAAAGTTGTTGTCCTCCTTGTCACCAATGTTCGAGAAAGCAATAAGAAGTTCTTTTGGTGAGCAATGGAAAACCGATTGCTTACCAAGCCAAAGGATAATATCAGACCATACCTCGGAGGATCTGTGACAGGTGAAGAAAAGATGGCTGATATCTTCAACTTGATTTTGGCAGAACACGCAAACGGCTTCCGACGCTGTGATTACAATCTTTCTTTTGATTAGATTATCACAAGTTGCAATTCTGCCCTTCAAAACTCTCCATGTTGTAATCTTCACCTTTTGTGGAGCTGTTGCTTTCCAGAAACTTCGAAACTTTAGAGCATAATCATGTTGGGCATTTAACCGAGAGAGTTGGCAGATCGCTTTGTATGCAGAGTTTACTGTGAATTTTCCATTAGAAGAAAAATTCCACTTCCATTCATCAGCTCTACCTGCATGTGTTTTTGTCATCTTCCTCATTTATTTAGTTTTTCGAGTTTGTATAAAAACTTTGGATGATGAAAAAAATTCAAAATCGTTAAAAAAACGTTTATTTTTTATGATTACATTAGATAAGTAAAAGCTATACTCCCTCCCTCCGTCCCACAAGAGTGTGCATCACTTTTGGTGGCACATGCATGGCCGATTCTGTATCTCACAAGGCTCTAAGCAAAAATTAAAAAATGGTCCCTTATTTTCTTTTATATTGACGAAACAACAATAATATATTAACTTTAACTTTTTCAACCAATTATTCGAAAGAGTTTTCAATGAAAAGAGAAGAAAAGATAAGTTACTGCATATGTTTTTGGAATACTATTTTATTATTAAGCAAAAATAATTTTTTAAATATATATATATATATATATATACTATATAAAAAAAATTTGGGGCCCTATGGTGCAGCATGTTGAGCATGTCCTCAGGTACGGGCTTGGGCACATATTTAATAAAATGTTAGATGAGTGTATTAAGAATGAAGAAAGTGGTCTATTATAAAGTAAAAGTAAGAAATAAGGAGTTAGTGACGAGGTAGTGTCGAAAAATGGCAAATGCACACTCTTGTGGACGTCCCAAATAGAAAGAAATGTCACTCTTATGGGACGAAGGGAGTATGAGTTAATTCATTGTTACTAAAATGAATTTTAACTTTAAGATATGTTGATGCCTTTATTAATTTTTATCATTTTAGTTAAGTTTATTTATCGGATAGACCTAACTCAAGCGACAAAATTAAAATGTCAAAATGTCTCTCTTATAAAAGATTATTGGTTTAATTATCACCAATATTGTGTCATTGTGTTTTATCAATCATAAAATTATATAAAAATTACTTTCTAATTGATCAATGTATGTACGATTTTTTTTATAACATTGTCCAACATTTTCTTACAGTGAAAAGTCGTAGGACAACCTTAAACCTAGAGACAAGTATTCGAGCGCGAAATCAGAAAAATGGGCTCATTCCGAATTTAAAAAACCCAAAAAGATAAATAATGTGAATTTTGTTCTTAAAAATAAAAATAATACGTATTTCAAATAATAAAAAATTTGTATTAATTCTTTCCGTTCATAAAAAGAGTCTTATTTATCTCTTTTTTTTTCCATAAAAAATAATCTCATTTCACTTTTAAACCATCATATCCCGCTTTCTCTTCTATATTTAACTGTATATTAATAATATATTTTTATTCTACTCTTCTATACTAACATTACCCTATAAATTGTACAACGTTCATTCCATTAGAAATACTCTATTTCATTACTTTTTGGACATGAATATTAAGAAAAAATATAGTTAGTATAAAAAGTGAGTTGATAGAAATTATTTAAAAATTATTTTAAGTGAATCGGGCCTATCATTAATAATATTTTAAATAATTATTTTTTTGTTAAAAATAATACTCCCTCCGTCTCAAAAAAACATGAACCTTTCTATTTTTGCACATTACCTCACCACAATTTCTTTACTTTTTGTGTCTATTTTTCATAAAATATGACTCATTTTTCACTCACAAATACACTTTTATCTAATACTCTCTCTGTCCACAGGAATCGGGCACGGATGTTAAGAAACAAATAATTTATACTAATAAAATAGGACAGAGAAAATCACTTTTTTTGAGGATATATTTGTCCAAAAAGTAGGAGAGAGAAATAAAGAAGAGATAATTATGTGTGAGGTACAATGGTATTTGGTGTAAATAATGAGTTATGTGTGAATATTTGTTATATGTTGATTTTTCATTTTAGAATCGAACGTCCAAATAAGGAAATATGGCTTATTGAATTTAGACGGATGGAGTATTTCTTCAAATTCGTATCACTTACTAATGTTCATATTTTGTGACATCGAGGGAGTATGAGATATTATTAGTGAAACATTTCAATAAAATAAGTAATACTCCCTCCGCCCCTCATATTTATGCATACATTTCATTTTTTGTACATCTCCCAAATTTATGCATACTCTATGTTTGGACACTACTCCACACATAATTAATGTAATTTTACCATTTTAACTTACACTATTTACCTCAGGGGCGTACTTTGCATGATTGATAAAATGGATGATTGAGTATTTTTATTTTCAAGAGTAGGATTATTCCAATCTCACTCTTTTGATAGGATAAAAGTAAAACAAAACTAGTTTAAATGATAAAAAAAAATAATCAAGAGCCTTGGAATATTCCAAAATTTCAATCCAACAAAGTAAACAAGGTATTAGTCTTATTATTTTTATTTATAAAGACTAATCCTTTAAAATAAAACGTCCCCTTAATGTGGGACCCTTTCTCTATTATCATTATTACAAATAATTTTTTAATTAAATTTTTGTCGAAGTCAATCATATATAGTTTTAGGAGACCGAAGGGGTAGAATAGATAGAATACCTTTATTTAATTTATAATAAATTTAATAATTTTATTAAAATTTGTGTTCAGAATTATGTTTTCGGAGAGTGAGGGAGTATATTTAATGAGAGGACAAAACACACTTAAACAATTGTGTGGGTGACCGGAAAAAGACGTCGGACCGTTGAGTTAAGTGGGACCCACAGCAGTAAAGCCCACAGCACACCACAGACACAGATGATTAGCCCTCACATGGTCTCGCTGTTGCGGTGGGCCCACACCTCTCTCTCTCTCTATCTTTGGTATTTAGAATTTTAAGAAACAAAAATTGATGATGACAAGTTGTAAATTCCGACATGTTTACTCACGAGTTCCTGCACTTGATCTCTTTGTCCAAACCCAATCCAACCTATTCAATTTCCATCCCAAATTTGTAGTTTACAATATACACATCTCTAATTAATGCAACTGCTTTTTTCTTTTCTTTTTTTTATGTCCTTCCACTTTTAATTATAGCTCGAAATTTTACAATATGATCTATCCCATAATTTAATAGTCATATTTTTATTTTAGTTTGTTTCTTAGTAATTTATACTCCCTCCGTGAAAATAAGACCTAGTTCTTTGTGGCACGAGAATTAAGAAATTGGTATTTTGTGTGTTAAGTGTGGTAGGTGAAAAAGTAAAAAGGTGAATAAAAAATAAATTTTTTATTATTTTTAGAAATTGGTCTTGTTTCGTGGGACAGACCAAAGGAAACTTGATCTTGCTTCATGGGACGGAGACAGTATTAGTAAAATATGGACCACTTACTCTACTTTAATCACTAACTTTCTTCTCCCTTCATCCAGGCTCACTTGACCTATTTATTTTTGCATGGTTATATAAGAGCAAATGACATTTGTGTATAAAATGTTATGTGTAAATTATTAGACCTTTTTTTTATGCCAAAAATGAATTAGGCCAAGTAAAATCAGACAGCCAAAAAAGAAAGCGAGCCAAGTGAGGCAGCACAAAGAGAGTATGAACTTATATCTTCATTATTCACTCAACCATTCAAGTTAAAAAATTTGGTTATTTTAGATTGATGTATCATAAAAAGATGCATTAAACTAATAATATGCCTACACATAACTTGATCAAACGTTTCTTTTAAATGCTAAGAAAACAGCAAAAATTCTCTTAAATTGCCTAAAGATTGTAGATGGAGCTGAATACCGATATTCTAATATGTTTAGATTTGGCAAAAAAACAATATAACAAAATTCAAGTTTTTATTTGAGACTGGCTTTATAAAAATGATTGGGTAGTCCAAATATTACTTGGGTTGATGGGTTTTTTTTTGAGGTAAGGTTGATGAATTTCTGTCGTCATACAAAAAGTATATAATATATTTTTTAATTACCATAATATGAAGACTTACTATTTATAGATACTAAACAGTATGGTACCTCTTGTCGACTGGAAGTTTCCCGAAGAGAGTGCTTCTTTTTATTATTATGGTTTAGAATTTAAATCACACATTTCAGCATTTCCAAAACTGAAAAATGGCATCTTTGTTTGAGTTCGACAAAAAGGGAAATGGAGTTATATGATCACATGCTTAAAGTAATTAATGTTGTTTTATTTAATAACGTAGATAAATATTGTGAGCAAAAATAGAAAGGATAGTTGCTTCATCTTTGAGTGCACAATTCGTATCAACTAATTAAATCACTTTCTAATTAATCCGTATCAATTATTTATAGTGCACGATGAATAAATTTTACTTTTATGTATACATGTTATCTTAGTTTTCGAGTAAGAGTGTGTTCTCATTCGTTGATAAATTTGTGAAATAGAAGAGATATAAAAATTTATTTCTTTTCTTTCATTTTCAACGAAACAAAATTATATTATTTCTCATTCATTCTTTTTATTTTAAGGAGTGATAATATATAAAAAAGAAAATAGGAGTCAAAAAAAGAAGGAATTTGAAAGGGAAATTTATTATTATTATTATTTATTTTCCCATAATAAATTTATCAAACAAAGAGAAAACACCTTACATAAAAATGAAGCGATAATAGACTTGCATAATTATTCTCAAAAAAAAAAAGAAAAAAAAAGTAGACTTGCATAATTTGTTATAAGTGAAATATTAAAGTTTAAAATCGATAATCCATGATAAAATAGAAAAATAATGATAGTATTAAAATTTCCCGAAAGCTATGTTAGTTGATAAGATTAATATTCGACGGGTCCATAATAATATTAAATTAAATTAGAAAAAGAAAACAAAATATTAGGTAGCTTAATGGTATTACAAAAATACCCTTACCTTATCCGTTAATCATCAAGTGTCTCTCCCAACCTTAAATGCCATCGCCACCGCACTCAGCTCAGCTGCAGAAACCCAAAAAAAGAAAACTAGAGAGAGAAAGTAGAGAGAGAGAGAGACAGAGAGCTAAGATGACGAAAGAAGTGAGCGAAGAACCCGCCGCCCACGGCAGCAAGGACTACGTGGACCCGCCCCCGGCGGCGTTCATCGGTGCAGGCGAGCTGAAGCTCTGGTCCTTCTACAGAGCCCTCATCGCCGAGTTCATTGCCACCCTCCTCTTCCTCTACGTCACCGTCGCCACCGTCATTGGCCACAAGAAGCTCAACGCCGCCGACCAATGCGACGGCGTCGGCCTCCTCGGCATCGCCTGGGCCTTCGGTGGCATGATCTTCATCCTCGTCTACTGCACCGCCGGAATCTCAGGTAACTAACCGAAAAACCCTAATTCACTCGAGATTTCCTTTTCCGACGAACTAAAACCCTAACTCACTCCAAATTTGCCTTTCCGACGAACTAACTAAAGCCCTAATTCACTCCAATTTCAGGTGGTCACATTAATCCGGCGGTGACGTTCGGGCTCTTCCTGGCGAGGAAGGTGTCGCTGATTAGGGCGGTTTCGTACATCGTGTCGCAGTGCTTGGGCGCCATCTGCGGCGTCGGGTTGGTGAAGGCCTTCATGAAGGGCCCCTACAATCGCCTCGGCGGCGGCGCAAACACCGTCGCCCCCGGGTACAACACCGGCACCGCGCTCGGCGCTGAGATCATAGGCACCTTCGTGCTCGTCTACACCGTCTTCTCCGCCACCGACCCCAAGAGAAACGCGCGCGACTCCCACATTCCCGTAAGTAAATTTTCATCGAATTTCATTTTGAAGGCTCGAGTTCAATTTACTTTTTCAATGTACCGCCACAATCTCGGCGTGATAATCCTGAAAATTTTCTCAAAATTCAGGATGAATAAAAACTAAAATCGAAGTTGAGGTTCATTTTTTGAAATTTGAATTTAGGGTTGATTATTAATTATTAATGTTTTTGAGACTTTGTTTTCCAGGTTTTGGCTCCCCTTCCAATCGGATTTGCAGTCTTCATGGTGCATTTGGCCACCATCCCCATCACCGGAACTGGAATTAACCCGGCGAGGAGCTTCGGCGCCGCCGTGATCTACGGCCACCAGAAATCGTGGGACGACCACGTAAGTACAAAAATGCATCACAATTTGATTAGAGTTTAATTAAGTGTGACTGAAATGTTTTCTGTGCAGTGGATTTTCTGGGTGGGGCCGATGGTCGGAGCGCTGGCGGCGGCGATCTACCATCAGTTTGTGTTGAGGGCCGGCGCGGTGAAGGCGCTGGGTTCGTTCAGGAGCAATCCCACGAACTAAGGGAGGGAGAGAGAAAGAGATTCTTGTTTGATTTGAGATGTTTGTTGTTAATTAGTTTTTCTGTTGTGAATTCTGTTAATTTGCTATAAATTTGTGTGTAATGATGAAGAGAGGAGAATGTTAATTATGAAAAAAAAGCCTTTTCTTTGTTGCTCATTCAATCTTTTGATTTTGTGTTGTTAGGTTTGCGTATTTATTTTGGACGCTAAAATGCTTGTGTTGTTTCTTTCATCCTCTGTGTATATACATAATGACGCGTCTCTCTCTCTCTACAATTTATCACACTCCAGTAAGTGGCCTTTCAAAATCAAAACCTATTCAGTGATCGAAGAAAAAAAGTAGAAAGTAAGATGACCCGTTTAATTTAACCTAACCCTACCAATTATTGTAGCCTCCGACTTATAAGGTAAGGTTGGAGCTTGTCCACGTCCATCCATCTAATTTATTTCGACTTCTGACTATTATATAGTCTTATATAAATAAAGCACGCTATTAATAAGCATCTTGAAATTGATACCACTATCAATCACTATGATATATAAACAACAAAACGTTTTAATTTTATTTTATTTGTCTCACGGACTCGAGAAGATTCATGTGTATATGTCCTTGTTGTGACGCTATTTTTTCTCAAAATAGACGTTGTCAAAATTACACTCACTTGAAATCAGCGAGGCAAAGCTGCACGTAAACCCACTTGACAATAATTGTGAGGATAGCAAGAATCCAACTTTCATATTTTCAATCCAACCCCATAATCTCTCAACTTTTTCTTTGTGGATGAGTGACAAATGCTTTATCCACTTTTGACTATGAACCCCCCAATACGACCAAACCATACCCGATAAATTCCATCGAATATGTATATGTACTATAACCCATTGATTGTACAAAGAGTGGTAATTAGAGCCAATAATAATTCACACAAACATCTTCATGTTCCATAAAAATGATGGATACAAATGTACATATACATGCTTGATACTACCCATAAAAGCTATACATAGTGAAATACTTTTAATTAAGATGTGTGAGAAAGAGAGATACGTTGGAATTGCTAGCTTACCATGTGATTTAGACCGTTCCGTAATTGCTATATATAGTGAAATAGTTTTCATGAAGATGTGTGAGTGAGAAAGAGAGAAATACTTTGGAATTGCTAGCTTACCATGTGATTTGGAATATGTATATATACTATACTAACCCATTGATTATGCAATGTGTGGCCGCTAAAGCCATCCGTTTTACACAGCTTTTCTCATGTTTCAAAAAAAAATGTGGATCCAACTGCCACATATCGTAAAATCAATAGATTGGTGCAATATAAATGTACCTACTTCATACCACCCATAGGCTACTAGATGTTGTATATAGTGAAATATTTTTTTATTACGATATGAGAGAGGGACTTTGGAATGGAGAGGTTACTAGATCACATGAAGAGAGCCATTGAATGAATTAAGAATTTTAACAAAGGACGTGGTTTTGTGGCAAAAGTGTGGAATAACAATTCCAAGTATATATCTCGTGATGTGAATATTTAAAAGCTATTTATACACAATCACGAAAAAGTATATGTCCAAGTACCATGAATTTGGGACCACATTGAATTTTCATGATACCAATGCAACACAGATAGGTAAGAAAGGATGTTGTTTTGTGGTTGCAGTCTGCTACATCTTACAATTTATAGCAGGAAAGAGGAGAAACATAAGCAGACACGCAATTCTGCCTTCTCTCTCTCTCAAGGTGGGAGGTGTTTAGTGCCAATTTCAGGCAATAGTAGAAAACATAAATGGTACACGTAGACAGTAGCTTGAAACTTGTTTTTACTACACATATTAGTTCCTATTTTACATCTCTTACTTAAGATAAGGTGAAGTGTCAAATGCAGAAATACATATAGTGCACACACCATGACAAAAGGGGAGGTAATATATCAGTACCTTAGTCGGGCAAAGCTGTACCTCGCTCGAGGTTGTTCTTGATCTCCAAAGTGTACTTCCCAAAGGCTCGCTCGATCTTTTTATTGAAGTGCTCATTACGGTCATTGATTGAGTCAATATCCTTTTCTTCGCGATACTTGCGCCTCCTACTGAAGGACCTTGATTTATCCTCCCTGCTCGTAAGCTCTTTGACCATTTTATCAATCTTCTCGGCTGGGATGTTTGGTGTCTGTCCAATAACATTAACATGAATACCGACGACCCCATTCCAGGAAAAGAGATCTCGAAACGAACTAGGTTCAGTCTTGAAATATAGTGATGCTTACCTTTCCATATTGAAGACTGGAAGCCCCTCGATAGAATTCAGGATCCTCCTCTTTTTGTCGGTTGTACGCTTCGAGGTCTACCACAATGTTTTTGGTCCTTTTGTTATGAGCATCATATAGAGTTTTTTGATTGAAAACTGTAAAAAGAGAAGTCATCTGTCAATAGCAATGCAAGGATATACTAACTGAGCACTGCAAAAATTATTTCTAGAGGTACACGAAATGGGAAACCAATGAAGATAGGCACATCGATGAAATAATGTTTTTCTAAACTTAACCGTGGTACTTTTCATGCTTTTCGTGTTTAAGAAGCTAGAGCAGCATGAATCAAATGACTAACAGTAGCATCGTCACACATCCAAAGGTTAAGCTTGATCCATCAATGTTATCAGTCACCCAGCAAAAATACGAAGTGCATCCTATGTATGAAGTATCTCTCCTAGTTCACAAACGGCACGATTCAACATACATACGATACTGAGTTTGTGCATGGCAGTAAAACAACATTAGAAAGTAAGAGATGCTGCAAACAGCAGAATTTCCATAAAACAAACATAAAAGTGTGCTTACTTACCATCCCACCCAGCAGGGGCAGGCTCTTTCTCCCACTTTTTGTACTTCGACTCCGCCATCTCTTGTGTATCAAGCATATACGCTTTGCTCATATCCAAGCCATTAGCATCCAAAAGTTTTCCAATTTTCTTCTTCCTCTCCTCGAGCCATTTCTGCTTGGAAACTCCTCTAGCTTCTGTTGGAGCTTCCATTTTTTTCTTCTCTGCCACCATGGCAGTCTGATTGGCTTTTCTTGCCTCATTCTGAGTGAATAAAAAAAATACGAAACTGTAAATACTGATAAACAAAACCAGGACCAAAATGACATGACAACAAGAGCAATGTATATTCTGTCTATGCTGAGATGTACTAGGAAAAAAATGTTCATCCACGTTGCGCTTTAACGCACATACCATTTTCATTCTCAGTTCAAATAGCTTCTTCTGCCTTCCTGTGAGATTTGCAAAATCAACTAAAGCATCATCACCATTCCCATCAACCTCCCCATCAGAATGCTCCTTGGGGGCATCATTTCCAGCATCCTGTTCTTCTTGCTGATCTGGCCCAGCCACCAGCCTTGGCTCCTGATAATTAGCATCCACGCCTAGGCATTATACAAGAAAAGATGGTTGAATCTGTAACTTTCCAAATAATGAAACAATTGATTATGAAATCTGAATATACAAATAACATATCACTGAATAGCATTTTAAGAATGAAGAACCTTATACAAACAAAAAGTTAAAGCAAAAGTGAGCCAATACAAAAGAATGATCTAGTTTCAGACTTTCAGTAAGTATTTTGCAACAACCGATTTCAGTAACAAGTCTTAGCACCTTAGCAAAATACTACTAAGATACCAATCAAACACCAACCCATATAACTTTAGTCGGTTATCTTCCAGGGTTCGGCAATATCTCAAAATAGTTTTCACTACATTCATGATAATGATTTGATGCATTTAAGCATAGTGGATAGAATTGCTTTCTAGCAAGCTTTCCACAACAATAGATACTAGCTAAAAGCTAACTAAATTATCGGATCGCTTTTTCTGAGACGTCATCAATAGTTTATGCAGTCATGACATAAAACCATATATCCACTAAGCACATATTGGTTACAGAAACATATGCAGCAAATCTAAACATGCAAATTTGAGGAGGAAAAGCCCCCCCGTAAGAGAAGCAACTCCAAACATAGCTGAAATAAGCAGTAATTTTTTGGCTTTTTCTCTCTTATTTCTAATTTTCAATTAAGAAATAAAACACCTTAAGATTCACGATTAAAAGAAAAAACCACGCATATCACCTGCATTCGCGTTCAGGTTCGC
Source organism: Salvia miltiorrhiza (assembly GCF_028751815.1). Classification (NCBI taxonomy): domain Eukaryota; kingdom Viridiplantae; phylum Streptophyta; class Magnoliopsida; order Lamiales; family Lamiaceae; genus Salvia; species Salvia miltiorrhiza. The sequence goes on along the minus strand of NC_080392.1, from coordinate 35,832,758 downwards.
TTCAGCAATAACTCTGAAGCAATAATCACTACATTCGTGATATAGATTCGACGCATTTCTGCAATCCGGATGAACTGCTCTCTCTTCAGCCATACTATCCTCCCTTATTCTCCGTAATCAGATAATAGTATAAAATACCTGCATAATAGAGGACTAACATAAAAATTTATGCATCAGATTAACCCTAACTAAACCCTAACACGAACCAAACATCAAATTGCGAATCACAACAGCTGAATTCGGAAACAAAACTACGGCCGAAGAAATGCAACTCAACAAAATTCAGCTGAAAAAGAAAAGTACCTCTGGTTTATGCTATCGAATTTAGGGCGCGAGGGTTTGATGCTTGTGCAAATTTGAGATTATGGAAATAAATAATGCGAATTTTTCGTGAAGGAGTCATTGCACCGTCATTCGATTTGGGCTGGGAAACATGGGCCTCATACTACGGCCCAAAACCAACTACAATTTATTAGGCCCAATTAATATTAAAATTCCTCGATAAAAGTTTTCGAAAGTTAAAAATTAGGTAAGATCATAATGAATTTGACGTGGGTTAAGTCTAAATTGTATGTTAAGAAAAAATATTGTTACACACCCCAAATTTGCAGAGGATAGATATCCATAATTTCTCGTAATTTTTCACTATTTGATGGCCTCGACCAATTAATATTCAAATTCCTCGATAAAAAATTTCGATACTTAACATTGGGTAGATCATTATGAATTTTGATGTGGCTTAAGTTTAAATTGTATCAAGAAAAATATTTTTATATATTTGTCGTGATTTTCCTTTTTGAAAGAAATTTGTTATAATTGATAGTTCATGATATAATTAAAAATAATAATAAATTAATGGGTTGATGGTATATAATTTATTCAATCAATTCTCATGTTACATATGAACTTTAATTTTTTATTTCTTATTTTTCATTTTCGTCCATTTTTCATAGTGGTAACATGATATAAATATATTCGTGTGACATAAATATGATCGTATGTAAAAATAGAACCGACATCGTATTGTATAATTGAATGAAAACGATATTGTTTCAAGCCCAAACTTTCGCGGAAAAATGGACGAATATGTAAAATGAGACAATATTAATAGTCTAATATTTTAATAAAGATTTTAAAATCGTATGCAAAATAAAAATTTGTTGAAAGTATAATAATTTATATACAATTAACTCTAAATTAATAAATTAATATATATGTGACTAATAGCCATTTTTTAAACTTACAAATCGAAACTCAATAGCAAAAATTACGAACCAAAACAGAATTTATAGGCAAGCATTACAACCTCGTAGACATACAAAAGGAAGGCAAAGTACATGAAATCTGATATATTTAGCTGCAAAAAACAAGGACAGCATACATCCAAAAACAGCACAAAAACACAGCCTACTTCATATAATCAACTCTTTCTTCGAGCTTTCCGCTCTTGGCGGAGTCGAGCAACCCAATGTCGAACCCCTCCTTGAAGCCGCCGAGCTCGAGTGCTCGCGATCGGCACCTCATGAAGCCGATCGCCTCGTGCTCGGCAGCTTTTGCCGCCATGGTCAGCTCGAACGTCGGGGATCTCAGGTATTCCTTGATCCCCAACAGAGTGGCTTGGCGGATGACAGCACGGCACTCGCCCGATGCTGCCATCTCGAGCATACCAGCAGCGCGGCCAGCATTGAAGGAATCCCGGTCGCGCTGCTCGAGCCTCTCGATCTCTAGCTTCGCCTTCAGCAGGGCCCCCTCCGCATCCTCGCTCCAACCCCAGAGCTCACGGAGCTGGCGCTCCAACGCGTGCAGGCGCTGCTCCTCTTGAGCCCTAACCACCTCGGTCTTCTCTTCCACCTCCTCCCGTTCAGACCGGTGATCCTCAACGGCTCGTCTCTGTGTCTCGACCTGATGCAGAGCGTGCTCGAGCTCAGGATCAACTCGGCCATCTCCACTTATGACCTTCTCCCCGGCCTCACAGCAAAGAGAGTTTATGCTTCTGGTCCTCTTATGGCGCGAAACCTTCGACCTACTCTTTCGTGCATCGTTAGAGCAAAGATCAGACCATTCTCCATGCTCGTTGGAGCCATTGCATTTAAGACAAGAGGAAGACGGGAGCTTGGCGGTGTCCGTGAGCTCCGAGTGACCGGAGAGGGGCTCGGAGGCGGCGTAGGGCTCATGTGTGGTGATCCCTAAAGAACCTCTAGCTTGAGCCATCAGCCTTTCTTTCCTTATGGGCACACCTACAAAATGACATCATTAATATTCTAAATATACAACATACATTGTAAATTAAATATTGCAACATACACATATCACAAACTGAGTATGCATACCACATGTATAGAATGACATTATCGTACTGACATTGTATCAATATAGACAAGTAAATATGAAGACAAAACAAAAATAACACATGTGCCTGTATTGAACTAGCAGTAGAGTGATTAATGCATAAGGTCAAAGGTCTTGAGTTCGAGTCCCAAAGTGGCGCAGTCTTTAATTTATTTGTTAATTTATCAAAAATAAATAAAAAATAACACACATATTGTAAGTGGAAATCCAAAACGAGAAGAGAAGATGAAACATCGATGCAAGAATCCGACTAAGAAAAACACATTCAAAATCATAAACAGCTCTCTATAGCTCTCTTATTTCGTTTCATCTATAATCTTGAAGCATTAATCACTACATTCATGATCCATGCGTTTCTAAAATCGATGGATTATTTTATTTAGTTTTTTTTTTCATCCCCAAATGTTTTATTTCCTCAGCAAACAATAACAGAATCTATACATCACAACAAATATGAATTCCTAATCTAAACATCAGAAACAGATTTATGCTCGAATCTTTGTTCGTGTGTGGAAATGAATGCAGCAAAATTCATCAGTAATTTATGAACATAAGTCATGAAATAAATGACATAAATATTCATTGCATGCAACAAAAATCAAAACTAAGCACAATTGGAAAAGGAACCAAAAGAAAAGTAGCAATCAGAAAATAGATACCAGTAGATTCAGTCAGTGATTTGAGCAGATGCTAAGAAATCTATGGGGAATTTTATTGCAAAATGGGGTTTAAATAGTCGTTTAATTGGGCATTATAGTATTGGGTTGTTAAAAGGCCCAGTATGAGAAGGCCCGATTTTCAGTTATAAAATTAAATTTTTTGATGTTTTTTATAAGTTAAAATATTTGGTTTTCTTTATTACAAATTGTGTTTATATACATTTATATATACGGAGTGGTAACTGGTTATTGTATAAATAAGATTTATTGTAAAATAGGTTCATTTTAAATTTGCTAAAAATTACTCTCTCCGTCCCAATAATAAAGACACAGTTCTTTTGGGCACAAGAATTAAGAAAAATTAAATTAGATAGTAAAGTGTGGTGGCCCACTTATTTAGTGTATTTAATTAAAGGTTAAATATCAAATACAACCTCAAGGTTGTCCCTCCATGCGCAAAAACAATCATATGGCAACGTTCGTTGCGTTTAACTCCCTAAGACACCGATTAGTAAACAAATTCGTCGTTAGTTGAACGGACGTTACATTTCCTCTAATTTTTTTTTATTATATAATATTTGGGGCCCACTTACTGTTTAATAGCGGGAGAATTCAATTCTCACTTCACCCACTTCACAGTAGATAGACCATTCATCTTCTTCTCTTTTTCTCCGCTTGTCGAAGTCCAAAAATCAGTCAGCACCTCCTTAGTGCTCGTAACCCGCCACGCGAGACATGCACACACCACGAGTATGGCCACACAAGTGAAGAAATCCACACCTAAGCTAACCACACTGTGGAGCGCAACCTCTTCTTTTGTGCCACCGACATCTCCGCCCTCCGAAGCAGCCTACCGCCTCACTTTTGCGGCTGCTTCAGCTTCAAGATTGCGCCGGCTTGCACTTGGCGCTACCGGGAAATCTCCCTCTCTCTATACCCTAAGGAGGAGATTAGAATCTCATGCATGGTGAATTGTCGGAAGCGAGTCAATTCGCCGCTCCCCAAGGGGCCCTGCCGCTATCACAACTGCAGAGAAGTTGTCGTTGCAGAGGGTAGTGGAGATGCTGAGAAACTCGAAATCACAAGCAACTAAGGATTACGTAAAATTAGTTGCGGATCTAATGGTGATGAGAGGGCGACCCCTTTTCAAAGCGACGTGACTTTTATAGTCTCTGATTTTACGAAGGCGGTTTTCGGCAAAATGGACTACGAGTGGGGCACGACGGCGTACGGTGGCCCAACTCAATGCAGAGATATGATTCCTAGAATAGTAAATTATGTTCTATCACCATAATCAAGATTTACATTCTATAAATAGGGCAAATCTGCCACTTTTTAATTCCCACAAACTAAAGCCCAAAAAAAAAAATCTATAACCATCCATAACAAGAAGGAAAGATCTCTCATCACAAGAGAGACAAGATATAGTATTGTTTCTTCTTCAACATATCAACGATGAGAGATTTTTTATGGGACTCAAAAGGCTGCCATGTCCAAGTTCGGATGTTGTAGGAGCTCTATTGCTTGATTGTGGAAGGCTGCCAAAGAACAACAAGCACAAGGTCAATTATCAATGTTGAAAGCAAAAAAAATCACAAACATAGAATAAAGTGAGTGCAAATAGATTTAGAACTCATTACAAGTCTGGACTTGCACAACAGAGGCACAATGAGAATGCTAGCAGCAAGTATTGAATGCTCGAAGAGTATAATGGGTAGATAGATCACTAGAGGACTGATCAAAGCTCATACAAGTGCAAAAGGACATTTAGAAATCAATTTGTAAAAGGAATCTTTAGAATTTTTTTTATAAAAGGGACATACTGTGTAAAAAAGTCAAAATACGTTTTGTTCTTTATTGAAAAGATTGAAAAAAATACAGCCTTTTATTAAAAGATTTTGTAAAGCCCCTTTCATTTGAAGGGACACAGCCCAAGCACAAGAAAATCATCACAGCAAGAACACAGCCTCATCCACAATAAGAAACTCATCATAGCAACTTACATCATAGCAACCTAGCAAGAACACTAGGGACACAACCTCATCCACAACAAGAAAGTCATCACAGCAATAACACAAGGGACATAGCCTCATCCACAACAAGAAAATTAATCACATCAAGAACACTAGGGACACAGCCCGAAAGTAATCAAATTCAAGCTTCAACCGAAAAAGGGGTCACGACCCAATCTCTCATTTTGAAAGTGCAAATAATCATAGATATAGCAAAAATGGACAAATAATTTGATGAGCACGTTCTTATTATTTCAGTATATTCAACCCATCTACCACATAATACTCTTGGCCAAAAAATCATAGATCTATCAAGCCCATTACAGAATAACAAACAACAAGAAAGAACTCACCTGAAACAGTTGAGGAAGTAGGATCTCAAACATCCCTCGCAAAGCAGGGGAACAACTCTCCCACCATTCGCCGACATCGACCTCTGCCCTTTCGCTCAGGATGACGTCGTCCCACTTCTCGTTGCAGAGGAGGAGAAAATTGTTGATTTCCCTTTGGGGCTTCTTCACGGCGACACATAGGCAGCGGTAAATCGATTGATGGATCGAAGAGGGACCTTTATCGAGGGCTCCATCGCCTGTTGTGAACCCCTTCTCCAACTCATCACCAAAAGACTCTTCGGCTTTGACCATGTCTCCTTCTGTTATCACAAACCGAAAATAGGACAACAGAGGCAACAAATCGAATGGTTCAAAATCCTCCGAATCGGGGAAAAATAGATCTCTCAAATAAGCTTCCCAGCCTACTTTTTCACTCATCACGATGGAAGATTTAGGGTTCGAGAGAAAGGGCGACGATAGAAGACGGCAGAAGATTTAGCGTTCCAGAGGAGGACAACGCAAGAGAAGGAGATGGGAGACGGCGGAATACCTCAGGGGATATGGGTCGATTCATTAGGGTTAGGGTTTTTATAGGTAGATTAGGGTAGTCATTAATTAAATATTAATGATATTCTAATTTTTTCTAGTAATTGAAATGTGTCTAAAATAGTGGGACAACCCAATAAAGAAAGTATGTTTGAAATGGGACGGAGGAAGTATAAATTTGCTTTGAAAAATTACCAATTGAAAAAAGAAGAAGAAGATTGATAATTATAAAATTTGAATCCTCAACCACTAATTCAAATTATAAATACATTGTGGTTTCAAACCCCACCGCTCCCCTCCCTCAAAGTAATATATATATATATATATATATATATATATATATATATATATATATAGGGGAGGGCTAGAATAAAAACACTCTTAAGTGTATAAAATATAAATGATTTTCAGCCCTTAGATCATCAGGATCTACGGTTGATTCGTAACCCTGTTGGATGAATTCGTGGTCTTGAGTTCGAATCCCAAAGATAACAAAAATTTATTTTTCGCAATTCGTAATTCTGTGGATAAATTCATATGTGTTCTATATAAAATTCGTACATTAAGAAACGTTTATATTTTAAACACTTAAGAGTGTTTTTTATTCTAGCTCACCCCTATATATATATATATATATAGAAACCCCTCTTAAGATGAAAACTAGGAACCAATTTAAAGCCATTGATTTAAATAAAATAGAGGGCTGAGATTAAACTACAGATGCACAATTTCAATTGCATAGATGCATAGATGCACAATTTCGATTTGCTTGAGTATTTTGCATTGTTGGTTTCAATTGCATAAATTGCATATTTTTTAATTGCACAGTAAATATAATAGATGCACAGTTTCTTTTGTTGACTAAATCCTAACCATTAGATCTAATATTTAAAAGGTTAAGATTAGGTTCCTAGTTCTCATTTTAACAGAGGTTTTTATTAGAACCTCTTCCTATATATATATATGTATATATATATATGGGAGGGCTAAAATAAAAACACTTCTTAAAAATTTATTTTTCACAATTCGTAACCATGTTGGATGAATTCGTAACCTTGTTGGATAAAATTCGTACATTAAAAAATATTTATATTATATTTTAAGAAGTGTTTTCACTGTAGCCTTCCCCTATATATATATATATATATAATATATATATATATAATATATATATATATATTTGAACCCTTCTCTATATATATAAGCTCATATTAGTGTTGAGTCCAAAAAAATCACCTTTGACGGAAAGCAATAAGAACTCAGGAATTTGCGTGGTTCGATCGTAAGATCTACATCCATGGGGGTTTTGGGGTGTTTTTCACTATCTTTCGGGGAGAGATTACATCATACAGTGATGATCGTTCGGAATCGATTGGGGTCGGTCGGAGATGTCCCAATAATGAAAATACATGCCTCTATTTATAGGCAAAATACTAAGAATTCTACTAGGAAAATTACTCTATTCAGACTTATAATATGACAATAATTCTTCATATTTATCCTTCTTTATTTAGAATTTGATAGTCTTCAAGATAACTCCAAATTTCGAAAAATAGGGAAGTATATTTTTGTCCTCATCCATTAGTATAATGTATACTGTGACTTATTTGAATCACTTTCGTTACATTATACATTCACTAAATTTTATGTGTATATATTACACTAATGGTAGCATTAAATATTTCTTTTGCTAAGTATGAAAGGTATATTATTACATTATTTGCATTAACAAAAATATTTATTATATTATCTTAATTAGCTATTATCATATTACTAAGGATAAATATCATATATTGTCACAATGTTTGATATCCACACACCATAGCCCTTAAGGGCATGAATGGTATGCAAGAATGGAATGAGAATGGAATGGCGATTCTTGAGCTCATTCTCAATCCTATGGTTGATATCGTTTTTGTAATGAGAATCATCATTCCCGATTGAATCCCTATTCCCATGGTATTATGTATTCCCACGGATATGAGATTACTCTATAATAAAAGTTTATTTTTAGTAAATAAATAAGAAAAGAAGAAGAAGAAAGAAGACAAAAAATAAAGGAGAAGAGAAGAAAGGAAATAGGGCAAAAAAGAAAATAAAAAGAATATAATAAAATAATAAATAAAATAATAAAAAATAATAGCAAAATAATTAAATTATTAATATAAGAATAATAATAATATAATAATAATAATAAATAGTAATAATAATAATAATTAATAATTATAAAATAATGATAAATAATAAAATAATAATAAATTATTATTATCATTATCATTATTATTATTGTGTTAATTTTATTTCATTCCTATCCATTCATTCCTTGTAAATATCAACCATAAGAATCCTATATTTCATTCCATTCCATTCCATTCTCATTGTCATTCTATTCTAAAATCCATTTCATTTCTTTCTAATTTCATTCCTACAATTCCATTCCTACGTATCAACCATCACCTAAAAGAATAAAGATATTTTTGTGTTTCATATTGCAAAAATATTGAACGGTTATGTGTAATTTATCAAGTTTTCACGATTCATGTGACAAAAAAAAGGCTCATATACAACAAAAATGAATTAAAAAGATGCATTTTTGCCTAATTTAATTAGTTGGCGAAAGTTATATTGCTTTTTTACCGTAATTACTTAACTAACTCTACAAGAAGATCTGAGCTCAACCATGAGTGAAGGCACGATCGTCTGTGTCGCCGTCGTCGGCCACCAGGTTCTCGCCTCAATTTTGGCGTCTTGATTCTACATTGATTTTATCTGTCTTTCTAAAATCAAAATCAGCATTTTAGCTTTTGATTGATTGAAAGAAATAAGTTCAAAATCGAAATGAATTTTTGGCTGTAAAATCGTGTTTTCTGCAGAATAATCCGTTATACATACAGAGTTTTACCAAAGCAGATGATTCGCTCAAGCTTCATCACATCGTGCATTGCTCTCTCGACGTCGTTGATGAAAGAGGTAGACATATTTGTTAGATCGTTTTCGGTTTTTTTTACTGTTGCGTTGTTGATCAGCATTGATTAATCGCAGAATTTACTAAAAACGCCCGATTTTTAATTTAATTTGTGAACTAATATTAGAATCGAGGCGTTTTCATTTTTTTGCGATATAACGCGAATGATGATTCGTATGGAATGGGTTTAAAAGTAACAGAGATTTAGTCTGAAAATTCAATGAAAGAGAAACTTAGCTAGAATAGAACATTGGTGGGAATGAGAGAAGATTTTAGGTGTTGTGGATGCTGCAACTGACTTAGATTTGTTTCAATAGCTACAAGTGTGTGTAATGTGTGATTATGAGTTTTTAAAAGTAGTAGGTAATATGGTGTAGTTCACTAGGTATGAATGCATAAAATCCAAATTTTTTGTTGGTTTTCAGTGTATATGAAGCATGCTGTGTGTAGTCAGATTGAACTGCGCGCTATCTTTATCATATATGAGGTTGAACTTCTGGAGAGATAGAGCATCATACATAAAATCATTGTATTTCAGAGAGTGCGTACATAAGGGAGCAGTAATACAATCGAGGGAGGATGTTAACGTTGGTCTGTGGAGGTGAACAAGTAGTTCGTGTCCAAGAAAAATTTCACAGAATCATTTGAGATGATCTAGAAATAGATAGAGGAGTATTTTGGTAATACTGATATGATTCAAATTGGTAAAATACCTTATAGAAAATTGTAAAGGTAGCACTTGGTAGTGTTGTGTGGAAGAAAAGTGTGAAGAATGTGCAGTCTGATTTTTTTTGTTACAAATGCCATATCTGTTGTAGCTTATGAACTTAATGTATCTGCTTAACTGGAATTGTGACTCTATCTGTTCATGCATTTTCTTTTTCATCAGTGAACAACCCGAAAAAGTCTGGCCCTATAATAAACGAGACATTTCTAGGTTTGCTAAATCCAACCGAAAACTACAAAGTGTAAGCACAATTGATCTTATTATTTTTTAGTGAAAACAGAAGATGGATTTGCTTATTTTTCCGGTTGTAAGTGCTCACCAATGCTCGTGATCTAATGCTTCCCAGGTATGGCTACTTGACCAACACCAAGGTGAAGTTCATATTGGTAACAACGGATCTTGATGTCCGAGATGTAGATGTTAGAGTTGTAAGTGTCACAATTCCGATACGTCTTATGCTTATTCTAAGATAAGAGAACACTGAATCACAAATGTGTGCAACTGCTTTGGTTTCTATTTTTCTTATACTTACCACACTGAGAATTTCACATTTTTGTTGGGATGAGAACATGTTTATTCCATCTATTTTACAATCATGAATCCTCAGCAAAAACCACAAGAAGCCATGTTTTTTTGTGGTTGTTAAGTTTTTCGTGCTTATGAATTTCTACTCCTCAATCTTGTGCTCATTTAGATATAGTAGTATTTCATAATTTGACCAACAACAAGAAATCAGCTCCAACTTGTCATATTCTTTTTACTATACTGCATCTTGTTGATTCAGATTAGTAACATTTCTATTATCATTGCTTTGTATACCAACGTGTTTTTATCTGTATCTGAAAAATGGCAGCTAATATTCCTTCTTGTTCACAGTTCTTCGGGAGGTTCCACACTGCCTATGTCGATGCAGTTTCAAATCCGTTTCACATCCCGGGGAAAAAAATCACTTCCAGAAAGTTTGCTGAAAGAGTAAGCACAATTGTGCAGTCCTTTGGGTTAAGTTCAGGTAGCTGAATGCTTTGAGTTTCTGTTGACAAATTCACCTTCCAACTTAATATACATCTCGATTTTTGAGATATCATAAGCTTTGGTTTGCATCATATTTTCGATCCTTTCTAGAAGTTCATGCGTTATTGAAGGTGACATCATAATCGGAAGCTGTGAGTTCAAACTTGAATCTTTGTAGTTCATATTTCTTTTAGTTTTGATGCTGGAGAAGGAATTGATGTTCGTTATAAAAATTAAACTTGGTTCACCAATTTAATTTAATTACAAAACAAAGAGAACAAAAAGAAACAAATTATGTTTTGAACTGCGACATGAAATCTGTTTGTTATTCGTTTTTTTTATAATTCTATATTTTTCAGAATACATTTCATCCTACCAGTTTACCATATATAAACAAATTATGTATCAAAGAACCACAAAAATTTGTACTCCTATCAAAACAGTCATTTTTTATTTTTTACACATTAAAAGGTGCAATTAATAATTTTTTTAAAATTATAATTTGTATACAATCATTCTATTTTACCCTTATTTATTGCTCCATATATTATTTTCACAAACATTTTTTTAACTTTCACAAACACCACATAAGATTATTATTTTAGCAAATGAGAGTTAAAAGACAATTTAAATTAAAAAAGTAAACTACATTTTGACGCATCTCTAATGTAATAAAGTTGCTCTCATAATAAATTCTGAAGTTTCTTCAAAATTAGAAACAAAACGTTCCTTGCGAATATATATGCTAGAAAAGGGGTTTAGCTCAGCTCAGATCAATCTAAATAAAAATAAAAAATAACACTTAGATCCTAAAACAGAAAACTCATACAAACAGAATGCAAAAGTCTATAGAAATGGAACACCGTTACCGAAACTTGGGCAATTCTGGATAAAAGGAAGGGATAGGCAACGATATGCCCCTCAGAATTCATCATCATCCTCCTCAGCTATATGCTTCGCAAGTTCTTGCTCTTGCTGCTGCCTCTCTCTCCTCTTTTCTGCACTTTCCTTTTCTTTGTGGGAGTTGGGCGGGAAACGGAGGGCACGCACGGCTTCATTGTGCATATTCAGGCAGAAGGCAATCCTCGAGTTGAAAGCTATCTGAGGCTCATTTGTAGAGTAAATATCCCCAGTCTCCTTCGATACCATCCATCCATTAGCATGATCTAGCGTGGCATCGATTGCACCGTCTCTGATTGCTTTGGAAACAATGCTTTCAGCATCAGCAACAGGATTCGGAGAATCCAGTCTCAACTTCTTAGCAACATCAACAAGTGAGATTCTGGAGTATGAGATGCTGATGTTTCGTAAGCCAGTCCGGATAACATTGTGACGTAGCCTAACTATCAAATTGCTTGTCCCGTCAGAGCTGAATGTGCTTGCAAACTTCTCAGCTACAGATTTGAAGAGCTCCAAATCTCCAATACGAACAGCCTGAGCCCACAACAGAACATGTGACTACCAAATAACTTGTCGGAGAAGCCAAAAAAAGGCTCCCAGGTATCTAGTATTAGATGATAAAAGCTCGGACGAAGATGTATACAGTATATGTGTGCAAGCACCAGAGAAGTCATTATCTTTTCAACCCAAACAGCCCCAAAAAGTTTATGGAGAATAAAATTGAATAAATATGATTTTGTTAATTAGCTTTTTTTTCTTTCTCGTCAGCTATCCTGCAAATATCGGTTTTTCTTCGGTTATAGGTTGACAGGGACAAAAACCACAAGCTGTGTCTCTAGATAGAACAAAACTTGGGACTTAAACGTGAAGGTGATGTTTTATGGCCAGAATTTAAGTCTTGTACACATTTGTAAGATCAAATTATTTTTTTATGGTCAGAAATTAAGTCTTGTACTCACATTAGTAAGCTCAAAGTATGGCCGCAGTGCCTTCTCCATCCCCTTCTGCATGAAAACGGTTCTTTCTGGAATCTCTCCAAGCAGCAAGCGGACAATCACGGCCCATTTGTTGCACTGAACTCGGAAGCCAAGGGCAGAAATGGGTGCTTTCCTGGCAGCTTGGAGTAGAGACTCTTTAGCGTCAGTATATTCTAGTTGAATTGTCCTTATCTTTCCAAGGTAAAACAGATACCGAGAGAACTGCATACATAGAAGACAGAACAATTAAATACCTAAAGTTATAGCTAGATGTAGCTCAAGAACAGTTACAACCCAAACCCCCTAGACAAGTATGACAACAAATAAATTGAAATAAAAACATAAGCTACTAATAATAATAAGAGTAGTAATAACAAAAAAGTCCATCGATGCATGCATGAAGACGACCTGATAGCTGTGAGAAGCAATTCAGTGATACTTTTTCTTCATATTCAACAATCAGTAGACTCAATGTTTATGTACTTGATCCAACCCAAAAATCAAATTCTTAGCAAAATAATACTAGCATACTCTTGATATTAGGATGAGTGAGAGTTGAATAGAGTACAGTAAGTTGGCAATTCATATATCATTGCTTTAAATTAAATTTCACATTCTTGTCCAATGTCAGTTTGACATGGGTGCAGGAAATGCCGCCTCAAAATTAACCAACAAAAACAATGGATTGAATTTACCTGCTGATTTGAGTGAGCTTCAAAACGAGGAGCCTTTGATCTCAACTTCTCTGCCTGATCGTATAAATTGTAATGGAGGTAATTCCTCAGTAACAGATTCAGAAGTGTTTCCTGCATTATGCCAGTATATCATCAATCACAAAAACCACTAACAAGATGATAAACAAACAGCTATCTCATGACAACCAACCTGACCCAACTCATCATGGCGCAAAGTCGCAGTTCGGTGTAGAGCGAGAAGATTACTGTTAAGAAATGCTACTCCATTAGATGTGACACAAGTTAACTACAAAAGACACTATGATAAAGTTCAAAAATTTGGATTTATTTTCTTTTCAGCTTAAGTTAATTAAGAAACTTCGGACACGCATCAAAGAACAGCTGAGGTATCAACAGTGCTAAGAGCTTTCCGAACACCATACAGATATACATACCCTCGTATTTCAGCAAGATCCCCAGTAAGTTCATAGCTTATAGAGTAGTAAAAGTAGAGCCTGGAAGCTAGGACATCAACAGTTCTTCTATTGAGACTCTTTAGACGAGCTATGCCAGCTGAAGAGCAAGCCTTAGCCTGAAGGCAAACAAGAACCACCCATATGTTCCAAATGTTCAGACATCACGAAAGTAACAAGCTTCTGGTGCTAACATAATCATACATCCATACCTCACTGTATCTCTTCTGATCAATCAGAAATATCAGAACAAGCAAATAGCTATAGATCTCAAGCTCGGGTAAGGAGTGCTTTGCGGGGGTTTGGGTACCAGATGTTGCTGTATCAATTACCATATCGTGATCGTCCTCCTATAACCACAATAAATCTAGTAAAGTGATGCTACCAATACATGCAGTCCCTCAACTTAATAAAACTATTAAACTAGGACTAAGAATAGCAGTAGAGGGAAAACTTCAAGCCGTCACATATACCAATAAGTAGATGTAAAAACATAAGAACCACATTGAGTCCAAAATTAGCATCCAAGAAAAATAGACAACCAGAACGTGAAGCTTACAAAGAGCCCTACTGACAATAGAAAGTCACTTAAGTACAATTAATATTAGGCATAATGTATGCCAAACTAATTTTTGCAGAAAATAAGAAATAAACAGAAGAATAAAATTTTGATAACTGATTTAACCCATTTTACAATACACAACCAATCACCTTACAATCCGAACAACATACTTTCTACAATAAATTCAACAATTCAGTCGAATATAGACATGTTTACCTTTGCAACAAATGAAGACAAGCGAGTATGCACTTCGGATCCTGGCAAAAGCACAAAACTAAGAAATGCAGAAACCACGGAAGCAGTGAGCTTCTTCCTCAGCTGGATTGTCCACCGAATAGCTCTGACAATCCTACGGACTTCCCTAGCGTAAGCCCCCACCTCGATCAATGCAGCTATGTCCTTCAGTTCTAATATAAGAAACCAAAAATGCAAAATTATAACCCAATGAAGCGCTCAGATTGAACTAACAGAAATATTACGGACAAGCAGCATTATGCATAAATAACATTGATAAAAAAAAAAAATCTAGCATTCTAAATAAGCATCAATTTCCGCAAAATTTTCAAATGTACAAAAATGTTACAGCAAATAGCTCCGACACTTAAAACCATATCCCTCAAAGTCAATTACGCTTAGCCAACGCCTTCTTCAGTAAATCTACAGTCGATTCAAACAAATAATTAAAATTCACAAGCATAAAAGTAAATGCTCACGCTGAAGAGCTGAAGGAGAAGTTGATGAGACGGAATTCGATGGGGTGGGCAGCTGCTCCTTCATCTCAACGTCTTGCGTCATTTTCGTCGAAATCTGATACACAAATGCCATTACAATCGTCAGACAAAACATATAAACAAAAGCTGAAAAACTCCATTTTCATCTCTTCCTTTTGATTTACGAACCCTGATTCACTGTCCTCACCTAAAATCGAGTGAAACAGTTATTCTTCAGATCAAATTGGATCCACCGCGAAAACTAGACTTCTGCAAGTCAGAACTCAAATTCAATCAAATAAACTCAAATGATAATGCAACAAAGAAGAAGAAGAAAAAAAAAAAAAAAAACGAGAGAAGGCAATGAACGCATTGAAATCGTTTGCGCAGAAGAAAAAACGTTAAGAATCGAACCTCAGATTCGATGAATTGAGCCAGAATTATGAAGAAAAACCCTAGAATTGAAGGGCTTGTTTGGTAAAATAGGAGGTTATTAGTTTTTAACTCCAACTAAGTAGAGTAAAATGTTTCTTTTTCAACACTCCATCTATTGAAGGGTTTATTTATGTCTCAAAAATAACATAAAAAATAATAATAATAAAAAAAAGATATATATTGTTTTGATTTGTTGGCTATGGCATTAATTCAGGAAAAAAAAAAAACAAGAGATAAATAATCGATTTGACAACTTGTAGATAAATTTTGATAGGTATCCAATTTTTAAGTTGAAGATTGTTAGAGCATCACCACTCGGCGTGTCTAAGGGATGATCAATCCGGGTCGCTGGAAGGGTGGCTGCTCTGGAGATGCGGCCAGGGGCGAGGTCGTGTCTTGGTGGAGACTCGGGGCGAAGAGCTTGGAAATTCAGCCCGTCCGGTGGACCTTATTAAAAAAAAAAATTCGAAAAAAATTAGAAAAAGGAGAAATTGTAGATGGCTGGAGGAAGAAGAAAAGGGTAGGTGGGGGGCCGGGGGCGGTGAGCTCTACTTTTTAAGTTTGATTTTGATTTTTTTTAATATTTTTAAATATCTTTTGTTTTATTTATTATTTATTATTTTTTGAATTTTAAAATTTAGCATTTTTTTAATTCCTTTTAATTTCTTAACCTAATTTTTAATTATTGTAATACTTTTACTTATTGTATTGTATTTAAATTATTGTAATGTTGAACAAATATGAAAATTTGGGGGAAATGAGGATCTAAGACACACCTTAAGACCTAATGCATTGGAGAGGGGTGTGTCTTAGGTGAGGACCACCATCTAAGACACCTCCTAAGACACTATGCATTGGAGATGCTCTTACTAATAAATTTATGGTCAAGAATTCTTACGGCACATGATAAGCACATGATAAGTAAATTTGGGGAAAATTTTGAACAAGTATGGTAAACACCATAATATGAAAAGGTAACCTACTAACTAGTGGGGACTCAGGTACTTCGCAGAACTAAAGTTTATCATTTCATCGAAGAATGTGAGCATGATTAGGAAATGTTATACTTTAGCACTTGGACACAATCATGATTTATATGATACTTGATGGGATTTGTGAAATTATAACATTGTCTTGGAAGTTGCACAACTTCTGCACATGTGCTTATATTTGAAATATGAATTGACTAGTATACAAAGTTGCACACCTTCTGCATATGTGCTGGGCTTTGAAACAAAATTTGAATTATCCTATTTTATTATCATAGTTATATCAGCCTTGTCACAATCATCACAAGTATGGATACCAACCACACGCATACACATAACATGTTTATTCGAATCATGCACATGTTACCAGGGGAGAGTAGGGTATATACCCATATTTGCATTCATTTGAAAAAATTGCAAAGCAAGGATGATAATTTACAATGCTGATAAACCTGCATTGGCAGATATCTTAACCCCACGGAGGAAAATTCTAAACAGCGATGGTTAAACATTGCTTCGACAGTTGTCTAAGCCTCACAGAGGAATATCTTAGCCACAACACTGGAGAGCCTACTTCAGCAAAAGTCTAAGCCTCGTTGAGGAAATTCTAAGACTTGTTGAGGAAATTCTAAGCCTTTGTTGAGGAAATTCTAAGCATCCTTGAGGAAATTCTAAGCCGCTCTCAGAACATTTAAGTCGTATTAAGCACAGAGTGTCTAAGCTGTTCTCAGAATATCTAAGCTATTCTCATAATATCTAAGTCGTGTTCATATTAGAATATCTAAGTCTTATTCAAATCAGAATATCTAAGTCGTGTTCAGCACAGAATATCTAAGCCGTATTCAGCTTAGAATGTCTAAGTCGTTTTCAGCGCAGAATGTTTAAGCCGTTTTCAGTGCAGAAAGTCTAAGCCGCTCTCAGCCTTGACAAGATTACATATTATTTCGGCATCTTCTTGCGATGGTTTTCTTGTTCGTCCAACATAAAGTATTTATATTGATCATCTCTACAAGATATTTAATATGGGGTATTTTCAGCACTGGTCTTCTTATGCGCCCAAATAAATGAAAGTCAATCATATTTGACAACATTCAAGAATCAAAGGAGAAATCAAGTATGCAGCCACAACTCCGAAATCAAAGAAAATTTATTATCTTTATTTATTGGCAGCGCTGAAAATTCTTATGTGTTGATAATTTGCAGGGCTAGCATATTTTGTCTTTACTGTTTTGCAAAGCTAACATTTTTTTAAAAATTTTTATCTCTGACGAATTACAAGGCTGCATGGCAGCGCTGAAATACAAAGTTTGTGGGCATCGCTGAAATACTTGGTCATTTACTGTGAAGTATTTTGCATGTGTTACGTTATAGAGTAAAAACTTTTCGTCTTAAATGAGTTGCAGGGCTTAAAAATCATGTATGTTTAGCTGATTTGGGATAACAGCATCTAACAACACTTTATTGGTTGAACACGAAGAATGCACAATTCAACCAGACCACGCGGGAGTAGCTGATGAGGACTAACTTATGCACCAGCGTTATGCTAACAGTGTAAGAATATTTCTTGTTAGAGTTGTTTTAACTCTAATAAATAAATTAATTCATTTTATGAATTAATACCTCTTGTTTTATCTTCATCATTAATTATCAAATAAGAGAATTAATATAATACTCCCTCCGTCCCGGTTAAAGTGGTGCACTTCTTTTGGGCACGAGATTTAAGGAGAATAAGATTGTAGTGTAAATGTGTGTGGGGCCACATTGTTTGTAGTGTAAAATTATTACCAAAAAAAAAATACACCACTTTCGATGGGACAGCCCAAAAAGAAATACGCACCCCTTTCGGTGGGACGGAGGGAGAAACTTATTTTCGGACACAAGTATTTTTAAGGAAGTTAATTTTGACTTTGTCAAATTTAAATTTAAGTTTGAAACAATTTTGATTTGTCACAATTGAAGTGCCGAAAAATTGCTCAAGGACATGACTACAAATATGAAACATTTGTGGAGTGAAAGATCAATCCAAGACTCTATGAGTGAAGAATCAAATGCCACAAGAGTGAAGAGAAAGAAGAAGACTTGGTCTTCCTTGAGAATAGGGATGTTGGTTAATATGCTTAATCAATCCCTAAACTTGGGGAGCAAGAGTTAAACCCTAGCACGTTCGAAACCCTATAGTACTAGCCACGTTTTCTAGCCCATCAAGCTTATATTCTCATCTATAAATGGGGACATAGCTCATTGCATTCGGTACCAGTCCAAACTACAAGATACACAAGTGCAAGAGCTCAGAAGCTAATGTTCGAACATCATTCACGACATCTAGTTCACAGCACACCTTGAGTGAGAGACTCGCGTGTCTAACAAACCTTGAGTGGGAGACTCGTTTGTTAGGGCTAGTCGGTAGGTTTGATTGTTTGATATTATAGATTATCTTCATTCAAAGTCTAGTTATTGCTAGCATTAGTTGATAGGATTAGAAGAGATTTCTATTCTTGTCAACTCCACTCAATAAGAGGGATTCTATTGAGTGGTTCATGTATCTTCATTATAAAAGAGATTTTTGTAGTGAACATACAACTGCAATTAATTAACATTGGAGTATAAAAACAATTCATTGTGCGTATTTTATTTTCCGCTGCATTTCTGATTTTCATAGATTGTTAAGTAAATTGTTTGATCACTTTATCTAACATATATGGGTTTACGAAAGCAACAAAACTTTCAGTTCGACCCAGCGGCGCCCCTCGCCGCCCGTCATCGCCCAGACCAGAGCCAGTCGCCGGTGAGGAGCTCGCTCCTAGTCCCCCCCAGCCACGACCCTCTCGCCCAGTCGCCCCTTCGTTCCGCCGCCGTTGGGTCGCCGAGCTTGTCGCCCTGCAGCAGCCGTGCCGCCAGTGGAGCTCCGACAACGCCTATGCCTTCTCTTCTTCTTCTTCTTCTTCTTCTTTTTTTTTTTTTTTTAAATACAGATTTTCTATGTTAATTGGTCATTGTCTCATTGAATTGGAATTGATTTGTATGATTTTCTTGATCCGTATGAATTTCGGCTGAATTTGCTGATTAGTGATTAGCTTCATTTGAATTTGCTGCTGCTTTGAATTGGCTTGGACGCTTGGTTAAGGGAAATGGGTTTCGGCTGTATTTCCTCATTTCGATTTTTTTTTAAATCGGCTATTAGGGTACCCGAATACCCGACTCGGGTACCCGAGTCGGGTATTAGGGTACCCGATTTCATTTTCGGGGGTCGAGTATAGGGTTTAGGGGATTTTCGGGTTCGGGTACCCGATTTTTTCGGGTAGGGTACCCGAACCCGACCCAATTCCCAGCCCTACTTTAATGCATATAAATAGAAGCTTGATGATTATTAGATTAAGGACTTTTCCTTCATTTTTTTTCAACTATGTAAAATGTAAATTCTCAAGTATAATGAAAAGTTCCAAAACCCAACCCGTGGATGTATATATTCACGAACGAACGTAAATCTTTTTGTCGTTTTATTGTTTTATTTAGGTGTTGATTCTTGTTATATCAATGTTATCCTATGAAAACTCCTTTGTGAGAGGTCTTGGGTTCAATCTCGTCTGCATGTGGTGTAATTTTTCTATTTTTGTATGGGTAATATTCCTATTTTTACGTGGATAATGGTTCCACCTGCATGCTGTTATTTTTTCATCTTTATGTGGTGTAGAGGTCGCGCGTGCGTGCGTGTTCTTTAATTTATTATATTTAGATACATTTTGTAATTTTAATTCAAAAAAATTTTGCTAGACAACTTTATACTCGTTATTTAATTTTGATTAATACTCTCTCCATCCCTGAAAAGGAAATGACCCCACAAACTTCCCTTGCATTATTTACAAAAATGTCTAGAGCTCAATCTTTATTCAAACACAATTACCATATTTTTTAAAAAATTCATGCCTTCTTCATTGAATCACAATTTATTACCATACTTTTTCTTAAAACACATGCCCTCCCCATTAGGTCATAATTTTTAGGAACGGAGAGAGTCTCATTTTTAAAGTTAAAATCCTTGTTAATTTTTTCAGACTATTTTATACCTAATAAGATAAAATAATTAGAATATCTAAACCTTTTATATGCCAGAATTTTCAATCTAAATAAAATATTTACAACCTGGATTCAATGATCAAGCTATTTTTGTAATATTTCAAAAGCTAGATTGCATAGGTGCGGGGGGCGGGTGCGGGGGCGATACGATTCCAGTGCGGGGATACGGTTTTTTCAAAAATGGTAGGGTGCGATTCGTGAAGGATACGTCCGTGTTATATATATATATATATATATATATATATATATATATATATATATATATATGTATATATATATATATATATATGACCATTCAAATAACTAAATCACAACATAATTCAAAGTTCAAAGATCCAATTAAATCAAACAAAAATTCAATAATAAAAAAAAATAGCAATTAAATGAATTGGCCCAACACTTAATTAAATTAGTGAAATTCAGGCCCATTGACTATGGCCCAACACCCAAACCCTAATTCCCCCCCTCTTCAACATACGCCTCCCTCATTCCTCTCAAATCTGCTCCCTCCTCTCAAATCTCTCTCTCTCGGCTCTCCTTCCCTCAAATATCACACGCACACACTCACAGATCTCTCTCTCTCTCTCGCTCTCTCGGTTTCACGCCAGATCCACACAGTCGGCCCTCCTCCGCCGCGGCTCCTCCTCCAACGAAGAACCGACAGTCGGCCCTCTCCCTCGCCCCCATCCTCCTCTCCGTCGCCTCTGCTCTATCTCTCTTTCTCTCAAGCAGCAACACGACGACACACACTCACACAAACTGAAAACGCCGCCGCCTCTTCCCCCTGCCGAAAACATCCCCTCCTTCCTCTATATCTCCCTCGCCACAGCCGGATTCGTGAGATTGGCGCACCCGATTCGCGAATCCGATTTTTTTTTTTTTTTGATTTTTGGGGGGATTCGCCAGGTGGCGAATCCCGTGCGAATCAGACGCGAATCGTGCCCGCACCCGCCCCCCGCGCGAATCGGATACTGCACGGGGTTGATTTCCGGCGAATCCGTGCATTATAGTTCAAAAGTCATTTTATTTATATAGCTCAATCAAACCTATAAATTATACTCCCTCCGTCCCTTAAAAAATCTTTCTACGGGAGGATGACTTGAAGTTTAACAAAAGTTAATTTTGTAGTATTTGATAAATAAAGAATGAGTCCCACAAAAGTAAAAATTGTAAAAATAATAGTGAATGCAATTATTTTTAAAAGTAGGTTAGTAAGATATTTTGGGGATGATAGAAAGATGTTTGAAGGACGTAATTAATAAGCCTTATAATAATTTAACATATGCAAACAATAGAAATATTTAAAAATATTGTTCAATGTCAGTGATCAATATAAAGAAAAGCTGAAATCTATTTAACTACACCATACCATCCCAATTTCCTAATTCACTGTAAATGGGCATACATGTACCAAGTATACAAATATTAAAAAAAAAAAAAAAAAAAAACAGAAAGCCATCTCGATACATTTGAAATTGCCCCAAATTTGAAGTGACTATAGTTAGCAATTTTGTCACACACAACAAGATTAAAAAAAATTATATCCAAATAACTAACAAATTTGAGAAGAGAGGTCAAAATCTTTGAACCTAAAATGAAAATTGCAAGCTCCAAAATTACATTTAATTAATGCAGCCTCTCTATGATTCAATAGAAACAAAATCGCCAAAAGGAATGAGGCAAAGTTGTATAGCAATTAACCAACAACACCACTCTAGCTGCTGCTGCTTTCAGGAAATTTAGCTTCATAGTCACTGTGAACCTACATCGAAACGACAGCAGTTTTTTTCTAAAGGTGAAACCTCACTTCAATTTTACCTGATCAGCAGGATTTTTATTTTTGCTTTTTCGTATTAGCCATAAAGAGAAGAGAGGGAAAAGCGTTACCATGTAGGTCGCGGTGATCATTTTTCCAGCAAACCACCTACCATGAAGTGCGTTTTGGGCAGCCATGGCTGCTTGAGCATTTTCAAACCGCAGGTACACAAACCCAGCTGAATTCCTGATTTTAAAAGAAGCCGTTATGTAAATTGTGGAGAGAGCTTGAAGATATGTGCATATGAATATTGACATGCCAGAAGCAAAGAACTTTAAACAGTAACAAGTAAAAGTTCATTTCCAATGAGAGAAAGCCTGCTTTGGGTGAGTGTATTTTTCTTTTTGATCTTTTTTATTGGTAAGAGGTTGATAAGAAAAACATACTATGACGGTTCAGCAATACCAAATATACCTAGAAAGGTTGGTGGGACAAATATACCATATATTAGCCAAACAGACAAACAAAAGGATATTCGCTTGTTATTTGGATGAGAACCAAACGAGTTTGATAGGCTACAAACAGGTGAAAAGTGTCACAAACAAGGATAGTTACGACAGAATCAATGGCTACTCGAATAAATTTACAAAACCAATTGCCAATACACCATTGTTAATCAATTTATAACTTAAGAAGCAAACAGTAGAAAGGAACAAACAAGTATGATGAGTCAAACTTACTTTTCTATATAGATGTGCTTTAATCTCCCAAATTTTGAACATTCTTCTTGGACATCTTCCTTTATATCAAGATCAAAATCTGGCTCGGTCTGCAGTAGAAATGAGTTTTGAATATTATCCAGAAATTTTAAAAACAAAAGTAACTTCAAAAGAGCAAGCGACTCCAAATAGTATAAATTTTCCCACTTCAAACCTCTGAACTAGGATCAAACATGTTCTTCAGCAATAAACATTCACTGGGAACACCAATTGTGTCTACGGATGGAACCGTAAGAGCAGGCATAGAAAAAGCTGTTAGACCATGAAGCATCTGACCAGAGGACTGTCCGAAAGCTGATGTTACTGATGAACCAGTGATACTGCAGTACATGAAAAATGATGTATAAGAAGAAGTATAACACAAATCCTAGACAACAGTCGCAAACCAAAAGATATTAACCTCGAAGCAGTCCCAGTGCGGTCCAATTTCTGCATAAGAAGCGCTCGAGACTGTGCATTCAAGGACTGCCCATCAAGTGAGAACAAAGATCAGCATTTTGAGTGCAATACAAAATCACAAACTAGATGCTAAGAATTGAAGTGAATCTAAAAAACTAGGAAACCAAAAAGAAGCATGATGAGAAAGGAAGGAATGAAAGGAAATATCTAGCATGACTAACCAAGCCATTGCCCTCATCATCATCCAGATCAGCAAGATTTACTCCAGCCTCTTGCATTCCAGCTTGATCAGTAATAGCAGAAACCTACAAAGTGAGAAAAATAACAAAGGGAACTATAAGAACTTTACCAAGACAGTGGGACAAATTCCTACAGGTCACCATTTGCCCATAACAATACAAAAACTAGTAACACACCTTTATGCATCTTCCCCTCAAGTAAATAAATTTGACAATACAATGGATGAGGAAGTGGAAGTAAGGAAGTCTCATTACCTTGATTACTCGACCTGCAATCTCCAGTTGCCCATTCAGATTTTGAGCAGCCTTTGCATCTTCTAGACGTGCAAACTGCCAGGAACAGTGTCAGAGATACAATTCGAATCGAAAAGGCACAAAACTATACTTAAAGTGGACAATGACATGAGTTTTCTCTACTACCATCTGAAAGTCACTCACCTGTATAAAAGCATAGCCTTTGCAATTCCCAGTCCCTGGATCACTGGGCATCTGTACCAGCTCAACAGCACCGAAAGGCTCAAATACCTAAGCAAGATGTGAAATCAGAACCTATTTTCATCTCACACAAGACATGTCTACCATCTTAATTACAAACACTGGTATCCCACCTGGCGAAGCTGTTCTTCTTTGATAGTAAGAGGTAGATTGCCAACATATAGCCTTCTAGCACCCCCTGAGTATGGACCAAGAAGTCCTCCGCTGGCAGCGGTAGTAGATTGAACAAGATTTTTCTCGGCTTCAGATGGTTTTACCATGACAGGCTGACCAAGAAGTGGCTGACCTGATAGAGCTATTGCCATAGGAACAGACATTGAATCATAAAATTCAATGTATCTGCAAACATAGAAACAGTTGAACATCAGCAACTATGGAGGATGGTAATGACATATTAGTATTATATCAGTGCAAATCCTGCAAACAAGCACATACTTTTTCTGCTGATGGAGATTATATAATTCAAAGTTACAATGGCGGATCACTGCATCAACAAAATTCTCTCAACTCAAAGAAAACTTTCTCCTGGATTCTTAGTACTGTAGCTCACATGAACTGGAAATCATTAACCAGATACAGTTATTACCAGGTTTTGCCAAGTTCAATCTTACAGCAAAAACCAGGAACCATCATACATAGCATAATTCAAACCAGCAAATCCAGATGATGGAGGTCAGCCAGCTATGATTTTATATTTTTATTGACCATTTGCCTTTCTATATACCATAAAAACAGCAAGTATATCATCAACATTAGGTCAAACCCAAGTTCCTGCATAGAGACCTTCAGGGTCATTGTTGTTATAAGTTTCTAGTTTCAGACCCCAACGCCAAACCAAATAAAACACAGACACACACCAAGGCCGAAAGAAAGTAAATTAATCATTTAAAGAAACTATTACCACAGTATAAAACTTTCACAATTGGAAATGAAGAGGCTACAGCAGCATTACATCTATGACCAAAAATAAGCTAGCATTTCAAGCAAATAACCAAGGAAAAGATGCATTTATATCCAATACGTATAATTACCCGACTCCTTTGGAGCGTCTGGTGTTGCGATCCATTATAAGCCGAACATCTCTGACCTAAAAGTATAGAATAAAAGAAAAATTTACCACCATAACCAGAATCCTTCCGATGGTCAATTGAATACAATCCTAAACAGCAAATATCACGGGTAAAAGCCAACGATGCGGCGCCATTAGCCATGAAAAGTTTGACAAGTGCTTTCTTTTATGTAAAAAATCAAACTGAAATATTGCACTGGGAAGAGCACAAGCGCAATTCTGAGGTGCTTTTATCTTCTCTAAGGGAGGTTGTATCACAAATTATATGTTTAGCAGAAGCAAGAAATCTACAGAAATAGAACATGTTAACCAAAAAGACTAAGTAAGACCACAAATAAGAATGTGAGGCCAACCTTGCCAGCTCTAGAGAAGAACTCATATATATCTCGCTCACCAGCCTTTAGGGTGATCTACAGAAATTGTAATCAAAAGTGTCAGGAGACGACAGATGCAATTAAAACAATTAGAAAAACAATTTTCAGCAGATCAAACACCTGATAAGCAAAAACTGTCCGCTGGTCTCGTTCCGGATCAACTTCTGGCTCCACTTTATCTTCCTTTTTGTCTTTGTATCTTCTGCAAAAATAACCATGTGAATGCTATAATATTAGTGTGCTATGTAATGGTCTAGTTAACTAAGACATTAGCAGCAGCCTTGACCATCTGCATAGTAAAGTCTGAGAAAAACTCTTTGCTCCTTGAAAATAAATAAATCATGTGTGAAGTTTCCATATTCATAAAAGACAATAGTTCCAACAACGAAGCAAAAATATCTCCAGTATGCTTAAAAGAGCCAAACCCAAGATCACAACCCTGCAGGCAACTCCATAGAGTCAATATGCTGTCTAACTAGGTCAAAACAAGAAACATCTTGATATTGAAGTAATGAGACCAACCTGGGGGACAAAGTGGCAATTAAGAGAAATGTGAACACTGAAAAACTTCAGGATTGAACTAACAACGCTGGCCCCTATATGGCAAACCTAATATTACATGTTGAACCAGCATATTAAACAATAATTCTACTATCATAAAATGGCAAAAATTGTAAAAGTGACACCAAACAACCCAGCTTGGTTAACAGAACCACCATATCCAAGAGTTTAGATCTCAAATTTTGAGCAGATGGGCAAATAAATCACATGCTAGACACATGATGAGGCATGCACATCATCACTTATCATTTATGAATTTACAGAAACTGTTACATGGCACTAGTAAAATTATTCAGGCCCATAACCATAAGAGATTATCTTAACTTATAGAGGCAAGGACATGCAAGTCCAGTAGAAAATGAATTTTGCAGTGACATGCCATACACATCAAATTTGAAACTCTGTGGTATCTTACTTTGTATAGTCAACTCAGCCATAACGTGGCAAGTCTTAGGTTCACAGAGCACCTTATTACTAGATTATATGGCCAATATGAAACAGGTACATGATTGAGATTCTACTAACCCAAATATAATCTATATGACCACATAAAGTACATGAATCTGAACTTGAGATCTCTGAAAATCCCTACACATTCTATAACAAAAATTAGGCACACAAATGGAATGTTGTAATTTTTTCTAGAGAATGGTTTTCAAAGTTTCTAGGGAGTCCCGAATCCCACTATTTCTAACTTCAGTTTCTTAAAGGAAAGGACCAAGTGATGCGGACATCAACTCAATTAGAATCCTATTATCTTAATGCAATTTGACCAATTTTGTTGGCAAGATTAAAGGCCCTTTTATCTATAAACATGTAGGGCATGATGGCCAAAAGAATTTAATTGTATAACAGAAGTCTGGAGAATTTAAATTACAGGAAAGTATTTGTTTAGTCTGGGAACCCAGGTTTCGGTCCACATTCATGTTATCATAGAAAGAAAAATCACCTGTTATCACCACGGTCTTGATTTCTGAACACCCTCTCCCTTGGTTTAAACTCTGGTTCAGCATTCTCCACATCTTTACTTTTCTCTCTTGTCCGCTCCTCATGATGCCTTTCTGAGTGATTTCTGCTTCGCTTGGACCTCTCCTGTTCTTCTTCCTTGATTTTATCTCTTTCGTTATCACGTTCTCTTCTCTCTCTGTTACCGTTCCTTTTCTTGTCACTATCCCTCTCTCTATCTCTATTCCTCTCCTTACCACTGTTCTCATCTTTGTCCCTTGTTCTATGCTCCCGGATACCTGTGTGTCTATCTCGTTCACCTCTCTCACCTCTATCGCCTCTTTCACCTCTCTCGCCTCGCTCACCTCTTTCACCTCTCTCCCTATCTCTTGAAGATGAGCCATAGCGTGCGCCCCTATCTTTCTCATGGTCATAAGACTCATTCCTCGACCTCGACGGCTTTGACGGGTGATCTAAATCATCCCCATCATCCTCAACGCTTCTGCGCTTCGAGCTCCGACTCCTATCTTTCTCCTCATAATCACCTTTCCCATCACCATTCGCCTTCCCTTCCAATTTCTTAACTTCTGGATTCTCCACTGTATTTTCTAGGTATTCATATTCATCAAACTCCATCCTTCAACAAGCTAAATTTAAGAAGCTCGCATAAAACTGCGCAATAATCTGCAGCAATTAACAGAACAACAACAAATTACAAAAATCAATATCAATAATCAGTTTTCTACGGTGCCAAATGAACAAAATGCTCTATAGCATTGCTTCCGCGAACGAGAAGAACACTTGAGACTTCGCAACCCTAAATTTTCACATGTATATTGAACCAAAATCGAGATTTCAGTAGCAAAATTACGCGACGGGAAGGGAACTAGGGTTTAACAATTAAAAATTGAATTCAATTGAACTTACCAAAAATCGGAGTGAGTTTGAGGAGCGCTGCAGCCGATTTTTGTTTTTATAAATAAATGTAATAAATTAAAAGGTCTATAAATTAAATTATAAGAAAATACTCATTTATGAACGGGCTTTTGCTTTTAAGCCTTTATCGGGCCGGGCTTGGCTGATCAATACTGGGCCTCGATGTGGGCTCTTAATCAGCTTAGTTATATTGCGCTTTCGGCCCGATTTTTTTTTTTTTTTTTTTTTTTGTGCTTGTAATTTTATTTGAAGATTTTGCCGTAGTTGGCAAAACTGTACGAGGGCGTTTACTTTACATGATTGAGTATTTTTATCGTCAATTGTAGGATTACTCCAATCCACCATTTTCATGGCATAAGAGTTAAGCAAAACTAACTTGAATTATAAAAATAATTAAAGGCTTGGGATATCCTAAAGTTTCAATCCATCAAAATAAATAAGGGGTTAATCTTACTATTTTTATCTATCAAAACTAATCATCCAAAGTAAACACCTCTGTATGAATATTTTTATTTTATTTTTTGACGATCCCTAAAGGAATATTTTTTATTTAGCGATAATAAGTTGAGAATTAGCTATTAGACGTGTTTTTGAAAGAAAGAAAAAAATAGGGGGGACCTTTAAGAAGGGAACGAAGAACATATGAATTGAATAACAAAAATGATTTTGCAATAGTTTAAGATATCTATATCTATATAATATATAAAAGAGGATTTTTTTCTCTCTAGTTTTTCTCTCTCGTATTCCATCAATTTTTCACTATTTTTTTTAATAATTTAATTATTTTATAAATGTCATCAAATTTGATTCATGAAAAAATAATCAATATGTATCTTAAATTTAATATAGTATAAAAATCATCAAAAATTAATTTAAAATGAATAAGTTATGAAAATTTTAAAATATTTTATTTTATGTCTCTTCATTAACAATATACAACTTTTTATTTATGTTTGTGTATGAACATATTTATTATGATTAATAATACTATATAATAATATACATAATGAAAATTTTCATTATCCAATAATTTTTAAATTTATTTAATAACTATAATATTAATACACTTTGTATAAATTAAAAATTTATATTTTTTAATTCAGAATTTTATTGAGTAATTGATGTGAATTATTATATTTTAATTTTAAAACATATTTTGTATTTTTTATTTTTTATTATTTATATTTATTTATTTAAATTTGTTATTTAATTTCGATGTCCATCGTGCATGGCACGAATGAGCGTATACTAGTTACTAATAATGTTTAAACATCCTTAGCACAATGTTATGCATAAGTTTTATTGGTGATAATATAGAGCTGTATTTATTGGATGGTAACTTTTGATTAATTTGCCGTGTAATAAAGACATTTATAATAAAATTCAAAATAATTGATTAATTAAGAGGCTCATGTCGTTTATTTCGTTTAGTGAAGGTTTTAATAAGATAAATTATTCTAAAAAAATTAATTTAAACAAAATTGGCACAGCTGGCTACTAACATTAAGTTTAACTTTTCTTGCTCGTTCATGTTCTAGTAAAACATGAGCGTAGATAAATTATTCTAAAATTTATTTTAGGGTTAAGGTACATATATGTACTTGTAGTATAGGCCCTTATAGTGTATTGCTCTTCATAGTCATTGTGTGTGCAAATAGGGTCCCAAAATCCGAAAAATCATATATTTAAGCTCATTTGACCAACGGCCGTTTGACCCCGTTAGTCAATTTTTTTTAACTCCCAATTCCTTTCTTCTTCCAATTTCTACCCCCTAATTTCAATTCAGCCAAACCGACATCTCCCTCGGCCTCTTTCTCTTCTGGCGGCGACGAGGCCGCCGGTCACCTCTCC